>NC_053160.1:4582849-5182849 GCF_016835505.1 Polypterus senegalus
TTACTTGGTATGATGAGCTCGTCAAGCCTTGAACTTCATAGACAGGAGTGTCCAGTCATGAGTGGTCAAAGGTGTTTAAGGTGGTCAATCGCAAGTTGTGCTTCCTTCCTTTGACTCTCCTCTGAAGAGTGACAGACAGCATGGGATCCTCAAAGCAACTCTCCAAAGATCTGAAAACAAAGATTGTTGAGTCTCCTGGTTTAGGGGAAGGCTACAAAAAACATCTCAGAGGTTTAAACTGTCAGTGTCAACTGTAAGGAATGTGATCAGGAAATGGAAGGCCACAGGCACAGTTGCTGTTAAACCAACTCAGGTCTGGCAGGCCAAGAAAATACAGGAGCGCATATGAGCAGGATTGTGAGAATGGAGACAGACAACCACAGATCACCTCCAAAGACCTGCAAGAACATCTCGCTGCAGATGGTGTATCTGTACATCGCTCTACAATTCAGAACATCTGTATGGCAGGGTGATGAGAAAGAAGCCCTTTCTGCACTCACACCACAAACAGAGTCGCTTGTTGTATCAAATGCTCATTTAGACAAGTCAGAGTCATTTTGGAACAAAGTGCTTTGGACTGATGAGACACAAATGGAGTTATTTGGTCAAAACAAAAAGCGCTTTGCATGGCAGAAGAAGAACACCGCATTTCAAGGAAAACACCTGCTACCTCCTGTCAAATGTGGTGGAGGTCCCATCATGCTGTGCGGCTGTGTGGCCAGTTCAGGGACTGGGGCCCTTGTTAAAGTCGAGGGTCTGATGAATTCAACTCAATATCAACAAATTCTTCAGGATAATGTTCAAGCATCAGTCACAAAGTTAAAGTTACTTAAGCAGAGGTTGGATATTCAAACAAGACGATGACCCAAAACACAGCTGGAAATCTACAAAGACATTCATGTAGAGGGAGAAGTCCAATGTTCTGGAATGGCCGTCACAGTCCCCTGACTTGAATATCATCGACAATCTATGGGATGATTTGAAGCAGGCTGTCCATCAAATTGAACTGAACTGGAGAGATTTTGTATGAAGAATGGTCAGAAATACCTCCATCAGAGTCCAGACACTCATCACAGGCTACAGGAGGACAGCGTCGAGAGGCTCAAAGGAGCAAAAGGAGGCTCAGCTAAGTATTGATGTCATATCTCTGTTGGGTGCCCACATTTATACACCTGTCTAATTTTGTTATGATGCATGTTGCATATTTTCTGTTAATCCAATAAACTTAATGTCACTGCTGAAATCCTACTGTCTCCATAAGGCATGTCAGATATTAAAAGGAAGTTGATACTTTGAAAGCTCAGCCGATGAGAAACAAAAATCCAAAGAATTAAGAGGGGTTCCCAAACTTTTTTTCATATGACTGTATATCTCTCTATTATAAAAAAAAATCTTGTGACAATACAAGATGTTTTTCCTGCGACAAGACGTGATCTTTGGACGAGAGACATCACGCGAGATGGTCAAGTCACATCATACTTACCACCTTTGGAAGCAAGTCCAGAAATAACGGAACAGTGAAAAAAGATCGCATAGTGCCATGGTTCTCAAACTGTGGGGCGGGCCCCCTAGGTGGGTGTGAAGTAACAAAAAGGGGGGCACAAAGATGTGAAAAAAAGAAAACAAGAATCAAAAATATGAAAAACACATCTATTGAAACCAAAACAAATGAACTTAAACTACATTCTGATACTAGAAAAATAAATATAGAGTTAGATAAATGTCGATAAAAATTAAGTAAGTATAATAAAATATGAATCTATGATATATCATTAATTAAAAAAGAACAAATTGGTATTAGTGGGCTCCTTTCAAAAAAACTTTACGGGGCGCGATTAAAACTGTTATGAAAACTCGGGTCGCAAATACGTAAAGGTTGAGAAACGCTGGCATAGTGTTTGAGGAGGTCTGGGGGACAAGATAGACAAACCAGTGAGACAAAAGGACAGCTGCTGTACAGTCTTTTAAACATTTAAAGCACCGGACGAAATCAGCAAGCCAGCAGCTGATCGAGCAAAGAGGAGGTAAAGAAAACATCTGTTATTTGTTTCCCATTGTATCACCGTTTAAGAGGGGGTTTCAGAGGAGCGACCGCGTCTCCGTGGGGTGCGTTCAGCCTCCTCTTCACAACAGTGCATATCGCTGGATTGGAGGGAGGGGTGATTGCAAGTGAAGCAACGCCCCCTAGCTATACATTAATATTATAATTCAATATATATTGTCAGTTTAAAGGGTTGGCTGATGGTAATTCTCCACTGAGCCAGGAGTTGGCGCTGTACAGTAATGCTCTCTCTTTCCCTCCCTCTGCAGAAAGGAGGACTGACTGCTCTCTACCTCTGATGTCACTTCCGGGTCCACCCACCAGAATTCCTCATAGCTGGAAGAGCCGCCATCTTGGTCAGTCATCCTGAGAGGACGATAGTCAGAGGAAGACTCGTTTTGTGTGTATAGGGGACAGCTGGAGAACTGTAGTGAGTGCAATACAACCGCCGCTCCAGGGGTTGGCACTGTGTCCTAATGCTTTTATCTGTTCCTCTCTATTTAAAATGGTTGATTGACGGCTAGGACATCACTTCTGGTGACCATCCACCCGCCTCTTCCTGTCAGAAGCTCCGCCATCTTAGCACAGTTCTGTGTTGAACTCGCGTCTGTAGACGCAATAATTGCTGGTTTTTATTTTTTTTAATCTCACTGAATCCAATTATATGGGGTGGCCAGGTTGGCACCCCGACTCTTTATTGTCATCCTCTCTTTTTGAATTTACAACTTTGCTGCAAGGTGTCCCAATGCTTTGACCTTTGCTGGTTGTCTTATGTTACAATATTTAATATGCTAATTCGTATGCCATTGTCCTGTTTCTGAACATACACAAAACATGACAACATGTACTGTATATGTATACTATATATATATATATCAGGTGCTTCCCGACACTCCCCTGTGTGGCGGAAATGCCAGTTGCGCACCCGGAAGCCATCCTTGTGTCCCCATTCTTCTTCCCCCCAGCACTTCCTGGTGTGGCGGAGGTGCTGAGGTCCAGGGCTCTCCAGGCACCGGGGCACCCCCTGGCAGTGACCACAGGCACGTACAGGGTTGAGCTTCAAAGCTCTGTACCCGTGGTCCCCATAGCAACCAGGGTGGCTGCCCCCACATGGTCTGAGATGGGCGCATGCCCTCTTCCGGTCCTCCAAGGCGTTCCGGCTGGGTGTCGTCCCAGGCATCTGTCACTATATATATATATATATATATATATATATATATATATATATATATATATATATATATATATATATTGTCGCAGATGCCTGGGGCGACGACCCATCTCAGACTCACATATATATATATATATGTATATATATATATGTATATACTGTAAACTGTACTGTATACTATATCACATATATATATTTATATACTGTAAACTGCTCCAAAAAAATTAAAGGAACACTTTGAAAACAGGGTAGCACGGTGGTGCAGTAAGGAGGCCTGGGTTCGCTTCCCAGGTCCTCGTTGCATGGACTTTGCATGTTCTCCCCGTGTCCTCCCACAGTCCAAAGACCTGCAGGTTAGGTGCATTGGCGATCTTAAATTGTCCCTAGTGTGTGTGCTTGGTCCTGTGGTGTGATGGTGCCCTACCCAGGTGTTGTTCCTGCCTTGCACTCTGTGTTGGCTGGGATTGGCTCCAGTGGACCCCCGTGACCCTGTGTTAGGATATGCAGTAGTGGGTTGGTAAATGACTGAGTGACTGACTTTGAAAACACACCAGATCTCAGTGGGAAAAGAAATCCTGCTGGTTCTCTCTACTGCTATGGACTGATATGGTGATGTGTTAGGAACGAAAGAATGGCAGCCACATTGTTTGATGGAAATGAAAATGATGAACCTACAGAGGGCTGAATTCAAAGATACCCCAAAAATCAAAGGGAAAAAATGAGGCAGTGGCAGGCAGGCAGGCGAGTCCATTTGGCCGAAATTTCATTCCGAACCCTATGCCTGACAACGCGCTAATGAGATGACGGATGGTGTCCTGGTGGATCTCCTCCCAGATCTGGACCATGGCACCACTGAGCTCCTGGACAGGCTGAGGTGTAAGATGGTCCAAAATATAATGTCCCACCCCCAGAGGTGTTCTATTGGATTGAGGTCAGGCAAGTGAGCATGGGGGGTGGGGGGGACAGTCAATGGTATCAATTCCTTCATCCTCTCGCCACATAAGGCTGGGCATTGTCATGCACCAGGGGGAACCAGCATAGGGTCTGACAATGGGTCCAAGGATTTCATCCTGATACCTAATGGCAGTCAAGGTGTCATTGTCTAGCCTGTAGAGGTCTGTGTGTCCCTCCATTGATATGCCTCCCCAGACCATCACTGACCCCCCACCAAACCAGTCATGCTGAACGATGTTATAGGCAGCATAACATTCTCCACGGCTTCAACAGACTCCTTCACGTCTGTCACATGTGCTCAGGGTGAACCTGCTCTCATCTGTGAAAATGCCAATGGTGGACCTGCCAATTCTGGTATTCTATGACAAATGCCAATTAAGCTCCACGGTGCCCACTAGAGGATGTTGGGCCCTCAGGCCACCCTCATGAAGTCTGTTCTGATTGTTTGATCAGAGACATTCACACCAGTGGCGTGCCTGCCTGCCTGCCTGCTGGGGGTCATTTTGTAGGCTCTGCCAGTGCTCATCCTGTTCCTCTTTGCCCAAAAGAGCAGATACCAGTGGGTCCTGCTGATGGGTTAAGGACCATCTACGAGGGGCCCTGTTTACCTCTCCTAGAGGAACTGCCTGTCTTCTGGAATCTCCTTCATGCCCTTGAGACTGTGCTGGGAGACACAGCAAGCCTTCTGGCAATGCCATGTATTGATGTGCCATCCAGGAGAAGTTGGATTACCTGTGCCAGCTCTGTAAGGTCCAGGTATTGCCCACCTCATGCTACCAGTAGTGACACTGAGTGTAGCCAAATGCAAAATGACTGACAAAACACTAGAGCAAGAAGACGAGGACAGGAAGAGATGGAAAAAGATGATCTGCTGTGGCAACCCCTAACAGGAGCAGCCGAAAGGAGAAGGAGGAGAAGAAGAAGAAGAAGAAGAAGAAGAAGAAGAAGAAGAAGAAGAAGAAGAAGAAGAAGAAGAAGAAGAAGAAACTTTATTAATACTTTCTCTTATATGAGCTCCTGCTGACATTACTCCCTTACGCCAAAGGAAATGCCCACACTTCTATAGTATTTTCAAGAAATAACAATAAATTCAATAACAATACAATTCAAATGCTATCAGAATTTACTTAAAAGTGTTTAAATATTAATCACGGGCTAAAGCAGGATTTCCAAATTAAATGAGAGGGGTTGGCGTTGTGATAAAGTCAAAACCAATCACCAATTAACAGCATAAGGTAAGAGAGCACTTTGCTCTAATCAATGCCATACTAACAACTTAGAATAACACAAAGTCCTTAAATCCCACCGCTGCCACCAATGGACAAATTGGATCTTCTTGTAGGTGAATGGAGTCCGCTATTTTCACCTTCCCAGAATCTGGCATCAGTCCTTCTTGGCTCTTGAGTGACCTTGATATGTAGAAATCAGAAAAGGGCTTGTCACCCATGTTTTTGGACTATTTGTCGATTCTTTAAGTGACACAACGGTGAACATACAGCGCTGAGCTATGCCAACCACTTTTCTTCATGTCTACGCCAAAATGAGTCAACAAATGAGTCAATAAACTTTATCAAGACTTCCTCTAACAGGAACTATTGCTTACATAACTCCCTTACCCTAAAGGAAATGCCCTCATTTCTATAACATTTTCAAGAAATCCATCCATCCATCCTTTATCCAACCTGCTGAATCCTAACACAGGGTCATGGGGGTTTGCTGGAGCCAATCCCAGCCAACACAGGGCGCAAGGCAGGAACCAATCCCGGGCAGGGTGCCAACCCACCACAGACATTTCCAAGAAATAAAAATAAATTCAATAACAATGTAATTCAGCTGTTTTCCGAATTCACCTAAGCAGTATTTAAAGGTTAATCACGGGTTAAAGGAGGATTTCCACTATAAAAGTGAGGGGTTGGCGTGGTGATAAAGTCAAACCTTCACCAATTAACAGCATAAGGTAAGAGGGCACTTGGCTCTAATCAATGCAATACTAACAACTTAGAATAACACAAAGTCCTTAAATCCCACCGCTGCCACCAATGGAAAAAACGTGATCTTCTTGTAGGTGAATGGAGTCCGCTATTTTCACCTTCCCAGAATCCGGCATCAGTTCTTCTTGGCTTTTGTAGAAATCACAAAGGGCTGGTCACCCGAGTTTGGGGACTATTTGTTTGTTTAGTGACACAACGGTGAACATACAATGCTGAGCTACGCCAACCACTTCTCTATTCTGCACCTCCCCTCACTAGTTGCTCCTCCATCCTTTTTTTAATAAATCCATCCATCCATTATCCAACCCGCTATATCCTAACTACAGGGTCACAGGGGTCTGCTGGAGCCAATCCCAGCCAACAAAGGGCGCAAGGCAGGAAACAAACCCCGGGCAGGGTGCCAGCCCACCACAGGGCACCATCACACCACAGGACACACACACACACACACACACTAGGGACAATTTAAGATCGCCAATGCACCTAACCTGCATGTCTTTGGACTGTGGGACGAAACCCACGCAGACACGGGGAGAGCATGCAAACTCCACGCACGGAGGACCCAGGAAGCGAACCCAGGTCTCCTAACTTCGAGGCAGCAGCGCTACCCCTTTTTAATAAATCAGTAAACTTTATTGTTATTTTCTCTAACATGAGCTACTGCTTACACTATTAAAAGCATATTTTTTAGATACAAAATGACTGACCGTGGGATGTAAAATTGCCAAAAAAGAATTAAATCGCGTCAGAAGCCAAGGCTGAAGCTTAACATTTTATTAATAAGTTTACTGAAATCGGTGTTTTGTTGTTGTTTTTTTTTTTTATTCCAGCTCCTGTTCGCCTTCTCCAGCAGATGGAGAAACAAAGCGGCCATCGCCGTTTTAAGAAGTGTTTTCACGCCGCACGTGCTTCCTCTGAAAGCAGAGCTGCGCTCACTGCCCCCAGCTCGCTGTGACCGACAGTAACCCTGCCTCTTCAGCAGTCTGTGGCGGAGCGCGTATAAAAAGCAAGCGGCCGGGCAAACGCGGACAGAGACTGGGAGAAGCAAAGCGACAAAAGAAGACGAAGAGAGGGGGGGTACACGCAAAACGCACAACATAACACACATACCCCCAGTCAGCCCGCCCGGTTCGCATTTTTAACCAGTGGAGCCAGTAGAAAGCAAAGCTAAAGGACTCGATGAGCAGCGGGACTACGGTGTGCCACTTGCAGCGGACTGGCATTTGAGAGAGAGAGCGAGCGAGCGAGCGGCACGGCACCACACCGGAGGACGCGTCGCGAGCGAGTGGGACTGACACAAGGTGAGCAAATGACACTTAACGGGTTCGGCGCTTTGACGGCTCGTTGTTTTTAAATTCAGAATGGGTTTGAAATGACGTCTGGGAACTTTCTGCCTGAACTCGGAATGAAGCGGAGAAGCGAAGTCTGATTTATTTGGTTTAATCCGGACGGCTTTGTCATGAGCGTCGCGGGTTGAGCTCCGGTAGTAAACAAACAAAAGAATAATAAAAAAAACAACCGCAATATTGAAATCGGAAGAAGAAGAAGAAGGAGCAAAGTGGGACGCCTTTTTAGAGATTTACTTCGAATCTCGCGACTCGGACGACAACCGGGATAGTGCGTGAGTGTTGTTGCTCTTATTTTGTTCTTCATTTTTTCCCTTTTCGTGAGTGTTATGCTTTAACAGTAAAGACATTTAAAGAAAGAATCGACGATTAAAAACAAAGAAAGAAAAAGGTGACAATAGAGCTGGCAGCTGCGGCTCGGGCGAGTGTCCGTGCAGTGAATAGCGGACTCCAGCTGTCATTCGCTTTATTCCTTTTTGAAACATTTCCACTTCCACGCGTTACCCTGTACATTGTCCGTCGCCTGCCTTTGTGACGCGACTTTAAGAGCCGCTGATACTTTTGTGAGGCTGGTGTCTCGCTTTTCTTTTTTCATGTTTTTCTGTTTTCTTCTTCTCGGACTCCTCAGCTCATTTGACCGATAGTAACCTCTCGGTTTCCGCAGGCTGCAAGTTCCGAATCAGACAATAAAGTTGACACGCCAGCGCCTCGAAATAAATGTGACAGTCGCGTCTACCATTTAATTCTGCACAGGTACGAAGTGTTCTGGGGTCGGGGGCAGGTGGGTGGTGGGCGACCTTTTCAAGTTTTTGATTATAAACCTCCTTCCATCTTCGGAACCCGCTAGTAGTCCCTGGACGGGGCGCCGGCCTCATTCATTGAAGCAGCGGGAATTATTATTGACTTGGGCAACCGTCCCGATTTAAAAATAAATGAATAAAAATAAGCCGGTTGGACTGACACAGGAATGGTCCCGAAGACATGCCAGGATTTCCTCCTGCTTTGTGCTTCTGTCTCCTGGAGAGTCTTCTGTCCCTCTGTGAGCCCGGACGGGATAAGCGGGTTAGAACGTGTGGACCTCGATTGGGTGGACTGCTCGGTGTACCCCGAGTGCATCTGCGCACTGCACCTAAATAAAACCGCGGCAAGGGCTACGTGGTGTAAAACTCGATTCTATCATTTTGAAGAAAGATCACCAAAAGATCACCGAAAACATGTTGGTCCGCGTCCATTCGTGAATAGCGCCCCCCTCAAAATTAGAAGTGTGAGAGGCATCCCACCTGCCGGCTCAGGTATGTGATGTTTTTCTTTCCAATAGAGGGCGCCTGCTGTGATTTGTTTACCCTTCTAGAAAGTGTTGTGCAGGTTTAGCCTGAAAAATTCGGCTTTGTTAAGGGCACTTTATGGGTCTTTACTGGGTTGTGTGGTTCCTCGTGGCTCCATTGCTTGATCAAACCCAATTTCATACTGGGACGGGTTATGTGGATGTGAAGTTGGTTCTTTGTGCTTTGAAAAACGTCCTAATATGTGAAAAAAAACTTTAATGTATAGTAGACTATCAATCAGGACACTAGCAGGATCTATCTATCTATCTATCTATCTATCTATCTATCTATCTATCTATCTATCTATCTATCTATCTATCTATCTATCTATCTATCTATCTATTATTTAGCGCCTTTCACATCTACCTATCTATTATATAGTGTTTTTCATTTCTTATCTATCTATCTATCTATCTATCTATCTATCTATCTATCTATTATATAGTGCCTTTCACTCAATCTGTCTGTCTATCCATGTGTTATATAGTGCCTTTCCAACACACCCAGACCGTCCTGATGATCCCGATGGTCACGCGTGAGTCTCTGCCTATGTGGACGTCATGGTGTGGAATCCTGATGTGGTTCATCACACACTTAATGAAATGAAAAGACCCTTCATGGTGGTGAGCCGTGTCCGTCACCCCGTGTTTGTCACCGCGTGTTTGTCACCAGTTTACGCTGATATACCTTCGCCTGCTGTCTACTGGTAAAAACATTCAAAGCCGCAGCTTTCATTTCTGTAGGGATGATTGGACTTGAGGAAGCCTGCTGATGGCGCAGCCCTGTGCCGTCGGATCGCGAGTTACTTTTGCCGTCGAGGCCTCGGTGGTCCGTCACTTCATACACCCGGATTGTTTCATTTGGTCTGCTGAGGTGAGCCACGTCAATGGCTGCTGTGTTTCATTTGCTCGGCGCAGACCCACTGAGCCAGCCGGTGAGCGCAGGCTCCTGTATTGTTGATAGCGGAGCTTTGAGGCCGGGACCCCCCGAGCCGTGTCTCCTGATCTCCCGCCAGGTGTGACCCGTTTCTGTGGTGCTCACACTCCGATCCGCCAGGTTTATTGTGGCAAACAGTGAGGCTCAGAGGATGAGCAGCTTGAAAGCAGCAGCAGGAGTCAGACTGTCGAGTGCAGACTTAAAGCGAAGAACCAGAAACGTAAGCAAGTTTATCTTGAAATGAAAGCGAAGATGAAAACCAAAGCAAATCCTCTCGACTCTGATGTTAGGGCGCATCGCCCGGCGTGCTCTCTTTATCCAGCTGAGGGGAGACTCCAATTGTATGAAGCGGTGCAGTGGATGTAAGGGGGGTGGAGTTGGGAGAAGGAATGCAAAAGGAATAAGAAGGTCGAGATTCAGATAAAACACTGGCTAGGACTGGGGGGTACAAAAAACATAAATGTGGTGGGGACATGGAAGGAGAGTCAAAGAGCCGGCGTGTTTCATGGAGTCTCAGCCGTTCACTGATTCACTGATCTTGGCTTTGCTGACAATGCTGTGATCTTCATGGAGTTAATGGTGGCTCTGATTGGGGGTCTCGAGAGGCTGAGTGAGGGGTCCCAGTGTCTGGGCTGGCGAGGGTCCTGATAAAAGCCAACGTCACAGGACTTTAATGAACTCTTGGGCACGGCCATCAGCAGTGTGTCTGTCTGCAGAGAGAGTGTCGACTTCCTCGAGAGGTTTACTTACCTCGGCAGTGACATTCATGTGACTCAGGTGACTCTTCCTATGAAGTCAGTAGACGGATTAGGAGACCATGGGGGGTCATGAGGTCATAAAGGGGTTTGTGGCGCTCCCGATATCTCAGTAAAAGGACGAAGGTCCAAGTCTTTAGAGTCCTTTTGTGAGACAGGGACGCTATCCAGTGACCTGGGATGAAGACTGGACTCCTTCACATGTGTCACTTCGGAGAATCCTTGGGTCCCGCTGTTTGGGGTCCCGACTGAGGCACATGACCTGCACTGTGAGGGAGCATCAGTTACGGCTCCGTACTTGTAATATTTTTATTTTTATATTGTATTGAGGATGACTTGTGTTCAGTTCTGTGTACTTTTTTTTTTGACACCCACTGCACACCCAACCTACCTGGAAAGGGGTCTCTCTTTGAACTGCCTTTCCGGAGGTTTCTTCCAGTTTTCTTTCCCTACAAGGGTTTCTTTGGGAGTTTTTCCTTGTCGTCTTAGAGAGTCAAGGCTGGGGGGCTGTCAAGAGGCAGGGCCTGTTTAAGCCCATTGTGGCACTTCTTGTGTGATTTTGGACTACACAAAAATAAATTGTATTGTATTGTGGGTAGCACGGTGGCGCAGTGGGTAGCACTGCTGCCTCGCAATTAGGAGAACCGGGTTGGCTTCCCGGGTCCTCCCTGCATGGAGTTTGCATGTTCTCTTCGTGGGTTTCCTCCCACAGTCCAAAGATGTGTTGGTTAGGTGCATTGGCGATCCTAAATTGTCCTTGGTGTGTGTGCCCTGCGGTGGGCTGGCACCCTGCCCAGGGGTTGTTTCCTGCCTTGCGCCCTGTGTTTGCTGGGATTAGCTCCATGACCCTGCATTTGCAGAGACATCGGGTCAAAGTGACTCAGTTCGGGCTCTTGAGGGTAAAAACGTGTCCACGATTTAAATTTCATGATAGACCAGAATCCTGTCGAGGAGTTTAAAAATTCGAAACATCCATGCCGGGCCCGCGGGCCGCCTTTTAGTTTTACCTTTACAGATAACCATTTAAATATTAAATGAAATTAAATTTAAATATTTAAATATAAAATTGACTACGTGGCACTTACCGAACAATAATAAAGTGGCATGAATCTCCAAGATATTGTAAAAAACGCAGCTAAATTACTAAGTAAACTGTTTAACATAAAATTGATAACATTAACTTGAAATCTTCGGTTAACGATAAACACGACGACGTTACAGTTACGTCACAGCGCAAAGAACAATAGTAACTGTATAATAAGTAACGCTGTGTCCAGGCGTCCAAAAGTCGGACTCCAAATTTCATTCTAAGAATTATTTTGAGGTTAATATAGAGAAGGGAAACTGTTCAGCTTCAACAATTCTCGTCTGTTTTCATCTGTGGGCCTAATGCTGCAGCATCAATAGCACCCACCTTAATCCGGCCCTGGGTGGGTGTGACATGGCACTGTACCAGTGTGTGCCCCTCACCCTGACCTTATGATGTGTGAATTCCTTATTTTCTACATTTTAAACTAGAATGGAGCTTGTTGCTGTTTCTGAAGTGAACGAATCGCTGATTCAAAGATTCAAATCATTCTGGTGAACTGAACAAAGCAAATCAAATCGCTAAAAAGAATCGTTTGGCACGTCACTAATAAAAATAAGTAAATGCAGAAACAAGCAGGAAGGGCTCACCAGTGTTTATGAATTCACGCCAACAGCTCGTGCTGCACCAACGGCACCAAACCAACAGCAGTAAGTCGGTGTGCCAACCTGAGGAGTTCTGTTCGGATTACTGAGGGTCGACGTGTCTACAGAGTCAAGTTTGGTTTTATTTCTCCGTTCCTGATGAGAACATGAAATTAAAAAAATGATTGTTGGGCGGAGTGTTCCTTTAAGTCATTGGTTTACTCAGAAAGTTACATGTAATTTGAATATAAATGTAAAATAAGCAATACATATCGATAATGGCATGCAAAGACATAACAGGGATTGGTCATTCAGTCCAACAAGCAAAGGTCATTTCTACGGCTCATGCGTTTTGGCCCATTTTGTATTTTCTGCCTCAAACATCACATGAAGGTACACTCGCTGGCCACTTTATTAGGTACACTTGGCCTTTTTCGTTCATAACTGCCGTAATTCTTCGTGGCGTATATCCAACAAGGTGATGCAAAGTTCCTTGGGGATTTCTGTCCATATTGACGCACTTGCTGCAGGTTTGTCACCCGCACATCCATGATGCGAATGTCCCGCTCCACCAAGGTGCTCTACTGGATTGAGATCTGGTGACTGTGGAGGCCATTTGTGTCCAGTGAACTCATTGTCATGTTCAAGAGACCAGTCTGAGATGATCTGAGCTTTGTGACATGGGCCTTCAGAAGATGAGTGCACTGTGGTCATAAATGAATGGATGTGGTCAGCAGCAACACTCAGGTAGGCTGTGGCATTTAACTGATGCTCAGCTGGTACTAAGGGTACAAAAGTGTGGCAAAAAAATATCAACCACACCAGTACCACCAGCAGCCTAACCATTGATAAAGTCAGGATGGATCCCTGCTTTCATGTTGCTGACCCCACCATCTGAATTTGAATTGTTGCCATGTGATTGGCTGATTAGATTTTTGAGTGGCTGCTATGTGATTTGCTGATTAAATATTTTAATTGCTGCCATGTGATTGGCCTATTATATATTTCAGTGGCTGCCATGTGATTCACTGGTTAGATATTTGAGTGGCTGCCATGTGATTGGCTGATTAGATTTTTGAGTGGCTGCTATGTGATTGGCTGATGAAATATTTTTAATTGCTGCCATGCTATTGTCCAATTACATATTTGACTGGCTGCCATGTGATTCACTGATTATATATTTGACTGGCTGCCATGTAATTGGCTGATTAGGTTTTTGACTGGCTATTATGTGATTGGCTGATTAGATTTTTGAGTGGCTGCTATGTGATTGGCTGATGAAATATTTGAGAACTGCCATGTGATTGGCCAAATAGATATTTGACTTCCTGCCATGTGATTAGCCGTTTAGATATTTGAGTGGCTGCCATGTGAGTGGCTGATTAGATATTTTAATTGCTGCCATGCGATTGGCCAATTACATATTTGAGTGGCTGCCATGTAATTGGCTGATTAGGTTTTTGACTGGCTGTTATGTGATTGGCTGATTAGATATTTGAGAGGCTACCATGTGATTGGCTGATTTGATATCTGGGTTACCGAGCAGGTGTACCTAATAATGTGGCCGCTGAGTGTAGATTTTGTACTTTTTCTTTCCTGCAGCTGTGAAGCATTTCACACAGTGAAGCTCCTAAAGTGTTTTCTTTTGATTTTGTGTGTTTTGATGAAGGGTCAGGTGAATTAGTTATTTAAAGTTCCAGCTTTAGAAGAGGTGCCCGGTATTTGTATTATTTATTGCAGGTCGTTTGTGCTTAATTAAAACATTCAGACAGAACTGACGTGTCAGGTGCGGATCTAATGAGTGCATTCTGGAGTGTTTGTGTGGCAAGCTGTAATGTGAACACACCACATGAGAAAACAAAAAAGAAAGAAAGTGTTTTCCGTCTTGTATTCAAGATGCCGACCTTCCAGAGAAGTGCATTTCTTTTACTTTTGCTTTTTCTTTTTTTGCCTTTAAAATCAGGTCAGTTCACTTCGGCTAAAAGAAACTTTTGAAAAGTGGCTGCTGCTTTTCACTGGCCGGCTAGCAACCATTATGTGTGGAAGGCAGTGAGGTGTCTGTCACCATAAAATGGTGGCTTTTGTGTGCTAGAAGGGCATTTCAAGAAGTCTGAAAGTTTAATGAAGGGGCTGAGGGGAAGTTTGGCTGTGTGGTCCCGGACTTATTGTTTCAAATCCTTTTGATGTCCGTGTGAGAACCTGATTTGAAAAGAGAAAAGAAAATATGACAAGTAGACAGGACAGTGGAGTCACAGGCCATTACTGGGTTACTGGAGTCAGGGGTCCGTAAAAATGTGCCGACTCTACCTAGGCGTAATTTGAGATATAATGTCTTCAGATTTCTAGTTTTACTTCTATGGATTCAATTACATTAGTTTTTCTTATAGTCTTTTGGAAAGAAATCTAGCCTCTTTTTGTTTAGTTTTGTAAGCATTATTTAATAAGTGATATAAAAAGCCACAGCAGCGTCACTTCTGCCTTCAAACCCAAACTTTAACAGTCGCCTGATGAGTCACACTGGCAGCGATGAAGGGCCGTCCGCCTTGTGTATTGGGCGTTTTCAATCAACACAGCAAATATACGAGAGCAATTACAAAGAGACGAGGCGCCGTCACTGGTGTCATAAATTGACAAGTCGGAGTTGCTGTAGCGATCAGTGGAACCGCAAATCGAGAAGCTGGAGTGGAGTTTAGAGTCGCTGGTACCATAAACTGAGAAGTCGGAGTCGGTGGTACCATAAACTGAGAGGTTGAAGTCGGTGGCGGGGTCAATGGGAGGCGTCAGAGTCAGTTTTAGAATGAGTGGTATGATAAATTGAGGAGATGGTGTCAGCGAGTCGGGGTACCATAATCAGGGAAGTCTGGTCGGAGTTGGTGGTACCATAAATTGAGAAGTTGGAGGTGGTGTCAGAGTCAGGTGTATCATATATGGAGAAGCTGGAATGAGTTTTGGCGTCGGTTATACCATAAATTGAGAAGTTGGAGTTGGCTTGAAGTTCACGGTCCCATAATCAGAGAAGTTGGTGGTATCATAAATTGAGAAGTCGTGTCAGAGTCAGAGGGGGAAGTCGGAGTCAGTTTTGGAGTGAATGGTGTCATAAATTGAGGAGGTGGTGTCAGAGTCAGGGGTACCATAATCAGAGATGTCGGGCTGGAGTTGGTGGTACCATAAATTGAGAGCTTGGAGGTGGTGTCAGAGTCAGGTGTACCATATATGGAGAAGCTGGAATGAGTTTTGGCGTCGGTTATACCATAAATTGAGAAGTTGGAGTTGGCTTGAAGTTCACGGTCCCATAATCAGAGAAGTTGGTGGTATCATAAATTGAGAAGTCGTGTCAGAGTCAGAGGGGGAAGTCGGAGTCAGTTTTGGAGTGAATGGTGTCATAAATTGAGGAGGTGGTGTCAGAGTCAGGGGTACCATAATCAGAGATGTCGGGCTGGAGTTGGTGGTACCATAAATTGAGAGCTTGGAGGTGGTGTCAGAGTCAGGTGTACCATATATGGAGAAGCTGGAATGAGTTTTGGCGTCGGTTATACCATAAATTGAGAAGTTGGAGTTGGCTTGAAGTTCACGGTCCCATAATCAGAGAAGTTGGTGGTATCATAAATTGAGAAGTCGTGTCAGAGTCAGAGGGGGAAGTCGGAGTCAGTTTTGGAGTGAATGGTGTCATAAATTGAGGAGATGGTGTCAAGAGTCAGGGGTACCATAATCAGAGAATTCAGGTCGGAGTTGGTGGTACCATAAATTGAGAAGTCTGAGTGGGTGGTACTGTAAACTGAGCAGTTGAAGTCCATGGCAGGGTCAGTGTTCCCATTAATTGAGAAGTCATATCGGAGTCAGTGGGAGAAGTCGGAGTCAGTTTTAGAATAAGTGGTATCATAAATTGAGGTACAGGTGTCAGAATAAGGGGTACCATAATCAGAGATGTCGGGCTGGAGTTGGTGGTACCATAAATTGAGAAGTTGGAGGTGGTGTCAGAGTCAGGTGTACCATATATGGAGAAGCTGGAATGAGTTTTGGCATCGGTTATACCATAAATTGAGATATTGGAGTTGGCTTGAAGTTCACGGTCCCATAATCAGAGAAGTTGGTGGTATCATAAATTGAGAAGTCGTGTCAGAGTCAGTGGGGGAAGTCGGAGTCAGTTTTGGAGTGAATGGTGTCATAAATTAAGGAGGTGGTGTCAGAGTCAGATGTACCATATATGGAGAAGCTGGAAAGAGTTTTCTGAGTCGGTGATACCATAAATTGAGAAGTTGGAGTTGGTGGTACTGTAAACTGAGAGGTTGAAGTTGGTGGTGGAGTCAGTGGTACCATAAATCGAGGAGTTGGTGTATTGATGTTGCTGGTCCCCATAATCTGAGAAGTCAGATCAGAGCTGGTGGTACCATATATTGAGAAGATGGAATGAGCTTTGGAGGTGGTGGTGCCATAAATTGAGGAGTTGGTGTCAGTAGTGAAGTTGGTGGTCCCGTAATCTGAGAAGTCGGGTAGGAGTTGGTGGTATTGTAAATTGAGAAGTCATGTGGGAGAAATCAGAGTCAGTTTTTGAGTCAGTGGTACTATAAACTGAGAAGTCGGGGTTGGTGTTGAAATTGGTGGTCCCATAATCAGAGAGGTTGGTGGTACCATAAATTGAGAAGCTGGAGTGAGTTTTGGAGTTGGTGGCACAGTTAATTTGAGGAGTTGGTGTCAGGGGTACTATAAATTGAGAAGTCAGACTTGGTTTGAAGTTCGTGGTCCCATAATCTGAGAGTCAGTGGGGGACGTCACAGTCAGTTTTGCAGTTGGTGGTTTCATAAATTGAGGAGTCAGAGTCGGGGGTTGAAGTTGGAGGTCCCATAAATTTGAAGGGTTGCAGTCTGAGTCCAAGTTGAAGGTTTTGTGTGCTAGCTCCAGAGTCCTGTGTATGGATAGACAGAACTTTATTTGTCCTTAGAGGGAAATTTGGCTTTTTACAGAAGCTTTTTAAATAAATAAATGCATAAATATATAGATAAATAAATTTGTAAATGTGTGTGTATGTACACACACATACCAACACTATGGTATGAACACACGCCAGAATGACTACAAGGAAGAAAATTAAAAAGAAAGGAAATGTCCAACATGGCAGTCCCAGTCCCCGTGAGGTGCTGGGCAGGTCTAATACATTTGTTCCAATTGTTGCTGCTGTAGTATTATATTATTAGATGTGTTTATTTATTTACTCATTTATTTTTTCATGTATTTATTTTCTGCGGTGGGCTGGCGCCCTGCCCGGGGTTTGTTTCCTGCCTTGCGCCCTGTGTTAGCTGGGATTGGCTCCAGCAGACCCCTGTGACCCTGTAGTTAGGATATAGCGGGTTGGATAATGGATGGATGTATTTATTTATTTATTTATTTATTTATTTATTTATTTATTTATTTATGTATTGCTCGGGTGGCGCAGTGGGTAGCGCTGCTGCCCCGCAGTAAGCAGACCTGGCTGGTTCGCTTCCCGGGTCCTCCCTGCGTGGAGTTTGCATGTTCTCCCCGTGTCTGTGTGGGTTTCCTCCCACAGTCCGAAGACATGCAGGTTAGGTGGATTGGTCATTCTAAGTTGTCCCTAAGTGTGTGTGTGTGCACACCTTGTGGTGGGCTGGTGCCCTGCCCAGGGTTTGTTTCCTGCCTTGCGCCCTGGGATTGGCCCCTGTGACCCTGTAGTTGGGATATAATGGGTTGGATGTTATTTATTTATTTGTGTATTGCTCTCTAGTTCACATTATTACTATCTGTTCCCTTAACTGTGATTTATTTATCTCTCTCTCTCTTCTTCTTTCCTTGTCTTGTGTTTATTGTGGTGGTCCTGGCTGACGTCACTTCGTGACACCTCTGTATGCTGCAATGCGCTGTATGCACGTTATGTCAATATAGCCACTTGATTTGAGTTGAGTTGACGACAGTAAACGTGTGAAGTATTTTCAAATGATCCTCGCCTTGGAAAGCAGGACTATATAAAATAAGACTCGCTGCTATCGATGTAGCGTTTGAAGTATTTTTTTTTTTTTATTAATTTTGAATGATGTTTGTAGCCTGACACGGTGACGCAGTGGTGGCGCTGCTGCCTCTCAGTGATGTGACCGGGGTTCACGTCTCGGGTCCTCCCTGTGTGGAGTTTGCATGTTCTCTCCCCGAGTCTGCGTGGCTTTACTTCTGGGGGCTCCGGTTTCCTTCCACAGTCCTAAGGCAGGTGGGTAAGCTGATTTGGTGGTCTTGTGATGGGCTGGCGTCCTCTCCAGGGTGTGATCCTGCCTTGCGCCCCACGCTAACTGGGGTCGACTGCAGCTCCCCTGCCATTCCCCAGTTCAGGACCAAGCAGGTCAGAAAATGGCCGACTGCCTGATTCGTAGCCTCGGATGTCACAGCGCAGACAAAACAGGAGAATTTCCCGGGGCTTGTTTTCTCTTCTTTGCCGACCTTGTTTCAGATTGCAGTCGTTTAGCATTGGGTTGTCACTTGATAAGGCTGGCTGATAACACTGCACAACAAAGCTTTTGCTTCTTGAACACTGTTGGGTGTTTCTTACAGATTTTTGGGTGCTGATCACGAATATCACATCAGAATGTACCCATCATGTACCATTTCAGTTTTTTCTTTTATTTGTAAACAAACATTTTCGCTCCCGTAAGTGACTTAACAACAACGGTTTGTGCAGCCTGGGACTGTCCAAGTTGGAAGCTGCTCTGTGGAAGTTGACATCCTGGGTAGGTGTGAACGAGCTTGACGCTGTCTCAGCACGCTATAAAGGTGGCTTGCATACAGCGATCCTGCTCATTTGGTTAATCTAGATAGTCAGTGTGTATGTACAGAATAGTATCAGGATAGTGAAGTATAGTACAGTGGTACCTCTGGCCACGACCGGAATTCATTCCAAAACTCTGGACGCAACCCGATTTGGTCAAGGCCCAAACGTAATTTCCTCATAAGATTGCATGCCAATGTAATTAATCCATTCCAGACCATACGAACTGTATGTAAATATATATTTTGTTAAGTACAAAAATAGTTAATTGTACCATAAAATGCACAGTTTAATAGTAAACTAAATGTAAAAACATTGCATAACAGTGAGAAACCCTTGAACAACAGAAAACACTAACATTGTAAGAGTTCGTGCTAAATGCTTGCACTGTAAAATGTATAACCTCCATTCAACTTAAAATAATTAAGGTAATGATTCACACTTAATAATTTCAATCTGCACCAATATACAGTGGAACCTCAGGTCACAAACGTCTCGGACCACGTACAGATCGGGTTGCGACCAAAAAGTTTGCCAAACTTTTGCATCTGTTCACAACCACACACTCGGGTGACGAACAAACAAACCAGTTTCCCTTCCGGTTCGTACACGCAGATGATTTCCGCACGTGTTCAGTCTCTCCCTGTACAGCGAGCGAGCGAGAGAGAGAGAGCAAGTGAGAGTGAGAGTTAGAGAGAGAGAGAGAGAGAGAGAGCAAGAGAGAGAGAGAGAGAGAGAGTGAGAGAGAGAGAGCGAGCAAGAGAGAGAGAGCGAGAGCGAGAGCGAGCAAGAGAGAGAGAGAGCGAGAGTGAGCAAGAGAGAGAGAGAGAGAGAGCGAGCAAGAGAGCGAGAGAGAGAGCGAACAAGAGAGAGAGAGAGCGAGAGCGAGCAAGAGAGAGAGAGAGAGGGAGAGCAAGAGAGAGAGAGAGAGATCGAGAGAGAGAGAGAGCGCGAGAAGGCAGTTAAAGAAGGCACCAGGCTTGTTTTTGAAGAGACTGCTTCAAGCATTGTTTTAACCTCATTGTATTTAATGGAGACTTTTTTCTATTGGATTTTAACCTCCACTTCACTTCTGTTTTTATGGGATCATTTATTTATTGAAGGATTCTGAAAGCACTGCACTTTATTTACTTTGGACTTTGTTTTTGATTGTTGTTTCGTTGATTTTAATAAAAGCACTTGGCACTTTTTGCACCATCCGATTGCTCCATTGTAGTGCCTCGCTGTCGTGTTCATCGGTAACATTACCGACGGTGACGGGTTTAAAGGCTCCCGGAAGCGAGATGGGAGCATGCAGTGAACCTGCATTGTCACAGACTTTACATCAAAACTGTAATCTCCTCTCCGCCGAGTTCCTCCTCACTTCCTTCACCCCAGAACTCGACTCATGCAAAGTTAGTTTTCTTGGTTGTTTATGGTTAGTTTTTGTTTAAATTAAGGATTTTTCAAATGTTCATTGTTTTCCCTGTACTTAAAACTCGTTAAAAAAAGGTGTTTACAGAGAGCGGATCATAAGGCAATAGCGCGAACTCCTGCAATGTTAGTTTTTCTCTGTTTAAGGCTTTCTCAGTGTTATTCAATGTTTTTACATTTAGTTTACTATTACACTCTTATGTAAATGATTTGGTCAGAGATTTGGTCTGTCAAAAGCAAAAGCCGAGCTGCTGGGTTCGAGACTGCAGGAATGGTGTTTGCTGTCACCAGGTACGAACATTTCTGTGTTTCGAGGCCGACATCGTGATATAACCACATTTTTTGCACAAGTCGACAGTCTCTGTTTCTGTTGTGACATTGAAGGATTGTTCTCGGCCTTGGGTTGTGATCACAATCCGGAAGACTGGCGTCTCTTCATTAATTTGTCAGTGTTAAGCCTGAAAGCTGTTCTGCTACACAATGGCAACGTTTACCCTTCAGTACCTGTTGGCTATGCAGCACACATGAAAGAAACGTATGAGATATGGAACTGCTGCTGAAGCCCGTCCGGTATTGCAGGTACAACTGGAATATCTGTGGAGATCTTCAAGTCGTTGCTCTGTTCATAGGACTGCAGCTCGGTTATACAAAGTACTGTTGTTTCATCTGTGAATGGGACAGCCGTGCTAAAGAGTCGCACTGTTCTCGACAGAGCTGGCCACTCCGTAAAAAGTTAGTTCCAGGTCAGAAAAATGGGGCACATGAATCGCCTGTCGACCCGGCAAAGATATTTTTGCTTCCTCTTCACATAAAACTGGGACTCGTGAAGAATTTTGTGAAAGCATTGAACAAGGAAGGCGAAAGTTTTCGTTATTTAAGAATAACTGGCGCCAAGATCAAAGAGGGCATTTTTGTTGGCCCCCAGATCAGACATGTTATGAGTGACAAGTGGGTTGAAGATATGTTAGTTGGGCCGGAAAAAATTGCCTGGAAAGTCTTCAAAGACGTTGTTGACAATTTTTCTGGGCAATTACAGAGCCCCAAACTCCACTCAGCTGGGAGACAAACTTCTCAAAGCTTACAAGACAATGAAGTGCAACACGTCACTCAAGATTCATTTCCTCCACTCACACTTGGACTTCTTCCCCACAAATTTCGGTGCTGTTAGTGACAAACACAGTGAAAGGTGTTCACCAGGACATTGCTACAATGGAGAGACGCTACCAGGGCAACTGGAATCCATCAATGCTCGCTGACTACTGTTGGACACTGCAATGTGATGCACCGGACATTGAATACAAAAGAAGATCAGGAGCAAAACACCTTTAACTATGTTGAATTGAATAGCTTATGCAAAACATAAACGTGACTAAATACGTTATTGTCGGTAAACATATAAATGTCTATTTCTCAGAGTTACTGCATGATGCAGTAAATCTAAAACTATATTTGTGCATACCCAGTAGGTACCCCGCACAATCAGCAAAAGGAAGACTTTTCAAAAAAATAATTGTGCAGTGTAGTCGACATGTGGCGCCTTGAAGGGGGGGGTTCTTGAAGGTCAAAGGGTGTGGGGTTTTGGGCAGGGGCCTAAAACGTGACTGAAGGAATGTAAAGTGCTGAGGTGAAGAATCTGAATATTTTACTTTATGTGTTCCTCGTGCAGTTCAAGGAATACTCCACGCAAAAGTTTGATTTCTTTGATTTGTTACTAACCCCATGTTGAGGTACCCCACCGGTAGAAGGAGAAGGAGTCACACTTTGTACCATCTTGTCCGTGTCTGATGAGTTCTTGGATGTCCATCCTCTGTGCTGCACGTCATTTAGGCAGGGAGTCAGCGTGTCAAGTCTTTTGGGCAACAACACCGGGGGTCTTCGTGCAGAACTGTGCCTAAGGCTGGTAGTGAAGGTGGTGAGAGTCGGGTAACCCAGACAGAAGAGAAGGGGAGAGGAGGACGATGATTTTTGAGTGTGTGGTCCGATAGCAGGGTTGTTGGCAAAAGATGTACGGGTGAGCCCACCCATTAATATCTGAAGAGTAAAAGAGGACGGTCAACGTCATCTACACCAGTCAGAAAACAAAGGCGGTCGTCCCAGCATTTCAGGAGCGAGAAGGTCATTAGTCACAATGTCACTTTTTGAATACATCGTGCAGATTCTGTTATATAAAAATGAGATAATGAGTAGAATCTTATATGGGGGGGTTATAATAAAGGGGGCACACAGTAACCTTCTTTCTTTCTTTTTGTTTCTGAAACAGAATCCCTCCTGCACAGGTGAAGCTATGGGGAAGATGTTGATCTTCACTCAGCTGGGACTGCTGCTCTGGAAGAACTTCACCTACCGACGGAGGCAGACGGTAAGCAGCGCCACTTGTCCCGGGGGGGTCCTGCTTGAGTTCAAGTCTGACAGCGTCCTGTACGATGACTTTGCTATTTGCACTTTTCATCTCTGTGAACCACAGTGAACCCCAAACACAGCCACAGAGACACAAGTCCTTAGTAAGACCGTAAGGTTTATTATTAACAAAGGCTCCCTTAATGATGTCACACATCAAATGGCAATCTTTCTCTTCTTTCTCCTCCACTCCTCTCCGGATCCCACTCTCTGGATGTGGCAGTGCAGCTACTTTGTACCTGGGAGTATTTCCTGGTCGGTCGTAATTCTCACAAAGTCGGATTTACTAATCCCAATAGTTCCCTCTGGATGCTCCCACGGAACCCAACCAGGCTGCCCCACGGGACTACAATTCTCATTATGCCCTGCAGGTTATCTGTGTGGGAATCCTGGCCTGGGTGTGCTTCCATCTAGCATATCAGGGAAGCCGCTGCTCCTTCTGTTCCTTAAATTACATTGGCCTCCTGGCCAGGTGATGAGCCCTACCCTGTCCTGGTCAGGACGCCTGTGAGATCACTGATTTGAGTCGCTGTGCTCTCTCACTTAACAGGGAAAGTGTAAAGCTGACTGTATGCTGCTGTCTAGTCACTGTCGGGCCCCGTTTCCTCATTGTCTTAGTGTGCGGAATACTGTAACAATGCCGACTGTAACCGCACCTTTCTGGGGGGTTGTGGGAAGCTGATTTAGTGCTGATAATAAGAGGCTGCTTTTAAGTCAAAATTGCTTACGTGATTACAGACTTCCTGATTTCATTTGAAATGTCCGGATTCAGCCGAATGAAACCACATCATATCTGAACTCTCCACACTGATAACCGCAGGCAGAAACAAAAAGGCTTCTGACCAGTCGGAAGGATAAGATTTCCCTCAAGCTGTCAGAGAAACTTCCTAAGGGTAGTAAAAGTACATCAGTAGGCCTGGAGTTAGACTGGGGGTCAGCCATTGGGAAGGATTAGCAGAAAAGTGTGTGCAGAAAAACTGAATTCATCAAAAACAAAAATGTGTGTTAGATAGATAGATAGATAGATAGATAGATAGATAGATAGATAGGAAAGGCACTATATAATAGATAGATAGATAGATAGATAGATAGGAAAGGCACTATATAATAGATAGAATAAGACACTATAGAACACTTGGATGTGAAAGGCACTATATAATAGATAAATAGGAAATGCACCATATAATTAATGGATATGAACGGCTTTTTATAATAGATAGGAAATGCAGTATATAATAAAGGGACATGAAAGGCACTATATAATAGATAGATAATTAGAAAAAGACACTATAGAACACATGGATATGAAAGGCATTTTATAATAGATAGTCAGGAAAGGCACCATTTAGTAAATGGATAGATAGGAAAGGCAGTATATATTAAAAATGGAAGTAAAAGGCACTATATAATAAATAGAATAAGACACTATAGAACACATGGATGTGAAAGTCACCATATAATAGATAAGAAAAGCACTTCATAATAAATGGATGTGAAAGGCACTATATAATAGATAGATAGGAAATGCAATATATATTAAAGGGACATGAACGGCACTATAAGATAGAGAGGTAGATAGGAAAGGCACTATATAATAAATTGATGTGAATGGCACACTATAATAGATAGATTTCATATTTATCATATTTATTTCATATCTATCTATCTATCTATCTATCTATCTATCTATCTATCTATCTATCTATGTAATAAATGAGAGTAAAAGGCTCTATAAAATAAATAGATAGAAAAAGACATTATAGAACACATGGATGTGAAAGGCAGTATATAATAGATAGATAAATAGATAGATAGATAGGAAATGCAATGTATATAAATGGGATGTGAAAGGCACTATAACATAGATAGAAAGGTAGATAGGAAAGGCACTATATAATAAATTGATGTGAATGGCACTATATAATAGATGATAGAAAAAGAAATTGCTAAGGACTTTTCTTTGGTGCAGGTCTTTCATTTAGCAGGAGCAGATAAATTCCAGGACATTAATGGCTGTGGATTTGGACAAACTGTTAATTCCGGAGGCTTTTAGTAACTCCATGCCTCTTATAGTAGCCTTTCCGTTTCTCCCGTCTAGTAATGTGGCTACTTACTGTAACATGACAGCAGCTCTTTTGTGAAAGTGACGCCTTTCCGCACTGACAGATGACAAGGGGCTGCATATCACAGATGGGAGAGGCGCCAGCAGCAGGTCAGCTGGACATCAGAGCCCAAAAAAGGCAAAAAAGGACGAATGTGTCTCTCTTATCTGTCAGCACAGCCTTGAGATGCTAGTGAGAACGTTAATGGAGTTTGCGGCTTTGGTGAAATGTGTTCCTCTTCACTTAATGGCTGCTCCTGTTTGGGCTATCTAGGGTCACACGCGGGTCACTGAGGTCTGAGTGGGCAGGGAGACATTTGTGGCTTTCTAGTTGTCCGCATGTTTAAGGTCATCTCGCTGATAATCTACGGCTTGTGGGTTACCCCCTTATTAACCCATTAAAACAAATTCTTACTTGTGCAACAAGGATCAGTGTAGTGCGAGGTGGAGCCCAATGGACAAGCATCAGGGAGGCACACATCCTATAGGGCAATGTTACTGACAGTGCCCCCATAATGGCTGGGACAAAGAGGCATTTATTTCTTGACTTCCCCATCTGCTCCACACTTTAAAATTAAGTGGTGATTAAAGTGCACATTGCAGGCTTTCATTTAAGGAGACTTGCATACCCTCTTAGGGGACAGACTTGTACATGCATCATTAGGTGGCCCCACCCTCTTAGGGGAAGAACCTCCAGATGCATCATTAGATGGCCCCGCCCTCTTAGGGGATGGACTTCCAGATGCATCATTAGGTGGTCCCGCCCTCTTAGGGGATGGACTTCCAGATGCATCATTAGGTGGCCCCACCCTCTTAGGGGAAGAACCTCCAGATTTATCATTAGGTGGCCCCGCCCTCTTAGGGGACTGATTTGTACATGCATCATTAGGTGGCTTCATCCTCTTAGGGGATGGACTTCCAGATGCATCATTAGGTGGCCCCTCCTTCTTAGGGGACGGACCCAGACACATCATTAGGTGACCCTAAGAACTGTTTGTGCTTGATGCCCCCCTCTGCTCAAGAGTTTAAAATTACAGATCATACAATTCAGATGTTGTGATTAACGTCTTGAAGTTCATCCCCTAAGAGGGTTGGGCCACCTAATGATGTGTCTGGATGTCTGACCCCTAAGAAGGTGGGACCGCCCTCAGCACTTTGCAGACTTTCATTTAAGGTTCTTTGTATTAATTTGTATTCACACCACAGCTTTTCTGTATGGTCCCCCCATTTCAGGACACCATTATGTTTGCCACTATTGATGTCACAGGTGTTTGTGATTCCTCAGGTGTGTTTCATGGTTTCATAAGACCCCTCAGCCTGCTTCTACCCTTTGGGGTCTGTAGTTGCCGTTATTCAACATGAGAAGACAAGAGCTGTGCCAAAGAAAGTCAAAGAAGCCATCACCAGTGGGAGCAGCATGTACCCCCAGTTAGTTACAGACCAGGCCAGTTTAAAGACCCAGTCAGTGAATCTGCCACACTTCCTCCAGCTCCACGAGCCCAAAGCTCTGCCAGCTAAAGCCCACCCAGGCTGGAGGACCTATGCAGATGGAGAAGCAGTGGTAGAGCTGTAACTCCGTTCGTTGTCTTCCTTCCTGTACTGATGCTGCAGAAACGCATTCCACATCCTCAATGTCAGCCTTGAAATTCTCCCGTCTCCTCAGAAGACCCCTCCAAGCAAGTCAACGATTTGCTAAGTTTGACCGCAGGTCTTCCCCCTCATCCCACTTCTGACACCAAGGTGGTGTTGTTGCCGAGTGCCTAATGAATTCATTGCTCCCTATTTTGTTCCCTCGAGTGACTTGCTATCCCCAAAGGGACCACTTGCCGCTGCCACACTCGTTGGAATTCTGTTTGCGACTTTGGTGGGCTTGATGTTTTTTTTTTTTATGGGTTACCCTGCAGCTCGTTGTCCCGAGGAGTGATGATTTGACATATCACTAATGTCACAGTAATTTCACTGTCTGTCACTGGTGTTTCTATCTATAATATAGCGCCTTTACTATCTGTCATCACCACTTAATGGAGGTCACACACATTTTCTCTTTGAAATTTGTGTAAAAAGTGTACAATTGAGCTTAGTCTGCAAAGGAAGTTCTGATAGCCCAGATGATTTATGGCCACGTGCCTCCTGAATGTTTATTTTTGCAAACCATAACCATTGAAAATGTGAAAAAATGCTATACTAAGGGAGAAAACTGAACACCGCGTCCAATTTCTATGTAACCTTTGGTCCACTGACTCACTCAGAGGAGTAAGCAGATTTTTGTGTGCGCAATCCTGATGAAATCCTGAGAAAAACACAAAGGGATTACTGCAGTTGTGCAACATGATCTGCTTTTCCATGTTTTTCTGAGTATATTTGGCAGGAAATAAACCCAAAGCACTGAGTTCTGTGAAGTCCACTCCTCCGAACGTAACATCATGTTCTCAGGAAATTCTGTATCCCATTCAAGGGCTTCTGGTCGTGGGTGCAAGGCAGGACCACCTCTGATGTGGCCCACTCACAGACCCTCACAGTTTGGGAGCAACAGGCTGTCTGCCAAAGAGCGAACCAGCAGTCAAAACACAAAGTGTGTGTGTGTGTGTGTGTGTGTGTGTGTGTGTGTGTGTGTGTGTGTGTGTGTGTGTGTGTGTGTGTGTGTGTGTGTGTGTGTGTGTGGTAATACCAAAACAGCTATTAGTCAACATGCAATGTAAGGTGGCCAATCAGAGAACTCAAAAGTAGGAAATCAAACAAAAGCACTTAGGAAAAGGGTCTTTCAGAAAGGACCCCCAAACCTGTCATTATATGTGGCTAAGTGGAGCTGCAGATGGACGTTCCCGTCTCTTGATGATCCTGGTCTGGATCTCGGCATCAAGACTCTTCATCCTCAGTGACTGTGCTGCATGGTCTGCCTCATCCTCCACCTGTGCAGTTTGGCCATTGTCTGTGCTCACCAGTGGTCAGCACCAGCACACCCAGACTGGAGGACCATTGCAGATAGAGAAGCACTGGAAGAGCTGCAGAGGTAGCAGATCTCCGCTGGCTTCCTTCCTGCACTGATACTACAAAAACACATCCCACATCCTTGACCTTGAACCTCTCTGGCAACTCCTCAGAAGACCCCAGCAACTCCATTTTAGGTCTCTGAGGAACTCGGCAATTTGTTAAGTTTGACCGAAGGTCTTCCTCTCATCCCATTTCTGACACCAGTGTAGAGCTGTGGCCGAGTGGATTGGAAATCCAAATGGATATTTTTACTCTTGCACTGTTTCCTTTGGGTAACTCGCTGGCCCTGAAAGGACTTTCTTGTGTTTGCCGCACTGAATGGAATTCTGTTTGCGACTTGGGCGGGCTTACTCCCCTGCAGCTCAATGTGTTGGCAACTTATTGCCAGGCTGATTTAACTTGTCAGTGGCGTTGCGATACTGTGCCAGTGACGGACAAACTGTTCAATATAAAACTGTAAAAATTATAACTGAGAAGGGAATATGTCGTTCTAATGAGTTTACACTTATACCGTAAATTGTCATAGATGATTCATGTTATATATAGCCACTATACAGTATATGTATATATATAGCGCCTTTACTATCTGTCATCTGTATCTATCTATTTTATAGTGCCTTTCATGTGTGTATTTATTAAATATATAGTACCTTATTAATCATATAGTGCCTTTCATATCTATCTATCTATCTATCTATCTATCTATCTATCTATCTATCTATCATATAGTGCCTTTCATTTCTATCTATCTATCTATCTATCTATCTATCTATCTATCTATCTATCTATCATATAGTGTCTTTCATATCTATCTATCTATCTATCTATCTATCTATCTATCTATCTATCTATCTATCATATAGTGCCTTTCATATCTATCTATCTATCTATCTATCTATCTATCTATCTATCTATCTATCATATAGTGCCTTTCATTTCTATCTATCTATCTATCTATCTATCTATCTATCTATCTATCTATCTATCTATCTATCTATCTATCTATCATATAGTGCCTTTCATATCTATCTATCTATCTATCTATCTATCTATCTATCTATCTATCTATCTATCATATAGTGCCTTTCATATCTCTATCTATCTATCTATCTATCTATCTATCTATCTATCTATCTATCTATCTATCTATCTATCTATCTATCTATCTATCTGTCTATCTATCTATCTATCTATCCATCCCAAATCACATCATAGACACTCAGGCTTTAATCCAATTCAGGGCTGTGGGTGATCACCTCCGACCTCAGCAGTAGTACAGGGTGGGCTGGCTGTCTGTTGCAGGACCCCCACACATCACGTTTTTACACAAGTTAGTTTTGAATCTCATGTGAACCTGACACGTGTATTTTTGGAAATGTGGATTAATAACTTGAGTACCCGAAGTAAAACCCCAGCAGACATGGTGAGAACTTGCAGACTCCACAGATTCAGAGACCCCCTGTCTGTGAGACGCCCTCACTATCCTCAGTGGTGTTTCATCTTCTTCATTTTACCCACAGAAGTGCAGTCATCACCGGAGAGCCGTAGTCAGGCTTCACTGATCTGAACGCAGCTCTTTCTACAAATGGTTTTGTCTTCTTCTTGTTTTTCAGTTTCAGCTTCTGATTGAGATTGCATGGCCGCTCTTCTTGTTCTTCATCCTGATCTCGGTGCGGCTGTCCTACCCTCCTTATGAACAACATGAATGTAAGTATCCTTTACTGAGATTTGAAGTTGCTCCTCACTTGATAAATGCTGCACCTCGAGACTCTGAGATGCACGACTGGATTGGCTCATCATTTGTTGTCAACTTACTGGCCGTAGTTCAACAATGAATTAATGGGCAGACATTGTTGGCTTCTGTTTAATGTTTCAGACTCTTTTGTTTTCCTGTCTTTTTTTTATTAATTTGTGTCTTTATATGTTCTTATTCTGTATTTACTATTTGTAACACGTATAGAGTAATCCCCCAATTATCCATTTGCTATTATGAATAGTAGCAAACCTTATTAGTAAGTCATTTTTCATTGACACGCATGCCTATTATAAAGTTTCATTGATAAATTACGTATAATAAAAAATGCAAAGCAGCGGGTCCAGATGGTGTATCGCCACGACTGCTGAAGGTCTGTGTGTTGGAACTGAGGAGTCCTCTACAGCACATCTTCAACCTGAGCCTGGAACAGAGGAGAGTCCCGAGGCTTTGGAAAACATTTTGTATCACCCCAGTCCCAAAGGTATCACGTCCTAGTGAGCTGAATGACTTCCGGCCTGTTGCTCTGACGTCACATCTGATGAAGACCATGGAGCGGCTGCTGCTTCACCACCTGAGGCCACAGGTCCGTCACGCCCTCGACCCTCTGCAGTTCGCATACCAGGAGAAGGTGGGAGTGGAGGATGCCATCATCTACATGTTACACCGATCCCTCTCCCACTTGGACAGAGGCAGTGGTGCTGTAAGAATTATGTTTATGGACTTCTCTAGCGCCTTTAACACCATCCAACCTCTGCTCCTTAGAGACAAGCTGACTGAGATGGGAGTAGATTCACACCTGGTGCCATGGATTATGGACTATCTTACAGACAGACCTCAATATGTGCGTCTTGGGAACTGCAGGTCTGACATTGTGGTCAGCAGCACAGGAGTGCTGCAGGGGACTGGACTTTCTCCGGTCCTGTTCAGCCAACATACATCAGACTTCCAATACAACTCGGAGTCCTGCCACGTGCAAAATTTCACTGATGACACTGCTATGGTGGGCTGCATCAGGAGTGGGCAGGAGGAGGAGTATAGGAAGCTAATCAAAGACTTTGTTAAATGGTGCGACTCAAACCACCTACACCTGAACACCAGCAAGACCAAGGAGCTGGTGGTGGATTTTAGGAGGACCAGGCCATTCATGGACCCCGTGATCATCAGAGGTGACTGTGTGTAGAGGGTGCAGACCTATAAATACCTGGGAGTGCAGCTGGATGACAAATTGGACTGGACTGCCAACACTGATGGTCTGTGCAAGAAAGGTCAGAGGCGACTATACTTTCTGAGAAGGTTGGCATCCTTCAACATCTGCAGTAAGATGCTGCAGATGTTCTACCAGGCGGTTGTGGTGAGTGCCCTCTTCTACGTGGTGGTGTGCTGGGGTGGCAGCATATAGAAGAAAGACGCCTCACACCGGGACAAACTTGTTAAGAAGGCAGGCTCTATTGTAGGCGTAAAGTTGGACAGTTTAACATCTGTGGCAGAGCGACGGGCGCTGAGCAGACTCCTGTCAATCATGGAGAATCCACTGCATCCACTGAACAGGATCATCTCCAGACAGAGGAGCAGCTTCAGCCACAGACTGCGGTCACCGTCCTGCTCCACTGACAGACTGAGGAGACCCCACACTATGCAACTCTTCAGTTCCACCCGGGGGAGTACACGCTAACATTACTCAAAGTTATTGTCTGCTTTTTTAATTTTATTTTATTTTTTTATTTTTTTATTTATTTATTTATTTATTCATTTTTATTACTATTAATTTAATATTGTTTCTTTGTATCAGTATACTGCTGCTGGATTATGTGAATTTCCCCTTGGGATTAATAAAGTATCTATCTATCTATCTATCTATCTATCTATCTATCTATCTATCTATCTATCTATCTATCTATCTATCTATCTATCTATCTATCTATTATATAGTGCCTTTCACTCTATCTATCTATCTATCTATCTATCTATCTATCTATCTATCTATCTATCTATCTATCTATCTATCTATCTATCATAAGAAATTACCAACATTAAATACCAATTAGTTACTGTGGATGATTACAGGAACACTCGTAACGTTAAAGAAGTGTTGGGGTATCAGCTGGGTGACCCCTTTTAATCCAAATGTAAATAAATTTAAACTAAAAGCACACTCGATGGCGTATACAGAAACAAAGTGAAATTAATCTTCATGATGTTGTTAACAGGAACCAATCGGGTCGTCTTCAGCAGGTCCGCGCTGTTCACAATTTTGGTCCGGTATGAGACTCCATTCATGCCGGGGCGTCTGTTCTTTTATAGTCCTCCGGCCATTAGGGGCACAGTCAGCTGCCCTCGGTGGGTGTCTTATCAATGCTGTGGATGACAAAAGAGACAAGAATTTTACGCTGGGACACTAATAAACCTAGAAGGTGGTCCTCCGACGTGCATGCGTGGTAATACATTGTACATTATTCTGACGTCACACGCAGAGGTACAGCCCCCCTGCGCCATGCATGGAATGATGCATTGTGGATGTGGCATCGAGTATCCAAAGTGGGGAAAACATTTGCTCAGAATAGAGCGTGATTTGAAATGTATGAATCATTCGTTTCTGGAATTTTCCATGGAATATCTTAGAGCCAAATGTAAACCACAGATACAGTAACTGAAATTGTCATTGTCGATTCTGCAGACACAATGGCATCTGCTGTACTTACATTTTACCTGAGAGCTGTCACTGCACTCTGAGCCTGCACTCTGTGAAGAGTGATGGACTGAATTGAATTGAATTAAATCTAGCCGTATCCTTCAGGGTCACTGTGGCAATTTCATACATTTCATTGCTACCTTCCTGTCTCTTTTGGCGAAAACAAAGTGGGCTGCAGTGGTGAAGGCCTCAGAAGGGCGTCTCGTTTAGCTTTTATTTTGATGCGCCCTTTATTTGAGTTGTTTTGAACCCCCGTTTTTTCAATGGGCACTGACATTTTGGAACTTTAGAATTGACCTGTGTTACGTAGGGCGGTAGATAGGTAGCTAGATGGTGTAGTTGGCAGGATTAAATAAATAAGATAGATAGCGTAGTTGGCATGATTAGATAATTAGTGTAGTTTGCAGGATTAGATAGATAGATAGATAGATAGATAGATAGATACTTTATTAATCCCAAGGGGAAATTCACATAATCCAGCAGCAGTATACTGATACAAAGAAACAATATTAAATTAAATAATAATAAAAATGAAAAGAATTAAAATAAAATTAATGTTCGCATTTACTCCCCCAGGTGGAATTGAAGAGTCGCATAGTGTGGGGGAGGAACGATCTCCTCAGTCTGTCAGTGGAACAGGACAGTGACAAAAGTCTGTCACTGAAGCTACTCCTCTGTCTGAAGATGACATAGACATGAAAGGCAGTATATAATAGATAGGTAGTGTAGTTGGCAGGATTAAATAGATAGATAGATAGATAGATAGATAGATAGATAGATAGATAGATATGAAAGGCACTATATAATAGATAGTGTAGTTGGCAGGATTAAATAGATAAAATAGCGTAGTTGGCATGATTATATAGTTTAGTTTGCAGGATTATATAGATAGATATGATAGGCAATATATAATAGATAGATAGATAGATAGATAGATAGATAGATAGATAGATAGATAGATAGATAGATAGATAGTGTAATTGGCAGGAATACATAGTGTAGTTGGCAGGAGTAGATAGCTGGATAGTGTAGTTGGCAGGGACAGATAGATAGTTAGTGTAGCTGGCAGGAATAGATAGTGTAGTTGGCAGGATTAAATAGATAAAATAGGTAGCGTAGTTGGCATGATTAGCTAGTTTAGTTTGCAGGATTATATAGATAGATAGATATGATAGGCAATATATACAGTAATACATGGATAGATAGTGTAATTGGCAGGAATGGATAGTGTAGTTGACAGGAGTAGATGGATTGTGTAGTTGGCAGGGTTAGATAACTAGATAGTGTAATGACAGGGACAGATAGATAGTTAGTGTAGCTGGCAGGAATAGATAGTATAGTTGGTAGGATTAGATAGAGAGATATGAAAGGCACTATATTAGATAGATAGATAGATAGTGTAGTTGGCAGGATTACATAAATAAGACAGATAGCGTAATTGGCATGATTAGATAAGTAGATAGTGTAGTTTGCAGGATTAGATGGATAGTGTAGTTGGCAGGGATAGACAGATAAATACATAGAACTTTATTTGTCCCCAGGGTTGACATCAAGGGTCACAGACAAGGTGACATCATACATCAATGGGTATAAACGTCAGCCTCTTTGACTTCTTTTTTAATGGGCTCTCTGGTTTCGGATTCTTTTTAGACTTGATTGCGATTTTTCTCTTATGTCTTACTTCTGGTTTTCGTGGATTTTTTCGTGTAATTGGCAGGAATGGATAGTGTAGTTGACAGGAGTAGATGGATTGTGTAGTTGGCAGGGTTAGATAACTAGATAGTGTAATGACAGGGACAGATAGATAGTTAGTGTAGCTGGCAGGAATAGATAGTATAGTTGGTAGGATTAGATAGAGAGATATGAAAGGCACTATATTAGATAGATAAATAGATAGTGTAGTTGGCAGGGTTAGATAACTAGATGGTTAGTGTAGTTGGCAGGAATAGATAGATAGTGTAGTTGGCAGGATTAGATAGATAGTGTGGTTGGCAGGGATAGACAGATAAATACATAGAACTTTATTTGTCCCCAGGGTTGACATCAAGGGTCACAGACAAGGTGACATCATACATCAATGGGTATAAACGTCAGCCTCTTTGACTTCTTTTTTAATGGGCTCTCTGGTTTCGGATTCTTTTTAGACTTGATTGCGATTTTTCTCTTATGTCTTACTTCTGGTTTTCGTGGACGTTTGGTTAATGTTTCACATCCTGGACCTTGTTTAACAACTTCTCTGATCTTGGCTTGTTTTTCTGACCTCCTCCTATCTCCTTATTCTAATTTCCTTAGATAAACGCACAACAAATGCACTTTCAGCACAATCTGTGCCTTTTGCAGACTGTGCAGGCTTATGAGATGTAAACAGAAGCCACAGTTCTCTTTGTGGAGCTAGTATGGGTTGATGTGATATTTTATCCATTTTGAAAAAGGGTGGAATGTGGCCAAAAAGGGAATCCACGTGGTCAGTAACAGTGATTAGGTGCAAATTGAGCCCAGTTGGTATTAAGATGCCAATCTGGAGTAGAGAAAATATCCCCCCTGCTGCCACTAAATACCTGTAATGTTAACACAGGGCAGCATGGATCCATTGATGTGACCCCACCATGGATCCTTTGCTCCTTTTACCATCTGGCATGGGATTTGGCTGTGTTGGCATCCGCTCTGCCAGACCATGTAACAGTTCTTATCCACAAGCTGTAAGGCTTCTCAACACCCTGCTGCCCCGTCGGCCATGTTGGCAAGCCTGTCCCCCGTAGAGATCTCTCACACATACACAATAAACGTGATGCCCTTTAACTTCCTTTATTTGTTTGCGTTGTGTTATGTTGGACGGGGGTTCCCAGAGACATGTCGTTTCGTCTCTCTGTGTATGTTGAGGTGACAGGTGAAGCTGACTTGATTCTCTTAATCTCCAGTTGTCCAGTTTATCGGACATGTGCTCCTCCCTCTGTAGCCTTAACTTCTTGTTTTGGAAACCAGCGTGGTCTTCTGCTGCTGTGGGCCATCCACTTCATGGGTCCGACGTGTTGTGTGTTCGGAGATGCCCGCCTTTTATTTGTGGTGAGCCAACGAGTCTATCCACTGTCCTCTGACCTTCCACTTTTACTAAGCTTTAATTTATCACCCCTTTATTCTGCAAGATCTATAGACGGTTGTGTGAAAATCCCCCGGGAGGGCAAGTGGGACCACCATGTCTGGCTCCGACAATCATACTCGGTGGTCCGAGGCGCAGTGGTCAAACGTTTTGGCCTTTCTAATGTTGCCGAGACGAGTAAACCACATGACCACCATTTGAGCCATGTGATTGGCTGATTGAGGGAGCTGGCAGTTTGAGTTAACTAATAAAGTGAAGCCATTCTGTATTCTTTATTATTGTTATATATTCTTTATTCTAATTCATTTATTAGGCTAGACAAATTAGCAACAACGGGACAAAACACTTTCACTATTGACTACATTTGAAAAAAAAGAAATTATATACATTTTAGGGCTCTATACTCATTAGTGAAAGGAGAGGAGGTCCGGATCAGTGTGACCAGGGTGCTATGGGGTGCCCACCGGCCTCTCCCGAGAATTTTCTAGAACGGCTCATGACTGATCACTAGGAATGGCGCCTTCTGATGAAAATGGCAGCGGATTACATCACAGACGAGAATTTCTCTGTCCGTCTAGCACTCTGGAAATGCTGCAGGTGGGTCACGGAGTTCTACAGCCTGACCCCCTCTGTGGCAGCACAGGCTGAACTTTGCAGCTGACCGCCCAGGGCATCTTATCTCGGGAGCACTGTGATGAAATATGCCTGAACGAGCAAGCGGATGAGCAACCTTTACCCGTTCCAGCGAGTCACACGAAACAGACTTCAGGCCCACCACAAGATAAATCTTATCTCCTAGGGGATTGTAACAAGGGGCAGTCCCGTTTAGCTGGGTCAGTTACATAATGGCTCAGTCGGCCCACCGTGGTGTGTCCCCTCACAATTTCCAAAACTCTTCATATTCTTTTTCCCTGAAGCCCGGCTGTGGAATTTAGCAGCGCTGGGTGATTGTGGACAAAAGTCATTCCTCTTTCATTCATAGAACTTTAATATCTTTGGCAACACAGTTGTTTGTTTTTCCATACCCTTCACCTTTTGTGGCCTTTGGGGGGGCATCTTAGGAGCCCAAACCCCCGGCACAACTAAACCAGAGGTGGTCTTGTGTTGAGATAAACTATAAACCAAACCCTCTTTACTGGTTTCTTCTTCAATTCCCTCACAATTCCTTCTTCTCTCCTTGACTCCTGAGCGTTGGCCTTTTCTCCCTGCTAAGGTGGAGTGATGGCTTCTATGATGGGACCACCAGAAGACCAGGGAGTCCTCTCCCCGGCAGCACAGAAAACTCAACAGGGCTTCCTTTCGGGACTACAGATCCCATGATGCCCTGCGTGTGTCCAAACCATAGCCTTGCTAGATAGAGGAGCACTGCCATCTATCGTATGGGGAGTCAGCAGTTCACGGGAGGCCATCATCCTCCGTCCATACATTAAACACTCCTCTAAAATGGGAATGGGAATAGGAAGCACCCCATCTGCACTATCGATCCATGAAATGAGCGTTCATACCAGTCGGGATGCCAGGTCATCCTTTATGACAAGACATCCTTGACGTCAAGGTTATGGGGTCCCGAAGCTGACACAATACAATACAATACAGTTTATTTTTGTGTAGCCCAAAATCACACAGGAAGTGCCGCAATGGGCTTTAACAGGCCGTACCTTTTGACAGCCCCCCAGCCTTGACTCTCTGAGAAGACAAGAAAAAACTCCCAATAAAAACCTTGTAGGGAAAAATGGAAGAAACCTCGGGAAAGGCAGTTCAAAGAGAGACCCCTTACCAGGTAGGTTGGGCGTGCAGTGGGTGTCAAAAGTAGGGGGTCAATACAATACAATACACAGAACAGAACAAATCCTTAATACAGCATAATAATAAAAATTTTAGAAGTACGATTTAACATGATGATGACGATTGGGACAAGGCAGGAAGCAGCACAGATTGGGCCATCCGTCCATTGACGTTCCACTCATACGCACCAGCCGGGGTCAGTCGCACTCATGTTTACATACAAGTAGTGTTTTGAAGTTATGCTTGTTAATTATTTGAGATTTAACACAAAATGAAGAATATGTGCGGCCAGTTATGGGGTTTTTGCTTCGTATTGAAAATGACACATGAAAATAAACCAACTGTGGATACGTCAACGGTCTGCGAAATGGCCCACTTGTATACCCAACATGGCCAGCTTAGAGTCCAACATGCCATGTTCAGGGTGGGCGACCTTTCCAAAAAAAAAAACCATATCCTGATCCTTTTAACACAAAATCACCCTCCACGATCTGAATTGCGATCTGTCTTTTCAATATGGAGTCCACTTAAGAGAATATGTGGACTCAAACTCTTTAAGACCTAAGTTTCACTTTATTTCAAACCAGTAATGGCACACTGCACAATAACGTGCAGTGAATCCACTTGACTTATAGTCTTCATCCTCTTTCTCTGTACGGTTAGCATTCGTTTGCTCGGAGGTTGATGCGCTTGCTGCCCCCTGAGCAGCTCTTCTTGTCTCCACTCTAGTGGCCCGCTGCTTCTCTTCTCTTCTTTCGTCAGCATCTTTTCGTGTTTGGGCTGCAATTACTTAGTACGTTACCTTTCATTTTTCACGTAAGCCACCACTTAAGTGTTCAATCTGTCTCAAGAATTATTTAAGATATGAAGAAGTAGGGCAAGTGTTGGCGACGTTGGTAGGGAATGGGAACGGCACCTGTACGCATGCGCCGCCCTGCTGGCCGCTGCCGAGAGTTGATTCTACAGTAACATAAAATAAAAATTAAAAGAGGAATAACCTTGGAGGTCAATCATCACCCCGAAAGCGGATAGTCGACGGACGTCACGTAGTGTATGTGTACCAGATTTCAGGTCAAACGGTTTGCGAGCTTACAGGTGATTTAAAATCCTGGACAGACAAACGATAAAGACTCGCTGAAATACCCAATGTTGCCAGGGAGGAAAATAAAGCTTTTTTTTTTTTTAATTGTTTTAAAAATAAAAATAAATTAACAAACAATGAAGATTCACCTGGGGTGGGTTGGCACCCTGCCCAGGATTGTTTCCTGCCTTGTGCCCTGTGTTGGCTGGGATTGGCTCCAGCAGACCCCCGTGACCCTGTGTTCGGATTCAGTGGGTTAGACAATGGATGGATGGATGAAGATTCACTAATGTGCTTGTCTTGCGGTGTTGTATGTATGTTGTCATCTAGTTGACGCTCAGAACCGGCCAACTCCATTTAATTTGAAAAGCAACAGGCGGGCGATGGTGGCGGCGCGCAAACATAAAGAATGCTGGCAGTCACCTGCAGTTCGCCCTCTGGTGGTCCTTCCGAGTGTCAACTGAATGATAACCTGAATACAAGACCACAAGATCAACCCCCACCCTACCCAGAAGTGGATGGGTTAGGGTTGATTTCACCTGACAGTATTTTTAGTATATATTATATATATATATATATATATATATATATATATATATATATACACTGGGCGGCATGGTGGCGCAGTAGGTGGCGCAGCCGCCTCGTAGTTAGGAGACCCTGGTTCGCTTCCCGGATCCTCCCTGCGTGGAGTCTGCATGTTCTCCTCTTGTCCTCCCACAGTCCAAAGACATGCAGTTTAGGTGCATTGGCGATCCTAAATTGTCCCTGGTGTGTGCTGGGTGTGTGTGTGCCCTGCGGTGGGCTGGCACCCTGCCTGGGGTTTGTTTCCTGCCTTGCGCCCTGTGTTGGCTGGGATTGGCTCCAGCAGTGACCCCGTGACCCTGTAGTTAGGGTATAGCGGGTTGGATAATGGATGAATAGATATACTAGAGGGCTTTGCCCCCTGCTTGCTTTGCTTGCCAACCCCCAGGTGGGTGCTATGCGCTAGCCTCTTTGTGGCTCTGCCACTTGCATATGGTGAAGCGGATGTACAATTTAAACAGATTGTTCTTTTCATGGGAATTGTTGCATCTGCATAATAATAGAAGTAACTATTTTACATTACAGCGAGTAATTAACCACAGTAAAAAATAGTAAAACGTAATAAATTGAAAGAAAATTATATTTCATGTTGCATTAGAGGTATTCGTTGTGTAATATATTTTCATTCTGTTTGGCTTTGAAATGAACACACAAATACTTTTTAAACTTACACTTTTACTCAAAAAGTTCAGTAAAACAATTTTTTAAATTCATTTTTCGCAAATATCACATTGAATTTTGATTCTGTGTTTGGACTTTCATTGTGTCAACGAAACGTACAGTCATATGAAAAAGTTTGGGACCCCCTCTCAGCCTGTGTAATAATCGACTCTCCTTTCAACAGTAAAGATCACAGTGGTATGTCTGTCATTTCCTAGGAACATCTGAGCACTGCGGTGTTTTCAGAACAAAGATTTTCAGTGACGCAGAATTTAGTTATGAAATGAAATGAAATGTGAAACACTGGCTGTGCACAAATGTGGGTCCCCTTGTCATTGTGCTGATTTGAATGGCTGTCACTGCTCAGTGCTGATTACTTGGTATGATGAGCTCATTAAGCCTTGAACTTCACAGACAGGAGTGTCCTATCATGAGTGGTCAAAGGTATTTAAGGTGGTCAATCGCAAGTTGTGCTTCCTTCCCTTTGACTCTCCTCTGAAGAGTGACAGACAGCATGGGATCCTCAAAGCAACTCTCCAAAGATCTGAAAACAAAGATTGTTGAGTCTCCTGGTTTAGAGGAAGGCTACAAAAAGCCATCTCAGAGGTTTAAACTGTCAGTGTCAACTGTCAGGAATGGAATCAGGAAATGGAAGGCCACAGGCACAGTTACTGTTAAACCAACTCAGCAGGTCTGGCAGGCCAAGAAAAATACAGAAGCGGCATATGAGCAGGATTGTGAGAATGGAGACAGACAACCACAGATCACCTCCAAAGACCTCAAGAACATCTCGCTGCAGATGGTGTATCTGGACATCGTGCTACAATTCAGAATATCTGTATGGCAGGGTGATGAGAGAGAAGCCCTTTCTGCACTCACAACACAAACAGAGTCAGTCGCTTGTTGTATCAAATGCTCATTTATTCAAGTCAGAGTCATTAAGAACAAAGTGCTTTGGACTGATGAGACAAAAATGGAGTTATTTGGTCAGAACAAAAAGCGCTTTGCATGGCAGAAGAAGAACACCGCAGTCCAAGAGAAACACCTGCTACCTCCTGTCAAATTTGTTGGAGGTCCCATCATGCTGTGGGGCTGTGTGGCCAGTTCAGGGACTGGGGCCCTTGTTAAAGTCGAGGGTCGGATGAATTCAACCGAATATCACCAAATTCTTCAGGATAATGTTCAAGCATCAGTCACAAAGTTACTTAAGCAGGGGTTGGATATTCAAACAAGACGATGACCCAAAACACAGTTGGAAATCTACAAAGGCGTTCATGCAGAGGGAGAAGTCCAATGTCCTGGAATGGCCGTCACAGTCTCCTGACTTGAATATCATCGACAATCTATGGGATGATTTGAAGCAGGCTGTCCATCAAATTGAACTGAACTGGAGAGATTTTGTATGAAGAAGGTCAGAAATATGACCTGCCATTATGGTGCCCTGAAATGGGGGGACCATGTAGAAGAAGTGTGGTGGGAATGAAATGTGTGCAAATCCCCTTCAATGTTCACTGAATTGTTTGATTTTTAATTTTAAATTGTGGACCAGAGGAGCAGATCACAGAATAAATGTGTCCTTTGTCCCAAACGTTATGGAGGACACTGCAGGTCCCCCAAGTGCTGCCTAAATAGCTCTGACCAGCTGAGGCGCTGAGCCCACCGGACCCTCTGACTGTGTCCTGTTCTATTGGGCCCCCCCAGACGTCAGCAGCAGAAGCGACCGTGGTGGGACGTTGTCTCTATTGGACCTCATTTATGCCTTCAGAGGTGTCAGTTCTCCCCCCTTTTCTTTAGTTTGAACTCCGACGTCGCCTCTCCCTGTGAATGGGACGCTTGTATTGGTCAGCACAACAATCCCCTACAGTTGACCCCACAGAGTCTGTGCAGTGAAGTGAATGCCCAACCTGACCTCAGACAACCTGAGCCCCCTGCCACCCCAGAATCATTCCCAGGTTGGCAGAGAGTAGCCGTTGGGAAAGGGTTAATGGAAATCGCTAGGAGGCACACTCTATGGGAATCTCGAGTGTTGATAAGCAGGAGAAGCAGAGGCCTAAAGTACAGACGGTGACCCGTCTTGAGAACGTGTCCCTTAGGAATCATCCCGTCACGTTACTCACCCCAGACTGGATGGCCGCCTCCTGAAAATCTTGTATGCGATTATGAAAATTATCTTATCTGCTTGTGCTGACGGATGTGTTGGAACCTGGCCCTTAATTGATGTCATGTCAGGAGTACACTGATATCGGCGGTGTTATCTTGACAAGTCCGTGTCAGCGAACTGCAAAGGTCATCATATGACTGGCACTCTGCCACTGCTGCTGCTGCTTAACAACTCCCGACTCCATTATCATCATCATCATCATCATCATACACCGTGAAGGGTCCTGCTTGTGTCTCCACCATTGGCTCAACGTGAGCAGAGTTGTAGGAGCTGCTTGTCCCCAAGTGGCATTGTTGCTGTCCCCATAAAAATGCTTGACTTTGATTCAATTGAAACTGCATGGTATGGAGGGGATCGGTTTCATGGTACACTGGTTACCGCCACTGCCTTATGGACCACCATCTTGAGGTCAAATCCTTTGCATGTGTGGACTTTGCATGTTCTCCACGCTAGGTACATTGGGCGGATAGTCCACTTGTGTCCCACCCGCAGTTTGTTTCTGCTTTGTACCCAGTGCTGCCAGTAAAGGCTCCAGTACACTGGGAACGCTGTAATGGGCAACACGTATGTGCTGGCAAATAACTGGCCAAGAGGCCATTACAACAGAGAGAGTTGGAGTGGAGAGGGGGGGGTCTCCATTTCAAGGCTGTATGCCCCCCACCGACCCACTAGATAGCAGCATCTCTGGGTTTCGGTAGCATTTTGGAATGCTGGGAATTGTAGTCCAGCAGCACACCCCTGTTTTGGTCCCTGGATGCAGTTAGGGGTTGATGCAGGGACATACCCTCCCTACTTTTTGGGATTTCTATATGGCCTAGACAGGGCTGCCTTAACATATGGGCAGGCTGGGCAGTTGCCCGAGGGCACCACTGGCATAGGGGCTCCTATGCTAATCTACTTACTGTATGTTGCGACTTGCTGAGTGGTTATGTAGGAAGGGGGCTCCAGGAACTCACCCAGCCTTGGCCTGGCATGTACTCTCTCACTCCGAGACACAGTGAATGGCCCAATGAATCGATAAATAAAAACGAAATATAAGAAAAAAAGAATGTGCAATATAACAAAAAACGTGTATGCAACAACCAGCATCCCCCCCATCCCGACGGCATAACGAACCCAACGACAACCCAATAGTCAAACAAAGTGCAAAGCACAGTCCAGTGTAGCACAGCCAGTTGACGAGGTAAGAGTGTCCTACCGGTGTCCTGATGTCCCAATGCGGTGATTGGGGGCTTTCCCTCCGATGGAGGCGTGTCCAATCCGTACAAAGTCACACAAACAGACAGACAGACCACTCAATCCAGACAGGAACAGTGATTCAAGGTAATTAACAGGTAACCCAAATGATGTCTGAACAGCCCAGTGCTGACTCAAATGGCCAGTAGGTCTCCAGGACTCTTAACCAATCAGAATCCTGTTCTGTGATATCATCTCCTCTGTCCTTATAATATATCGTATTGTACAGAGGATCGCGTGTGTTCTGTTCTGTGTATTGTATTGTATTATATTGACCCCCTTTTTTTATTGTCACCACCCAAACACGTCCAACCTACCTGGAAAGGGGTCTCTCTCTTCAAATTGCCTTTCCTGAGATTTCTTCCATTTTATTATTAAGGCCTGGCTGTTAAAGCCCATTAGGTGATTTTGGGGTACACAAAAATGAATTGTGTTGTGTAGTAACAGACAGATGGACGATGGCGATCTCTCACCGTTCTGCCAGTTTCCCTTTTTAAAGGAACTGCCGGCTCGATCTTCTTCCCATCAGCCCCTGCACCCTCAAAACTGTCCAATGGCGTTAAACCGCCTGGGCTGCTGGGATATGTAGCACCCTTTTATTACATAGTGCTGCTGCTACACCATAATTGCTCAGCTTGGCTCTAGGAAGAGTCGTGGTTGATCCAAACTCCTGCAATTTAAAACGTATGGAGGCCGCTGCGCTCTTTTTGAACCTGCGGTATTGCAGGATTTATTGTAGTCCTCGACACCAGCAAGTCTCTTTAAGTTCTGCAGGTAACCTCTTTGACTGCATGGCTTGTTATAATCATAATAATAATCATAATACATTTTACTTATATAGCGCCTTTCCCTGTGCTCAACTTTGGAGGTCTTCAGTAGACGGCTGTCTGCCTTTCATAATCACGCCCAGCCAAGTGAATTGACCACCAGACATCTCGGCGCTGACCGATAGAACACCTGAGGCAGATTTCGGGGGTCATAGCACAAAGGGCCCGAATTCCTGTGGGATATTTCAGTTGTTATTTTTATTTTCAATAAATTTGCAAAGACGTCTAAAGTCCTTTTTCTCGATTTGTATCAAGTCTTGCTTGATGAGGGAAAAATATGAACTTCAAGGATGTTAGTGTAATGTTATAAGAAAACGTGAATAAGTTTGAAGGCATCTAAATATTTCTTGAAGGCACTGCGGTGGCATAGCCTGGCCCAAACTACGCTGGTCACCTTGGTCACTGCCTGTGTGTGCAGTTCTTATGTTCTCACCCTACCCCTAAGCCTAACTCCAGTTTTCTCATATTTGTTCTACTAACTGGCAAGTGAGTTTGTGTGCCCAGTAATCGACTGGCATCTCCTGCCAGTTCTGATTTCTTCCTTATTCCCCATATTGCTGGCAAGGCTTTGACATCTCAAGACCATATCATAGAAAAATAGGCAGGATAATTAAATTATTAATTCATAAACTGCTATAGGAATCTCAACCCACCTTATCACGGCAGGCAAGAACCAGCGGTGAACGGGGCACCTGACCCTGAGCCACAAAGCCACAGGCAGGATCTGAAAGTTAAAAAGGAAGAAATGTCACCAACAGCTCCAGCAGGAGAGTGACACCGAGTGTGTGAGGCACAAATGTGTACATATCCAGTGTTGGCACACACAGGGTGACAAGTAGTGAAGACTAAACTGGCAGCCGTTGGCTACCTAGATGACCACCATAGCCCACTTCATATCATTGGTGTTACTTTTGTTTTGTTTTGTTTTTTTTAACAGGTCATTTTCCAAATAAGGCTTTGCCATCAGCGGGGACACTGCCATGGGTACAAGGAATCATCTGTAATGCCAACAATCCCTGCTTTCGGTACCCAACACCAGGAGAGTCGCCAGGAGCAGTTGGAAACTTCGATAAGTCCATGTAAGTACAGCACTGCAGCTCTCCGAGAATGGCAGGAGCCTTTAGTGGGCTGGTGTTTGGTTTTATGCTATCTATCTATCTATCTATCTATCTATCTATCTATCAAATAGTGCCTTATCTATCTATCTATCTATCTATCTATCTATCTATCTATCTATCTATCTATCTATTATATAGTGTCTTTCACTCTATCTATCTATCTATCTATCTATCTATCTATCTATCTATCTATCTATCTATCTCTATCTATCTATCTAATAGTTCTTTCTATCTATCTATCTATCTATCTATCTATCTATTATATAGTGTCTTTCACTCTATCTATCTATCTATCTATCTATCTATCTATCTATCTATCTATCTATCTATCTATCTATCTATCTATCTATCTATCTATCACATACATTGCATGGCATTTAGATGTGGCAGTTGATTTGACTTGTGCCCTCCCCTCCCCCCTGAACCCGTGTTCGTGTGCCCTGTGGCGTCTTTCACTACTGGTCCAGCATTACGTGTTACACAAGTGACGGCAAACGCCTTTAGTGATTTTTTCTTTTCCAAGCAAATGATGCACTTCTGGATTTTTAACGAGTGGATTTCTTTCCCCCTTTTCCAGAATATCTCGGCTGTTTTCAGATGCCAAGAAGTTCCTGTTGTACAGTCAGAATGACCACAGCCGTGCGGGATTCAAGAATTTAGTGGACGCGCTGAAGAGCATGCGGGACTCGAGTCTCGGTAAGCCGAATCCAAACGAGAGGTGGAGTGAATGTTGTTGGCTGAGTCGCCGTGTCTGTCATTTTTTATTTTTTCACACCAATTGTGTCTAATACATCAACGTCACACGCCAGTCATGTGTAGAGTTGTGTCTGCTGTCATTTGTGATGTTCCAGTTTGTCTTGAATAGCCCAATTTTGATCATTTGGGACAATGAAAATCAAACAGAAGTCTGAATAGCTGAACGAATAGCAGGCACTGCACTGGTTGGCTGGCGCTGCCACTCTGTGGCTCATGTGTCCAGTTGCTGTTTCTGTGGATTTTCTCTTTTATTTTTTTTCCCAGTTTTTCTTTTGGCATGCCAGGTTTTTTTGATGATGAACTGCTTGTTCTGTTTTTGCCTGGCAGTGGCCTGGCACCTTGTCCAGGGTTTTTTCTTTCCTTGTGCCCACTGTGGTGGGCATTGTCTGCAGCCTGTGGTGATTCTGCTTTGTTCTGGCATTGTGTGTCTTTTGTTCTCCCAGTGTTTGTGTTACTTTTCCTCCCATATGCCATAGTCTAGGATCATGAAGAATAATTGAAGAAATACGGGCAGAGGGTCTTCCACTGTGAAAATCAAAAGCATACTTCAACAAGCACAGGGGGGCTCAAATGACAATGGCGTCGAGTTTGCAGTCCTAGGCCAATGCCACCATCCTGGCCCCTTTCATTTCCCCTGCCCCTCGTATCTTACGACTGCCACATAATTAGTGTTACTTAGGAGGGGCACGGGGCAGATAGCAGGCAGACAGAAGGGAGGGCTCGGCGTGTAGCCCCCTACACAGTTCCTGAGAGTTTGGTTTGCTGCTGTCTCAAATAACCAGAGGCCTGGCATCTGCAGCCTGCCCACCCTTAATGTCGGCCCATCCATCCATTATCTGTACCTGTTTAATCCAGTTTAGGGTCGTGGGGGGGTCTTGTGCCCACATCCTAGCAGGACAGGCTGCAAAGTGTGGCCTCCCATAAGCTTAGTTACACACAGGCCTGGCCAGTTCAGGGTGACCTTGTGTGCCCACCCGAGGCGAAGATGTGTGCCCACTCAAACAGTAACTGGACCTCTGATTAATCTGTGAGGTGCCTGTGCCACCCCGCAGTCCTGCAGGTTAAGGCCATGTCACATCATGTGACTTTTCCAGTGACTTTTCAGTTGTGGACTCCATTTACCGGGGGGCAACGTGCTCCCATGACAACACTGCCCCCAGTCACACAGTATGACACAGTAAAGGCTACTGTAAGAGTCCCCCCCCCCCAAATTTGACGTAAGTCATGGGGTGGGCTTTGCGTCTGCTTATTTGTTTTGATGTCTTTATTCTTCAGTGGTTGCCTGATCTGTACAGTCGTGGTGTTGAGAAGGACCCAAAGACAGCCAGTTAATGCCAGATGAGTTTAATTGTACGGGGGGCCGAATAGCAGCTTGCCCATCTGTGCCACGGTGTGAATGAAATTAGCAGGCGTTTGCGCTGCTGCCGACAAGTCCCATCAAGTCCAGCTAACGAATGCGGCCTGCTTGCTTTGTCGGGACGCCAGTGGAACAGAGAGCCCCCCCATCAACCCTTCTTTCACTATTGTGCTGAAATGAGCAACGCCTGGCGCTCCGTCCTCAGTCCCTGCGGGTTTGGATTCCAAATTTAAATTCTTGTTTAACCCCACGGGTCGCGTGATTTGCTCGGAGATGTTTAGACAGAGAGAGATCTTGGCTCACTTCTGCTCAAGATGGAGTCTGTTGTATTGTTAGCTTGGAAGGGGTGACAGCGTGTGACACTTTTTTAATGAAAATATGACAAAATTAGGGTCGGAATAAGCAGAGGGTCTACATTTGTTTAGACTTCATACAGTCCAAATTCTAGTCCAGACTCAAAACTGGTTTAATCCAGTTCAGGGTTGTAAGAGGCCTGACAGGACACAGGAATCTTCAGTGGACAGGATGGCAGTCTATCAGAGGACCCACTCGCACATGAACAGGGGGTCTGGACCATAACAAAAGGGGGGATCGAGGCTTGCAAAAAAAAAGTTCCTACTGAGGCCTGTCCACAATAGCCTGACCCCAAACCCTAACTACTGGCATTGCAGGCTTCAGCCTAAGCAGGGCCCAAAATGAGCAAACTGGGTTTTAAGTTCAAAAATGCCTTAAATGTCCCATACCGTCGTCCTCTAACATTTCATGACATTTTGTCGTGGGGTACGTCTGATTTGCCAATCGCGCTCGGTGATCTCGTGTCAAATTGCACGACTGGAAATGGCAGCCCTGTGTCACATGTACTGACCGAACGCTGATCTTCTGTCTGACAGAAACAAGTAACCTGCTGGCTGATGGTTGCTGTTGCCACATGAAGGGTTAATTGTCACCGCATTCTCAGCCCATTGTTTCTTTTTTTCCATTCTATTAATGGTGTATAAGACACAAGGCCTCAAATGGACGAACTTCTTTATCATTTTAGAGTGGTTGATTTAGCACTTGTTGTAGTGCACTCTGACCTGTAGGGGGCGTAGCAGCACCCCAACCACCCAGACACAGCTAAGCTGTGCAGTCACGGGTTCTAACAAGGAGTATTGTGATTGGATAAAGTAGCTTCCTTGACTCATCATCATCATCATCACCATCCTCACCTCCAGCCTCGTCCTCCAACTCCTTATATGGGATGCAGCAGCTGATTTTTAGCCCAAACCAGCGTGTATGAATGCATTTGTCTGTTATTTGGCATGGGATTTGTAAAAGCAGTGCTAATGTTTGTGATGCACCATCTGTTGGAATGACAAATGCAATGTCTGTGTCTCAAGTTATATGCCATTTGGTAAGTGATATGTAAAAGTGGTGCAAATGTTTGGGATGTGCCATCTGTTGAAACGGAATATGCCATGCCTACTGTTTGTCTCTGTTTTATGCCATCCAGTATGGGATTTGTAAAAGCAGTGTTAATGTTTGTGAAGGGCTGTCTAGTGGAATGACAAATGCAGTGCCTACTGTACGTCTCTGCTTTGTGGCATTTGGTATTGGGTTTTTAAAATCAGTGCTAATGTTTGTGATGCGACATCTGTTGGAATGGAAAGTGCAATGCATTTTATTAATAAAGATTCTTGTGATGCAGCATGTGTTTGAATGACAATTGCAATGTATGTGTCTCTTATATGCCATTTGGTATGGGATACATAAAAGAATTATTAATGTTTGTGATGCGCCATCTGTTGGAATGACTGACACAATGCATGTATCTCTTGTATGCCATTTGTAATGGGATATACAATTGAAGTGTTAATGTTTGTGATGCGCCATCTGTTGGAATGACTGATACAATGCATGTATCTCTTGTATGCCATTTGTTATGGGATACACAATTGAAGTGTTAATGTTTGTGATGCGCCATTTGTTGGAATGACTGATACCATGTCTTTTATTACTATATAAACCCCTTTGGGATGAAGGTTGATGGCAATTCTGGGTCATGAAGACACAATAAAGGCAAAATTTAAAAGCACTGCTTTAGTGCATCACTACCTGCTTGCTGGCTGCAGTGGTGCCAGGGGCTGCCATGCTCCTCGTGGCACAGACTTCTGAATAAACAAGTTACATCAGCAGTTTTTATCTTTTCCTCACCACCAAAGTACTGTTTTTGTGTGTCTTGATGGCAGCACTCGTGTAATTCAAGCTAAAGGATAATAGAATTTATTACATACAACGACCCTAATAGTTGCGATACGTTTCTTGCTTACTGGCACATGTAGTGTTTCAGTTACACAGCTGGTGGACTTTTGTCAGACCTTTGCTCCTCAGCTGGTTTGCTGTACGCCACATTTGATAAAACAGGGCAGCACTGCCAATTATCTGATAAACGTGTCTGAAGCTGCAGCGCCACAGGTTGCTAAGGAAACCTGCACCAAGTGTCACCATTTCGTCATATTAAGCCAAAGTCATGGACACTGGTATTTAAAGTAGCAGTAGGGGCTGCGGTGGGCTAGCTCGGGCGTAAGGTGCCAGCGTCTGAGCAGGTAGCCACTGGCACATCTAAGAATGGCGACTGTTCATGTGGTGTTCACACAGTCCTCGAGACTCGCACACTGGTGGTCTGTTGGTCATCCAGGACACCACAGGCTCAACCACCTGCATATCTCTGTGCAGACCCTTCAACTGGGATGGCTGGATGGTCCAATCAAAGAACGTCATCCTCACAGGCTTTGTCCGTCCTTGTGGAGCAGACATAGTAGATGACCGCCTGTTCAGTTTCAATCTTTGTCCAAGCTATGGCGGGGCCAGGTGGTCTTTCACTGTGTCCACCAGGGGCGAGGAGACTTTGGCCACAGATAATGAATGATGTTGGTGGCGGTCACAGATTTGTATTGTTGGAAGTTTTTATAAGCAGTGGAGGTTCAAAACATCCTTAGGATTTGGCTTGGTGTTCTGCTTGTCCCTCGATTGTCCTGGAGCTCTTCAGCTGGGAGGCCGAAATGTCACATTTTTGAAAGCAAGAAAGTTCCTATCAGAAAATGAAAATTCGGAGCCATTTCTAAAATGGGCTGACAGAGCGAGATTAGCGCTGACGTTACTGCAGGACGCTGATAAAGCGAGAAAGTCCCAGAGAGCTGCTGTTTGGGGTGGGGGGGCAGGCAGGCTGAAGAAGTCCTTCATTAGCAAGTCTTGAAACCCCCAGAACTATCAAGTGAAACGAAAAAGAAAAGAGAGGACGCAGACATGAAGACCACGCGGTTCTGCGCAGTGAAGACTCTTCTGTTCTCATTCTTCAATTCAATGTTTGAATTTCAGTGAAGTGAACTCAATGTGGGACGCTTGTTTAAGGTGACTGTCACCCGTGCCCAGTCCCATTACATTGTCACTGCTTGTCTGCCGCAGATCAGTGGCAGGAGTGCATTGCAGCAACATGCATCGATACGACACAAAGACTCAATATGGCAGCACACATTGAAAAAGGTCACACGAGAGAAGTGTCACGAGTCACCGGCGAAGGAGCAGAGGGGACCGACTGGGACCAAAGGTACCCATCAAAGTCAAGAAAAACCTGGCAGGTATAGGGAGACAAAAAGCCAGCCTTCATTGCAGACGGTTCCTCTTTGTGGTAAAAATTATTTACGATGAAAAAATCGTGAATAATAAAAAAATGAAATTCAGTTATAATAAAAAAATAAACAAACAAACACACAGGTGGGGAATACGAGATGACACACAAAATTAAAAATGCCACCCCAACTGTGTCACCGACAAAATCAGCAAAATGCTCCGAATGCAAGGGCTTGGATAAGAGTCTGGGTATCAATATGTCTGTCCGATTGCTCTGTCTCTGTATTTCTGACAGATGGCGCATCACAAACATTACCGAAGCTTTCACAAATCCCATTGCAAGTGGCATATAACAGAGACAAATGCATCCTATGGTGTACCGCAGATCTTACACTGAGACCAGTGTTGACTACTTAGATTTCAACCCCTCAGAGATGGATGACTCTGCTAGTAAAAGGATTAGTGTCTGTGTGTCTATCCAGTTTCTATGTGTCTGTCATTCCAACCAATGGCACATCTCAAGCATTTGTAATAAAATGATGCGTGGCATTTGTCTTTCCAACCAATGGCGCATCACAAACATTAACAACGCTTTCACAAATCCTACTGCAAGTGGCATACAGCAGAGACAAATGCATCGCATGGTGCAAGATCTAACACTGGGACCTGTGCAGACTACTTAGATTTTAACTCCTCATAGACAGGAGGCTCTCTTAGTAAAAGGATTAGTGTCTGTGTGTCCATTCAGTTGCGCTTTGTCTGTCATTCCAACAGATGGAACATCTCACACATTTGTAATAATGAAAGGCATTGCATTTTAGTTTAGTTCTGTGGCTTTTTGGATTCATTGGATTTTTGACCATTTTGCTCTGCTCCTGTTTTCTCCATTGGATTGTGCATTGGGCAGGAGAGTCAGTGCGTGACAGTGCCAACCTGTGGTTTGAGGTGGCATCACTCAAAGAAGAGCCCTGATGTTGTCTCCCAGTCGTGCGTACAGCAGCATTTTACTTTAAACCGCATAGAAAGTCAGAGGCAATGCCTTCCATTTAAGGGACAGCAAGTGGAATATTTTGTGTTGTCCTGCAATGAAACGGACGTTGGGGTTTGTGGCTGTGTGACTGTAGCATGTGAAGAATTGTCACATTGTGCTTACTGGGGATTTTGTGCCCTCAAATGTCTGCTTTCGCAATATTTGTGTTACATCAGTTAGCTGTGATTAATCCTCTACTGTGTTTGCACTTTTAAAGGAAAAATGTTAAAGTGCCACCTACCTATCTATTGTTAGCCACTAGGGGGAGTACCACCACCCTAACCCCTGACACTGGCTCACAATGGAGTGAGGCGGCTCCACTTATTCAGGTCCCAGGTGGTGGCTCATCAATATTACCTGGAATCACTCCCAGTTGAGCTGGACGTCCTCTACAGGGCTCTGCAGCTCCCGCTGGCGGCCCCCACTGAACCCAACAGGGCTTCACCCAACTCCAGTGGTGTCACAGCCGCCCAGGAGGGTTGCCCTCTAGTGTCCTAGTGGAGGTATTGCCTCATCAATGCCCTCTCCCCTGGTTCTTCCACTCTGCTGACGTTCTATCTATCTATCTATCTATCTATCTATCTATCTATCTATCTATCTATCTATCTATCTATCTATCTATCTATCATATAGTGCCTTTCACATCTATCTATCTATCTATCTATCTATCTATCTATCTATCTATCATATAGTGCCTATCTATCTATCTGTCTATCTATCTATCTATCTATCTATCTATCTATCTATCTATCTATCTATCTATCTATCTATCTATCTATCTATCTATCTATCTATCTATCTATCTATTATATAGTGCCTTTCCTATCTATCTATCTTTAGACTGACATTGGGGACACCTCTACTGGGGACATCTACAGGACTGTCCTAAACTTCAGGGCGTCTCATCACCAGACGTATAAAATCGAATTGCGTTCCTTCGTCGGACTGCTGGTGTTCGGAGTTTGAGTTCCTCATGTCGGCCACGCCAGGCTCTCCCCAGCTGTCCCAGAGTTTTCATTAAGCCCGCCGGCCGACTTCTTCAATGGCGTACATTGTCGTGTTTCTGAACAGGCTTGTTTTGTAATCGTGCCCTCCCTGGTTTCTTGCCAGGGTCTTCAGCATTCCTAAGCAGACCTGTTTCCAGTGAGGGAGTCAGGGGGCTTTTGTCAAGAACAGCAGGCAGTTTGAAACCCAATCTGGCTGAGTCAGGCGAGAGTGCGGTGCCCGGTAGTAACCTCACTGGCCGGCCTGCCCACATGAAGTCATCACAGCTCGATGTTCTGCCAGGAATGTTCAAAGTTTACGCTGGTTTGGGAAAGCAGGCCCTCTGATCCAGCAGTGTTTTCCAGCAGTTCCTTCCAGTTCAGTGGTGATCTTGAATTTTCCCAGATAGAATCTCCTTTAAGTTCATTTTTTGCGAGTGCGTGAATTGCCAGTAATGTTTTAGGAACTGGCAGTCATGTTTAAATTTTAAGGCTTATTTAAGAAAGTGCCTTAGGTGTGCAATTGTATAACATGGCCCAAAAAAATACAAGTGTGCATCTAAACTTCCTCTGTGATTCCCAAGTATGACGGAGCCGTAGGAAGTGGGGGGAGGGCTAGTGCCAACCTTCTAGCCGTGACGCGCCCGCATGGCAGAGGGAAGGACAAATACCCCAGAGCAGCCAAAACCCAAACAGCCTTCTCTCCAGGCGTCACTGTGAAATCAGTTAGGCTGTGATTACTAATCTGTTAATTAACACATCGGCTCACCCATGGGGCACCAGGCTGTACCCAGGGGGGGGCCGCTTGGCAGGGATTACCTGTAGGCTTTTCCAATGCAGACATCAGAGGGTTTGCAGAAATGCCCACATGGTAAAGTGAGAGAGCAAGGGAGCCTGGCACACACTCTGAATTCGGAAACCTGTGTGCCGCTTTGGTCAGCTGTGACTTTTAAAAGGTTCTGCTTTTCAGATATTTTCTTTTATATTCCTGTTGAATTTGTTTAACTCCTTTTAGGTTTAAACGTTATACAATTAGTTCAGTTCAGGGTCTCGTTATGGGGGGGTTTCTGAAGCCTTTCTCAGGAACACAGAATACAAGGTGGGAAATGGCAAAGACACCATGCCAGGCCACTGTAGGGCACCGAGTCACAGAGTCTCCATGGGGCTGAGCTGGGCTGGGCGATGTGGGCTTCAGTTGATAGATGAAGTAGATAGTTGAAGATATGCAGTGTGGTGAATTACTACCCACAATGTCCGTCTCAAAAGTGATCTCCCAGCACCGTGAGCTCCATTAGGCAGCCGCGCACAGACCATCTCTAGGATGATCTCTCATTGCCAACACCATCCTTTTATGTTTAGCAATGCCACTACACTCCACACCTGCCCACAGTGCAGATACCATCCTCGCCGCCAATTCTATTGCCGTGGACTCATTGCCACGGAGTCATGAACCCACAATGTCCGTCTCAAAAGCGATCTCCTTGCACCATGAGCTAATTAGGAGAGCCGCACAAAGATCATCTCTAAACAGAGTAAGTGGGACGCTTCTAGGTGATTTCAAGCTGATCTCTCAATGCCAGCACCCACCTTCTCTGCGTAGCAACACCACTACACTCCACCCCTGCCCACAGTGTACATCCCGTCTGCGCCGCCAATTGTATTGCTATGAACTCGCACCACGTGGCATTGCAGTTCAAAACTCTCATGGCCAGCACCCACCTTTTGTGTGAATCATTGCTGCTACACTCCACCCCTGCCCACAGTTCTCATCCCATCCTCGCCGCCAATGTTATCGATGTGGACTCGCACCACGTAGAATTTGCAACTCTCATGGCCAGCACCCAACTTTCCTGCGCAGCGTTGCCACTACACTCCACCCCTGCCCACAGTGCACATCCCATCCTCTCCACCAATTGTATTGCTATGAACTCGCACCACGTGGCATTGCAGTTCAAAACTCTCATGGCTAGCACCCACCTTTTGTGTGAATCAATGCCACTACACTTCACCCCTGCCCACAGTGCAGATACCATCCTCATCCCCAATTCTGTTGCTGTGGACTCAATGCCACGGAGCATTGCAAATTGAGTGGTCAGTCGTGAACCCACAATGTCCGTCTCAAAAGCAATCTCCCTGCACCGTGAGCTAATTACGAGAGCCGTGCGGAGATCATCTCTAAACAGAGCAAGTGGGACGCTTCTAGGTGATGCCAAGCTGATTTCTCAATGCCAGCACCCACCTTCTCTGCGTAGCAACACCACTATACTCCACCCCTGCCCACAGTGCACATCCCATCCTCTCCACCAATTGTATTGCTGTTGGTTCGCACCATGTAGCATTGCAGTTCAAAACTCTCATGGCCAGCACCCACCTTTTGTGTGAATCAATGCCGCTACACTCCGCCCCTGCCCACAGTTCTCATCCCATCCTCGCCGCCAATTTTATCGATGTGTACTCGCACCACGTAGCATTTGCAACTCTCATGGCCAGCACCCAACTTTCCTGTGCAGCGTTGCCACTACACTCCATTTATGGCTTTATGGTGAGCTGGGAAGGGTGGATTTTCACTTTAGATGTATGGATTGCAGTTTATGACTGCCTGGTAGGAGATTTAGCATCAACAGCATCGGTAGGGTGTGAGGTGCACACAATCATAGTGCAAACCGGTACCGGACGTATTATAGTCACAGTCTGTGTACAATTTACGTGTACGTCGTTGTGTTAAACGCCTAACGGCACGCAGTGTTTATTATAAGAGTTGCGAGCAGAGGAAGCAGTTGAACCTCTGATAGCCGTGGAGCTCCACATAGCACCTTTGAGTACACTACTGGGGTGAGCCGATGACTAACGCTGCTCCAGGACCACAAACCGTGCCTTTGGGAAGAGAACCGGCGTCATTTGTCACAATAGCCGTTCATTATGTCATCGTCTTCTTCTCCGCAGTTTCCTCAAGTGAGTCCATGGTTAGCTTTCCGAAGCACGAGTGACTTTTATTAGCTGTTTGAGGCAGCGTAATTGACTCAGATTTCCTTCTTCAGATACTTGACATGGGTGGTCCTCACCAGGCTTTGCCACACCTCGTCCTTTGTGATGCCTCCCCTCTTCTACTTCATCTTGTAATCGTTTTCTTCTGATATTTTCAGGTTTCAAACTGAAAGACTTCCTCTCAGAAAATGAAACCCTCTCCACGTTTCTTCAGCATAACGCATCCTTTCCAGAAGAGGCGGTGGCAGAGATTCTCAATGCAGATGTCAATCTGGCAAATGTAAGTAACTGGCCTGCAGCACGATGCCAAGCATAACCCTCCCGCCACCCCAGAGCTCCATGACACTTTTTTTTTTTTTTAGGTGTTCACAAGAGGTTTTGGGGTTCACCTGAAGGACCTCTGCAACTCTTCCAAACTTGAAGATTTCGTCACTATTGCCGACCAGCAGGTGGCCCGTCGATCTCAGGATGTCATCTGCTCCTCGTCCAACAGCTGGCTGAGTGCGGCCGAGGAGCTCTTTCTTTCGAATTTGGACTTCGTGAGACCCATTCAGGTGAGCTGAAAAAAAAAAAAAAAAATCATGCAAAGGTGGGCAGGATTGTCACAAATCTAGAAAACGGTTGTTATTGTGAGGGACTTTTCTGGAATTTGCTGATGTCACAAAGCTTTGCAAAAGTCCTATTTGGTCGCATTACAAACTGGAAACAAAACGGATTTTTGGTGGGGTTAGCACCACTCCGTTTACCCCGCAGACCTACCACTATTTGTTATTGTGACCAAAAAACAGAAATCCTGAGTGTGCGTAAGTATTCACCCCCCACCGAGAGTCCGTACTTTGTAGAGCCCTCTTTGGCTGCAAGTCTCCATTAGCTTAGCACGCCTCACCACTGGGATCTCCGCACCATCCGTCAAGGCCAAACTTCCCCAACTCCTTCAAGTTCGGTGGGTGGCGTTGGTGTTCAGCCATCTTCAAGTCACGCCAAGTCCATTGTATTGAGGTTTGTAGTGTTTTCCAGTGTTGCTTTAGTGGGATGTTTCAGGTCATTCATTGTGCTGCTGGAAGGTGAACCTTCATCCCGGTCTCAGATCTCTTACAGGTTTCCCTCAAGCATTGCATTGTATTTAGTGCCATTCATCTGTCCTTCAGTCCCAACCAGTTTTCCTGTCCCTGTCCCCACAGCGTGACGCTGCCACTGGCATGTGGAAATGGTGTTCTCAAGATGATGGGAAGCGTTGGGTTTGTGCCACTCACTGCGTTTCCCATCATGGCCCAAAAAGTTCATTTCTAGTCTCATCTGACCAGAGTACCTACTTCTGTGTGTTTGGGGGGAGTCCGCCACATGCTGTTGGACAAACTCCAGACGTGTTTTCTTATTTTTTTTTTATTTTTTTTTTATCTTGATGGCCACTCTTCTATAAATTCCCGCTCTGTGGAATGAACGGCTCAAAGTGGTCCCATGGACAGACACTCCGGTCTACGCTGTGAATCTCTGCGGCTCCTTCAGTGTTCTCCTCGGTGTCTTTGTTCCATCTCTGATGAATGGTCTCTGTGCGTTTTGGTGGGCGGCCTTCTCTTGTCAGCTTGGCAGTGGTGCCGTATGCCTTCCATTTTGTTATCATGGAGTTAATTCTGCTCCGTGGGATATATTTTTTGATTCCCCTATCCCTAATCTCTACATCACCACACCTTCATGTTGTTTGCTTAGTGGTGGTGCAGAGTCGGGGGGCCCTTTCAGAACAGGACATCAAGTGACACAAATCAGGCAATTGTGGGACTTCTAAAGTGAACTTGTTGGACGAGATCTTATTGAGGGGCTTCATGGCAAAGGGAATGAATACATGTGCACCCCCAACTGTTCATTTTTGACTTGTCTATATATATATATATATATATATATATGTGTGTGTATGTCGTGACAGTAGGGGGCGCTGTCACTCCTCCAAACCCACACCCAGAATGTCCAAGACTCCAAGTAAAAGCACCACGAAATCATTTTTTCATTATTTTCTTCAATAAAGTGCCCCAAAGCACCTCCACCACCATGAACAATAAATCAATCCAATAACAATACAATAACAATGAATCCATCCTCCTCTCCACCCAGCAGCTCCGTCACACTTCCTCCCAACTCCAGCTCAGCTCGCTGGGTTTCCCACAGTCCTTTAAATATTCCGTGAAGTGCTCCTGTCCTTCAGTCCACGTGATTCACTAGCACTTCCAGGTCGGTTGAAGATTCATATTTTTCTTCAGCCCGGAAGTACTTCTGTTCTTCCGTCCCCGTGACTTGGGAGTACTTCCAAACTATAGGGAAAATAGAAATCCCGGTGTCTCCCTGCAGCATCCTCCGATGACACCCAGCTGGGTTGTGAAGTTGCACTCCATCTTCCATGATGCCCTGCGGGAATCTGGGGCACCTCCATGCTGCAGGGAGGACTCCATCTAGCGGCCTGGATATACTGGCCGGGATAAGCTGCCGGCCATCTCTCACAATGTGTGTGTGTGTGTATATATAGTGGCCTACAGGAACCTGACAGAGACAGACACAGGTCACAAGTTCAGCAACATAATTTTTTTGTTTTTTTCTTGTGGGAAACGCTTCCTGTTCGTTTCCCACCTGCACAGCACAGTTAGCAGCACAAAGCAGCACAACAGTAAAGCACCAAGCCCTTCTCTCTCTCCCTCTCTGTATCTCCTTCTCTCTGCTTCCACTTCCACTCCCTCCTCTAGAAAACTTTGTCTTCTCCCTCCCGACTCTGGCTCCCAGAGTAGTGGCAGCGGGCACCTTTTAGCCTGAACCCGGGAGTTCTTCCAGTGGCCCGTTGGCGCAGTTCGGAAGCACTTCTGCGTGAGGCAGAAACCCAACCAAGTTTGGCTCCCCAGTCCCTTTAGAACCCCCCCTGGCAGCACCCACGGAACAGGGCTGTGCTGAACTCCAACTCCCAGCATGCCCTGTGGGAATCCAAGGCACTGTTGCAACCTGGGGTGTGCCGCCATCTAGCATTCAGATGGAGGTAGTGCCCTGTGCATTTTCTCACCCCTAGTGAATCCTTTAAGAAGTGCTGTCCACCACTATATATATATATATATATATATATATATTTATCTGTCTGCGGTGGGTTGGCACCCTGCCCGGGATTGGTTCCTGCCTTGTGCCCTGTGTTGGCTGGGATTGGCACCAGCAGACCCCCGTGACCCTGTGTTTGGATTCACCGGGTTGGATAATGGATGGATATATATCTGTGTGTGTATATACTGTATATAATATATACATACTGTATATATATATGTATAAATATGGCACATTGCTTTGTGTTGCATTCTTAGCCCTCGCTTCTAAAAGCCTTTATATGAAATTACGTATGATTTCTACATTTTTTTAGACATTCTAACTTTTTTTTTTGTTATTTCTCTTACAGGCAAAAGTCTCCCCAGGGTCTCACTTAACCCAGGAAGTATCTGAGGCAACAAACGGCCTCCTAAAAAGTCTGGCATCTCTTGCTATTGAGGTAAGCAAAGGACGGTTGGTTACAAAATGTCAAGGCAGGCTGGAATCGTCGTGTTCCTTACTGATGTGGCACAAACCTTTGCGTTACGCTCACTCATTGAATTTTTTTTCGGCAAGAAAAATTTTCGTTGCATGTGGCACAAACATTTTAAGTACCAAAAACGTTAAGATCAATAAATTAGGAGAGGTCTGTCGAGTGTCCACTGCTGTAATCATGCACATTTAGCGCACATCCTTCGTGTGACATGTTTTGAGAATGTCCCAGCCCGACGTCACAATCGGGAGAGTAAACGACAGCGTGTTTCTTTTTACACTTTTCTTATATTTTTTTGTCTGTTGCCTGCACATGGGAGGCTAGAATGTCACAGCCTGATCCACACAATTGACCCGCCCCTTGTGTTATTGTAGCCCACCACAGTGCAAGGCTTAGTGACTTCCACATTTCACCCAACACGAACAATGTCAACGGTGCTTAGGAGGGCTAATGTCTTCCTTGTCCTTGCAGTCAATCACAATTAATTTGCCTTTTTGTCATCCTGCTAGTGTTGTATCACCGTGGAGCATCACACAGCCACACGTATCTCAGCTGTTCGGTCATGTAGATAGATAGATAGATAGATAGATGTGAAAGGCGCTATATGATAGATAGATAGATGTGAAAGGCACTATATGATAGATAGATAGATAGATAGATGTGAAAGGTGCTATATGATAGATAGATAGATAGATAGATGTGAAAGATAGATAGATAGATAGATGTGAAAGGCACTATATGATAGATAGATAAATAGATAGATAGATAGATAGAGGCTATATGATAGATAGATAGATAGATAGATGTGAAAGGCTATATGATAGATAGATAGATAGATAGATAGATAGATGTGAAAGGCGCTATATGATAGATAGATAGATAGATAGATGTGAAAGGTGCTATATGATAGATAGATAGATAGATAGATAGATGTGAAAGGCGCTATATGATAGATAGATGTGAAAGGCGCTATATGATAGATAGATAGATAGATAGAGCTGTATCGTGCATTGGTTTCACTTTCCAATGCCCATTTCACATCGCCATCTGTAACGCTCAATTTTAGCAACGTTTCGGTTTCCATTTGTTCTAAAACTGTCTTCACGGCTCTTCCATTGCCAGTGTGGTTTTGGCTGGAGGCTCCGCCCCTCTCATAAATATTGATGAGGTACCTCAGAGTGCCAAAATGCATAGAAGTATTCCTGATTTTTTTTTTTTTTTTTGCACTAAATGGTAGCAGAATGCCATCCCGGATACATTATTTGGGCTTAGAAATGTCAAGGAGATCATTACTAGTCACCCTGAGTCTGATTTGTGATTAACTGTAATTGTATAGAATTTCAAGTTCAAATCACGCTTGGGGTTAACACCAAGGAGGGTTAATCTAGTTAAGGTTTGGGGGGCTTTCAGAGTCTGTCCCATCAGCATAAGCCTGGAGTAAAAACTGAACAAAGCAACAGTCTTATCTCATTACAGGTGCCGGCCATAAAATTAGAATATCATGACAAAGTTGATTTATTTCAGTAATTCCATTCAAAAAGTGAAACTTGTATATTAGATTCATTCATTACACACAGACTGATGTATTTCAAATGTTTATTTCTTTTCATTTTGATGATTATAACTGACAACAAATGAAAGTCCCAAATTCAGTATCTCGGAAAATTAGAATATTGTGAAAAGGTTCAATATTGAAGACACCTGGTGCCACACTCTAATCAGCTAATTAACTCAAAACACCTGCAAAGCCTTTAAATGGTCTCTCAGTCTAGTTCTGTAGGCTACACAATCATGGGGAAGACTGCTGACTTGACAGTTGTCCAAAAGACGACCATTGACACCTTGCACAAGGAGGGCAAGACACAAAAGGTCATTGCTAAAGAGGCTGGCTGTTCACAGAGCTCTGTGTCCAAGCACATTAATAGAGAGGCGAAGGGAAGGACAAGATGTGGTAGAAAAAGTGGACAAGCAATAGGGATAACCGCACCCTGGAGAGGATTGTGAAACAAAACTGTGGGGAGATTCACAAAGAGTGGACTGCAGCTGGAGTCAGTGCTTCAAGAACCACCAGCACAGACGTATGCAAGACATGGGTTTCAGCTGTCACATTCCTTGTGTCAAGCCACTCTTGAACAAGAGACAGCGTCAGAAGTGTCTCGACTGGACTGCTGCTGTGTGGTCCAAAGTTATGTTCTCTGATGAAAGTAAATTTTGCATTTCCTTTGGAAATCAAGGTCCCAGAGTCTGGAGGAAGAGAGGAGAGGCACAGAATCCACGTTGCTTGAGGTCCAGTGTAAAGTTTCCACAGTCAGTGATGGTTTGGGGTGCCATGTCATCTGCTGGTGTTGGTCCATTGTGTTTTCTGAGGTCCAAGGTCAACACAGCCGTCTACCAGGAAGTTTTAGAGCACTTCATGCTTCCTGCTGCTGACAACTTTATGGAGATGCAGATTTCATTTTCCAACAGGACCTGGCACCTGCACACAGTGCCAAAGCTACCAGTACCTGGTTTAAGGACCATGGTATCCCTGTTCTTGATTGGCCAGCAAACTCACCTGACCTTAACCCCATAGAAAATCTATTGTGAAGAGGAAGATGAAATACACCAGACCCAACAATTCAGAAGAGCTGAAGGCCACTATCAGAGCAACATGGGCTCTCATAACACCTGAGCAGTGCCACAGACTGATCGACTCCATGCCACGCATTGCTGCAGTAATCCAGGCCAACTAAATATTGAGTGCTGTACATGCTCATACTTTTCATGTTCATACCTTTCAGTTGGCCAACATTTCTAAAAATCCTTTTTTGCATTGGTCTTAATTGATATTCTAATTTTCCGAGATACTGAATTTGGGACTTTCATTAGTTGTCAGTTATAATCATCAAAATTAAAAGAAATAAACATTTGAAATACATCAGTCTGTGTGTAATGAATGAATCTAATATACAATAAATCAACTGAAATAAATCAACTTTGTGATATTCTAATTTTATGACCAGCATATATTATATTATATTATATTATATTATATTATATTATATTATATTATATTATATTATATTATATTATATTATATTATATTATATTATATTATATTATATTATCTGTCCCCTGTGGCTCTGCCCGTGTAGCAGTGAAACAGGACATCCTTTAAAAATCAGTAGGTAGCAGAGGTAGACTGACTCGTGAGCCTGGCACGTGAATGAGGAGGTCCCTACCCAGCTCCCCACTCCTGACGTCACGCTTCCCCCTCTCCTCGGCCCGCAGCCTCTGTCTTGAATTAGCGTGAATATCTCGCTCCTGCAAGTTGCAAAACCAACCGGAATGTTCACGCAAATTATACAAATAAAACAGATTCAAATCTGTTAAGTTGTTCTCTCATTCGCTAACTAAGCAGATGTATGGTACGCTCCGAGGCTGGCACGTGAGTGAGGAGGACCCTGTCCCCCTTCCCTCGCACCTCGGCCCGCTGCGTCTCTCTCAGATTCGCACAAATAAATGGGTACCACAAGCGAACCGTGATTCTTAGCGTGCTGAGAGAAGTCGCAAATGTCCAAGCAAATTCTAGAACAAAAGCCAGATCTAAATCCGTTAAGTCGTTCTCTCGTGAAAAGCAGACAGATGTACCGACAGACAGATGGATGTTGGATTTTATATATATAGAGATTATATTATGTTATCCAGTTGTGAATTCCGCACAAGGGAGTTGTTCTGTTAGGACATACAGTCCATCCTAGGGCGTACATTGCGTTGTGGTAAAGGTCGGTGGTCAGCGATTGAAAAGGCCCTCAAAAGCACCTCCTTAAGAGAGCTGTTATCCTCAGGCAAGCAGGCGATGGCTGTCAGCACTGTGAGCGGAGGGCTTCGAGGTGATGTCATCTGAGCTCTCTCTCTCTTTCTCACTTTCCTGCACAACTCCACCACTACACTCCAGCCGTCCACAACACAAATCCTACCGACTACGACAAATGTTTTGTTGTGGCACAATACAAAGATACTTTGCAGGCAGCACGTTTTGCACTGTGGTAAGTGCTGGTGGTCAGCTGTGAACCTGCGACATCGGGACTGAAAGGGTCCTCAGAAACACTTCCTGTAAAGTGAAGCCATAAAGAGATCTCGTATGCTGGTGGCCTGCAGAAACTGCCTATAAGCAGTGATGTCAGCTGAGTTCTCTTTCTCTCTCTCAGTCAATCAGCCTCCACCTTTAGCACAGCACCACCACTACACTCCACCCATCCACAGCGCAAATCCTGCCGACTACGACAAATGTTTTGTCACGGAATCACACAAAGATTCATTGCAGGCAGCACATTTTGCACTGTGGTAAGTGCTGGTGGTCTGCTGTGAACCTGTGACTTTGGGATTATAAGGGACCTCCGTAACAGTTCCTTTATAATGAGAGCAAGAAGAGACCTCTTATGCTGGGGTGCGTAGGGCTTTCGAGTGACATCAGCTGAGCTCTCTCTCCCTCTTTCTTGCGGGTTCACTCACTGAACCTCCACCTTCTACACAACACCACCACTCGAGCAGGAGCCAAAACTTAATGGCCAGTGTGCAACATTCGGAAACCTGCTTAATCCAATTCAAGGCTCTGGGAAGCCACAACCTGTCCCAGCAGCATTCCAACATGTGGCGCTTGTCCATTTCAGGACCTGCACATCTGTCCTGAGGTGTTTGTCTATTTTTAGGAGCCACATATCCAGCATGAGGTGTTTGTGCATTGTGGGGAAACACACACACACACTCCTACAAGTTAATTTAGAAACACTAATTAACCTAACACACGTACATTTTTGGAAATGTGGGATGAAAACTGAAGCACCATTCCAACGTGGAGAGAAAATGCACACAACCCGGGATGGTGGATCTGTGAGACGCTGCACTAAAGGCGCTATATGATAAAACGATATGCAGATTACCTCCTTTTTACATAACAGCCATTTAGCTATTTGATTTCCGAGTGCTAAGGTGTGACACCATTGCACGATTGCCTGCGGCGCTTAGCTGGGTTTTAAAATTTGAGGATTTTTCCAGATCTGTGTCTGTGTATGTGTGTGTTTTATCTCAAGCCTCAAGGGGACGTGAGTGGCACCCCTGGCACTGAATCGACACTCCGTGTTCGTATCCGTCGGCGCTCACATACCCAGCAGCGCCCCAGTGGTTAGTGAAGAGGAAGCCGAGGGCGCTTAGCAGATAAAACTGCAAGTAGCTTGGCTGCTATTGGTACAAAATAGGTCGGGTTTACGAGGCTTTAAACATTTCTTACTCTTCAAAGAACCACAAACTGGACAGCTAAAGTCATTTTTTTATGCCGTGGTCAAGCCGGCCGGTCAAAGCAGCGCTGCGAGGCGAGACCTCTTGTGTGTGTGTGTGTGTGTGTGTGTGTTCAAAACCCCTTCTTTATTTTCCGCTCTAAACATGAAATCTGGCAGAGGCGGCCGGGCGGTGAACTCTAATAACCTTTTCCCTCAGCGACGATGCCAGGCCACTCGAGGTTAATCCCAGCAAGTTGGAGTTGTTTTGTAGCAGGCAGGAAACAAATGTATTAAAAAAAAAAAAATAACAAAACCGTGTTGCGATTCCGTCGCTAGCTGGGCGTCATTGGCACATGTTAAAATAAAAAAAGCAGGCCTCCAGAAGAAGCCCAGCATGGTGTCGCGTTACAGCGGCTTCACATACGTTGTGTTGCTCTGGCGGCTTTGTCTAGTGGCGGAGGCATAATTGAGGTCATGTGACGACAGAAACTTGCTGATGTGGCTGCTTCAGTTAGCCCCTACCCACGTGAGCAGAATAGCTAGCAGTCTCGGACGCAAGATCTTTCCAAGAAGAATGAACGACGTCCCTTGTTGCTGATAGCTCGCGCTTTGGCAGAGATTGCTTTTGTGCCCACACAGAAAGGCTGGCATAGTCGCTCTGTGGAGTCCCAACCTCTGCTCTGCATTTGCTGGGAGATTTGTGTGGCTTTGCTTTATGAGCCTCCTGGAAACAATAAACTGAGATCCTTTGACAGTGGAAAGGAAATTCTCTTCACGTTCTAACACCCGATTATGCAATTCCGGGTCATCGGAAAGATTTTGACAAGAACAGGCCATTCGGCCCCTGCCAGCCTGCCAGTCCCATCCACTTAAACTCCCCAAACTAATTGTCAGTGAGTGGGTTTTACGGGCACACACGTGACCCCAAGTTCAGGTGAATAAGAGCTGGACTGTCACATATGTGTGCCTCTGGGGCTTAAGTAAGGAAAGCGATACCACCTCAAACCAAAAGGAGGCGCTATTGCTACCTCTCACCAGCTATGGAAGAACCCAGTAGGTCACAGGTTTGGGTAGTCAGTCAGTCATTATCCAACCCGCAATATCCTAACACAGGGTCACAGGAGCCAATCCCAACCAACACAGGGTGCAAGGCAGGAAACAAACCCTGGGCAGGGCGCCAGCTCACCACTGGGCACACACAAGGGACAATTTAGGATTGCCAATGTACCTCACCTGGATGTCTTTGGACTGTGGGAGACATGGGGAGAAAATGAAAACTCCACGCAGGGAAGGACCCGGGAAGCGAACCCAGGCCTCCTTAATGCGAGGCAGCAGCACTACCCACTGTGCCACCGTGCTGCCCATGGTTTGGGCAAATTGAGAAAATGATGTTGCCCCTATAAATAACGATCTCTAGATTTCATTTTTCCTGAGCTTCTCATACACAGTATTGTTTTTTTTTCAACGAATCAACACCACCTACCATTTAAATCATGCGGTTGTCACACCATTTAAATCACGTGATCGTAATCCGATGTTTCCATTGGTTGGCGGTCTTTGCTCTTTGGTCAGTGGAGTTGCTAGGTTTTATGTAAAGTACTTGTGTCCGTACCAACTTCATCCATCGTACTGTGACCGGAATGAAGACGTATTTGGTCATCAGCTCTACGTTATAACATCAGGAAAGACCGAGTAACTCCAAAAACTAAAAAGAACTAATTTTTAAGAAAAAATGGCACTTGCTAGGATTTGCCATTACACGTGAGAACTCTTCTCTCTTGGCCATCAGCAGCACTGAGAACAGCAACTGACACCGCCCACAAAGCCCTGCGATGGCCCCGCCTCCTTCTAGTCTGGGGGGGAGTGCCCAAAAGTGTCACATGTCAGTCTGACCATAGACACGAAGTGGGAGGAGCTCCCAAACTGTGATACAGTTTTATTGTTATTGGAGAAGTGGGAGGAGCTCTCAAACTGTGATACAAGTTATTGGAGAAGGAGGAGCTCCCAAACTGTGATACAGTTTTATTGTTATTGGAGAAGTGGGAGGAGCTCCCAAACTGTGATACAGTTTTATTGTTATTGGAGAAGTGGGAGGAGCTCCCAAACTGTGATACAGTTTTATTGTTATTGGATTAGCCGACTTTTCTTCCATTGGCCAGCAACAATACTTTTGTATCCCTAACATTAAACAGGGTTTCCAGTGTTTCTTGTGGGCTCTGCGACTATTCCTGCCCTATGATAACCGTGTTTACAGTACATGGGCAAGTAACCTTTTTTCTGTCTTGAAACACTCTGGCGTCATTAAACTGTGCAAAAAAAAAGAATTAAATGTTGTCATCGGCCCCCGTGAATCCGAAAATCAACATGACGCCTCTGATGGTCTTCTTGTGCTTTATTAATATGTTTAGTCAAACTGACACTTTCTTTATAGGTTCACACTGCCGCAAAAATGGCTGCCGTCGCATCATCCAGGCAGTTGCTGCACATTACTGGTGGTTGAAGTGGCTCCCCACATAGAATTTAAAGCTCTTTAAGTAGTGGGAAAAAACAATTAAAATATTATTATTATTCTGTTACTGGACTGCATATACCGTATCATATGAGGGCCAAAAGCCATCCAGGCACCCATCAAACCCTGGACAAAGTGAGAGATCATGGCAGGCCAGTTTAGAGTCACACATCACTTTGTGATGCTGCCTGACAACCAGTTCAGACAGGGAGGACCAGGCGGCCTCTGCTGCACGTAGACAATGGTGGGGGGCAGTGTTTAGGATACAAACCAACTTGTCAGCACAGACCCCTTCAGTGACACGTACTGATCACTAATGGCTTCTTATTTGCTTTTGTTTAGCTGACCAGCATGAAGAGCTGGAGTGATATGAGGAAAGAAATCCTCTACCTGAGAGAAAACAGCACAGGCTCACCGAGCAGCATGTACCAGGCCATCTCCAGGATAGCGTGTGGGCACCCCGAGGGGGGGGGCTTGAAAATCAAGTCACTCAACTGGTATGAGGACAACAACTACAAAGCTCTGTTTGGATTCAACAGCACAGAAGAGGACACCGTGTTCTATGACAATTCAACCAGTGAGTGGGCAACCATTTTATACACATCCTCATCAGACGGCCCGCTTCACTTGTAATGGAGGTGATCCTATTTGGGATATGCAGGCCGGAGACAATGGGCTGATCATACTGTACAATTCAAGCAGCATGACGCAGTATTCCCATGAATGGAATTTTCATGTGTTTACTGTTACTGTTATAAGACGAACACAAATGAAAATACTACAAATTAAATTCAGTATGCAAATAAATAAGTTGGGAGAAATGTTATATTAATATTATATAGTGCCTTTCATATCTATCTATCTATCTATCTATCTATCTATCTATCTATCTATCTATCTATCTATCTATCTATCTAAATATTATATAGTGCTTTTCACTTATACCTATCTATCTATAATAGTGCCTTTCATACATATCTGTCTATTTATTTATTATATAGTACCTTTCATAGTATCCATCTGTGTGTCTGTCTATCTATGTATTTATTATATACTGGCTATTATATCTTTCTACCTATTAATTATATAGTTCCTGTCATATCTGCCTATGTATCTATCTATCATATAGTGTCTATCTATCATATAGTGCCTTTCACATCTATCTATCTATCTATCTATCTATCTATCTATCTATCTATCTATCTATCTATCTATCTATCTATCATATAGTGCCTTCTCATCTATCTATCTATCTATCTATCTATCTATCTATCTATCTATCTATCTATCTATCTATCTATCTATCTATCATATAGTGCCTTTCACATCTATCTATCTATCTATCTATCTATCTATCTATTATATAGTGCCTTTCATATCTATCTATCTATCTATCTATCTATCTATCAGGCGTGTTTTTTTATTCTGATATGCTCCATGCTGACTGGCTTCCAAAACAGGCCATCCTCATGAACTTTGAAACAGTGCCGAGAAGTCACAAATTGTATAATCCTTCATCCTAAAGGTGACGAGATCTGCCAGCTGCAGTTCAGTGTCACATGCCCTCTGACTTAAAGCCATGTAGTGTGACGCTGGGTTTTGTTCTTTTTAGTGTTTTTGTTCTTTATTTTTATTCCAGAACAATCCCCCATACCCCCCTTGCCCTGACCCCCATGAGGACTGAGTGTGTTTAGGAGTTTTCTGTTATGTAATTTCTCATTTTAAAGGTGGATCTGAAATTGGCTTCCTTTGCATTCCCTTCTGCTCTTAATCATCGTCAGGAACAGTGAAACTTGATCTTGAAACTCGGACTTCCTCATTTTTTCTGTCCGTCTTTCTGTTTTTTAGCTCCCTACTGTAATGAGATGATGAGAAATTTAGAATCAAATCCCATCTCTCGAATGATCTGGAGGGCCTTGAAGCCGCTGCTCATCGGCAAAATTCTGTACACGCCAGATAACCCAGCGACTCAAAAGATAATTAAGGAGGTAAGTGGCAACTCCTTTTTTTATTTGTGATTATTTTAGACCCAAGCAGCCGTGCAGCATCTTGTGGTGGGCTATAATTGCATAGGCTTGCGCTGCCTTTAATTAAAAAAAACAAATATAAGTAAAGTATGCTCTATTTGGGCAAATTACAGCTTCTAAAAGTTGCACAGCTTTAACAGAATGAATTTTATTTTTATTGTCCCTTTTAGGTTAACAAGACATTTCAAGAGCTGGGTGTATTTCGAGACCTTGGTGGCATGTGGCTGGAGGTCAAACCCAAGATCTGGCGCTTCATGGAGAGCAGCCAAGAGATGGATATTGTCCGGGTAGGCCAAAATATTGGAAAAATCATTCGGTGTCACTTTACATTGCCAAAGGGTCTTATTGTGGGTGGGCACCCCGTCATAAACGAGGCCAAAAGGAAACGCAAAGCTTTTCTAAGTAGCGAGTGTTTGATCCTGCAGCCATTGACACCCAACTTGGCTGGCAGCGAGAAATTTGGGGAAATTCTTAGAGCAATCTGTGACCATTTCAATTTCAGCCTGTCAGGCTCCCCACTCCTGAGGTCCTGCCTCCTCCGCCCAAAGCCTCGGCCCGCTGCCTCTGTCTTGGATTCACACGAATCAATCGGTGCCGCAAGCGAACTCTGATACTTAGCGTAAAGTAGCAAAATCAACTGGAATATTCAAGCAAATTCTAGAAAATAATCCGTGAAGTAGTTCTCTCGTGAAAAGTGGACAGACAGACAGACGTTGGATTTTATATATATATATAACATATATAGAGAGATAGTGTGTGTTTGAGTGTGTGTATATATATATATATATATTATCCAACCTGCTATATACTAACTACAGGGTAACAGGGGTCTGCTGGAGCCAATCGCAGCCAACACAGGGCACAGGAAACAAACCCCGGGCAGGGCGCCAGCCCACCGCAGGGCACACACACACACCCTATGGACAATTTAGGATCGCCAATGCACCCAACCTACATGTCTTTGGACTGTGGGGGGAAACCAACGCAGACACGGGGAGATCATGCAAACTGCACGCAGGCAGGACCCGGGAAGAGAACCCAGGCAGCAGCGCTACCCACTGCGCCACCGTGCCACCCACAAGAAATTGTATATGGCAAAAAAAAATGGTAAATTATTAATTAACAATCAAATTGTGAATGCATATGTCTCAGTTATGTGCCATTTGGTAAGTGATATGTAAAAGCAGTGCAAATGTTTGGGATGTGTCATCTGTTGAAAGAGAATATACAATGCCTACTGTTTGTCTCTGTTTTATGCCATGTTTTATAGCTGTCTCCTGCGGCTCTGCCCGCATAGATAGATAGATAGATAGATAGAAATGAAAGGCACTATATAATAGATAGATAGATAGATAGATAGATAGATACTTTATTTATCCCAAGAGAAAATTCACATACTCCAGTAGCAGCATACTGATTAACATCAATATTAAATTAAAGAGTGATAACAATGCAGGTATAACAGACAATAACTTTGTATAATGTTAACGTTTACCCCCCGGGTGGAACTGAAGAGTCTCATAGTGTGGGGTCTCCTCAGTCTGTCAGTGGAGCAGGATGGTGACAGCAGTCTGTCACTGAAGCTGCTCCTCTGTCTGGAGATGATCCTGTTCAGTGGATGCCGTGGATTCTCCATGATTGTCAGGAATCTGCTCAGTGAAAGTAGTGAAAGAGGAAAAACTTTAAAAATCAATAAAAAAAACGGAATTGCTAGCTAAGCAGAGGAAAGGTACACTCCAAAACGCAGAGGAAGACCGACTTGAATGGAGGCTTTGGCATCAGTGAGGAGGCCCCGCCCAGCTCCCCACTCGTGACATCACTCTTCCCCCTCCCCTCAGCCCACAGCCTCTGTCTCGGATTAGCGTGAATATGTCACTCCTGCAAGCAAACTCTGATCCTTAGCGCAATGAGAGTATTCCCAACATCAACTGGAATGTTCAAGCAAATTCTAGAAAAAAAACCTGACCTAAATCCGTTAAGTAGTTCTCTCGTCTGCTAGCTAGGCAGATGTAAGACACGCCCCTTGGCCCCGCCCCCTCCCCTCGGACCACAGGCTCTCTCTCGGATTGGATGGAGATGAGACGTAACTTTTTCAGAGAGATACTTTCACGTCCCGCCAGACAAGACTTTGTGCCCAGAGATTTAACCGGGCCCAGGGCCGGAAATAAAAGACAAAGAGTAGATGACAAAGTAGAACGTCGTAAAGAATTCAAAAACGCTGGTGCGATACACATGCAGAGCAGGTTAGAGATAATGGAAGTACGAAAATTCAAAAGTCTCCAAAAAAGGATAGCAAAGATCGCATTAGCGCAGACAAACGGAAATTATTACTCGGTGAAATAACGGAACAGCAAAAGAGATTGAATGTATTGTTCGGATTTAAACTTTAAGTCGGAGACTTGTAGATACTCTAATTCGTGTTGCCATCAGGGAATAGTAGTGTTCACAATGAAGAGGCGTATCTGCGAGTATTAAAGGATTTGTTGTTTTGGTGAAAGTGAAATCCACGTAGGCGAGCGACAGAGACGTGAAGTTGAATATTTATGTATTTATATATGTATATATATATGTATATAGGTGTATGTAATGTATATATTCTTTCTCTCTGTTTTGTCAAATGTAGACCCTTTTGCAAAACAATGCAAGTGCCACCTTCTTCAATGAGAAGTTGAATGGGACCGGCTGGACTGTGAAGGACATTGCGGACTTCTTATCAAAGAACCCTGAGGAGGCGGCACCTGGGAGCCTATCATGGCAGAAGGTCTTCAATGAGACAGACCACGCTGTTTTGACCGTATCCCGTTTTATGGAGGTATGCGTTTCTCTCGACAATGCAGCTTTGCTTTTTGAATTCACGTACGCTTCCTAATCTTTTGGTCTTGATCAGTACATTAGGAGGGCATTGAGAACGTCTCCCACATTGCAGCCTTGTGTAAGTCATGTTGTAGTGCCAACTGGTGACGTTAGCCAGAGTGTGGGCAGGACCTGATTTTGCTCTCCAGTAGCTCAGGGCCTTATTTGATACTGCGCCATCATTTGTGGAATGTGTGCCACACCAGACCCTGAAGTGGCCTGCTGCCCTGTCCTACCTTGAGCTCAGTGCTGCCATAGCCTCGCCAGCATGCCAGCCTCAGTCTCCTACCTGTGGGGTTGGTAATCCGTGGGGAGCCTGGATGCTTGGCTCTGTCATGGAAGTAGAGAAACTCGGCTCTAACAGTCCACTCCAATTTTTAGGAGATATTATGTTGGCTAAACAGAGGGATGGAGCTGAGGAAAGATGGGCAGCAGGTTAGGGAGATAAAGGATGAAGATGGAAACAAGCGAGGAGAGTGTGTGGAGCAGATGGAAAGAGGACTGTGAGACGCCGATGAATGAAGAGAACGAGAGAGAGGAGAGGTTGGATGATGTGGAGATAGTAAATCAGGAAGTGCAACGGATTAGCAAGGAGGAAGTAAGGACAGCGAAGAAGAGAATGAAAAATGGAAAGGCCGTTGGTCCAGATGACATACCCATGGAAGCACAGAGGTGTTTGGAGAGACGGCAGTGGAGTTTTTAACCAGATTGTTTAATAGAACCTTGGAAAGTGAGAGGATGGCTGAGGAGTGGAGAAGAAGTGGACTGGTGGGCCGATATTTAAGAGTAAGGGGGACGTGCAGGACTGTAGTAACTACAGGGGGATAAAATTGATGAGCCACAGCATGAAGTTATGGGAAAGAGCAGTGGAAGGTCAGTTAAGAAGTGAGGTGATGATTAGTGAGCAGCAGGATGGTTTCATGCCAAGGAAGAGCACCACAGATGTGATGTGATGTTGATGGAGAAGTAGAGAGAAGGTCAGGAGGAGTTGCATTGCGTCTTTGTGCACCTGGAGAAAGCAAATGACAGGGTGACTGAGAGGAGCTGTGATATTGTATGAGAAAGTCAGGAGTGGCAGAGAAGTACATAGGAGTGACCATGGTGAGGTCTGCGGTACGAGTGATGGAGGTGGGATTACATCAGGGATCGGCTCTGAGCCCTTTCTTGTTTTCAATGGTGATGGACAGGCTGACAGACGAGATTAGACAGGAGTCCTCGTGGACTGTGATGTGTGCTGATGACATTGTGATCTGTAGTGAGAGTAGGGAGCAGGTTGAGGAGACCCTGGAGAGGATGAGATATGAGAGGAGAGGAATGAAGGTCAGTAGGACCACCAACACAGAATACATGTGTGTGAATGAGAGGGAGGTCAGTGGAGTGGTGAGGATGAGGGAGTAGAGTTGGCGAAGGTGGAGGAGTTTAAATACTTGGGAGTAATGGGGATTGTGGAAGAGAAGTGAAGAAGAGAGTGCAGGCAGAGTGGAGTGGGTGGAGAAGAGTGACAGGAGTGATTTGTGACAAGAGTGACAGGGAAGGTCTACAGGACAGTAGTGAGACCAGCTGTGTTATATGGGCTGGAGACGGTGGCACAGGAGACAGAGCTGGATGTGGCAGAGTTAAAGATGCTAAGATTGGCATTGAGTGTGATGAGGATGGACAGGATTAGAAATGAGGACATTAGAGGGTCAGCTCAGGTGAGACAGTTGGGAGACAAAGTCAGAGAGGCGAGATGGCGTTTGTTTGGAGATGTGAGGAGGAGAGATGAGGGGTATATTGGGAGAAGGGTGCTAAGGATAGAGCTGCCAGGTAAGAGGAGGAGAGGAAGGCCTAAGAGAAGGTTTATGGATGTGGTGAGAGAGGACATGCAGGTGATGGGGGTGACAGAGCAAGATGACAAGGACAGGAAGATAAGGAAGAAGATGATCCGCTGTGGCGACCCCTTATGAGAGCAGCCAAAAGAAGAAGATGTCACCCCGCAGAATGTCATTAAGACAAACAGCAAGACGTATAGAAAAAGACAAGCTAAACGCCAGAACGAAGAGCACTGAGCCTTTGCTTCAGTGTGTGCCCCCATACATTTCTTTTTATTATGCAGTATCCACATATTTATTGTTTTCATGTTTTAATTTATTATTCAGGGCATTTAATTGTGTTAGTTTTTACCTTAAATGATGTGTAATTGCTGTTTAAATTTATCTAAATGGATACTGTTTCAGGTTAGGAACGGATCCATTCACTTTTTGTTATCTCTAATGGGGAAAATTTGATTCAGACTTCGAACAGTTAACAGTTCAAACAGCCCCCTGAAACGAATTAAGTTTGAAGTATGAGATCAATCAATCAATCAATCAACATTTATTTCTATAGCACATTTTCATACAAACAGTAGCTCAAAGTGCTTTACATATTAAAGAATAGAAAAATGAAAGACACAATTATAAAACAAAATGAATCAACATTAACATCGAATAAGAGTAAGGTTCAATGGCCAGGGTGGACAGAAAAACAAAAAAACTCCAGACGGCTGGAGAAAAAAATAAAATCTGTAGGGGTTCCAGACCAAGAGACCGCCCAGTCCCCTCTGGACATTCTACCTAACATAAATGAAACAGTCCTCTTTGGATTTAGGGTTCTCATGGAAGGACTTGATGAAGATGGTCACGTAGACTTCTGGCTTTCAGTCCATCATTGTTGGAGTATCATGATGCTTTGAGCAGGTGGTGGTGGTGCAGGCCACCACCACAAAGAAACCGGAAAAAGAAACAGAAGAGAGAGTAGGGGTCAGTACGGATTTTAGAGCCACCATGAATAGTTATTATGATGAATTGAACATACAGAGTATCAGGATTAAGTTAAAGTGAAGTTAGGAGAAGGCCATGTTACAGTAATGTGTTTTCGGCAGTGTTTTAAAGAGCTCTACTGTATCAGCCTGGTGAATTCCTATTGGCAGGCTATTCCAGATTTGAGGTGCATAACAGCAGAAGGCCGCCTGCCCGCCTCACCACTTCTTTTAAGTTTTGTTCTTGGAATTCTAAGGAGACCCTCATTTGAGGATCTGAGGTTACGATTTGGAATATAAGATGTCAGACACTCCGATATATAAGATGGAGCAGATTATTGAAGGCTTTATAAACCATAAGCAGTATTTTAAAGTCAATCCTGAATGACACAGGTAACCAGTGTAGTGACATCAGAACTGGAGAGATGTGTTCGGATTTTCTTTTCCTGGTTAGGATTCTAGCAGCTCCATTCTGCACTCGTTGCTAGTGATTTCTGTCTTTATTGGGTGGTCCTGAGAGGAGTGCGTTACAGTAATCTAGTCGACTGAAAACAAAAGCGTGAATTAATTTCTCAGCATCTTTCAGTGATATAAGAGGTTTAACTTTACTTATGTTTCTTAAGTGAAAAAATGCTGTCCTAGTGGTCTGATGAATATGTGATTTAAAATTCAGGTTACAGTCAACAGTTACCCCTAAGTTTTTTACTTTCATCTTAACTTTTAATCCTAATGCATCCCACCGTACTCCTATTTTTCCAAACAATGGCCGATATTTTACAAGTTCTGCCAGTAAACTTGTGGGCACAACTGTATAAGATGAACTTTTATCTTCGTAACTAAGCTCATTGCACTCTCTTTGCCTCTTTGTCACCCAAGTGCATCAACCTGGACAAGCTGGAGCCCGTCGCCAATGAGGAGAGACTGGTGAACCACTCCATGAAGCTGCTCGATGAAAGGAAATTCTGGGCCGGAATCGTCTTTCCAGAAATGGGATCCAATAGCACGGAGCTGCCCCCCCATGTAAATTACAAGATCCGGATGGACATCGACACCGTGGAAAGGACCAACAAAATCAAGGATGGGTACGGGCACCTCTGGGGTTTTTTTATTGTCTTTCTGTTTTTTTGAACAAATGGTGGGTACACAGCCCGAGCCTTTAAGATGCTTAAAACACAATGGTGGTCCACTAAAGAGCAGCTGTTTTTAAAAAATGCAATGCAAGTTATTACTGCAAATGTTTGTGATGCGCCATCTGTTGGAATGAGAAATGCAATGCAAGTTATTACTGCAAATGTTTGTGATGAGACAATTGTTGCAATGAAAAATTCATGCATTTTATTATTGCAAATGTTTGTGATGCGCCATCTGTTGGAATGAAAATGCAATGCATTTCATTAATGCAATTTTTTTTTTTTTTTTGTTATCTTTCTTTTCAGTTACTGGGACCCTGGTCCTCGGGCAGATCCATTTGAGGACATGCGTTACATCTGGGGAGGATTTGCTTACCTTCAGGACGTCATTGAACATGGCATCATCCGAGCACTGACAGGCAGTGCAAAGAAGATTGGCGTGTATATGCAGCAAATGCCATACCCTTGCTATGTGGACGACATGTAAGTTAATGGATGGGACTGACATGTCACTGTTGGATGCTTTTGTCTTTTGTAAATGTGCTTTTCTGGTCGTGTGCAAAGGGGCGGCAGAGACTGGGGCTTCAGAGTCTGAGTTGACACCATGGCAGTGTCACGGCGAGCAGGTGGCACTTTTCCTCTCTCTCTGTATGTGACATAAGTAACATAATTTTTTCAAAGAGAAAGGTAGAGGGAAGGAATGGCCTGTGTGTAGGAAGTGGTAGTGAAGATTGTAACCACAAGGGGGCAGCAGAGAGCCCCGAACCCAAGACACAAGTCACACAGCAGACGTTATGTGAATAAAGTGCAGGATTTGTTTACTCACACAAGGCACTTTTCAATCAATCACCTCTATAAATGCAATGAATCACACAAAGCGTCCTCTGCTGAGTGTTGCCCACTGCCTGATCGATTTAAGTCAGACCCGGGAATGCTTCCGGTGCCGCACTGTGTCCTTGGGCAAGCACTTATTGAAAAAGTAGGGTGGTCCTCCCCTGACAGCACCCTCTATCGATCCCCAGGGACCCCAACAGGGCTGCACATACAGAGCGCCCTTGCAGATGACCCGATTGGGTGACCGTATTTAGACCACTGCCACCTATTGTAAGACGGATGGAACCAAACCCAATGGTCGCTTCTCCTCAGTCCACTCATAAAAACATACCAGCCGGGTACAAATTTATTTTGATGACCCGCCGGCCAGTCCGTCTGTGTGTCATTGTACTGGCCTCCCAGATGGAGATTCCCTAATGGAAGCTCCTCTGGCTGTGATGCCCGTTTTCCTCCATCGCACCACTTCACTTCTTGTCTGGAATCCACGTGGCACTGCCAAGTGCAAGACCACGAGGAACGGCAGGACGTTACACCACTTTAGATGGACCCTTATTGGTACAGACCTCTGACCTTGCTGCCAGTGGGTGGCTCTACCAGGAGTACACGACTCCCGATGGCATCGCTTAGGAGATCATTGATCCACGCACACACCCTGCCACGTTAAGGCCGCTGACTCAATGGAGGGTCAAACCTGATTAATCCATTGGGGTTAGGGGGGCAATCATAGCCTTACAAGCGGCACTGTAGGCTCATAAACAACATACCCATGTGACGTGCCCTCCGTTTCCACCCAGCCGTCTGTGGTTAAGTCGGGCAATGTTTGGCTAATCTGCACTCGCCTCCTTAATGTTTGGGACAAATGACACACTTTATTCCTCGACGTCCCCCTCTGCTCCACAGTTTCAAATTACAAATCAAACAATTCAGATGCGGTGATTAAATTGCAGACTTTCATTGAATGGGATGTGCAGACAAATTTAGGGCTGGTCTCTCAAGTTGGAGTTTGTCTGACTTCACATTACGCCATCAATCCAAAATGGCGGCGTGCACCGCGACCTTTTGTGAACGCTGCTAGTATTCTCCTGTTCAGTAGCACTTCAGTCAAGTTGGGTCTCATTAAACCGTACTGGCCAACCCATCCATCCATTATCCAACCCACTATATCCTAACTACATAGTCACGGGGGTCTGCTGGAGCCAATCCCAGCCAACAGAGGGCGCAAGGCAGGAACCAAACCCCGGGCAGGGTGCCAGCCCACCTCAGGGCACTCACACACACTCACCCACTAAGGACAATGTAGAATCGCCAATACACCTCACCTGCATGTCTTTGGACTGTGGGAGGAAACCCACGCAGACACGGGGAGAACATGCAAACTCCACGCAGGGAGGACTCGGGAAGCGAACCCGGATCTCCTAACTGCGAGGCAGCAGCGCTGCCCACTGCGCCACCGTGCCGACCTACTTTACAACCCCAAGTAGAAAATCCAACTTCTGGGTGGTGTTCCAGTTGTAAATTCTGACTAGTATGTCGGAAATTCCCAGTTCCCAATTAACATGGGGACGGAGCGCGCGTTTCTTTATGTCTGTAACGGCCTGCAAGCGACGCCTTGTGGTCGCCCCATTAATTGTTATTTCAATCTTCTCCGCTGCAGCTTCCTGCGTGTGATGAGCCGGTCTCTACCCCTCTTCATGACTCTGGCTTGGATTTATTCAGTGGCCATTATTATCAAAGGCATTGTGTATGAGAAGGAAGCCCGCCTGAAGGAGACCATGAGAATTATGGGCCTCGACAACGGCATCCTGTGGCTCAGCTGGTTCATCAGCAGTCTCATCCCGCTCCTCATCAGTGCAGCCCTTTTAGTTCTCATCCTGAAGGTAAGGAATGCTGATTTGTGTTGATCGTGGAAACAGGGCGACCGCAGCTGTCTGCACCTCAACAGTCGGCTGGATGTCAGCAACGTGCCCACGTGGCTTTAGTTAGGATGAAGTCCGGTCTTTGAAGGAGTAATGGAAGACACAAAGCTCAGTTAAATGATATGGTTATTGTAACATCATCTGATATCAGGGGCTTCTGTTCTGAGGGATCTCAGTTTCATGGCCCACCCAGAGATGCAAATTAAATCTAGAGATAGTGTATGACTGACATTAATCAGTCTTGTCAATTAATTACCTTTGGCGGTGCCAGTAATCCACCTTAATTAAAGGACAGGTGTCTGTGCGTCTGTGGATCTGCGTGTCTGTCCGGTTGCTGTGTCTCTGTTATATTATATGCCTTTCACTATGTGATCTGTAAAAGTGGTGCAAATGTTTTGTAATGTGTCATCTGTTGGAATGAAAAATGCAATGCAATTTATTACTACAAACATTTGTGATGAACCATCTGTTGGAATGGAAAACGCAATGCAATTTATTGATGCAAATGTTTGTGATGCCTGCTGTGGGCTGGCACCCTGCCCGGGGATTGTTTCCTGCCTTGTGCCCTGTGTTGGCTGGGATTGGCTCCAGCAGACCCCCGTGACCCTGTAGTTAGGATATAGCTGGTTGGATAATGGATGGATGGATATTTGTGATGCTCCATCTTTCGGAGTGAAAAAATGCAATGCAGTTTCTTAATACAAATATCTGTGTTGCGCCATCTGTTGGAATGAAAAATGCAACGCATTGTATTACTACAAATGTTTGTGATTTGCCATCTTTCAGAATGAAAAGCACAATGCATTTTATTACAATATGAATTACAAAGTGCATTTTAAAAGGATGGTGCCTTGCAAACATTAACACTGACCACGCTGAGGTCTTTGTTGACTAATTAGGTTTCAACCCATCTTAGATGGGTGCCATATCCATTAAATAATTTGGCTAGGCTCCAAGTTTATTTTCCTTACCTTTCAATCCTGGAGGGTTTCCAGCTGTTAGGCTTCTGTCAAGGAAACTTGTGTGGTGTTGCGTCAGGTTCAAGTGAAGGACTGTTCTTGTATTGGATGGCACTCTCGGCATTTACTATGTGGTCCTTTGTCTGTGGTGTGGTGTGATGGCGCCTTCCTCAGACTGCTGTTTGGCTCTTTGCTATGTCCTCTGCCAACGTCTTCGAGAAAAGCGTTACTCTGTCTGCACAAGAGTGGAGGCGCTGAAGTAATGGCTGCTTTTCAGATCTTCTCAGACTGGGCTCAGACACTGGCACAGAGAGAGTGCATCTTTGGGCTCGTTCAGGGTATCCGGCTCTGGGGCTCTAATGGAGAGGAGCTTTCAGACCAAAGGAAGTTTGTGAGCTCTTGGCTCTGCAGACTGTGGGATGGCTTCTCACCCCAAAGTGAGTGTCCCGTCAGCTTGAAAAGAAGGTGTTAATGTTGGCCCACACTGCTGGGATCGATCACTGAGATCAAAAATGTGACCTGAGCTGTGAGGGCAGCAGTGCTAACCACTGCGCCGCAGTGTCTCCCTCACAGTCCACAACACTCGGAGTCCTTTATCTGTGTCTGTGTCCCCTGAGCGCCTGTCACTGTGACTAACTAAGATGCACAGAGCCTGGGATGAATACTTGGGTGGCTGTCCCTGTCACTACCCAATCTGTGCTACATAGTAAGGACCATAATGCGTTTAATCTAACAGTGAGGACACAACATGCAGAACAATAACGTCATTTCACAATATTTTGCTTCTGGTCAGCTAATGTACCACTCCATTGAAAACACTGCACTTCTTTTTGTTTTTTACCACATGAGGGGTGCAAACGCAGATGGAGTGTCAATCGATCGTGTTGGGACATCACGTGTGTGTGTATGCTCTTCAATGTTCATGCCTGCATGAGAGGTGATGTACACTTTCAGTGCACATGCGTGAAGATTCTTCACACAGGTAGTGAAATTCCCATCCAAAATGGCTGCTGCAGCTCTGTGATGTCTCCCTGGTCTCGCAAAGCATCATGGGACGCTGGGAAAAACCAACAAATGGGCTTGTCCTAAAGATGGCCGCATGGCAGATTTTCGGGGAATGATTCAGCAAACAAGGCCACCGCCGCATTCGCTGTGAAAAAACGCTTTCCACCGATCGATCGATGCTCTTCATTATGCGCGTTTGCATGTCATATGTTCATATGTATGATGGGCCCACTTTAGCCTCACTGTTTACATCCTGCATTTGTATTTTTTTGGAATGTCATTTGTTATGAGGCCTTTCATTATCAACGCCATTTTCACAGTTCACACTAATCTTACAGAGGTTGATGTTTTTTTTTTTCATTTGTCTCATAATTCTTTTGTTTAGTGGGTGACATCTAAAGGTGTTTGGCCAGTTCAAAGTGGCACACGTCCCAAAATTATACTAAAGAATCTCGGTTTGTTTTCTCTCTTTTCTCTTTCCTTAACAGAAAGGAAACCTCCTGCCTTATAGCGACCCCAGTGTTGTGTTTGTTTTCCTCGCCTCGTTTGCTGTGGTCACCATCATGCAGTGCTTTTTGATAAGCACGATTTTCTCACGGGCAAACTTGGCAGCGGCTTGCGGAGGCATCATTTACTTCACCCTCTATCTACCGTACATCCTGTGTGTGGCCTGGCAGGATTACGTCGGCTTTTCTCTTAAAGTCATAGCGGTAAGTAAACGGACGTTCACCCTCGCTGTCTGTGTGCTCATCCACAGAATAACATGCACGGGTTCGACTAGCAGATAAATAATGAAACTATAAGGGCAGAGTTGGTGGGCTTAGGACAGTAGGGGGCAAAGAGGGCATAGCATTACATTTATTGATAACAGGAAACGGACTTGTGTGGCATGGGGGTGCGATGATTTAGCCACTCCGACTCCTCAATTTAAGGTACCACCAACCTCGACTTCCACTTCTCAATTGATTTTACCAGCAACTTGTCATTTTATGGTACCTCTGATTCCTCAGTTTAAGGTTCCACCAACTCCGACTCCAGCACCCTCTCCTCTATTTAAGGTACCACCGACTCCGACTTCTTGATTTATGGCACCTCTGACCTCGACTTCTTAATTTATTTTACCTCCCTCTCCGTCACCGTCTTGTCATTTTATGATACCTCTGAATCCTCAATTTATGGTGCCAACAACTCCGAACTCAACTCCTCAATTTAAGGTACCACCAACTCCGATTTCTTCATTTATGGTATCTCTGACCTCGACTTCAACTGCTTAATTTATTTTACCTCCATCTCCATCACCAACTTGTCAGAGGTATCATAAAATGACTCCTCTATTTAAGGTACCACTGACTCCGACTTCTTAAATTAATGACACCCCCGACCTCGACTTCGACTTCTTAATTTATTTTACCTCCATCTCCATCACCGTCTTGTCATTTTATGGTACCTCTGACTACTCAAATTAAGGTTCCTCAAACTCCGAACCCAACTCCTCAATTTAAGGTACCACCAACTCCAACTCCAGCACCCACTCCTCTATTTAAGGTACCACAGACTCCAACTTCTTGATTTATGGTACCACTGACTCCGACCTTGTCTCTAAACCCTCAATTTATGGAACTATCTATTCCGAACCCAACTTCTCAATTTATGGTACCACCAACTCCTACTTCTTGATTTATATAGTACCTCCAAACTTAACTTTAGCTTCTGAATTTATTTTACCACCAACTCCGTCACCGACTTGTCATTTTATGGTACCTCTGACTCCTCTATTTAAGGTACCACCGACTCCGACTTCAGCACCTACTCCTCTATTTAAGGTACCACAGACTCCAACTTCTTGATTTATGGTACCTCTGACTCCGACCTTGTCTCTAAACCCTCAATTTATGGAACTATCTATTCCGAACCCAACTTTTCAATTTATGGTACCACCAACTCCTACTTCTTGATTTATAGTACCTCCAAACTCAACTTTAGCTTCTGAATTTATTTTGCCACCAACTCCGTCACCGACATTTTGTCATTTTATGGTACCTATGACTCCTCAACTTAAGGTATCACCCACTACAATTCCAACACTGAGTCCTTAATTTATGGTACCTCCAACTTCAACTCTAACTCTTCAATTTATGGTACCTCGGACTTGGACTTACCAAATTATGGTACCTCCATATCCTCTATGTATGGTACCACCGACTCTGACTTGTTGATTTATGGTCTCCAGACCCTCAGTTTATGGTACCACCTCCTCACTTCACCCACCTGGGCTCCAATTGGAAACAGAAAACAAGTGAACCTGTGGTATGGTAAACGTTCGCATGTCACCTTAAATGAGGTGCCAGCTTCCTCACGACCGCCAGGATACAAAGTGGGTTTGGAAGGATGGCTGGGTGTTGTCGGAGTTGATGTCCTAACTGCTGTTTCAAACACACATCTGATTTGATTTCTTTTTTTTTTTGTTGTAATTGATGGTTTTTGCAGAGTTTGCTGTCCCCGGTGGCCTTTGGGTTTGGCTGCGAGTATTTTGCGCTGTTTGAAGAGCAGGGTGTGGGGATTCAGTGGAACAATCTCTTCTCAAGCCCGATGGAGCAAGACAGCTACAACCTGACCACCTCCATCTGCATCATGTTTTTCGACGCTTTCCTCTATGGTGTAATGACCTGGTATATTGAGTCTGTCTTCCCCGGTAAGTTTTGCACTTATTGTGTTTGTATTACATTACATACAAAATGTACATTTTTCTTGTTTTTTTTTTTTAATTGCTTATTTTCATGTTCATTGTGGGTGCCCCCACCTTATGCCCGCTATGCCCAGTGTAGGCTACAGCTGCCATTCACATTGTAGATAGATAGATAGTCTGGTCATGCAGGGGTACGGCTCGGCTCCAAAAGACACCAGCCAGGTTGCCCCATTTAAATTGACAAACAATATAAACACACAATGGGATCAAACAATAGAAATGCAGGCTATACAGTTTATAGCCTTCTCTTGGTCTGCAAACGCGGCTCCGGCTTTGAGGGGCTCTGTCTTCCGGTTGTGGCTCGTCCCAAAGTGAGACGCTGGGGATGGCCCAGCCTTATAGGGCTCGGCTAGGAAGGGGCGGGGTCATTTGTCCTCACTGGGCGTTGTCTTGGAAACAGAAGGAGGTGATAATGTTAGCGATAGCGCCCCCTCTGGTCCTAGGGTGGTACGACAATAGAAGGATGTTGATTCGGTGGTCCTCTCTGGAAGTGATGTTGCCGGCCGAGCACACCACAATGTAGAAAATCACACTGGCCATCGCAGAGATGTAGAAGGCGTTGAAGAGTGCAGCCTGGAAGCACTGGGTTCAGACAATGGCCGACTCGATGACGGTTGCAGGTATACAAGTCCAGACTTACAGCCTTAACAATATGTCAGCCGGCCGTGCTCAGTGCCAGTCGAAGCCCATATGGAGCCCTAGGTGAAGGGTGGGGACACGTACCCCCAAAGTGCTCATAGCGTTCATAGGGGCAGAATGGTGGAAAAATCTCAGCGCGTGCGCTGCTCGAGTTACATAAACGGTGCCCCTCGGTGTCCAGAGTCCATTTCCACTATTTTTAGACATTGAGGACTGGGATGGAGGGGAACACCTTGGTGTCTGGAGTGTGCCCCCCTTGAGTTACGTACTGTAACCAGAGCCCCTTCCTGTCTATATAGGTTGGACCAGGGAAAGTGAGGGTTGGGGGTTCTGGAAAGTTCCGGCTCCGTCGTCACATTGAGTTACATAAATGGTCCCCCTCGGTCTCCATAGTGCGTTTTCATGATTTTCAGACTTTGAGGCCCAGGAGGGAGGGGGTCCGCGCCCCTTAAGTTACATCAGCAAACAGCACCTCTCGCTCTCCATAGCACAGTTTGTGGGGGGGTTGAAATGTTCTGGAGAGGTCTGGAGTGCTCACCACCATAAGCGATACCCCTTGGCGTCCATACCTCGGTCTGACTAAGTTTGGAGGGTCCGGAGTGCTAATCATTATGGAGTTACATGAACAGTGCACTCTGCTGTCCACAGTGTGGACCGTTCTGGAAAGGTCTGCAGTGCTCGCCCATTTCCCTAAGCGAGCCACCGTGATCTCATGATTGAACCAGCCAGGGGTCCTAGAACTTTGGGTCTTGGATTGTGGGCTTCTACCGTTAGGGTGCGAGTTGCTGTCGTATTTATTGGTAATGGGACCTGAAGTGGGTCACCGCAGGTTAATTAAGCAATCGACATTCTTCTGGTGATTGACCTCGATTACCCCACCCTGATGATCGTCCATGTTAACAAGGAGACGGTCACCAAAGGACAGAATTGGGTCCTGATAAAAAACAAAAAAAAGAAGTTTAAGAAACGCTGCCTGAAACGAATCGGCCATTTGAGCTAAGCAGGTAACCCAGAATGAAATGTGCACAGGAGTCTACTCCGGATTGAACAGTTACTATCGTTGATTTTGTTTTATTCTAGGACAATATGGAATCCCACGGCCTTGGTATTTTCCATTTACAAAGTCTTACTGGTTTGGTGAATCAGGAGGAAACATTCCAACTACTCCACTGAACAAGACTGGAAATACAGAAGGTAAGGAAACCTGGAGATTGGATTGATTGGCAGAATGCATTTTTAAAACTGTACAGTTTGGGGGAAGTGGGGGGGGGTGGGCGTTAAGGTGCAGGACCCCCGTAATTGCGAATGTCCACAGATATGTTTTGGGCCCATGATTACAACAACAACAACAACATTTATTTATATAGCACATTTTCATACAAACAGTAGCTCAAAGTGCTTTACATATTAAAGAATAGAAAAATGAAAGACATAATTATAAAAAATAAATCAACATTAACATCGAATAAGAGTAAGGTTCAATGGCAGTAAGGTTCAATGGCCATATTACACTAAATTAGAGAGACAGGATAGAAAGATAGACAGAAAGGCACTAAATAATAAATAGACAGAGTGAATGGTGCTATATAATAGACAGATAGATAGGTAGACAGATATACTGTATAAGAAAGGCACTATATAATAGACAGATAGGTAGACGAGATATATAAGAAAGGCGCTATATAATTGATAGACAAAGTGAAAGGCACTATATAATAGATAGATAGATAGATAGAGTGAATGGCGCTATATGATAGATAGATAAATAGATAGATAGATAGATAGATGAAAGATCATTCCATTTAATGTTTGAAAGTCCATAAATAGATATACTTGCCCTCCAAGTACTTAGGCAGAAATAAATTAAATAAATTGACTGGTTAGCCGCTGGTATCGGGTCAGTTTCTCAGGAGCTCCGTCCAACAGGCAGCGCTTGCCAAAAATGACACCTGATTCCAGGAAGCTTGACCCTCTCTCAGCTAACTCAGAGCCATCAATCAGGTCTCAATTCACCCTGGTTAAGTACAGCAGGTGACCATAGGTTGGGACAGACAGACAGCAGTAGTCTGATGCTGATGCTGATTATTATTATTATAATTATTAAAAGTTCAGAGAGCCATTACTGTCACATGTACAGAGACCCGTGAAATTCATGTGCTAATTAACATGCAACACGTCACCACACTCGGACACCATTGTTAGTGATTGATTGATAGATAGATGTAAAAGGGTATTTATTATATAATAGAGAGCTATATTATACTTAATAAGTCTGGTGAAAGTAACATTTTACAGCCGTTCCAGATAGGATGCATATGTAAGGCGCTATATTCGATATGTAGAGAGATGGTAAAGACAGTTGAAAGATGCCATATCACATACTGTATAAGGTTAATATACATATGCAGTATTATTCATTTATATTTGTATTGCTAAAGCACCGGGTGGCTGTTGGACGAGACGTAACTGACCCTCCTGCTGGCATCCTCTGTATGTTTGGTGGGTGCCCTGCCTGCTCCGTTGTAACTTTCGCCAGTTTTGTAAGGTCCGCCCCGGCAGTTGTTGTACTCTTCACTGGATGCCACATTTATATGACAGAAAGTAACACTCGAGGCACATTTGTAACTACCAAGTTGCACTTTCTAACTGTGAGGTGCCTCCGCTCCGCGACGCTGCATTCCCGGCGGTTGTTCACTCCTGTGCTTTGCTTTGCTCACAGTTTGCATGGAAGAGGAGCCGACTCATCTTGAACTGGGCGTCTACATCAAGAATCTGGTGAAGATTTACCGGGATGGGAAGAAGGTTGCAGTGGACGGCCTGACGTTAGGTTTTTACCAGGGACAGATCACGTCATTCCTTGGGCACAACGGAGCAGGGAAGACCACTACAATGTAAGATATCTTTTGTGTCTTTTAACGCGTAAGGCTCAGGGACAGGAAAGTCACCAGTGTCGTCCAGATGACATGTTAGTCGGGGAACATCCAGTTCTGGTGGAATCTGAAGAACAATCGGCACATCTGAGCGTAACCTGAACATCCCTGGGTGGGCACGGACAGACTTTTTCTGAGAATGTCAGTTGGGGGGGCACGATGTCATGTGACTCAGCGCTCCGTGCCAACTCATAGAGCGTCGTGAGAGTCCCTCTGTTCCTGGTGGCAGCTCATCTGTAAATATTTGGCTTTCCACCGTGTAAATTTGATCAGTCAAAAGAGAGAGCCCACTTTCTCCAAAGACCAGTCAGCTTTTTTGTCCATCCATCCATTTTTCTGATCCTCCTCCTCCTAAGGAGTCAGTCAGCATTTTCTTTTTGATAATCTGGTGGTCTGGCAGGTTTTGAAGCCCCCCTTTTGTTTCTTCTTGGCCTTTAATTCTTCTTCTTCCTCTGAAGGTCAATCTTAACTGGACTCTTCCCACCCACGTCTGGCACGGCTTACATTCTTGGAAAGGACATCCGCTCCGATCTCAGCTCCATCCGGAAGAACCTCGGAGTGTGTCCTCAGCACAACGTCCTTTTTGATCAGTAAGTTAACAAACTTTAAAAACTTGATTGCTTTGCAGAGTTTTGAGGTTTTCTGCTTCTCATCGCTTGTTTCATCCTCAAGTCTCGGGCCAGCAGACCAAACCTTCCAAAGCTGAACGTCTTTGTTTAGGAGGCTGCAGCCGCTGTGTGTCCTGAAAATGAGTTCAGAGACTTTCACAGCAAATATAAGGAATATATGGACTGTGATTATACACCATATGGCCGTCACGTCAGAACATTAGGGACATTGTGACGGGCGCAGGCCATTCAGCCCAGCAAGCTCGTCCATCACCATCTCTCCACCGAGATATGGGGGACCCTAAAGTCCTGCTGTCTACCCCACTACTCGGTCATTTACTCTGTGGGTCTTTGCGTGAAGACAAACCCTTGTGGCATTTATCTAAAATGTGCCCTTGACAAGTTTCCATCCACGCCGCAGAATTCCGGTGGGAATAACGGCTGGGGTCTTCTGCACTCATTCCTTCCGTCATTTTAAACACTTCAGTGACACCATTATGTGTTGTAGTGCTATTAATTTTGGGCTTAATACCCTTGGATTGTGGGTTCAGATCCCACTGCTGACACCATTGTGTGTTGTAGTGCTTAAGAGTTTGGACCTCAGACCCTCAGATTGTGGGTTCAAATCCCACTTCTAACACCACAGTGTGTTGTTGTGCTTAAGACTTAAAACCCTAAGACTGTGGGTTCAGATCCCACTGCTAACACCATTATGTGTCGTCATGCTTCAGATTTTGGACTTCAAACTCTAAAGTTGTGGGTTCAGATCCCACTTCTGACACTACAGTGTGGTGTATTGGTTAAGACTTTGTACTTCAAACTCTACAATTATGGATTCTTATCCCACTGCTGGCACCATTATGTGTTGTTGTGCTTCAGATTTTGGACTTCAAACTCTAAAGTTATGGGTTCAAATCCCACTTCTGACACCACAGTGTGGTGTATTGCTTTAGACTTTGGACTTTAACCCCTAAGATTATGGATTCAGATCCCACCGCTAACACCATTATGTGTTGTAGTGCTTAAGATTTTGGACCTCAAACTCTCAGATTGTGGGTTCAGATCCCACTGCTGACACCATTATGTGGTGTTATTGCTAAGACTTTGGACTTCAAACCCTATGATTATGGATTCAGATCCCACCGCTGGCACCAATATGTGTTGTTGTGCTTTTAATTTTGGACTTCAGACCCTGAAGTGAAGTTGTGGGTTCAGATCCCACTGCTGACACCACTGTGTGACCATGAGCAAGTCACCCTAAGGTTGGATTGGTGAAGCGCTAGTAAACATCCAGAGAGGAGCGACTAGGCTGATTCCAAGGCTACAGGGGATGAGTTATGAGGAAAGATTAAAAGAGCTGAGCCTTTACAGGAGATGAAGAGGAGACCTGACTGAAGGGAATCAGTGCAGCGGATCAAGACGGTGACTTTAAAATGAGTTCATCAAGGACACGGGGACACAGCTGGAAACTTGTGAAGGGTGAATTTTGCACAAACATTAGGAGGTTTTTCCTCAAACAGAGAACCACAGACCCCTGGAATGAGTGACCAAGTAGTGTGGTGGACAGGAGGACTTGAGGGACCTTGAAAACCCAACTTGATGTTATTTTGGAAGAGTTAAGTAAACAGGACTGGCGAGCTTTGTTGGCCTGAATGGCCTGATCTCATCCAGATTGTTCTAACTGGGGATTCAGATCCCACTACTGACACCATTGTGTGACCCCGAGCAAGTCTTTTCACCTGCTTGTACCCCAATTGGAACAACAAAGAGAAAGGTGCCTGCCAAATAATTTAAGCTCATCCATCCTGTTCATCGAGACTAACCGACATGACTCAACCACTCAAGGTGAGCTTTGAAGGTCCCTAAAGTTCTGCTGTCCACCACACTGCCTGGCCATTTATTCCATGTGTCTGTGTTAACACCTTCTTCCTCATTAATCTGCATGCAGTCCTGCTAGAAGCTCCTCCAAATTTCAGGGAATACCCAAGGGGGTTGGTGGCAGGATTGGCACTCCAGGGACTATTAGAAGCCTGCCACTCTTGTGTGTGGTGCTGAGGTGTCACTGGTCGGCTGCACTTGGTGGGTGCGGAAAGGCGCTATAATTGGCGTATGCTCCCAACCTCCTCCTCCTCCTCTTTGCGTCTGTCTGGGTTTTCCTCCCACATCCCCAAAGACAAAGGCAAATGTGATGGACTGGTACCCCTGCCTCGTACTCGGTGCTGCCAAGATGGGTCCCCCGGTCCCCCCACCATCTTAAATTAGTTGAAGCAGAATTAAGAATATCACGTCAGGTGTTCTGCGGTGGGTTGGCACCCTGCCCGAGATTTGTTCCTGCCTTGCGCCCTGTGCTGGCTGGGATTGGCTCCAGCGGACCCCCGTGACACTGTGTTAGGATTTAGCCCGTTGGGTAATGACTGAGGTCAGGTGTTATCTGGTCTCGTGGTCATTTTTTCATCTCCCTTGACGTCTGACAGGTTGACCGTTGAGGAGCACATCTGGTTCTACGCGCGGCTGAAGGGCCTGACTGAGCAGGAGGTCAAGGCCGAAATGGAGCAGATTGTGAACGACGTCGGCCTCCCTCACAAGCGCAAAGCCAAATCCAGCCAGCTCTCCGGTAAGTGCCCCCCAAAAGTCTTAACATCCCCGTGAAAAATGTTTGTGTGGTTGACTGGCTTTGTCACAGGAGGACACGTCAAGCCATTGAATCAAAACAAAAAACAAAACACGCCTTTCTAGCCGCCCACTCGCCGCTTCCATGGCGCTTGGAATTTCCGCCGTCGGTCCGAAGCCTGTCCAGGCAGGCGCCTCACATGACTTCATGTTGATTCTTCCAGGTGGTATGCAGCGCAAGTTGTCGGTGGCCTTGGCCTTTGTGGGCGGCTCCAAAGTGGTCATCTTGGACGAGCCGACGGCTGGAGTGGACCCTTATTCACGCCGGGGCATATGGGAGTTACTGCTGAAATACCGCCAGAGTAAGGGCTTAGTTTGGTTATTTTTTTATCTCTTCACGTTATATTGTTTTGTGTTGATGTTCAGTTTCCTTTTTTTTTGCATTCTGTGCAGTGCCTATAAAAAATATCCCCCCGCCAGACCCCCCCCGGAGGTTTTCACATTTTATTGTTATACAACTTAAAATCACAATTTGGCATTTTTGACAAAAAACACAATAATGTTAAAGCAAGCGAGCGCAGATCTCTGCCAAGTGGTCTCAATTCATTACTAAATCCATCCATCCATTATCCAACCCGCTATATCCTAACTGCAGGGTCACGGGGGTCTGCTGGAGCCAATCCCAGCTAACACAGGCCTCAAGGCAGCCCACCACAGGGCACACCCACACACCAAGCACATATGGGACAATTTAGAATTGCCAGTGCACCTCACCTGCATGTCTCTCTGGACTGTGGGAGGAAACCCAAGCAGATCTGGGGAGAACATGCAAACTCCACACAGGGAGGACCCGGGAAGCGAACCTGAGTCTCCTCACTGCGAGGCAGCAGCACTACTCACTGTGCCACCGTGCCGCCCTTCATTACTAAATATAAAACAGAAAAAAATTGATTACATAAGTTTTCACAGCCCCCTTTTAATAACCATCCATCTATTATTCAAGGTGGGTTGAAAACTAAGTAATCAACGTGAACCTTAGTGTTAATGTTTGCTGTTCACCATGCAATGCATATGTCTCTGTTATATGCCACTTGCCGTGGGATTTGTAAAATTATGATGTGCCATCTGTTGGAATGATAGAGTCAAAAGGCTCTCTGGCTAAAGGATCTGTGCCGGTAGCTTGAAGGTTGCCAGTTTAAATCCTAGCAGTGACAGAAGGAATGCTACTCCGTTGGGATTAAACCTGCAGCTGCTCCAAGTGTGCTGTACAAATAGCTGACCCTGCACTCTGACCCCACACTCCGTGTGTCTCTCGAGAGTATCCTAACTATATCCTATGTCTGCTATATCCTAACTACAGGGTCACGGGGGGTCTGCTGTAGCCAATCCCAGCCAGCACAGGGCGCAAGGCAGGGACCAAACCCCAGGCAGGGCGCCAGCCCACCGCAGGGCACACACACACACCAAGCACACACTAAGGACAATTTAGAATCCCCAATGCACCCAACCTGCATGTCTTTGGACTGTGGGAGGAAACCCACGCAGACACGGGGAGAACATGCAAACTCCACGCAGGGAGGATCCGGGAAGCGAACCCAGGTCTCCTTACTGCGAGGCACTCCCCTTTAAGATGACACCCCTAAATCGTCACTGGTGCAGTCATTTGTCCCCCCCATTACTTCAGTGGAGGTCACCTGTCTGGGGTTTCCATTGATTGTAGTCTCATTGCCCCACGGGATTAATGATAATAGTTTTCCTAATCTCATCTAAACGCACCTGACTGTATGGTGGAGGGACCCCGTCGTGGTGGGTCAGTATGGTGGCCGGATCCACACAATGACAACAAATGAGCATGGGAAAGGCGCTATATAAATACAATGTATTATTATTATTAATGTGTGAAAAGCAGACGTCAGGGGATCGAGACGAGGCGCTGAATATCCAGTGTGACCACTAGGGGGTCATTGCAGCCCCCAGACACAACCACAGTTACAAAAGCCCTGAGTTCAAATGTTGTGCACAGGCTTCTTCAAAGGTTGCACAAGTGCAAGCAAAAGTCTTCTTCTCTGTCCCTTCCCTCTCCTCCACTCCTCCTCCTCCTCCTCAGTGAGCTTCCTCCTCATCCTCCCGACTCTCACTCTACCAGTTGAGGAGGTGTAGGAGCTTCCTTTAGGCCGGTGCTTCCACCTTATATCCAGGAAGCACTTCTGGTCCCAGAGCTCACTCTGGTGGATCCCACGAGACCCAGCAGTGCTGCCCATTGGAACTCCAATTCCCATGAAGCCTTGCGTGTGCATATGGGAGATCTGCCAAGTCGGTGTGGGGGAGCTCATGATCCCTGGATGGTGGCCTCCTTCCACTCTTTCATTAGCAAGGCTGGAATGAATGCCAGCCAACCCTGGTCTTCTATGACATCAGCTTCATCAGTCGTAAAGAAATGGAAAGATGCTGCCTTATATTTTTCCTCGTAAGTCAGATGTAGGAGCTGGGAATGGCGTTACACGTTCCGATAAAAACCGATACAGACTCGTCCATATATACTGATAATAGTGCATTCCTTGGTAATTTTGCGCATCCAAACACATGTCCATGGATAGAATTTTGTTAAAAACAGATCACTAGTTAAGGAAAGGGTTAGAATGAAAACCAGCAGTCACTGCGGCCCTCCAGGACCAGAGTTGGGTACCCCTGCGTTATTGAATATACATTGACTAGTGGCTGCTCTTGTTCTGCCACAGCAGACTGTTGATTTTCTATATTTTTCTAAGACCACCGTCCAGATATTTTGGTGATCTGAGTGGTCCAACATGACCGAGACCCTTCAGCTCTCTTTATTTTCTTTAGTGCAGCAAAAACGGCTCACTAATTAAGAAGATGGTTAGAATGAAAACCTGCAGCCAGTGAGGTCCTCCAAGACCAGAGTTGGGGACCCCTGCGTTATTGAATATCCTGACTTGTGGCCACAGCAGGCTGTTGATTTTCTGTTTTTTTTTTAAAAGACCACTGTCATGATGTTTTGGTGACCTGAGTGGTCCAACATGACCGAGACCCTCCACCTCTCTTTATTTTCAGGTGAGCTGCTCACGTTTTGGGTCTCATTATTGTTTGGCTGCTCATTAAGGAAAACGAAACAACTAAGGTGGTCCGAGTCACGTCAATTAAAACTAAGACAGTAAAAACGGCTCACTAATTAAGAAGATGGTTAGAATGAAAACCTGCAGCCACCGCAGACCCCCAGGACCCCTGCCCTAAAAGGTGTCACATTGCCTGACTTCTCGTTGCACTTTGACATTACAGAGCCTTCGTATCAAAAAAGCCAAATTGTGTCCGCCGTGATTCGGTGTTGTAGAACAATTCAATATGAAGACGTCTGATCCTTCTTACAGGCCCTGTGGTTATCGTGTAGCATGCTGGGCTTGTCTGCGCTCACGAAGAATGAATGAAATAAAGTGCAGACGTCAGTGTAATGGAAGTCACATAAGACTCCCCTGAAATGGACTGTGCACTAGTGTCTTGCTGTCCCCCTCTCTCTCTCTCTCTGACTTCACTTTGTGTGTGTGTGTCCCCCCAGAACGCACCATCATCCTCTCGACGCACCATATGGATGAAGCTGACGTTCTCGGAGACAGGATCGCCATCATTTCCCATGGCAAACTGTGCTGCGTGGGTTCCTCCTTATTCCTGAAGAATCAGCTAGGAACGGGTTACTACCTGACCCTGGTCAAGAAAGACCTGGAGGCGTCCATCAGCTCGTGCCGGAACAGCAGCAGCACCGTGTCATTCCTCAAGAAGGTAAGGAAGGAACAAAGGCAGCCTCAAGCCTGCCGGACTCGTTTTACGGTCTTGGGAATGTCGAGCCCCTCGTTGAAGTTTCGTTTCAGAATCCTTTTTGTTTTGTCCTTTATACTGGAAATGTTACAGAATTGTCCAAACATCTGGTTTTTGAAGGGGCAGAGCGTTGCTCTCGACGAGAAACAAAAGGACACTGAAACGTTCTTTCAAGGAAAGGTCATCCTGAATAAATGGCTCTTTCTTTCTTTTCTTTAGGAGGACAGCGTTTCCCAGAGCAGCTCTGACGCTGGACTTGGCAGCGACCATGAAAGCGACACGACGACAATAGGTAAGCCGCCTGGAAAGATGAAAAACGGGAGGCTTGCACTGGCATACAATATGCCCATTCTAGGCAAGGTGGGCACCTGACAGCTGAGGGCTTCACGAATACTCAACAAAGAATGTTTACAAAATACCCTAAATGACACCAACAAGCCATACAATGAATGCAATGCCATTTATTTCTTGTGTAGCCCAATGGGCCTTAACAGCCCCCAAAACCTTGACTCCCTAATAAGACGAGGAAAAAGTCATAAAGGATTTGTAACCCCCGTATATTGGGAGATTAGATTAGATAGACAGTGGCACGGTGGCGCAGTAAGGAGACCTGGGTGTTCACTTCCCGGGCCCTCCCTGCGTGGAGTTTGCATGTTCTCCCCGTGTCTGCCTTGGTTTCCTCCCACAGTCCAAAGACATGCAGGTTAGGTGCACTGGCGATCCTAAATTGTCCTTGGTGTGTGTGTGCCCTGCGGTGGGCTGGCGCCCTGCCCGGGGATTTGTTCCTGCCTTGCCCCCTCTGCTAGCTGGGATTGGCTCCAGCGGACCCCCGTTACCCTGTGTTAGGATAAAGCGGGTTGGATGTGTTAGATAAACATTATGAATCCCATGGGGGGGGGTGGTCGGAACAAAACCAAAACAGCGATTTGCTATTAGGTCTGTCCAGACTGGTTGGAGGTGGAGTAGGAGGTGCTTATATGGGATCCAGTCAGGAAGAGGCGGGTCCAGGAGGGCGCATGACAGGAAGTGACATCAGAGGTGGAACGGGAGTCAATCATCTATCCTGCAGAGGGAGGGAGGAGGAGTAGGATAGGGGGAAGATAAAAACATTAAGCAACAGCGCCACCCTGTGGTCTGGAGGAGAATTACCAGCCAATCAGAGCCCATCAGCTGTCCCCTGAAAACACACGCATGTGACAAAGTGACACCAGAGGTTGAATGGGTGTCACTCTTCCATCCTGCAGAAGGAGGAGGAGGAGAAGAAAAAACACTACACAGTGGCGCCACCCTGTGCTCTTTAGGAGAATTACCAATCAATCACAGCCCGTCTCTTTGTCTGTAAAGGCCATTTTTCCTCAAACTTTTTTGCATTTGCAGGCAATTCTCAAGTATACTGGGGCTTGTCTTCCCCAAACCTCTTTGTTAAGTCAAGGCTTGATTATTTACCACAATTGGCGTAGTCGGCAGGATGGTGGACTCCTTGAAGAACCAGGAGCAGGACCTTGTAGAAGCCTTGACACATCAAAGAGGTTTGGGACAGACAGACCAGACTCTTTCACTGGCCTTCCTTTCTCTCCATTCTGAGCTACCTGAACTTGGATGGGGTAGATAAGTTTATACCCTCTGAGTGCTGATGACCCCCGATGTGACCTGACTAAACCACAGAAGGTCCGGCGGTTTCACAGCATTGCATTTTTAAAGCACACGACGGCATCGAAGCGTTCAGAGTCAGAAGTACGCGCCCCCTGTGCCCCCTGCGCCCCCTGCAGATGCACACCAAGCCTGCATCTCTTTGCCATTTTAATGAAAGTCTTCTGTCCGTCTCTTTCAGACGTTTCTCTCATCTCCAGCCTCATCCTGAAACACGTGCCAAAGGCTCGTTTGGTTGAAGATTTTGGCCACGAGCTGACGTATATTCTGCCCTATGAGTCTGCCAAGGACGGGGCTTTTGTCGAGCTCTTCCATGAAATCGATGACAGGCTGTCGGACTTGGGCATCTCCAGTTACGGCATCGCGGACACCACTTTGGAGGAGGTGAGAATGGCCGGCGTCTTTGTGCGACTGCAGAAAACGTTTCAGGCTGCCTAGAGGTGCTGAAATCAAATTCCGGATGGGCACTTTTAATGAAAACAAAGCTCAATGTCACCCGGTTGGTGGCACGGTGGGCTTTACCAGGCACTTCTGTCTTTCATTGTACTGTTTTACTTCTTTGCAGATTTTCCTCAAAGTTGCTGAGGACAGCGGAGTTGATGCCGAGACTTCAGGTGAGCTTCATAGTGTCCATTGGAGGACCACATTGAGCTGCCAGTCCATCACAGGACAGATGCCAACCACTCACTCGGATGGCACCACTTAAGAGCTGCCGTTATGCCAAACCCACTTGTGTCCATCAAAGATGTGGACGTAAGACCATCCTGGGTTAAAGCCCATCCAGGCTCCACACAAGTAGGCCAGGCCCATAACCCAAGTAATATGGCATTACACAAGTAGTGTACTGGGCTGTACCACCGTGCCAACCACACCAAATTACAGGACGTGGACCTTCTCAGTCCTGCTTAATCCAGTTTGGAGCTGCAGGGTGCTGGTGCCCATCTCAGCATTATCAAGCACATGGGCAGGGTTCCAGCCTTTCACACATACCCCCTAACCTGGCCCACTTACCTTAACTTGCATGTCTTACAGGATGTGAGAGGAAATTAAGAAAATCTGTGGGGGCAAAACCACCCGGATATGAGGAGAACATGCAGGTCAACCCAAATAACTGAACAAGTGACTTGAACCCAAGACGCTGACACTCCATGACACTCCACCCTTTAGATAGATAGATAGATAGATAGATACTTTATTAATCCCAAGGGGAAATTCACTACCTCCGGGTAGTCCTGCCAGGGCCTGCTTATTCACTGTTGCATTGACATGAAATGATCTGGGTGGCACAGTGGCACTGCTGCTGCCTCGCAATAAGGAGACCAGTGCTTTGTGTCCACGGTTCTCCCTTTGTGAATTTTGCATGTTCTCCCCATGTCTGTGTGTGTCCTCATACAGTCCAAAGATGTGCAGGTTGGGTGAATTGGCGTCTCTAGATTGGCCTGAATGTGTGTTTGTGTGTGTTCACTCTCTGATGGACTGGCAGCCTGTCCACTGTTTGTTCCTGCCTTGCGCCCTGTGCTAGCTGGGATAAGCTCTATGCCCCACTTATAACCCCCCTACTTAACACCCTGGTCTGGATTAATCTGGATTAAGCAGGTTAGAAAATGGCATGACATCAGATGGTCCACTATGAGTTTCCACTGCTGTCATTGGCTCTTCTTAAACACCTTGAGCATGGGAAAGGCGCTATATAAGTAAAACGTATTATTATTATTATTGGTTTTCGCTTTCCACTTTTGGGTTTGTGTTCTCTTAACCCTGAACTTTCCCCTGGATTCTTGTTATTTGACGCAAATGGCTTTATCTTTATAACACACAGCAGAACACTATTGCACAAAGCACTAGGCGTGGTCATCAAGTGTCCTGTTGTCCTCGTATTCTAAGAAGATTGACACATTTTTTTTGGAGTAATGTGCCCTCTGCTCCGATTGGCCTGGCACTGCAGTTGACTTTTTTTTCGGTTTTGTTTTTAATTAGATGGCACCATCCCCACCCGGAGGAAGCGGAGACATGCATTTGGGGACAGACAGAGCTGCTTGAGGCCGTTTACAGATGATGACATATTTGATATTAATGACTCCGATATGGACCCAGGTAATCCCATCATATAAATCAGTCAACTGGAATCTCCCCTGTCTGGATTTGACTGTAGGCCACATTCCAGTAGAAATATACTTACTTAAAGGGTCATTATTTATTTGTATAACGTATATATATATATGATAGATAGATAGATAGATAGATAATGTGAAAGGCACTATATGATAGATAGATAGATAGATAGATAGAGTGAAAGGCACTATATGATAGATATGAAAGCCACTATATAATAGATAGATAGATAGATAGAACGAAAGGCACTATATAATTAGCCAGATAGATAGATAGATAGATAAATGTGAAAGGCTCTAGATAGATAGATGGATGGATGGAGAGATAGATAGCTATGAAAGGTGCTATATAATAGATAAATAAATAAGATAGCTGGATGTGAAAGGCACTATATAATAGATATAAAAGGCACATATAATAGATAGATAGACATGAAAGGCACCATATAATAAAATAGATAGATAGATAAGATAGATATAAAAGGTGCTATTTAATAGATAGATACTTTATTAATCCCAAGGGAAAATTCACATAGATAGACAGAAATGAAAAGTGGCATATGATAGCTAGATAGAAATGAAAGGCACTATATAACTGATAGATGTGAAAGGCACTAGATAATAGATAGATAGATTGACATGAAAGGCACTATATAATAAGATAGATAGATCGATCGATGTGAAAGGCACTATATAGATATGAGGGGTCCTCAAGCACAGTCCTGGAGGGCTGCAGCGGCTGCAGGTTTTTGTTCTAGCCTGGTTGCTGGTTAATTAGAAAGCAATTCTTGCCAATAATTTGATTTCATGGCTTGTTAGTGCTTTAACTCTGCCATGTCAGGTAATTCTCATATCCTAGATATTTTCCCCTTTCTAAGGATAACATCCAAATGATTTGGAGGATAAAATGGATGAGATATTCTCAGTCCTTCACTTTTTTCTCTTCACTTTCCTTCCAAGTATTTCATTAAACCCAATATTGCATGATAAATTGACACCGGTGTAAATAGTAACAAGCTAAATGGAGAAATGCTGGTTTCTTTTGTCATTTGCCTGTTATTGCTAATAAGGAGCAATTAAAAACCAAGAATACAGCTGTTTAAGATTAAATTAAGCAATAAGGTTCAAAATTTTAACAAGTGAGACAACTAAAGTGAAGCAGAAGTGTTACTTGAGCAATGAGTGCTTCTTATTAAGCAGTTCGGTTGGAGCAAAAACTGCAGCCACTGTGGCCCTCCAGGGCTGTGATTGAGGACCCCTGAGATAGATAGATAGATAGATATGAAAGGCACTATATGATAGATAGATAGATAGATAGATATGAAAGGCACTATATGATAGATAGATAGATAGATAGAAAGGCACTATATAATAGATAGATAGATAGATCGATTATTGAGCAGTTCTTTAACTGAGGCCTCCTCTTTTGTTTCCACAGAGGCGAGAGAAACTGACATGCTGAGTGGAATGGACGGCAAAGGCACCTACCAAGTGAAAGGCTGGAGCCTCATGAGACAGCAGTTCGTGGCTCTCCTCTGGAAGCGGCTGCTCCATGCCAAGCGCTCCAGAAAGGGGATCTTTGCCCAGGTGAGGCTGCCATGTGCCCCACGCAAATCCTTTTGGCTTTTTATGCTTTACAGAGCTTTGCGTGTTTACAGAGTTTCTGTTTTTTTTGTGACGTAAGCTCTTTTTACTTTAATGATTTGGTGCTGGCTGGACTTTGGCAGTGTTATCCCCCTTTTAGTGGCCAATATTGCCAGACTACAACTCCCAGCATTCCCTGCTGGTCCCCGAATGGGCACCGATATGGAGCCTTAATCACCCATTGACAGTTCTTCCCTGTCCTCTTCTTTTCTCATGATGGCCAGGCACAGTATTAAGCCCAGGTCCGGATGGGACGCCTGTCCATTTATTTGGGGCTTCCCGTGCGGGTAAGGAACTGTCGCTTGTGTTTGGGATGTCCGTCCATCCGTTAGGGCCACCTAGTCCAGGTGTGACCTCCTTTCCTCTCTTAGCTGGGATGCCTTTGTATTCCCTCGGGGCCTCCCGTCAGGGTAAGGGATCTTCTGGCCAGGATGCCTGTCCATCCCATGTGCCTATAAAACAAAAAAATAAAATAAACTCTGCTTAGCCAAAGCACTGACTCTCCTTTTGTTTTTGCTCGCCTTTCAGATTGTCCTGCCAGCCGTCTTTGTGTGCATCGCCCTGGTGTTTAGCCTGATTGTCCCACCATTTGGAAAATATCCCAGTTTGGAATTGGAGCCATGGATGTATGAAGAGCAGTACACGTTTATCAGGTATTCCAACGTGGCACTCTGCATGTACTCAAAGGCGTGGGCAGCGTCCCCTCTGGCTTACTACAGTATGTGTCACTCTGAGCAAGTGACGTAAAACTGCCGGTGTGCCAATTGTCAGAGATAACATCACCACCTGCACGGAGTACTCGGCTTGTATGAAGATGGCAGACCGATACGACATCAAACTTGTTTTTCTAAACACGCAATGTAACACTCCTTAATCACACTTCTTACTTACTTGGTTTTGTATGAAGGCAACTTATGACATCTCGGGGACAGTTGGTCACACGCAGGCAAGTGAAGTGACTTGCTCAGGGTCACATTAGTGGGATTTGAACCCACAGCCTCAGGGTCTCAAATGCAGAACCTTAAGCTAACCTGCCTTAAGCATCAACACCTCTGGTCAGATTGGAATCTGCTTGATCTAATTTAAGATGGTGGGGGTCCGGAGGGGACCCCTCTCAGCAGCAGCACCACCGAGTGCATGGCAGGGGTACCAGTTAATGTACCCTACACGTCTTTGGGGATAATGGAGGAGAACGCAGTGTGGTAACGCGGACACATGCAATCCATGCGCAGGTAGTGTGGTGGACAGCAGGATTTTGGGGACTTTCAAAGGACGACTTGGTGTCATGTCTGTCAACAGCAGTGAGTAGGATGAACAAGCTTAGTTTTACTTACTCGGCTGACATCTTTATCTACGGTGACTTGCAATATTTCTGAGATACCATTGGTTACATTTCTTTTTGTTTTTCCAATTGGGACACAGACAGGTGAAGTGACTTGATGTCGGTCACACAGTGGTGTCAGCAGTGGGATTTCAGCCAGCAGTTAGAACAATCTGGACAAGAGCAGGTCACTCAGCCCAACAAAGCCCACCAGTCCTGTCCACCTAATTCCTCCAAAATCACCTCAGGTTGAGGTTTGAGGGTCCTTAAAGTGCTACTGCCCACCACACCGCTTGGTCACTTATTCTGCGTGTTTGTGTAAAATTTACCCTTCATCAAGAACATGGGGACCCCGTTGGAAACTTGTGAACTCATTTTGAAGTAACAGTCTCGATCCACTGGACTGATTCCCTTCATCATTTTAAACTCTTCACTCAGGTCTCCTCTTCATCTCCTGTAAAGACTCAACTCTTTTAATCTTTCCTTATAACTCATCCCCTGTAGCCCCCCATAATCAGCCGAGTCGCTCTTCTCTGGACTTTCTCTTGTGCCGTTATGTCTTTATGGAGACCCAAACTGCACACAGGACTCCAGATGAGGTCTCACCAGTGTGTTATAAAGCTTGAGCAGAACCTCCTGTGACTTGTACTCCACACGTCAAGGCGCTATATAACATGACATTCTGAACACTGTCAGCAAGTCGATAGCTTAGAGTCCACTGTGACCCCTAACTCCTTCTCATGCGGTGGACTCTCGATTCTCAGACCCCCGTTGTGTATTCAAACCTCGCATTTGCACTTCCTATGTGGAATTCTTTACATTTACTGACATTAAATGTCATCCGCCACAAATCCGCCCAAGCCTGTCTGCTGTTCAAGTGCCCTCCGTGATGATTCAATGGATTCTGCCAACCCACCTATCTTGGTGTCATCTGCAGACTTAACCAACTTGTTACTTCTATTCCTATTTACTGCCCCCTACTGGTCGCCACTCTTAACATCATCAGCATATTCTGATAAGGGACCCAGCGCCATCACCCTCTGCTTCCTGTATCTGAGCCAATTCTGCACCCACATACACACCATTTGCAGGGAAAATCCAGGGGTCGGTGACAGGACTGGCACTCCAGCCACTGTTTAATAAACCTCCCAGTGCTCAGTGTGGTGCTGAAGTGTCACCCGTTGGACGGCTGCACTCGGATCTCAATCTGGGTGGTTTGCAGTGGGGTGGGTGCGGCAGCCTGCTGTGATCAGTGCATACTCCCAGCCTCTACACACCACACCCTGAACTCCCACTTCTTATAGTTTGATGCCCACCCTCGCATGTGGCACCTTGACAAATTGCCAGTCCATCGCAATCCTAACTAACATAACATATATATGTCTTTAGGATGCAGAGAGGAATTCATGTAGATGGAGGGAAAATGTGCAAACCACACCCGGACAGCAAATACACTGACCCCTAGAGGCCACAGTGCCAACTTCTGCACCCGGTGCAGCCTGCCTCTAATCCTGCTAATGTTCTCTTGCAGTAATGATGCGCCTGGAGATGACAACATAGAGAGTCTGCTGAGTGCTCTAACAAGCAGTCCGGGCTTTGGTACGAGGTGCATGGAGGAAAGTCCGTTTCAGTAAGTATCTCAGTTTGAGCAGATGATGCTGTGGATTAGCCACACTAGCCAGCTGGGTGGGCCAAGTGGTCTCCCCTTGTTTGTGATTATGTGAGTCATTTTCTGCAACAGGAGATGAAATTATGCAAGTTGTGGCCATCTATTGTGTAGTGCCTTTCATATCTATCTATCTATCTATCTATCTATCTATCTATCTATCTATCTATCTATCTATCTATCTATCTATCTATCTATCTATCTATCTATCTACAGTATCTATCTATCTATCTATCCACCTTAACAGGATGTGTCTGTGTATGTGTGTCTGTGCAGTTACTATGTCTCTTTCATTCCAACAGATGGCGCATTACAAACACTAACGCTGAGTTTTCAAATATCATACTAAATGGCACAACAACAGAGAAATACACAATGCATTTGTCATTCCGATAGATGGTACATCAGCACAGACACTAACACTGCTTTTACAAATCCCATACCAAACAGCATATCACGGAGACATTTGCAGCACACATGTCATTCCAACAAATTGAACATCACAAACTGGCATTTTATTTATTAGTACTGATGTTTGTGGTGCCCTGTCAATTTGAAATGACAAATGCAATGCATTTTATTACTCCATGTATTGAAAGCTACATTCCAATAGATGGTGCACTGCAAAAGTTAACCCCGATGTCTACATTGATTATTTAGATTTCAACCCATCTTAGGCGGGTTGCACAGCTAGTCCACCTTAATAAAAGGATATATCTCAGTTATATGCCATATGGTATAGGATTTGATTTTTTGAATCCCATACCAAATGGCATATAACAGAGGCATATGCATTGCATTTGTCATTCCAACAGGTGGCATATCACAAACATTTCCACTGCTTTTACAAATCCAATGCCAAATGGCATATAACTAAGACAAATGTAATCCATGGTATACTACCAGCATTATTACTGAGGTCCACGTTAGTTAGTCCTTTGAGAAGTTGTGTTGGAAAAGCAGCAGCATCCATCATTAATAGTATGAGACACTTGTCCACAAAGAGTGCCCATAGTCTTCTTCCTTCACGCTGGTTTTAAATGGAGGGACTCGTCGTTCTGACAGAGTAGATGTACACGACTCAGCCTTTTTTCACTCAGGTGGAATCTGCCTGAGCAAAGCTTTGATGTTGCCATAATAATAATACATTTTATTTATATAGCGCCTTTCCCATGCTCAAGGCACTTCACAGAGTTTAAGAAAGTATGGCAGGGTATACAGTATATAGCATTGTACTAAACCAGATAAATAAATAAAGAAGATTAAGATAGCAAATTCAGAGAAAAGCCTAACGGACAACATAATTGATAGCCCAGCACACACACAGACACACACACAGGTTACATGAACATCTTGACATGGAGGTAAACTGAGAGAAGGGTAGTAAAGTCAGGTGGAGCTAAAAGCCTTCCTGAACAGATGAGTTTTGAGTTGTTTTTTAAAAGAATTCATGGAGTCAGCTGATCCGATTCATTTCGGTAGGTCATTCCAGCGTCTGGTGCTATGCCAGGTCGTGTACGAGTCTTTTTACCTGATTACTTATTTTTTACAGAAACGATTCATGCAGTGCTGGAAATTCCACCTGGAGAACCCCAGACATTCCACAGAATGTTAAGGACCTCTTCCTCTATGGAAACTGGACGATGGAAAATCCCTCCCCTTGCTGCGAATGCAGCAATGAAAACAGAAAGAAAATGCTTCCCGAGTGCCCAATTGGAGCTGGTGGGCTGCCACCTTCACAGGTAACAGGACCGTCTCTCCACAGCCTATGCGATGGTGACACAGATCTCACAGTCAACGTGACGTAGATCTTGTTTCTTCACAATTCAAAAGGCACCTTAGTAAAAGGACAAGTGTCTGTGTGTCTGTCTGGTTGCTATGTCAATGTCATTCCAACAGATGGTGCATCACAAACATTTGCACTGCTTTTTATGAATCCCATACCAAATGACAGATAATAGAGACATATGCATTGCATTTATTGTTCCAACAGATGGCGCATCACAAACTTTAACATTGCTTTTATGAACCCCATACCAAATGGCATATAACACCGACACATGCATTGTACATGTGTTTCCAACAGAAGGCACATCACAAAAATTTGCAGTAATGCATTTTATTAATACAGATGTGTGTGAAGTTTCCTCCCACAGTCCAAAGACATGCAGGTTAGGTGCATTGGCGATCCTAAATTGTCCCTAGTGTGTGCTTGGTGTATGTGTGTGCACGCCCTGCGGTGGGCTGGAATCCTGCCTGGGGTTTGTTTCCTGCCTTGCGCCCTGTGTTGGCTGGGATTGGCTCCAGCAGACCCCCGTGACCCTGTAGTTAGGATATTGTGGGTTGGATAATGGACGGATGGATGGAAATGTTTGGGATGCCCCATCTGTTGGAGTGACAAATGCAATACATCCACCGTAATAAAAGGAGAAGTGGCTGGGTGTCTTTGTGTCCATCCAGTTGCTATGTCTCTGTCACTCCAAAAGATGGCGCATCACACTTTTGTCGGGACACAGTGTATTGCATTTGTCATTCCGACATATGATGCATCACAGACAATAACACCATTTTTACGAATCCCATATCAAATGACATATTAAAGAGATGTTTGTAATGCATTGGTGATTCCAATGGATGGCACATAACCAACATTTGCAATGCTGTATTTTATGAATACAAATGTTTGAGTTGCACCATCTGTTGGAATGATAAATGCAATGCATTGTTGTACTAAAAATGTTTGAGATGCACCATCTTTTGGAGCGATAGAGACATAGCAGCTCAACAGACACACAAACACATCCTTTCATTAAGATGGGTGCATTGCATTTTTCATTCCAACAGATGGCACATCACAAACATTAACACTGATTTTACCAAATGACATCTTACTGAGACATAAACATTGCACATGCATTGCATTTGTTATTCCAACTGATGCTGCATTACAACTACATTACATTAATACAAACATTTGTATTAATGCATTTTATTAGCCAGGCAGTGTGGTGTAGTGTAGTTAAGACTTCGGACCTCAAGCCCTGAGGTTGGAGGTTCAAGTCACTTGACCTGACTGTGCTCCAATTGGAAAACTAAAAGAAATGTAACCAATTGTATCGTAAATGTTGCAAGTCACCTTGGGTAAGGGTGTCAACCAAATAAGTAAATGTACTGATAAAGATGTCTGTGATGCGCCATCTGTTGGAATGACCAATGCTGTTAATCCACTTGGCTGTGTATCTGTGTGCCCGTACACTTCCTTTGTCTCTGTCTCTTTCATACCAAAAGATGGTGCATTACAAACATTTCCAGTAATATAATGTATTGCGTTTGTCATTTCAACAGATGGCGCATCACAAACATTTCCAGTAATATAATGTATTGCGTTTGTCATTTCAACAGATGGCGCATCACAAACATTTCCAGTAATATAATGTATTGCGTTTGTCATTTCAACAGATGGCGCATCACAAACATTAATATGGTTTTAATGAAATTCCATAGCAAACCGAGACATGTGCATTGCATTTGTTGTTCCAACAGATGGTGCGTCACAAACATTTATAGTAATGCATTTTACTACTCTTAATTGTTTGTGATGCACCATCTGTTGGAATGACAAATGTAATGTGTTTTACTATTACATGCATTATGAAATATATTCAGATAGACGACGGATCATTGTAAATGACAAGGTTCAATACTTACATTTTAACCTGTTTTAGATGGGTAGCCCAGGTAGTAAAATGAATAAATGGATGATTAAACAGACCAGCTGGGCTGCCCACCACAGTGCCATTGATGTTTCATCCTTAGTGGACTCAAACTGATGGGGTTGGTGGTTTGAGGTTTAGTGTTGCATATTATCTTACTGACTTATCCTGGATTTTTATTCACAGATTCTTCAGCCCACATCAGATGTCCTTCAGAATTTGACTGGTAGGAACATCTCGGATTATCTTGTGAAGACGTATGCCCAGATTATTGGGAAAAGGTGAGTTTTAGCCTGACAGTCAGTACCAACATGTCTTTCTTAACGACTCGCACGGCCAGAGTCTCCATGGGTCGAGTGTGTGCTGTGAGGTCATGGAGAGGCGAGGCTGCACGTCGGGCGTCTTTGACCACCTCCAGCATGCGTCATTTCCTTGGAGCACTCTGGACTCCTGCAGTAGTCCCTTAAAGCCCTCTGATCCTCATTGAGTGAACAAAAAGGAGGATGGAGGAGTACAGGGACACCCCTGGGACCAAAATGAGTGTGACATAAGTCACACGTGCCTGGATCTGATACCTCTGAGACGATACGTGAAAATGTCAAGACGTCTAATCTCCTGTGTTTCACATTTTGTTTTGCAGTTTGAAGAACAAGATTTGGGTGAATGAATTCAGGTGCGTCTCTTTTATGTTTTTCTATTACTTGTTTTAAAATGTGGACAAATGTGCCGGTGGCCCTCCATGAGAAGAGAAGACCCCGCAACTGTCTCTGAAATGACTTGAAACTGACCAAAGTCACTGCCGCCCATTGTTGTTGATTCCGTATTAAACAAACGTCCGACTTTGCATTAGAGTTTGGATCCAATGGAATATTTCAAATAAGAACACAAATGGACCACAAGGATGGGACACTTCATTTTATATTTGGTTGCGCAACCTTTATAGAGTTTGCAATCTGTGAACACACGAGCGATTCCTGGAGCTCCTCATGAGGCGTCTGCGCCTGCCCACAGGTCGTCTGGCCCACTCGTCCTGAACAAACTGCACCAGCTGGGTCCCCTTTGAAGGGGTCTTCTCCAGACTGCATGTTTCATTTCACTTCTTTCCATTGATGTTCCATAGGATTCCAATCTGGGCTCCTAGACGGCCGCTTCAGGACAGTCCCATGTTGTGTTCTTTGCCGTTGTTGGGCGCTTTTTGCTGTGTGTTTTGGCTCATCATCCTGTTGGAGGGTCCATGACCTGCGACTGAGATGGAGCTTTCTGACACTGGGCAGGATGTTTTGCTCCAGAATATCCAGATAGTCTTGAGATTTTATTGTTCCCAACTCAAGGACCCCCCATGCCAGATGCAGTAAAGCAGCATTGCATTTGTCGTGCCAGCAGATGGTGTCTAATAAAATGTATTACTACAAATGTTTTTGATGTGCCATCTGTTGGAATGAAAAATATAATAATATCCCTGTTATTTGTTATTTGGTATGGGATTTGTAAAAGCAGTGTTTGCTATGCACCATGTGTTGGCATGACAGTGGCATAGCAACTGGACAGATACATAGGCACTTATTTTTTTATTAAGGTGAATGCATTACATTTGTAATTCCAATAAATGGCACACCACCATTTTTGCTAAGAAAATACTTTACTACAATTATTTGTAATGCACCATCTATTGGCAATATACATGCAATACAGATGTCTCTGTTTTATGCCATTTGGTGTGGGATTGTAAAAGCAGTGTTAATGTTTGTGATGCGTCATCTGTTGGAATGACAGAGACATAGCAACTGGATGAACACACAGACACTTATCTTTTTATTAAGGCCGATAGATTGCATTTTGCGTTCCCACAGATGGTTCCTCGTAAACACTTGTGATAATAAAATGTATTACTACAAATGCTTGTGATGCGCCATCTGTTGGTATGAGGAATGTAATGCACATGTCTATGTTACATGCCATTTGGTATGGGATTTGTCCCATGTTTTGCTCTTTGCTGCTCTTGGTGCTTTTCACTGTGTGTTTTGGCTCATCATCCAGTTGGAGGGTCCATGACCTGCGACTGAGATGGAGCCTTCTGACACTGGGCAGGATGTTTTGCTCCAGAATATTCTGTTATTGTTCCCAGCTCAAGGACACACACACCACCACCAAATGCCAGATGCAGTAAAGCAGCATTGCATTTATCATGGCGGCAGATGGTCTCTAATAAAATGTATCACTGCAAAAGTTTGTGATGCGCCATCTGTTGGAATGAAAAATATAATGCATATGTCTCTGTTATATGTCATTTGGTATGGTATTTGTAAAAGTAGTGTTTGCTGTGTTCCATCTCTTGGCATCGTCCATTGTTGGACAGACACTTAGGCACTTATTTTTTTCTTAAGGTGAATGCATTACATTTGTGATTCGAATAAATTGCACATCACAAACATTTTTACTAATAAAATGCTTTATTACAAATGTTTGTGATGTGCCATCTGTTGGAATGAAAAATATAATGCCCATGTCTATGTTACATGCCATTTGGTATGGGATTTGTCCCATGTTTTGCTCTTTGCCGTTCTTGGTGCTTTTCACTGTGTGTTTTGGCTCATCATCCTGTTGGAAGGTCCATGACCTGCGACTGAGATGGAGCTTTCTGACACTGGGCAGGGCGTTTTACTCCAGAAATGTCTTAATAGTCTTGAGATTTTATTGTTCCCAGCTCAAGGACTCCCATGCCAGGTGCAGTAAAGTAGCATTGCATTTGTCATGCCAGCAGATGGTGTCTAATAAAATGTATCACTACAAATGTTTGTGATGCGCCATCTGTTGGAATGAAACATACAATACATATGTCTCTGTTATACGTCATTTGGTATGGGATTTGTCCCATGTTTTGCTCTTTGCCGTTCTTGGTGCTTTTCGCTGTATGTTTTGGCTCATCATCCTGTTGGAAGGTCCATGACCTGCGACTGAGATGGAGCTTTCTGACACTGGGCAGGACGTTTTGCTCCAGAATGTCTGGATAGTCTTGAGATGTCATTGTTCCCTGCACAGACTCAAGGACCCCCATGTCCCAGACGCATTCCCAGTCTTTGGGGATTGAGGAAGAAAACCGGAGAACCTGAAGAAAAATCCACGGAGACGCAGGGACTTGAGTGACGACTGGCTGCTGGGTTTGAACCCAGGATGCTGGGCCCATGAGGTGGCATTGTTAACATGCGGCACTTGTTCAGTGAGCCGTAAGGGGGCTGACACATTTGTCCACGTCTGTCCTCGACTTACTTTTTCTCTCAAGTTGATTTTTCCCAGTCGGCCGTCACCGCCAGTGTGTCTCATTGGCGTAGTTGGCGTAGTTCTCGTGTGTTCTGCTCTCCCTGTTAGACAAAGCGGCATGTACAGAAGTGACACGTTGGCTGTGTGAAAGTGTGACACAAATGGCCCCGCAAAACATTAACGCTGTATGTGTTGTTCCACCCTCAGGTACGGCGGCTTCTCCTTGGGGGCACGAAGCTCACAAATCCTCCCTGCCGGCGAGGACGTTAACATCGCCATTATCCAGCTTCGAAAGGCTCTTGGCACCGTCAAGGTAAAATAATTTTGCCCAAGTGGTGATCTGGATGTATGAGCTTTTAAAGAATTATTTGTGTCATTTAGCCGTCGTCGTCATCATCGCTGGATGCATGGCGTGCACACGTGAGGCTTGGTTTTAATTTCGTTTTTTTCTGCTCTTTTTTAGAACCCGGCAGCCGACAGATTTTTGGAAAGCTTGTCGCGGTTTATGAAAGGCTTGGACACGAAGGATAACGTCAAGGTAGGCAGACGGTGCATTCCTCAGCCTTTCGGATTTGATCTCCGTGCTAATACCAGGGAGGCCCAGTCCAGACACTGCCATGTTGGGAATTGCTAGGCAACCCTACCCTTCTGCCTGCTAATCCGGGGGTCTTTGCCAGGCCGCTCTGGTTGTCTTTTCATTACTGGCTCCTTAGCTTACAAATGCGTTTTTTTGTCCCCTTCTTTCCAGGTCTGGTTTAACAATAAAGGGTGGCATGCAGTCGGAGCTTTTCTGAATGTCATGAACAATGGCATTCTTCGCGCCAACGTGCCTAAAGGAAAAGACCCCAGCACATACGGAGTCACCGCCTTCAATCACCCCCTGAACCTCACCAAGGAGCAGATCTCGCAAGTAGCACTGTAAGCAATGCCTTCTGGGATATTAGTCGAGATTGTAGTATGTGCTGCCCAGTGTCACGTGTGGCACGGTGTGGCGCAGGGTTTACTTCGTACCAATGGTGTCATCTTCCTGCTTCTCACCGTCTCAACAGAAACAACAACCCCATTTATTGAGAACACAAAGTGCTTTACAACATTTCAAAGAAGTAGTCGCATGCAAAGAAAATCACATCAAATTTAGATAAAAACCAGCTGTGCCACCCGTCTAAGATGGGTTCAAATCTAAGTAATGAACGTAGACCTCAGCATTAGCGTATGCAGTGCGCCATCTACTGGAATGCATTAATAATAAAATACAACAGAGACCTGCACATTGCATTTGTCATTCCAACAGATGGTGCACCACAAGCGTTTGTAGTAGTAAAATGTGTTACTGCCAAATAAAATGCATATGTGTCTGCTATATGCCATTTGGTATGGGATTTGTAAAATCGGTGTAAATGTTTGTGATGCACCATCTGTTGAAATGAGAAATGCAATGCACTTTATTACTAAAAATAATTGTGATGTGCCATCTGTTGGAATGACAGAATCGTAGCAGCTGCATGGATACCCACACACACACGCACGCCGAGCACACAGACATTAGGGCCAATTTAGCGTCATCAATTTATTTAACCTGCTCATCTTAGGATGGTGGGAGGAAACCAGACCACCCAGAGGAAACCCACACAGACACAGGAACAACATGCAAACACCATGCAGGGACACAAGACCCGGCCTCCTTACCACTGCGCCACCGTGCCAACTCTTGGGCATTGTGATTTTTTTGAGACGTGAACGGAGTGACAGGAAGATTTTTTTTTTCTCTCTCTGTCTTTCCCCCCACAGAATGACGACATCGGTGGATGTCGTGGTTTCCATTTGCGTCATTTTCGCCATGTCCTTCGTCCCGGCCAGCTTTGTTGTGTTCCTCATTCAAGAAAGGGTCAGCAAGTCCAAGCACATGCAGTTCATCAGCGGAGTCAAGCCGGGCCTCTACTGGCTCGCCAACTTCGTCTGGGATATGGTAAGTCGGGCAATTGCAGCCCACCCTGACAGTAGCAGGCCCATGCCTATCCTCATTATGGCAAAGCAAAATCTAGAATATGGCCTTGGCATCCTATGCAAAGCCAACGAGGGCTATAAGTAAAATGACAGAGTGACAGGAGCGTTTTTTAAATGACATTACTAATCTGCTTAATGCATGTACTGGACGTGCCTGAAAGAACCAGTAGATCATCTGCAAAATCCGATAAGCTTTGAATGAAATAAATAACACTGGGAAGTGCTGCAGTTGTTAACTCTGCCACCTCATGGCCCCGGGTTCAAGCCCAGCAGCCAGTCATTACTCGAGTCCCTGCCTCTCTGTGGACTTTCCTCCTGGTACTCCGGTTTTCTCATCCCTTGAGACTTAAAACTGATGCCTTGAGACTCTAACCCGGACCCTTGAGACTTTAAACTGGCCCCTTCAGACTCTAAACTTGCCCCTTGAGACCTAAACCAGCCCCTTGACACTCTAAACCAGACCCTTAGACTCTAAATCGGACTAAACTGGACCCTTGAGACTCTAAACCGGCCCTTAGATTCTAAACTGGACTTAATTGGTCCCTTGAGGCCCTAAACTGGCCCCTTGAGACCCTAAACTGGCCCCTTCAGACTCTAAACTTGCCCCTTGAGACCTAAACCAGCTCCTTGACACTCTAAACCAGACCCTTAGACTCTAAATCGGACTAAACTGGACCCTTGAGACTCTAAACCGGCCCTTAGATTCTAAACTGGACTTAATTGGTCCCTTGAGGCCCTAAACTGGCCCCTTGAGACCCTAAACTGGTCCCTTGAGACTCTAAACTGGCCCTTTTAGACCCTAAACTGGCCCCTTGACACCCTAAACCAGCCCCTTGAGACTCTAAACCAGACCCCTGAGACTCTAAACTGGACCCTTGAGACTTTAAACTGGCCTCTTGAGAGTCTAAACTGGCCCCTTGACACCCTAAACTGGACCCCTGAGACTCTAAACTAGACCCTTGAGACTTTAAACTGGCCCTTTCAGACTCTAAACTGGCCCCTTGAGACTCTAAACCAGACCCTTAGACTCTAAACTGGACTTAACTGGTCCCTTAAAACCCTAAACTGGACCCCTGAAACTCTAAACTGGCCCCTTGAGAGTCTAAACTGGGCCAGGCAGGTATTTGAATGTCATGGTGTGAAAGCATTCGGGTGGGCAGCTCAGTTTTACTAAATGGTTTGCAGATCAGATGAGGCGACGGTGGTCCCCTCATGCCTTTAATGGTGCAGTTATAGTTTTTTTAAGAAACCTCAAATCATTTTGTCTGAGTGGAGTTCCGGTTTACAGAAATGTCAGACTTGGCAGGCATTTTGCAAATCGCAAGGCCAGAGTTCCCCGTGAACAGGCCTGGGTGGGCCCGATTAGTCATTCACTGTAAGATAAAAGTTCTTTTGGAGCAGCAGGGCTGGGTGTGAATTGAATTTTTAAGTCAGGCTTGGCATTGTATAAACCCTTGTTTCCTAATTTGACCATTTTATGTAATACAGAGTGCATTCCGCATAACAAGAACATCTGCCAAGGTGTTCCAAATAAAGAAATTCCATCATTTTAAACGAGGCCTTCCCATCAGGAGGTCATTACTTGGACTTTTGGAATTCTGCCTGTTTACCTTACAGTTGTAAAGGCTTGGAAACAACACAAGTTTGGGCCTTTTCTACCCTCACCTTAGCTACGCCATCGCCGTCTGGAGGTTATTTGTGTTGAGTCCACCTGATAACCTGACTTCTGGCTTGTCTTTCAGTGCAATTATGTGGTCCCTGCAACCCTCGTCATCATCATTTTCATCTGCTTCCAACAAAAGTCCTACGTCTCCTCAACGAACCTCCCAGTTCTGGCTTTGCTGCTGCTGCTCTACGGGTAAGTGTGCCAGACGTGTGTGTGGTCGTCCTGCAAGGGGTCACAACTTAATTTATAGGAGTCCTTTTTTATTGGATAGGTGGGTGGGTGCCTGTCACTGTGGGTTCTCTATTCTGCTGGTCAATATGGTGGTCTCATCATTTGCTTATGCACTTTCTCTGCACCAAAGAGCCTTTGTGACCAGTCACTATTGAATAAGTGGAGGTCAAGGTGGTCCTACAGAACTACAGAAGAAAGGGTCTTTATTATTAGGAGGCTGAGCTTCTTTAATGTGAAAAGTGACCTCCTTCACATCTTCTACAGATCTGATGGCCGGTGTGGTGGGCTGGGCTGGTCACATCACTTCAAGAGAGGACCACCGAATCATAAAGCTAATTATAAGGGCAGGCTTAGTTATGGGACAAATTCTGGACCCTCTGGAGGTCGTAGCAAAGAAGAGAATTAAAACTAATAATAATAATAATAATAATGCTTAACATGTAAGTAGTGCTTTCCTTGCTACTCAAAGCGCTCTCCACGTAGGGAGGACCCTGGAAATGAACCCACAATCTCCTTAATGCAAAGCAGCAGCACTACCACTGTGCCACCTGCGTAGTGGGCAAACCTGAGTGCCATTATGAAGAACGCTGCACGTCCTGTCACTGGTACACACCAACACTGAGGACTTTCAGACAACGAGTCACACAGCAGAAGGGTGTCAAGAAACACGACTGGGGGTCCTTAATACCAACAGCTATACACCTGTATAGAGCCACACTGAGACTGGCACTGCTATAGGTACAGTAGATGTGAAAGGTGCTATATAATAAATAGATAGACAGAGTGAAAGGCACTTTATAATAGATAGATAGATAGATGGAGTGAAAGACATTATATGATAGATAGATAGAATAGGAAAGACACTACATAATACATAGATAGCTAAATGTGAAAGGCACTATAGATAGATAGATAGATAGATAGAGTGAAAGGCACTATATAATAGATTCATATATAAATGTGAAAGACACTATATAATACAGAGTGGTCCAGATCTAATTATGCAGATCCAGACCGTCTGGATGACTTTAATTTATGTGGGGATGATTCCAGTTTGGTGCAAAGATGATTCTTCATGTCGTCAGTTCGCACACTTCTCGATGGTCTGGGATTTTTCAGGTGATTTTCTATGTAATAAACTTGATAAGTTACAGCATAATGAAAATTGCATAATAAGATCTGGCCCACCCTATAGATTAGTATATAGATGTTAAAGACACTATGATAGATAGATGTGAAAGGCCCTATATAATAGATGTGAAAGGCCCTATATAATAGATGTGAAAGGCTCTATATAATTTGTATATAGATAGATTAATATATAGATGTGAAAAGCACAATATAATAGATAGATGTGAAAGGCACTATATAATAGATTAATGTATAGATTTGAAAGACACTATGATAGATAGATATGAAAGGCACTATATAATAGATGTGAAAGGCTCTATATAATTTGTATATAGATAGATTAATATATAGATGTGAAAGGCACTATATAATTCATAGATAGACATACTACAGTCTGAACACACACCAGAATGACTAAAAAGAAAGAAAATTAAAAGGAAAGAAGAACTTCTGACATCACAGTCACAGTGAGACATTGTGCAGACGTATTCCAGTTTTTATGAAAGCCCCCTCGCGTTTCTTGACACACTTGTGCTGAGTGACCCGTTGTCTGAAAGTCCTCAGTGTTGATGTGTGTCAGTGACAGTACGTGCAGCGTTGTTCATAATGGCACTCAGTCTTGTTTTCATTCTCCTCTGCTGTGACCTCCAGGTGGTCCAGAGGGTGTGCCATAACTGAGCCTGCCTTGTTAGTTAGTTTGTTGATTCGGTGGTCCTCTCTTGAAGTCACCACACCGGCCCTCACAGCAGAAGACATCAAAGATGTCATTTCTCAACTTAACAGAACGCAGTCTCCTAAGGAAAGAGAACTCTTTATTTAGCCGTCATTCTGTTAATATTGAACGTTTTTTCAGCAAGCATTTTGTTTTAGGGGCACACAATCAGAAGTCCAATGCACCAGACTCGTGCGCGATGCTTCACAAATCTCTAGAACTCTTCTTACCAGATAAAGAAATGTACGATAATAAAAACACTTGCCTATATTCCATGTGGTTATTTTGTTTCATAAAAAGACGCCTTGTGTTTTCTTTTTATTTTCGCAGGTGGTCCATTACCCCCCTGATGTACCCTGCATCGTTCCTCTTTAAAATTCCCAGTACGGCTTACGTGGTGCTCACCAGTGTGAACCTTTTCATTGGAATTAACGGCAGTGTGGCAACTTTTGTCCTTGAACTCTTCACCAATAACGTGAGTGACCTTTGGTTTTAGGACGGAATGTTTTAACGGATTGTCGTAAATCGGATTTCTTAGACATCTCGTGTGTGTCTTTGCCAATAATCAATAAGTGGGTAGCCTAGTAAATGACCCGACTTTTAGAAAGTAACCTTCTCTGCGGTGCCGTGACGCTTGACTTGTCACCCTTTTTCCACTTTTGTCCCCATCCATGTGACTGATGCGCTCCCGTCACTCCAATGATGTCCCCTTCTCTTTCCCAACAGAAACTGAATAGCATTAATGAGATCCTCAAGTCGGTGTTTCTCATCTTTCCCCATTTCTGCTTGGGCCGTGGACTCATCGACATGGTGAAAAACCAAGCCATGGCAGATGCCTTGGAAAGATTTGGTAAGTGGCTGCTGATTTGATTATCTAGATAGACAATGGGCCACAAAGGGGCCTTAGGGAGAGTTGGCTGCGCTGTATGGCCGGGTCTGTTTTAGAAATGCCACACCAGGATAATCAGGACTGGCTTCTCCGGTAGGATCCTGGTCTGAAGACGCAGGAAATGCCAACTGGCATCTAACCAAGTGCTGACAAGCCAAGCATGACATGTGCACACTTAATTCAATTACAAAGGCCAGCAGACACACCCTGGGCCTGTTCCTGCCTGCAGATCGACTCCCGTGTCCTTTAGTGTTACCCGTCACCATAATCCAGTCGTTCATTCATTCGTTTCCCGTCCAGGATGGTTAATAACAGAAATCAATGAAGTGTAATGAGAGGGCGAGTGCCAAGAATAAGGAGAAAGGAAAGGAGAGGAGGCAATGAAAAGAATGGAAAAACAACAGGACTGGATGAACTGCCAGCAGAACTGTGGGAAAGTTTAGAGGGGAGGGAGGAGACGTGTGGTGGAATCTCATGCAGAAGATCAAAGAACAGGAGAGGATATCAGAGTGGGATGGGGTGAGAAGAGGGACATTCAGGACTGTGGAAACACCAGAAGGATTTCAGGAGAGGGTTATAGAGAGAAGGGGTAGGGAAGAGACCACCATGGAGGGGAACAGTTTGGTTTTATGCCACCGAGTTGAACAACTGATGCAGTCTTTGCATTGAGACCCCTCTTGGAGAAGCATCGAGAAAAACAGAGAGGTTTACGTATGGTGGTCATCGATATGGAGAACGTCTGGAGGTGCATGACAGAGACAGGAGGGCCAGAGAAGTGTGTGTGTGAGGGATGTGAGGAACTGAGGGGGGTCGGGGGTGACAGACAAGACCCCCAGTAGGGGGTCTTCTTGCAGTCCTGACCTGTTTGATCTGGTCTTGGGTGTGTTGAGTCATGTGATAGAAGACCAAGCTCCTCCCCCACAGTACAGGCCAAGTGATGATGACGTTGTGTGGCACCAGAAATGAGGAAGTTGGAAGAATGGAGAAGCACTTTGTAAGATGGAAGATAAATAAGATGAAGAAGATGGAGTATATGAGTGATTAATATATAGATAGATAGATACTTTATCAATCCCAAGGGGAAATTCACAATCATGAGGATCAGGGATTGAGAAGTTGGCCTGCAGGGAGAGCCATTGAGAAGAGTGGAGATGTTTCAGTATGTCGGATCAGTGGTATACCAAGATGGACAATTAGATGCTGAGGTGATGCACAAGAGTGCAGTGTGGATGGAACATTGGATGAAGGTCTCAGGGGTGTTGTGTGATCCCAGAATGTTGAATGTTTGAGGTTTTGAAGACCACCAGTGATGTATGGAGTTCAGACATGGCCAGTGAAGGGGGCACAGCAGGAGAAGAAGTTGGCCGTGGAAGAAATGAGAACATGGAGATGGATGTGTGCAGTTACAAAAAGAGGGACAAAACAAGAAATGAGACCATCAGAGGTGCAAAAGAAGTGGGAGAGAAGGTCCAGGGATGGAGGTTGAAGTGGTGTGGACATGTGATGAGGAGAGACAAGGAAGATGTGGGCAAAAGACTGATGGGAGTGGAAGTCCAGAAGAAGAGAAAGCAATGGAAGCCAAAGCAGAGGTGGATGGAGAAAAGAAGATCACAAACATTTAGGAAGTTTTACTTCACAGAGAGAACCACAGGCACGTGGAACAAGCGGCCAAGTTGTGTGGTGAACAGGAGGACTTTAGGGGCTTTTAAATGGTATTATGGCAGAATTGAGTGGGCAGGACTGGCAGACTTTGGTGCGTCGAATGGCCTCTTCTCGCCCAGCACATCAGTAACTCCTAATGAAAAGCAATCACTGCTTGGGATACGATGCCAGTGTTTCTCCACCCACCCAGTGTTTCTCATGCATCCCACCCCCCACCCAGTCCTCCCCCATGACAGTCAGAGTGGGCCAAGGGCGGCTCCTTCATTGGTTCAACCGGAAAAATATATCAGTCATGATGACATTCGGTGAGGCGACCCACCGTGGGCAACTGCCATAACCAAAAATGGCAACTTCTAAATCACTGGAGACCCCAGACCCCCACCACTATGACCCAGTGGTTGAGCAACACTGTACGACGCCAGAGCCATTTATAAGTGCAGGCAATGAGGCATCATAAGAAGCCTGAAGTGAAAACGTGTGGCAGTCGTTCCCACCTCCCAAATTGTAAATTAATTTTTTATCCCAGGGGACTCGTGCGGGTGCTGTTTTGATATGAAGGCCACAGGAGGAATTCAACGATGCTGTTCTTGCACAGGAATGGCTGCCGAGTTGAAGGAGATGAGCAGGAGGAGGAAACGCAAGGCAAGCAGAGAAACAAAACCAAAAAAAAAATCAGTCCTGACGTTGCTCAGAGGCAAACCGCTAAGCAGAAGTGAAGAACCTGGGGGTCTAAACAGCAACACTGATGGCGGGCATGCGAGGAGCTGGGCTTAGTAAGACTCAAATGGTGCCTACTCTTAGATAACAGCAAACCACGGATTTTCCGAGGCCGCGTATCGCAGCAAATGGTGACACAACGACGAAATGGTGATGGAAGGGACACGACGTAAATCTCAAATCACTGATAACAGTTTCTGTGAAATAAATTAAACAAATGCAAAAATCAGATTAGGGGCTTCAGACAACCCATACTGGGAAATGACCAACGAGACAATGGCTTAAAGTGACAAAAATATATAAAGAAAACCCGGGGAAATGACATCGCACTGCAATGAGCTGACGGGAACTGCTGGCCCCGTGAGAGGTTAAAGATTAAGTTTGTATGTGTCGCTTCATTTAATAACAGTAATACTACTACTAACATTGATAATAATAACGATAATTGGAATAATAATAACAGTAATAATAATAATTATTATTATAACAATAATTAATGATAATAATGTTAACAATAATTATAATACTATATAATAATAATAAAAATAATGAGAATAATAATTATTATTATTATAATAACAATAATAATTGTAAATAATGATGACATTATTATAATAATAATAAATAATGATAATAATAATGATGATGATAATAGTGGGCGGCACGGTGGTACAGTGGGTAGCTCTGCTGCCTTACAGTAAGGGGACCCGTCTGGGTTCGCTTCCCGGGTCCTCCCTGTACGGAGTTTGCATGTTCTCCCCGTGTCTGTGTGGGTTTCCTCCCACAGTCCAAAGACATGCAGGTCAGGTGCATTGGTGATTCTAAATTGTCCCTAGTGTGTGCTTGGGGTGTGTGTGTGCCCTGCGGTGGGCTGGCGCCCTGCCCGGGGTTTGTTTCCTGCCTTGCGCCCTGTGTTGGCTGGGATTGGCTCCAACAGACCCCCGTGACCCTGTGTTAGGATATAGCTGGTTGGATGGATGATAATAATAACAATACAGTAGTTGTAATAATAAATGATAATAATGATCATAATAATAAATAACAATAATAGTAACATTGTTATAATAATAATTATATTTATAATAATTATAATAATTATTAATAATAATAATGTGTTTACATTTATATTGCACTTTTCTCACTAAGCACCTTGAGCATGGGAAAGGCACTATATAAATGGATTTTTATTCTTATTACTCGATCCACTTTTCATTGTGAGTGGAGTGCCACTTCAATCACCACTAATGGGCAGTGCCCACCTGGATGATGTGACTGCAGCCATTTTAGCACCAGTCTGCTCACCAAACATTAGCCGTTAAGTGGTGAAGGGGTGAGAGGCAGTTAGCCAGTTAGAGACTGGGGGTGATTAGAGAGCCTTTCATGGAGGTCAGTTTAGCTGGGACATCGAGATACACTCTTATGAAGGATGTCCAGGGGTCTTGAATGACCAGAGAGAGTCAGGATCTCATTTATACATGTCATCTGAAGGATGGCACCATTTTAACAGCCTGTCTCTGCACTGAGGGCATTGGGATCCACTCACAGACCCCTTGCTGGCATCGCCAACACCTCTTATGGCAGGGAAGCAAAGCTTTTCCTCAGTGGTCTCTCACCCAAATGCTGGCCGGGTCCAAACACCCTTACCTTCAGGTGCCTTCTGAAGTGTGGGTCTCATGGCTGCTTTATATGAGTGTGTGTGTCGTAGTTTGAGTAAATCTGTTATGTACGGTTTGTCATGATTGTGGTTTTGTGTGTTGTAACAAATAGGGGGCGCCACCAAGCCCCAACCACCCCAATGTAGAAGGATTTTTATGTTGCCAGTACCTCACAAAGGTTTCTTAACGCGACTTGCAAACACAGTTCCACACACACTTCTTCTTTCCTTTCTTTTCTTTCTCCATTCACCTCCCTCCAGCGAGAGTTGTCTTCCTTCCTCCCGACTCTGACACCCACTGAAGGGGGCTGGATGGCTTCCTCTTATGTCAGACCCAGGGATACTAACAGTGCCAGGGCACAGCCCGAAGGAAGCAGCTCTGGGTCAGGTGGAGGTCCTGAAAAGAAGGGATTGTGAATCCCTGCAGTGCCCCATGGTGGCTCCCATGGAATATAGCACTACACTACAACTCCCATCATGCCCTGCAGGGCTCCACATGGCTATCACAGTCCTGGGATGCTTCCATCTAGTGGATGGGAGTTAAAAAATCCTGCCTGGCACTTAAAAGTCTGTGTATTTTTTAATGGTTACTTTTAGCTTCTTTTGTACAGCACTTTAGTTCAATTTCGGCTCTTTGAATGTGCGTTATTAATAACGTTTGACTTGACTTAAAAATTGATTTGTTTATATTTCATCTAAATCCCACATTTTTTTTTTTCTTTTTTAGGGGAGAATCGCTTCGTCTCTCCGCTGTCTTGGGACATGGTGGGCAGAAACCTGTTTGCCATGGCCATAGAGGGGGCTGTCTTCTTCCTTATCACGCTGCTGATCCAGTACAGATTCTTCATCAAGCCAAGGTAGGCAAACTGCTTAACAAGTGCATACATAACCTGGCAAAGGGCACACAGTGGATGAGGAATAAACCCTGAGGGGTTTTCTTGTACCCAAAATGCAGTTTGTTTGACGTGGGCCTCGCGGATTTCCTGGTCCTGACACATTAGAATGTTAAATCTTATTTCTGGTGGCACGGTGGTAGAGATGCTGCCTGGCAGTAAGGAGGCCGGGGTCCGCATCCCATGTGGAGTGGGCATGGTCAACCCGTGTCTGCATGGGGTTTGCTCCTGCCATCCAAACACATGCAGGTTGGGTGAATTGATGCTCCTAAATTGGCCCCTGTGTGTGTGTCTGTCCTGTGATGAACTGGCATCACCCCGTCCTGGGTGTGTTCCTGCTTTGCTCCTTACATTAGGTGGGATCAGATCCAGCACCCCACTTAACAACCCCTGAGACGGAAACTGCAAAATGACAAAATTTCAAAATAGCCGACTTCACACCCGGATGCTGCATAACCCCACGTGTACTTTATTTTTTTGTTTTTGACAGACCTGTGTCCACCAAACTTCCGCCCATCAATGATGAAGACGAAGACGTGGCCAAAGAGCGGCAGAGAATATTAGGCGGTGGAGGCCAGAGTGACATTCTCGAAGTTAGAGAGCTGACAAAGGTGGGTCTTTAGGTTTCTTCACATTTATCATAAATAATGCAGCCATGCCACCTGCACTGCAGAAGAAGACATCCACCTGAAGCGAAGCATGTAATTCCAGGTCTGTGCCAGCAGGGGGCTCACACATTCATTCATTTGCTTATTTTCTATCGCTTAACCAAAGTCAGTGAGGCCTATGCGTCCCTTTCCCCGACTCATACTGTGGGTCTCCGCCAAGCTGGTCTTGCCCATAAAACCTCCACAGGGTGGCATCCAGAAGGCATCCATATCAGATGCCCCAACTGCCTCGATGAGCCCCGTCTCGTTGCAGAGTGTCAGCAGCTCCACTCCACACTTGTCATCCTGTCTCTAAATGAGAGCTCACCCACCCCGTGGAGGAGGCTCATTTTTGTCCACTTGTGCCCCCCAAGCTCATTCTATCAGTGGTCACCCAAAGCTCATGACCACAAGTGAGGGTTGTAGATCAACTGTTAAATCGAGAGCTTCGCCTTTTGACTCTTCTTCCTCACTATGGATCGGTATGAGACCTCGTAACTGCGCTCGCCACCCCAATCTGTCTGCTGAGCTCACCATCCCAGTTCCCCTCACGTGTCAACAAGACGCCAAGGTATTTAAGCTTCTATTTAAACTTCTTGTATCACACAGAAAAAAAAAGAAAAGCACAGGGACCCCTAGAAGCCAGAATTTGGGGTTCTTATTTTGGGGTCTCATTTTATCTGTAGATAGATAGATAGATAGAAAGGCACTATATAATAGTTACGGCACTACACCCCTGTGGCGCGATTACCCGAGGGTGGTCCAGCTCACAGGACCCTCAGATAGAGAGTAATTTCCGGGGGAGTGGGTGGGATTGGACCATGTCACTACCTGGGGGGGTTTGCCAACCGGGATGCCGAGCTGTTTCGTTGTCTGGTGGGTACGTGTGCATGCCTGCCCAAACCTGACCTAGCTTTAGGTAGGAAAACTATTGGAATAATACTTACTGTTACTCTGGATTTCTTTTTTAGGTGTACAGAATGAAGCGCAAGCCCGCAGTGGATAGACTTTGCGTTGGAATTCCACGAGGAGAGGTAAGAAGTCTAAAAGTGAAATGGTAAAGTCATTACAGCCAAGAGTGTGCCAAGGGTTCAAATTCTACCAGACGGCGATGTGTGCTTAATGGTGCCGTCACATCCGAGGGAGGAGAAAATATCTGGAGAGTGTGTTGTGACCGTCCTGGTTGGCTCTACGCTCCCTGGTCACTTCTTGAACCCGGAACCATCGATAATCGTAAAACTGAGATGAGTCGGGCAAATGAGGACAGACAGACAGACACACACACACATATATATACACACATACGGTCAGCAAGGGGTTGGTGCAAATGGGCGTCAAGTGCTTGTATTTAAACCAAACAAAGTGCAGTGCAGAAAGATCCTCCATAAATAATTAATCCAATAAAATGGGTGAACGCTCCGCGAGTTAAAATTCCATAAATAATCTGAGGGTATGGGTTTGGTAAAACCAGAATAAATAACTCAAGTCGTCGGGTCCCTCATTCGCTTTCTCCCCAGCACATCTGATGACTTGCTCAGCTGGTGCAGACACCAGCAGCTGTGGTCCTCCATTGGAGTCGGCTGTTCTCCCGTCTGTCCTTCTTATTTCTCCAGGCGTCCCCTAAAGAGGACTTCACTGCCATCGTACTCACTCCTCCAATCAAGTGGCGGGTGTCGATCTTCGGTTCTTTCTTCCGTGGGACTGCCAACCGCTCTACCCCCTCTCTCCAGAAGACGCCCTGGCACCCGACACTGTGCTGAACTTGGGATCCTCCCGTTTCCTGTCTCTTCTTATTCCCTTTTCAGATCCCTTTGTGGCCTTCGGTTCTTTTTATAACCCTGAGTGAGTGCGGCTGCTGTCCTCCGCCTACTCAGAGGTGTGAATGAGGCACACGACTGACGTAAAATGCGCACTCAGCCAAGCACCCCAATCAACCCCAGAGGGTTATGTGCACCCGCACCCGTTCGGACTCTGCACGCTCTGGGACTCAACTGTTTATTTAAAAATCGCGCTTCACCACAGATACGTCTGTCTTCTCACATACACTATGTGTTTGGGCGTTAAGTACGTTTTCACACACATGCAGTCCGTTCTTCATGGAATGACAGGCCCTAAGGGTTATGAAAATGGCGTCTGAATTTTGGAAATGTCACGTAAGCCCATTGGGATTCTATTTACATTCTTTTCTTTTGCAGTGCTTTGGACTTCTTGGTGTCAACGGTGCTGGGAAGACGACCACTTTCAAAATGCTGACCGGAGACACGGACATCACAGCGGGAGAGGCCTTCTTAAACAGCAAGAGGTGAGGCTCTAATCGTCACACTCGGGGGCACCGAGACCCCCTGCTGGTGTCACATTGATTTTAAGGACTTGGTCACCACAAGCTCCGGTCATTTAAGTTGTGCTACAAAAGCGAATGGAAGGAGAAGAAGAAGAAGAAGAATAGATAGATCTTGCTATGCGTCTTTTTATTGATTTTTTTTATTTTTATTTTCATTTATTATTATTTATTTGTTTTATTTTATTATGTATTTTTTATTTTATTTATTTTATTTATTTATTTTTATCATATTTATTTATTTTATTTTTTTATAATTTAATTCTTTATTTTTTATTTATTTTTTAATTTTTTTATCTTATTTATTTTTATTATTATTTATTATTTTATTTTAGTATTTATTTTTTGATTTTATTATTTTTTTATCTTATTATTTATTTTAAATTTTTCTATTTTTCTATTTATTTCTTCTTTTGATTAGCCAACATACAGTTGAACGGAGCCTGCCGTCAGTGTAAAGATCTCATTCCATAAATTCCCCACTTCTGTCTTTTTTAACCCTGCGGTTGCAGTGTAGTCACAGAGTCTTTGCGGGGCACCATTTCAATAATGGGGATGAGGATGGCATAAAAACGAACGCTCTGCTGTCTTCCTTTAGAGTGGGACAAGCAGCATCCTGTGTGGCAAAAGGCACAAGCGCTTGTGGTTTGATTCTTGTGTTTCATAATCTAAATTGTAACTTGTTAGGGTTTTAATCAAAGGATTGATGAAGGAGTGCAGAGTTGAGTCTGGTCAGTTTAGTTGAAGAAAATAAAACGCTTACTCCATTGTTTTAAAACTGAATGTTTTCTGTTTCCGTGTGCAGTGTCCTCTCACAGATTCATGAAGTCCACCAAAGCATGGGGTACTGTCCGCAGTTTGATGCGATCAACGAGCTTCTTACTGGGAGGGAGCACCTGGAGTTTTATGCCATACTGCGTGGTGTTCCCGAAAAAGAAGTTTGTAAGGTAAGGTGCTGAATAGTGCAAGCCCTCAATCCACCTTAATGAAAGGCCAAGTGTCTGTGTGTCCGTCCAGCTGCATTGTCTCTGTGGCACATCACTAACGTTAGCGGTGCTTTTATGAACCTCATACCAAATGGCATCTAACAGATGTGCCATTTGTTGGAATGGAAAAGATACAGTCCCATACCAAATGGCATATAACATGTGGCATCTGTTGGAATGGAAAATGCAAAGTCAGTCAGTCCCATACCAAATAGCATACAACAGATGCACCATATGTTGGAATGGCAAATATAATGCTCCACAACAAATGGCATCTAGCAGCTGCACCGTCTCTTGGAATGAAAAATTCTGTGCATTTTATTACTATGTCTCTGTTAGAAATTCAACAGGTAGCAAATTACAAATATTGGCGCTGCTTTTATGAATCTCATACGAAATGGCATATAACAGATGTGCCATCTGTTGGAATGGAAAATGTAAACTCCTACACCAAATGACATATAATGGATGTTTCATTTGTTGGACTGGAACATGCAATGTCCCACACCAAATGACATATAACAGATGCTGGTATGAGAAATGTAATGCATTTCATTCTTGCAAGTGCTTGTGATGCGCCATCTGTTGAAATGCGAAAGGCAATGTATTTTATTACTACAAATGATTATGATGCTCCATCTGTTGGAATGAAAAATGCAGTGCACTTTATTACTACTATGTCAGTGTTACCCATCAGATGGAACATTACAAACATTAGAGCTGCTTTTACAAATCCCATACCAAATGACATATAACCGATGTGCCATCTGTTGCAATCAGAAATGTAATGCATTTTATTCTTACATATGTGTGTGATGTGCCATCTGTTGGAATGAGAAAGATACAGTCCCACACCAAATGGCATATAACATGTGGCATCTGTTGGAATGGAAAATACAAAGTCAGTCAGTCCCATACCAAATAGCATACAACAGATGCACCATATGTTGGAATGGCAAATGGCATCTAGCAGCTGCACCATCTCTTGGAATGAAAAATTCTGTGCATTTTATTACTATGTCTCTGTTAGAAATTCAACAGGTAGCAAATTACTAATATTGGCGCTGCTTTTATGAATCTCATACCAAATGGCATATAACAGATGTGCCATCTGTTGGAATGGAACATGCAATGTCCTATACCAAATGGCAAATGAGAGATGCACTATCTGTTTGTATGAGAAATGTAATGCATTTTATTCTTGCAAGTGCTTGTGATGCACCATCTGTTGGAAATGAAAAATGCAGTGCACTTTATTACTACTATGTCTGTGTTACCCATCAGATGGAACATTACAAACATTAGAGCTGCTTTTACAAATCCTATACCAAATGACATATAACCGATGTGCCATTTGTTGCAATCAGAAATGTAATGCATTGTATTCTTACAAATGTGTGTGATGCGCCATCTGTTGGAATGAAAAATGTAAAGCATTTTATTCTAACAAGTGTTTGTGATGTGACATCAGTTGAAGTGACAAATGCCTTGCATTTTATTACTACTGTGTCTCTGTTATCAACCAGATGGTCCATCACAAACATTAGTGCTGCTTTTACAAATCCCATACCAAATGACATATAACTGATGCGACATCAGTTGCAATCAGAAATGTAATGCATTTCCTTCTTACAAATGTGTGTGATGCACCGTCTGTTGGAATGAAAAATGTAAAGCATTTTTTTCTTACGAGTGTTTCCGATGTGCCATCTGTTGGAATGAAAAAGTGTTTGTGATGTGCCATCAGTTGGAGTGACAAATGCAATGCATTTTATTATTCCATAATGATGAGGCACCACAAACGTTAATGCTTGGGTCTATGCTGATTACTTTGATTTCAACTCATTTCCTGTTAAGCAGATGCAGGACCTTTGTGAAGTGTTAGTAGAGCTGGACTGCCCTTGTGATTTTTGTAGTTTTTAGCAGGAACACTTAGCCAAAAGAGACTGAGCTGGGTTGGCAAGTGTCTCACAGTACTTGTGTGACCAGCTTGAAATCAACAGGCCTCTCTCTCATTTTATTACCAAGTCTTCATTTACTTTCATTCGGGCAGATTTAGAAATTGAATACTTAAGGGATTCTGAGCGCTGGCAGCACAGAAATGAACCCAAAACGAGGTCAAGCAATCGAGCCATCAGGGAAGGAAGTGAAACCCTTTCTGAGAAGACGATAAGAGAAAGCAGAAATCTTTGTCCCACATCTCTGAGTTGCTTAAGCGGCGGTTTGTGGCGTGGGGGGCAGTTTTGGGTAATGGAATGTTTTTGTTTCCTGTCAGATTGCTGAGTGGGGAATCCGCAAGCTTGGGCTCATAAAGTACATGGACAAGAACGCTGCCAATTACAGTGGAGGGAACAGGCGCAAGCTGTCTACCGCCATCGCTCTGATTGGAGGACCACCCGTTGTGTTTTTGGTCAGTATCAGAGGAGCCCCCTCCCCTATATACCCTCCACAAAATCAAGTCCCCCCCCCCTTCTGATCCAATTCTTGACTAAAATGTGTCCAGTACGTGTTGCCGGTTCAGTAAAAGCCCCCCGTTGAAATCCAGCAGCTGTTGACTGGCTTTGTCTTTTTCAGGATGAACCAACGACCGGAATGGATCCGAAAGCTCGCAGGGCCTTGTGGAACACCATCCTCAGCATCATCAAAGAAGGCCGCTCCGTGGTGCTCACCTCGCACAGGTAAAGACCCTCCGTGACACCTCCATCCGCAAGATCCACACAGATCGGTGACAGGGAAGGTGTAAGCGTAAGTTTGGTATGGCACTGTGCTCCGTGCCAGTCTGATTTTGTTTCTAACACGTGGTACAGCAGACACAACGCACTGCCAAGCACAGACAGACAGACAGACTGGGACAAATGGATGCCATGCGCGGTCAGACTATCTGTCAAGTCAGCACAGAAATGCGTCCTTGTTTGGGAATTGCATGCTCATCTTAGAGGGTCCTGGACGTAGAGGAACAGTATAAAGCCTTGGCACATTGGCTGGCACACCTTTGAAGCCAACGAACAGATGGAAGACATCGCCACCTGTTCCTGAGAATGCCTTCCACGCCTGCATTGACGACACCAACAGGTTCCACTCCAGGGCCAGATCTTGTCACTGGCGTCATTGTTGTCACCATTGTTCAACATGAGGACAGGAGCTGTGCCAATGAAAGTCATAGAAGCCATTGTGAGGCTGAAACACAAGAATCAAACCATCAGAGACATCAGTAAGACCTGAGGATGACTGAAATCAGCTGTCTGGAATATCAGGAAGAAGAAAGAACACACTGGTGGGCTCAGGAATCACAAAGGGACTGCTGGGCCAAGGAAGACCTCCGCTGCTGGTGGTAGAAGAATCCTCACTGTAGTCAAGAAAAAGCCCCCAGACGCCTGTCTGACAGATCAGAAACAGACTTCGGGAGGGGGGGGGCCGATGTGTGTGTGTCAGAGACGACTATCAGCAGAACAGAAACATAGAGGGGGCCACACGGCAAGATGGAGACCACAGAAACAGGATGGCAGTTTGTGACAAAGGACGTCAAAGAGCCTGCAGAATTCTAGGAAAAGGTCTTGAGGACCAATGAGACAAAGATGAACCTGATTAGAGTGATGTCCGAGATCCAAAGCAGACCACCTCATCTGTTAAACATGGCGCTGCTGGGGGGGTCTTATGGCTTGGGCATCTATAGCTGCCTTACACAGTTCTCTTCGTTGGTGATGGAGCTGCTGATGGCACAATGAATTCTGCCAGGTGTGCAAAGTGGCTAAGAACTTGAAAGAGGGTGCGGGGTCCAATCAGATAGCGAGTCATGTGACTCCTCCTGTTCACCCATTCACACCGTATCAGTGTTGGTGTGAAGGAGCCCCCTGTCGTGTTTCTAGCCCCACTTTTGCCGAACGATTCGTTGGCTGGAAGTCCTCGATGTTGCTGTGTCACTGAGAGGAGGTGCAGCGTTTTGTCTTCCCTTTCTCTAAAGTCTGTGGTTATGGGGGTTTTCAGGACCCTGGGGATGCCAGTCACTATGACATGTGGCTCCCTTGGAATTAACACGCCAGCCTCTGATTGGTGGGCCACGCTTTTGGAATGCGAAAGGCAGTGTATTTTATTATTACAAATGTTTCTGATGCGCCACCTGTTGGAATGAAAAATGTATAGCATTATATTCTTACAAGTGTTTGTGACACGCCATCAGTTGCAATCAGAAATATAATACATTTTATTCTTTCATATATGTGTGATGCGCCATCTGTTGGAATGAAAAATGTAAAGCATTTTATTCTAACAAGTGTTTCTGATGCGACATCAGTTGGAGTGACAAATGCAATGCATTTTATTACTACTGTGTCTCTGTTATCCATCAGATGGCGCATCACAAACATTAGCGCTGCTTTTACAAATCCCATATCAAATAATATATTACTGATGCGCCATTAGTTGCAGTCAGAAAAGTAATGCATTTTATTCTTACAAATGTGTGTGATGTGCCATCTGTTGGAATGAAAAATGGACAGCATTTTATTCTTACAAGTGTTTGTGAGGCGCCATCAGTTGAAGTGACAAATGCAATGCATTTTATTATTACATGCTTTATAAAATCCATTCCAATTGATGGGGCACCACAAACGTTCATGCAGAGTCAGCGTGGCTCTGACATGTGGCTCCCTTGGAATTCACACGCCAGTCTCTGATTGGTGGGCCGCACTGTCAGTCAGCCGTCTTTACCACCACTGAGAATTAACCCTTTCTTTCCCGCCTTCCTGTACTTGTGTGCTGCTTTATACTTCTATCTAACTTGGATGTCCTTCACTGACATCTCGGGCCCTATAATGTAGTAAACCGGGATTGGCGTCCTTTTTGTCGGGTTGTGATCTGATTTTGTATTTTAAGGAGCCATATTTTAATGAACGCCTTCATTTATTTATTTATTTTTTTGTTATTTGCAGTATGGAAGAATGTGAAGCACTCTGCACCCGGATGGCAATCATGGTGAACGGCAGGTTTAGATGCCTGGGCAGCGTGCAGCACCTGAAGAACAGGTACAAACCCCCCAAATTGTCTCGCTGTTTTATCTTTATTTTAACGACAAATGAGGACAGCTAAGTCTGTCTTTATTTTCCATAGAGTGTGTCACTGTATGCCCTAAAAGCCTAGCAGTGCATTAGCAAACAATAAAATAAAAAGTCAATAAGGTACACCGCTGACGGACACCAGGACAGTGCATGAGTGACACTGGGAATCGGGACAACAGTAGACGTGAAGACACAGACAGGCCTGCACTCCCACCGTAATTCATCCTCCTCCTCCTCTTTCTTCTTGTTTCCAGGTTCGGCGATGGATACACCATCATCCTGCGAGTGGCGGGTCCAAACCCTAATCTGACACCAGTGATGGAGTTCATAGAGAGTGAGCTTCCCGGCAGCGTGATGAAGGAGAAACACCGGAACATGCTGCAGTATCAGCTGCCGTCCTCCCTCTCGTCTCTGGCCACCATATTTAGCATCCTGTCCAAAAACAAGGAGCAGCTCAGGATAGAAGACTACTCCGTGTCACAGACCACTCTGGACCAAGTAAGACACTCTGCTTTGTGTCACCGCTTGCCTGCTTTTTTGAAAAAGATAAAAAAAGCTGCCCCCAACACAAGAGTCCAAAAATGATAATCAACAGCTTTAAATAACAAAATCTAAACTGGGGGGCAAACCAACCCCTAATACCAACACATGAGTCCAAAAATTATTCAAACACTACATAAGAAATAAAAGGCTTTAAATAACAAAATCTAAATGGTGTGTGTGGGGAGGGGGGACTTTAGCTCTAGACTTTAGCCCATACTACTAAAACAAACACAGGGGTCCAAAAATTATTAATAAGAACACCTAAATTGTGGGGGCACCACTGAGCTGCACCCCCGTCCCCACCCAACCACTAACACCAACATAGGGATCCAGAAACTAAAAACTATACAAAATATAAAACACTTTAATAACAAAACCTGAACTGTGGGGTTCCCCCTTGAGCTGCCCCCCCCCCAAAAAAAAACACAGGGGTCCAAATTAACTATTAACAGAATAACACAAAATTTAAACTGTAGGGGTTACCTTAAGCTGCCCCCCCCCAGAAAAAAAACCCTTACACCAACATAAAGGTCCAAGAAAGTGCTTTAACAACAAAACCTAAATTGTGGGGGCTTCCTTCAGCTGCCCCCCTAAGCCCCTAACACTAACACAGGGGTCCAAAAATGAAACTATACAAAAAATAAAAACATTTTACGAGGGACATTCAAAAAGTTTCCATCCTTCTATCTTTTCATTGGAGACGGTGAGGGCGGGAGGAGTCGTGATTGGTCGTGTCAGAGGGTGTCATGTGACTGGTTCTGTCTGGCAAGCCGGCTGCCCTTGCAGTTTAGTACCAGAGTTGTTCTGTTGTTGAAATTCTTAAGAAAGAGATGGAAACTTTTTGAACGTCCCTCGTATTAAGAAAATGTAAACAAGTGCTGCAGGGATACCATCTGCAAGGTGTCTGCTGGGGGTCCCTGAGTGGCGATTCAATGCAAATGTGTTTGACACTTGGGCACAGCAGTTAACTCCGCTGCCCAATGGGTCCACTAGTGCCCAACGTGGCGTTTGCACATCTTGTATCTCCAGAGACGTACCTGATTGGTCCACTGGAGGGGGCGAGTGTGGATGTGAGTGGCCTCTGATTGGTCTCCCGAATGCATTACAAAGAATGAAATCTTGCACTGTGATTGGTTGATTTTTTTTTTTTTTTTCTTCTTCTCCGCAGGTATTTGTAAATTTTGCAAAGGACCAAAGTGATGAAGACCACTCAAAAGACATTTCACCGCACAGAAAGGAAGCTGTGTTAGATATTTCACTTCTTAAATCTTTCTTACAAGATGAGAATGTAAAAGAGAGTAACGTGTGAGCTGGTGACTGGAGACACTGGAGTGAACACTGGGAAGCACCAAGGCTTTGGTTCTTTTCTTTTTTTTTCCCACTCCCCCCAATCCCATGTATTTGAGAAGTTGGTGGGGGGGGGGTGGTGGGGATATTGGATATTTTGGGACAGCAATGGACTGAGAAGCAAGGAATCAGTAGAAGAACCTGCTGAAAATACTCAATGCAAGCCAATGCAAGTCAATGCAAATATTCCACTTGTTCTCGTATGGAGGCGGTGCCTCGTTTCTTATTTTGTTTAAATCGTTAGAAAGTCAAAAGCAAAAAAGACATAAAAAACTTGAAGAGGTAGGTCTTGTTGCATATTGTTTCATTTTTTTTTTTTAGTGTTTTTTGGATGAACGGCTCGGCTGTTTTCATGTGTCATGACAGGGACGCCCACGCCACCACTGACCGGAGCGTTTTGAGCCTTTCAGGCTGTACGTGTTCGACGGCGTTGGAACGCATTTATTGCACATGACGAGAGGAGTGTTGGCGGGCGTCTTTACAAATCGTTCGTTCGTTTTTATATTTTTCTTGTTTACTGTTCCGTTTACTCAAAAGCCAATCCAGCATTAGTGACCATTAGCCTCTCCTCGGTAGCCGCCGACTGTAAATGTGTCACACTCCACGCAGTGGGCGCACAAACGCAGACTTTCCGGTGTTGTTGGGTCCGGGTGAGGACTTATTTATTAATCGTCGTCATTCACGGCGTCGACTGTACGTGAATTGTTATTTAAAAGAAAAAAAAATCATTTTCGAGTTTCTTGTCAACCACTCGGAATCCTCAAAGCCGTAGAAATAAAAAAACTCAAATTTGCACGCGGCTGCTGTTATCCTGGCCATTTTTTTTTTTCCACCCAAAGGGATCCCAGAAGGACCATGCCGAGCTTTTTTTTTTTTTCTCTTTTTCCCTTTACATTCTTCAGGTCAGCACGTTGTTCCGATGTCGCAGGTATTAAGCTTTTCCAATTTCTCAATGGCAAAAGATTTGTAAAGGTTGAACCGGATGTTTGCCGCACGAATCTGTTGTCTGTGAGCGGTGCCTTAAGGAGCGACGACTTGTTATGCAGCACCAGTGCCAAGGTCACCTGCCAGCAGCTCGAAAAACAATTAGTTCATAAAGAAATAAAAATACGCAACCCGTCTGCCTGCCACGCCGCATCACGTCTCTCATTTCTCGTGTCTGAAACTCAACGGCGGACTCGGAGCCGCCGCATCTCGGAATGCTTTGTAGTTGAGGTTCTCCTGGGGACAAAGACGGGGACTACGGTTTCCTAAACTTTATACTTCATGTCAGTAAGCTTTGTAGTTTTTATTGGTCCTTCGTTCCAAGCACTTTATACTGTATTTCCTAGTAACAATTTATTTAAATTTCTTTTTATAAACAAAGTATATAAGTATTTGCTAATAAAGAAAATTGTGTCCAAAAAGATTAATTGTTCTTTTTTTTCCCAAACAGTGAACATGATTGTTTTTCAGATTGTTAACTGTTTACACAAAGTATTAAGAGACTGTATGGAATTGTCCAATGTTACCTGTAATACTCCAAACTTATTTACAAAATAAAACTTGTCAGATTTTGAGCTGTTTGCACCGGCGTCATCTTTGTGTTGGATTAAGCAGGTCAACCATCACACAGTGGTGTCAGCAGTGGGATTTAAATGGTCACACAATGGTGTCAGCAGTGGGATTTAAATCCATCAATTGATGAATTTCTCCAAGGTGAATTCCAACATTTGGAATATAATCGGTTCCATTTCTTTTGTTTATCCCATTAGAGCCCAGGCCGGTGAAGGGACTTGCTAATGGTCACACACTGGTGTCAGTAGTGGGATTTAAATCCATCAATTGATGCCTTTACCCAAGGTGACTGAGATATGATCGGTTCCGTTTCTTTTGTTTATCGCATTAAAGCCCAGGCATGTGAAGGGAGTTGCTAATGGTCACGCACTGGTGTCAGTGGTGGGATTTAAATCCACAGATTGATGTTTTTATCCAAGGTGACTAGGAATATTTTAAGATATGATTGGTTAACTTTCTTTTCATTTTCCTATTAAAGCCCAGGCAGGAGCGGGAACTTCCTAATTGTCTCAGAATGGTGTCAGAAGTGGGATTTAAATCCATCGATTGATGCCTTTCTCCAAGGTGAATTACAACATTTGAAATATAATCGGTTTCATTTCTTTTGTTTATCCCATTAAAACCCAGGCATGTGAAGGGACTTGCTAATGGTCACACACTGGTGTCAGTAGTGGGATTTAAATCCATGAATTGATGCCTTTATCCAAGGTGACTGACAATATTTAAGATATGTTTGCTTCTATCTCTTTTGTTTATCCCATTAAAGCCTTTGCAGGTGAAGGGAGTCACTAATGGTCACACACTGGTGTCAGTCAAGCGCCTTGAGCATGGGAAAGGTGCTATATAAATAAAATTTATTTTTATTATTAGTAGTAGTAGTGGGATTTAAATCCACTAAGCCACACTGCCAGCCTTTTCTCCCAGAATACCTGACATCTAAATGGCGCCCAGCAATATAATTTAGAACATTTTTTTTTTCTCAGACCAAAGCAACTGTCTCCATTGGATTTCTTTCTGCTCCCATTGTGTCTACAAGAAACCAAAAAGATGTGAAGAAAATCCTGTTTCTTTCCTATGACTTGTTAATGGTCACACATTAGTGTCAGTAGTGGGATTTAAATCCACAGCATTAGAGCTTTTCTCATTTGCCGCACTTGTCGGCCTTTTCTCCCAGAGAGACTGTGATCTAATTGGATCACCGCGGTATAAAGTAGAACAACTATTTGTATATTTCAGAAGCAAGGCCAGCAGTTTTCGTAATCTTAGTGAAGCACTTTGTCACCACAAACAGCGGTCCCTGCATGTCACCCGTATGTTAGCGCGAGTCCATTGTGTGACTTTGCTGAGGTCTCTGTAGAAACTCCAGACGAGAGCCTTGTGAACCCACCGGGGTAAAGCAACGAGGAGAAAACAAGGCCAAAGAAAATGTCGGCATTTGGCTTCTTTCTGATGTCAAGGAGAAACCAAAAAGATATTTTAAGGAGATCTCGTTTATTTGATTTTTCACTCCTATGATAGATAGATAGATAGATATGAAAGGCACTATATGATAGATAGATAGATAGATAGATAGATAGATAGATACTTTATTAATCCCAAGGGGAAATCCCATACTCCAGCAGCAGCTGAAGCTGCTCCTCTGTCTGGAGATGATCCTGTTCAGTGGATGCAGTGGATTCTCCATGATTGACAGGAGTCTGCTCAGCGCCCGTCGCTCTGCCACGGATGTCAAACTGTCCAGCTCTGTGCCTACAATAGAGCCTGCCTTCCTCACCAGTTTGTCCTGGCGTGAGGCATCCCTCTTCTTTATGCTACCTCCCCAGGACACCACCGCGTAGAAGAGGCCGCTCACCACAACCGTCTGATAGAACATCTGCAGCATCTTATTGCAGATGTTGAAGGACGCCAGCCTTCTAAGGAAGTATAGTCGTCTCTGTCCTCTCTTGCACAGATCATTAGTATTCGCAGTCCAGTCCAGTTTATCATCCAGCTGCACTCCCAGGTATTTATAGGTCTGCACCCTCTGCACAGTCACCTCTGATGATCATGGGGTCCATGAGGGGCCTGGGCCTCCTAAAATCCACCACCAGCTACTTGGTTTTGCTGGTGTTCAGGTGTAAGTGGTTTGAGTCGCACCATTTAACAAAGTCCTTGATTAGGTTCCTGTACTCCTCCTCCTGCCCACTCCTGATGCAGCCCACCATTGCAGTGTCGTCAGCGAACTTTTGCACGTGGCAGGACTCCGAGTTGTATTGGAAGTCTGATGTAAGTTGGCTGAACAGGACCGGAGAAAGTCCAGTCCCCTGCGGTGCTCCTGTGCTGCTGACCACAATGTCAGACCTGCAGTTCCCGAGATGCACATGTTGAGGTCTGTCTGTAAGATAATCCACGATCCACCGATGCCACCAGGTGTGAATCTACTCCCATCTCTGTCAGCTTGTCCCTGAGGAGCAGAGGTTGGATGGTGTTGAAGGCGCTAGAGAAGTCCAGAAACATAATTCTTACAGCACCACTGCCTCTGTCCAAGTGGGAGAGGGATCGGTGTAGCAGACAGATGATGGCATCCTCCGCTCTCACCTTCTCCTGGTATGCAAACTCCAGAGGGTCAAGGGCGTGACGGACCTGTGGCCTCAGGTGGTGAAGCAGCAGCCGCTCCATGGTCTTCATCACATGTGACGTCAGAGTGGCAGGTCATTCAGCTCACTAGGACCTGATACCTTTGGGACTGGGGTGATGCAAGATGTTTTCCAAAGACTCGGGACTCTCCCCTGTTCCAGGCTCAGGTTGAAGATGCACTGTAAAGGATTCCCCAGTTCCAGCGCACAGGCCTTCAACAGTCGTGGTGATACTCCATCTGGACCCACTGCTTTGCTGGCACGAAGTCTCCTCAGCTCTCTGCTCACCTGGGCGCTGTAATTGTGGGTGGGGATGTCTCTCCTATGCTGGCATCCTATGCTGGGAGGATAAAAATCGCAAGATGATTGGTGGAGTGGCTTAATCTTAACGAGACTCACCACATGGAGCCCCATCAAGATGATCAAGTTCAGGAGGATTTTTTGTTAACAGGTGTGTGGAATCAGCCCTGGGATCTCCACGTACAAACTGAAAGAGCTCAGTGACCTTAAACGTGTCACTGTCATTGGACGCCACCTTTGCCACATGTCAGTGGGTGACATTTCTGCTCTGCTCCATCCCCCCCGGTCACCTGTAAAAACTGTGGTTGTGAAGTGCAAGCGTTGAGGAGAAACAACAGACAGCTCTGACAGGGAGGAGGATGAGGAAGAGGAGGAAGATAAAGATAAGGTTGCCATTTTGGACAGTGACAAACTGAAAGAGCCCGGTGCCCTTAAACATGCCGGCGTCATAGGATGTCACTATTGACACAAGTCTGTGTGTGATATTTCTGCTCTACTTGATCTGCCACAGTCAAACGTTAAGTGCTGTGCTTGTGAAGTGAAGGCCTTGAGGAGCAACAACAGCTCAGGGTGGAGGAGGAGAAGAAGATTGCCATTTTGGACACTGACAAACTGAAAGAGCTTTGTGACCTTCAACATGCCACTGCCATAGGATGCCACCTTTGCCACATGTCAGTGTGTGACATTTCTGCTGTTATCTATCTGCCCTGGTCAACTGTAAGTGCTGTGCAACAACAACTCAGGGAGGAGGAGAAGGAAGATAAGGTTGCCGTTTTGGACAGTGACAAACTGAAGAGCTTGGTGGCCTTAAACGTGCCATTGTAATAGGGTGCTACTTTTGCTGAAAGTCTGTATGTGACATTTCTACTCTGTTCTGTCAGCCCCAGTCGATGTTGTGTTTGCGATGTCCAAGCGTTTGAAGACCATCAACACCTCAGCCACTGCCCTGAGTTGGAGGATAAGGTTTGTCATTTTAGAATCTGCAGGCACTGCGCTCACTAGACAAATTATTAGGCACATCTGGACACCCGACTACCCATGCAGTGGTCTAATGAGCCCCTCGTGTGGCAGCAGCACAATGCATCGAATCCTGCAAATGGAGGTCAGCAGCTTCACTTTATGTCCACATCAAACATCACAATGCCATTGATGCCAGGTGGGCTGCTTTGAGTATTTCTGGAACTGCTGAAGTTTTCACCCACAACAGCCTCTCTAGCGTTTACTCAAATTGGTGCAAAAACCCAAAAACGTTCAGAGAGTGGAAGTTCTGTGGACAGAAATATCTTGTTGATGAGCAAGGTCAGAGAAGAATGAGGCCAGACTGGTCAGAGAGCCTATGATCACACAGTGGGCCACTCTGAACACCTGTGGTGGGCACTAAAACCTCCCTGAAGCCAATCATGTCAAACCTTGAGGTGGTCTTTTTGGAATTCTTGTGTGATTCAGGCACCTTAGTGATGTTCGTCACCTCTCTGGCTGTGTAATAGTGACACCTGCTGGTGCTTTAGGGAACCAGAAGCAAGCTGTGCCACATCACCATAAGGCATTTAATACTCACACTGAAGAGTCAGACAATGAAAGGCACATAAAAAAATAAAATATGGAACCCCAAACTGCAGCCCCTTTAGCCTGAGCCGTCTATGAGGGCAGCTTTTTAAACAATGCCTATCTTGTCATCATCATTGTCTTCTTTATTGCTCTCTCCCATTTCAGTCATTTGTGCCCATTAGGGGTTTGCTTCTCTTGATCTCAGTTCAGTGAGCCCTTCCAGAACAGGAGCCTCTTATACCGAGAGCACTGATGTAACCTCACCTCACCTGGCACATGTGTGGGCACTGGGTGGGCATCTGCTTATGTGGTCCCTGGGATAGATGGGCATCCAGTTGTCTCTCTTCTTACAACCACTGCTTACAGGAAAGCCTCCATCACCCCAGGACCCTGATATGAATTAAGTGGGTTTGAGACAGGGGGTCACTCAGACCTGCGTGGGGAATATGTCGCCCCCTACTGGCTAAGGTGTTGTATTGTAAAGTGCAGGACTGCCAGCTCAGTTGCTTGTTTGCTGAATGAATCACTTTAAACCTTAGGGCTCTCATAGTGGAAATGTGGAAACAGTAAAGAGCCAGTAAATCACTATTGACATTCACGATACACTGCAAAAGAAAGGGAGGAATGCTGTTATTGATCATCAATAAGTGAACATGAACAACTGACTTCACCCAGGAGTGGTCATCTTGGATAGATAGATAGATAGATAGATAGATAGATAGATAGATAGATAGATAGATAGATAGATAGATAGATAGATAGATAGATAGATAGAGTGAAAGGCACTATATGATAGATAGATAGATAAGAGTGAAAGGCACTATATGATAGATAGATAGATAGATAGATATGAAAGGCACTAGACAGATGGATGGATAATAGATAGATATGAAATGTGATATATAATAGATAAATAAATTTTAGGTGGCTGGTTGTGAAAGGCACTATATAATAGATAGATAGATAGATAGGAAAGGCACTAGACAGATGGATGGATAATAGATAGATAGATAGATAGATAGATAGATAGATAGATAGATAGATAGATAGATAGATAGATAGATAGATAGATAGATAGATGGGAGGCAGCTAAAGGGCTTGAGTAAGGGCAATTCCGAGACATACCGGGATGTGGCAGAGTGCACTGACTCTTTTTCTCCCTTGCCTGCAGACCATTCACGGGAGATTCCACCTGGTCCTCTTGACATCACTTCCGGGAGTCAATGGAAGGAGACCTTGCCGGCTCCAGCTCCTGTGATGTCACGTCCAGGCTCGCACCAATGACAGAAGACCTACATGTGCCCGACCCCTTTGACTTCATTTCCTGTCTTCTCCTTTAAAAGCCTCCACCTTTTCCCGATTCCCTCAGTTCTGTTCTGGACTCGGTTTTGTGCACATCAGTGCTGTATCTATCAAAAGCTACTTTGCAGCCAGGAAAGCAGATTATACGGGTGGCTGCCCCAAACCTTTATATGACTCTGTCTCGTGTTTGTGACAATAGATAGATAGATAGTCTACCTGAAGGCAGGTGTTCAAACAATGCATGTCCTGGGTGTGATGGGTCCTGAAGAATTTTCTTGATGTTGTTGAGACAACAGGAACTATGTAGCTCTTCTAGTGAGGGGAGAGGACAGCCGACTATCTGCTGGGTGACCTTAATGACCCTGTGGAGCTCTTTCTTCTATGCTACTATGAAGCTGGAGAACCACGCACAGAGACAGTAGACCAGGATGCTCTCCACTGTGCAGCTGTAAAAGGACACCAGCAGTTTCTCAGAGATGTTGTTCTTTCTGAGCACCCTCAGGAAGTAGAGTTACTTTTGGGCCTTCTTCACTACCCCAGCAGTGTGTGTTCCTCAGGTCAAGTCCTCCCTAATGGTGACTCCCAAGAAGCAGAAGTCTGAGACCTTCTCCACACAGTCCCCATTAATGATGAGTGGCTGGATGTTGTCTGTCTCCTTCCTGAAGTCCACGACTAGCTCTTTGGTCTTGGCTGTATTGAGGAGCAAGTTGTTGTTCCAACACCACATTTATAGAAAGATAGATAGATAGGAAAGGCACTATATAATAGATAGATAGATAGATAGATAGATAGATAGATAGATAGATAGATAGATAGATAGATAGATAGATAGATAGATAGATAGATAGGAAAGGCGCTATATAATTAATATACAGATAGATAGATAGATAGATAGATAGATAGATAGATAGATAGATAGATGGAGCAGGTTGATAATATCCAGATGGTTGGATTGTTACCAATAAAGTTGTTTGAGATGATATTCTCTATAGAAAGGCACTATAAATACCTCAATCATTTTATCAAATGTTGTCCATCTTGCATACTCATGGGCCTCCACTAGCTAAGGGATGGATAGATTGGTTACTTATAAAATAGAAATATTAAAGCATTAGTATTATGCTGATAATTTGTCTTTGGGGGGCATTTACTGTTAAAATGTGCTTCATAAAACCAGAAGACGGCTGGTTTAATTATCATCACTGAATTCAATGGTAATGGACTCCATTCTGCTTCACAGGTTGCTGATGTACAGGTGGATGGGTGGATACGTAAAATTAAAGTACTTTGGTATGGCATTCTGTATGGAATGGAGCTATATTACACCAACAGCTTTGATTCCATTTCACGCTGACCTTTTCAGACATGGACACCATTCTGGCATACAGCTTGATAACAGATTTCATGGGCTGATGGATAAAAACTATTAAAGTGCCTTGAGATGATCGTCTCTATGGAAAGGCGCTGCAGTATATAACACCACAGGCCTATTGGTTATTATATAAAAATGGACATCACATTGTCATACAGCTTGATGGCAGGTAGATGGATGCATGGATGGACGCAGATGCCATTCTTTGAGATGTTTTCTTTGGGAAGGCCAACACCGATTAAGTACCTTGAGCTGATGCTCTCTGTGGAAGGGCACTACATAAAATCACAAGGCATCCAGTGACCCTTGGCAAGTAAGCAGCATGACATAGAATGGGACTGGAGGACCCTTGACCAATGCCATCTTAAAAAGAAGAAAATTTCCAGATGTTACACCAAGACATTTTTAAATAAAGTGATAAGGACTACAATTAGGTTCTTACTCAGCCTTCTCTCTGTTTATATCACAGCAGGCTTCATGTGACTTTCGGTCCAGTGTCATTTCAGATGGCCTCCGTACCGGGGGCTCTTGTGACACACTCACCCCAACACAGGGTCAAGGTCCATCTAGCACAGCAGATTTCCACCGCTTGCGCCTCAATCTGTAAGCACATTGCACAATGAAGCTGCCATTGCTTTGTCTGCAGTCTCCTCGGCCAAGCGGCTGAGTGATAAGGAGCTGGCACGTGTGAACACACTGACATCAAAGTCATCTTTATCAGAGCAGTGGGGTTTGTGCACTCCGCCACGTTTTAGTGGGACGATATCTGAAGTGGGTCACATTGGCAAGTGCCCGCCTGCGGGCAAGTCACCAAAGCGCTGATGGAGTATCCTCGGGGTGTGACTTCAGTTTCAGACCAAATCCAGTTTTATTTGTCACAAGCAAATTATGCACCCAGTCCAATGTGAAATGAAAGGCTTAAAGGGCTGCACCTTTAAGGAGAATATAAAGGACAGCAACAACAAGACATGACTTTTTGGGTGGGCAGCCCAGCCAGGATGAGGCCAGATTCCTTACCTAAATTGGAGATCAGCTCATTGGAACCCCAAGAGAAAAGACAAAGTGATCCCTTTCTTTTCCAGGAAGATGGCAGTTTGGAACTGGGCATGTTGGTGACCCGGTATGGTCAGATTAAGCCACAAGACCTGGCCAGAAGGCCTGTGTGATAGAAGAACAAGGGGAGACAACTGGTCAGGGTTACATGCTCCGCCCATCCCTGGGTGGCACTACCTGTATGGATACCCACAAAGCATGCTGGGTACTGTATTCCTATGGAGCAGCCTTGTTGGATTCCAGAGGTGCTACCCGAGGGGCCTGTGAGGGTTTGTGATCCCTACTGAAGGGGTCTTCTGCTCGACCCGGAAGAGTTTCCACTGGACCATCACCTAGCACTGGAAGTACTCCTGGCTGTAAGAAAAAAGTAAACCGCTCGCCCTCATCCAGACGAGTCAGAATTCGGAAAGGAGCTGGACAACATGTGCCTAGCAGGAGTGGAGGAATGAAAGAGAGAGAAAGAGAGAAGAGAAGAGAAGAGAATATTTGTGATGACCTGAAGTATAAGAACCTCATTGTAAAGTACTTTGGTTAATAAACCAACATTGTCGTGCACAAGGAGGAACCCTGGAGCCAGTGCACCAGCATAGGGTCTGACAATGGGACCAAGGATTTCATCCCGATACCTAATGGCAGTCAAGGTGCCCACAGCTGTCTAGCCTGTAGAGGTCTGTGTGTCCCTCCATGGATATGCCCGCCCCACCCAGACAACCAAACTGGTCATGCTGAACGATGTTACAGGCAGCATAACATTCTCCACGGCTTCTCCAGACCCTTTCATGTCTGTCACGTGTGCTCAGGGTGAAGCTTCTCTCATCTGTGAAAATTCTATGACAAATGCCAATCAAGCTCCACGGTACTCACTAGAGGACGTCGGGCCCTCAGGCCACCCTAATGAAGTCTGTTTCTGATTGTTTGGTCAGAGACATTCACACTAGTGGCCTGCCTGCTGGAGATCATTTTGTAGGCTCTAGCAGTGCTCATCCTGTTCCGCTTCGCCCAAAGGAGCAGATACCGGTGGGTCCTGCTGATGGGCTAAGGACCATCTACGAGGGGCCCTGTCCAGCTATCCTAGAGTGACTGCCAGTCTGTCTCCTGGAATCTCCTCCATGCCATTAAGACTGTGCTGGGAGACACAGCAAACCTTCTGGCAATGGAAGGTACGTATTGATGTGCCATCCTGGAGAAGTTGGACTACCTGTGCCTCCTCTGTAGGGTCTGGGTATGGCCTCATGCTACCAGGAGTGACACTGACTGTAGCCAAATGCAAAATGAGTGACAGAACAGATGAGGAGGGAAAAATGTCAGTGGCCTTCCTCCACCAGTTAAACCATTCATTCCTGTTTTGGGGGTCATCTCATTGTTGCCCCTCTGCTACTTAACTGACCAGATCAATAGCCCACAAGTTTCATTGATTTGATGCTCTACTCTCATTAAAAACGGGTCCTTTCATTTTTTTGAGCAGTATATATATATATATGATAGATAAGATAGATAGATAGATAGATAGATAGATAGATAGATAGATAGATAGATAGATAGATAGATACTTTATTAATCCCAAGGGGAAATTCACATAATCCAGCAGCAGTATACTAATACAAAGAAACAATATTAAATTAAATAGTAATAAAAATGAAAAAAATTAAAAAAATTAAAATAAAATTAATGTTCGCATTTACTCCCCAGGGTGGAATTGAAGAGTCGCATAGTGTGGGGTCTCCTCAGTCTGTCAGTGGAGCAGGACAGTGACAAAAGTCTGTCACTGAAGCTACTCCTCTGTCTGGAGATGACACTGTTAAGTGGATGCAGTGGATTCTTCATGATTGACAGGAGTTTGCTTAGTGCCCGTCGCTCTGCCACAGATGTTAAACTGTCCAACTTTAATCCTACAATAGAGCCTGCCTTCTTAACAAGTTTGTCCAGGCGTGAGGCGTCTTTATGCTGCCACCCCAGCACACCACTGCGTAGAAGAGGGCACTCGCCACAACCGTCTGGTAGAACATCTGCAGCATCTTACTGCAGATGTTGAAGGATGCCAACCTTCTCAGAAAGTATAGTCTGCTCTGACCTTTCTTACATAGAGCATCAGTATTGGCAGTCCAGTCCAATTTGTCATCCAGCTGCACTCCCAGATATTTAAAGGTCTGCACCCTCTGCACACAGTCACCTCTGATGATCACAGGGTCCATGAGGGGCCTAGGCCTCCTAAAATCCACCACCAGCTCCTTGGTCTTGCTGGTGTTAAGGTGTAAGTGGTTTGAGTCGCACCATTTAACAAAGTCTTTGATTAGTTCCTGTACTCCTCCTCCTGCCCACTCCTGATGCAGCCCACAATAGCAGTGTCATCAGTGAACTTTTGCACGTGGCAGGACTCCGAGTCATATTGGAAGTCTGATGTATATAGATTGAACAGGACCGGAGAAAGTACAGTCCCTGCGGCGCCCTGTATTGCTGAACACAATGTCAGACCTGCAGTTCCCAAGAGCACATATTGAGGTCTGTCTGTAAGATAGTCCACAATCCATGCCACCAGGTGTGAGTCTACTCCCATCTCAGTCAGCTTGTCCCTAAGGAGCAGAGGTTGGATGGTGTTGAAGGCGCTAGAGAAGTCCAAAACATAATTCTTACAGCACCACTGCCTCTGTCCAGGTGGGAGAGGGATCGTGTAGCATATAGATGATGGCATCCTCCGCTCCCACCTTCTCCTGGTATGCGAACTGCAGAGGGTCGAGGGCGTGACGGACCTGTGGCCTCAGGTGGTGAAGCAGCAGCCGCTCCATGGTCTTCATCAGATGTGACGTCAGAGCAACAGGCCGGAAGTCATTCAGCTCACTAGGACGTGATACCTTTGGGACAGGAGTGATACAAGATGTTTTCCAAAGCCTTGGGACTCTCCCTGTTCCAGGCTCAGGTTGAAGATGTGCTGTAGAGGATTCCCCAGTTCAAACGCACAGGCCTTCAGCAGTCGTGGCGATACACCATCTGGACCCGCTGCTTTGCTGGCACAAAGTCTTTTCAGCTCTCTGCTCACCTGGGCTGCTGTAATTGTGGGTGGGGATGTCTCACCTATGCTGGTATCAGCAGAAGGATGGTTGGAGGATGCAGTACTCCGAGGTGAGAGTGGGTTACTGTGATCAAACCTATTAAAGAAGTTGTTCATTCGGTTTGCTCTCTCCAGGTCTCTCTCAATGGCGGCACCCCACTTCGAGCTGCAGCCAGTGATAATCTTCATCCCATCCCACACTTCCTTCATGCTGTTGTTCTGCAACTTCTGCTCCAGCTTTCTCCTGTACTGCTCTTTCGCCCTGAGCTGGACTCGGAGCTCCTTCTGCACGCACTTGAGCTCATGCTGATCACCACCTTTAAAAGCCCTTTTCTTCTGGTTCAAAAGGCCCTTGATGTCACTTGTAACCCATGGCTTGTTGTTAGCATAGCAGCATACTGTTCTTACTGGAACTACAATGTCCATACAGAAGTTGATGTAATCAGTAGTGCAGTCAACAGCCTCTTCAATGTTCTCACTATGTGACCCAAGCAATACATCCCAGTCTGTAGTTCCAAAGCAGTCTCTCAGATCCTGCTCTGCGCCAAGGATATCGTGCATTAGTCGAGGTACGGCTGCAATTCTTGAGAGACAACCTACCAGAAATTACTGCAGGGAAGCGAGTTCGAATCCCGCTCAAGGCACATTGCCGAATGGAAAAAAAACTTTCTCTTCAACGAACGGTGCTTTGAATCCTGCATTACAGTTGTAGTTTGTTTATTTTTCTTTTTTGATTAAACGAAAACTGTTTAGTGTATGATTTGTCAAGGAACACACAGACAACAAGCAGTTAAAAATCACACTTAAACAAACTGCCTGCCCATTCTATTGAATCATAATTATAACAAATAATAATGCATTTCACTTCCTTATACTGTATAGCGCCTTTACTATCGTCTGAGACGGCTGCACAGATAATCAAGAAGGATAAAATAAAAATTAAAGCACAATAAGATTTAATAAATAATAGTGCACAGCTTTGTGTTTGTATATATTTATAACATTTGGGAAGTAATATATTCTAGTTGATGCTGACAATTAATTTGAAGTAGGTAAAATTAAATATTTGGAAATATTGCAAAGTAAACAGTAAACAGCATACACACCACATATATATAGCATTGTCTGAGTATTAAAGGTGTAGGTATACTTTATAAGCATAATTTATAACATCAATGTTAATATAGAGTATTATTATTATTCTATATTGGCCTTGATATGAACGATTTGTGAAATTAGTGTTAAGTATTAAAAAAAAGCATACCGGTCTCTTGTTTTTACAGGTACATATATACACAGTATATATATAATTTTTACTGCAGTAATTCATTGGTCTTTATATACCAGAAAGACTTTCCAAGAGTCTTTTGTAGGAAATATGTACACATAGTTGATTTATCATTTTCAGATAAAAATGAACTCGCCCAAACAATTCAGTTTAAAGTTTTTAAATTGGCAAAGATAAAGTCAAGAAAAAAAACTTTTCACTTTCTATGATTTGTATTTTTATAATTATAGAGCACTTCATATTATTTTTAAAGCTCACTATGTAAAATTGAACTGATTATACAATTCAATGTTTATTATATTTATAGATTATTATACCTGTCTTTACACTTGTTGCATAAATATTTAATAAATGTAATAAACTTAACCAAGATGTTTAAAAAATCGTTCAAAAATGTGCAGGTAAATGTAATTATATCTGCACAAACTGACATTCTTGAAGTAGGTAAAAATAAATATTTGGAAATATTGAAATATTGCAGAGAGAAATGTTTATATACTTAGTGCAATATAACTATATGTGTTCTAGTAAACAAGCATAATTAACTATATATATATATCTATAATATGTATGCTATTCTACAGCATGATATATAACTATATAACTATACTATACTATATATATATATATACTCAGCAAAAAAAGAAACGTCCTCTGACTTTCAACTGTTTTAACTTTCAGTAAACTTAATGTGTAAATATTTGTATGAACACTAAAAGAGTCAACACCATAAGACATAAACTACAAATGTTTCACAATGTGTCCCTGAATGAAGGGAGGCTCAAAATCAAAAGTACCAGTCAGTATGTGGTGTGGCCACCAGCTGCTTGAAGTACTGCAGTGCATCTCCTCCTCATGGACTGGACCAGATTTGTCAGTTCTTGCTGTGAGATGTTACCCCACTCTTCCACCAAGGCACCTGCAAGTTCCTGGACATTACTGGGGGGAAATGGCCCTAGCCCTCACCCTGCGATCCAACAGGTCCCAGACGTGCTCAATTCCATCGACGATAAACACGAATCCGTCCATCACTCCTGGTGAGACAAAGCCGTGACTCATCAGTGAAGAGCACTTTTTGCCACTCCTGTCTGGTCCAGCGAAGGTGGGTTTGTGTCCATAGGCGGCGTTGTTGCTGGTGATGTCTGGTAAGGACCTGCCTTACAACAGGCCTACAAGCCCTCAGTCCAGCCTCTCTCAGCCTATTGCGGACAGTCTGAGCACTGATGGAGGGATTGTGTGTTTCTGGTGTGACTCGGGCAGTTGTTGTGGCCATCCTGTACCTGTCACGCAGGTGTGATATTCGGATGTACCGATCCTGTGCAGGTGTTGTTACACGTGGTCTTCCACTGAGAGGATGATCAGCTGTCCTTCCTGTCTCCCTGTAGCGCTGTCTTAGGCGTCTCACAGTGCGGACATGGCAATTTATTGCCCTAGCCACATCAGCAGTCCTCATGCCTCCCTGCAGCATGCCTAATGCACGTTCACGCAGATGAGCAGGGACCCTGGGCATCTTTCTTTGGGTGTTTTTCACAGTCGGTAGACAAGTCTCTTTAGTGTCCTGCGTTTTTAGAACTGTGACCTTAAATGCCTACTTTCTGTAAACTGTTAAGGTCTTAACGACCATTCCACAGGTGCATGTTAATTAATTGATTATGGTTAATTGAACATGCATGGAAAACATTGTTTAAACCCTTTACAATGAAGATCTGTAAAGTTATTTGGATTTTTAAAACATTATTGTTGAAATACACAGTCCTGAAAAAGGGACGTTTCTTTTTTTGCTGAGTATAGTAAAAAATGTCCAGGGAGCAATTCCACATAAAAGAAAGTGGTAGAAGTGATCAGTGAAATAGAGAAAAATAGAGATAAAAAGGTAAAAAGATAAAGTCATATACGGAGCTGCTGGAAAGGCTGCCACTCGGATGCGCCGAAATATGGTGATATATATATATATATATATATATATATATATATATATATATATATATATATATATATATATATGTATAATGATGGCTGATGCCTTTGTCCATTTAAAATACATTTGGTAAAATTTCATTTGTTTTACTAATTGGTGCACAGGCAGGTGAAGTGACTTGCTCAGGGTCACACAGTGTCCTTAGCGGGACCTGAGCCCACATGCTCAGGATTTAGAGTCCAAAGTCCATTTAGAGTTACTGTATATATATATTGATGAGGTGCATGCAGGTATGATTTTAAAGTTTCATCCGACATCTTCATGAAAAACTGAACTTTTAAGTTGACAGATGTTCTTGCTGTTAATGCCACATTTCTTCACTAGATGTCGCTGAAAAAAAAACAAGCACATGGAACAAACTTGCCCAAACACGGGGCGTGCCGGATATAAACGTCACAGTTTGGCATACGCCCCTTGACGGCTACTGTTGAGCGCTGGTTGGTTCTAAGACAGAAATGACGTAACGAAGCCTTAACTATTTGGCGGTTTGTCTTAAAAATGGCGTTGGCGCGCGCCCATCGTTTGCAAGTTTTCATGCACGACTTGGACAGCGAAGGATACGAAGAAATGGGATGAATCAGGATGTGCTCTAAACTTGAAGCTATTTATGCCTATCCGGATGTTAATAAGGTGCCCTCCAGTTTACTAAAACGCATTTCGTCGCCTCATTGAGGACGCGAGTGTTTCGGATGTTTAAACAATAACGCCGTATAATCAGAATGGACTCTTCTAAAGACAGTGACTATCTGTGGATGCTTCTCCAGGCTTTGGACTTTCGACCGCAGCAGGCCACCGCAGCCATTGGCAAGCAGGGCGGAAGAGTTGAGCTGGGAATGTAAGTAGCGGCGCAGCGCCGTTTTTACGGCCTGGCCTGGTTTCTTTAGAAGCCTCGTTTTCATCTTAAGTTGTAACCGCAACCAGGGCAGGGAAAGCTAGACGCGGAAGGTTGCGTCGTAGACACGTAAGTAGAGTCGAGTTTGTAACGTGCTTCGTGTTAGGTACGGCTATGTAGGTGCGCGCCTCTTGAAATTCATACCTCGACGTGCCTTTTGAAAAGTTGTCAAAAGTCCGAAGAGGTTTATTTTCGGTTTCTCTTGTTTTAGTGTATGCGGGGGTGTATTAAAGGGGCTGCGGATACATTCAGTAGTTTAGCAGACCGCTCCCGTTCTGGTCGAAGTTTTCGTTCTGCCAGCTGGGCCCAGGGCGTCGGTGTGGTCACGTGACTGCCTTCTACGCCGTGCGCTGCTTTTGGTGCTGATGTTGAGGGAACCATCAAAACAAAATTCCAAGAATTGCTTACTGAGTCTGTCCAGTGTGGCATATATAGATAATACTTGATGTCACTTGTTGCTACTTTTAAAATGAAGCGTGCTATGAATGCATGATGAAGTGCCCCTGCTAGGCTTTAAACGTTAAGGTCTCTGCGCAGTCATGGCAGCACCGTCCCACATTGCAAATCGGAATATACCTCATTCCACATAAACTTCAAAATTGAATGTGATGCACAAACAATATTTTATTCCCCCCCATTTAAGCGGGGGCCAGTTCTGCATATTTACATCGATGCTCTTTTTTTTTGGTTTCTTGTCAGTTTGTATTCGTTACCCGTCGTTACTTTTTAGGGAACTAAGCCACAGAGCAGGAACGTCACAGCTAAGCTTCACTCCGTTTGGCCTGCTGTGGTGGAAGCCATTACGTGATTGACAAGGCTGTACATCCAGTTTTCATGTGATGTGGATGCACATGCATAAAACAGAAGTTGTCCTCCGGGACCCAGCATTAAAAAGGCAGTTTTTAGCAGTGCTCGGTTGATCTAACTTCATCGGAGCAATTTACTGCACTCCTATTACAATATTCAATGTGGCGCTGAGGGGTCACCTGCCACGTTTGGGTCCCAATTATTCACAGAAGCCTGATTTATAAAATACCGCGTGAAACCTTTATTCTGGGTAGAGAAATTGGGTTATTGGGCTCAGAGAAATTTAACAGAGGGGGTACAGTGCTCTCCATATTTGGGACAAAGACACATTTTGTTATTTCCACGTGGTTCGTTGTGTGGTGGGTGTGGCATCGCGTTATCAGCACGTGCTTCCAAAATCACACTCTATTACAATAAAGGCACCTTGTGAGAAGAAAGTTCTCTAGGTGCTAAAGACCACGTTTCCAACATTCCAACAGGTTTTAAGTTCTGGGGAGCCCCCCACCCCAGCCAGGGCTGTGTGAACATTAGAACAATCTAGATGAGAACGGGCCATTCAGCCCAACAGAGCTCGATGTTCCTATCCATTTAATTCTTAGAACATTAAGTCTACTTCCTACTGTCTACCACAGTGCTTCTCAACCTCGGTCCTGGGGACCCACTGTGCTTGTAGCTTTTTGTTCCAACCAGATTCATAATCAGTGACAACACTTGATAGCACTGATCTCATTTAATTAGCTGGTATTTTTTTCTCTGGTTCTACATTCAGAAAATCACAATAGCGTGATTTTTATAAGACATTTTAGAAATATTTCTAATTTTTCTATATATTTAAATGCTGAACTCTCTTTTGTTGTTTTCATTGTATTTCGCCCTTTCTCTGTGCAGTTTTCCCCCCTGCATTTGTATCTTATTAATGACAATTAAAAATGAGCAGAGCAGACACGCTGGCAAACACAGAATAATCAAAGGCTGTATCAGGCCCACTAATTAGTAAGTAATGCATTAATTAAACAATTGGCACACCTTGAAAAGTAGAATGAAAATATTGTTAAAGAAAAAAAAAATTTTCTCATAACTGCTTGGTCTATCTATCTATTCTATAGTACCTTTTATCCATCCATCCATCCATCCTTAAAGACAAAGGTCCAAGGCTTTACAGTCCTGGTGCTTCCTATCTTGCTATATGGTTGCGAGACATGGATGCTATCCGGTGTCCGGTCGCAAACGCAGCACTGCTTCATGTGTGTCTCTCCGGAAAATCCTTGGGTACCGTTGCTTTCACTTTGTGTTGCTCATGGAGTCCCGAATGAGGCCCATGACCTGCATTGTGACGGAGCATCAGTTATGGCCATGTGGCGCGTTCCCCCACCACCCCCGAGGATGAGCCGGCTCATAAGATCCTCCTTGTTGGGGACCCGAGTGGCTGGACCAGGCTAAGGGATTGCCCACGTAACACCTGGCTGTGGCAGATAGAGGGTCATTTCCAAAAAGTGGAACTGGACTACGTGTCTGCCTGGGGGGTTGCCAACCGAGATCCTGGGTTGTTTCGTTGTGTAGTGGATGCGGCAACGCACTGTACCACTTCAGGCTCCCCAACTTGACTTTATTTATATAGTAGGGGGCTTTGCCCCCTGCTCGCTTCACTCGCCAACCCTCGTGTTTGGTTTTTCGGATACACACTTTTAAGATTTTTTTTTCCTTTGGACTGTTGCTATTTCATTAGTTTCACTTTTATTTCAGAACTTCATTAAATACAATATTTGGAATCTTTCGAGTCCCAACATGCTGAATCTTTTAAATGAGGTCCGTGAGACTTGTGTTTAATGACTTTGTACCCTAATTCGGGACAGGTTTCTCTATTTTGAATTTCAGTACAGACAAAACGATCTTCATCATCAGCAGTTAATTTTTTTTTTTTTTTTGCAAAGTAACCAATAAATGCATGCGAGGTAAACTCCGTTTTTAAAATTCTCTAACTTAAACTTCAAAGCCTTACAATATTTACATACTTCTGAAATATCGCCTGTGTCCATATATTCAATCTCTATTTGCCTTTTCATTATTTCTCAGACTAGCAACTTTGTTTGCGCAAATGCGATCTTTACTATTTTTTGGCACTTTCGTGTTTTTTTTTTTCTGCTTTCATATTCAGTATCGTGCTCTGCATGTGTATCGCACCTACATTTTTTTTGTGTCTTTTGAATTCGAGTTTTCATTTTCTCTAACCTGCTCTGCATGTGTTTGGCCCCCTTGGTTTTTTTAACCTCTTATGACGTTTTACTTTGTTTTCTACTTTCTTTTATTTATGACCTCGCTTTATCCTGCTTTTTTTCAATGACGCCTGGTCCATGGTGATTTTCCCTTTTTTCTAGTAATTTCCATTTGTTTGCGCTACTACGATCTTTACTTTTTTTTTTTTAAATATATATATAGTTTTCCTACTTTCATATTCTTTTACTTTCTCCACATGTGTATCGCGGCAACTTTTTTTTTTTTTTGAGCCTTTTGAGTTCCACTGCTTTCATAATTTCTAACCTGCTCTGGATGTGTTTAGCGCCAACGTTTTTGAATGTCTGTATGAAGTTCTACTTTGTCTTTTACTCTTTTGTCTTTTAGTTCTGAGCCCGATTGGACCTGCTTTTGTTTCAGTTCCACTTGTTCCAGGCTGGTTATTACTTTCCTTATTTTCTGAATTTGCACCTAGATTATTTTTCTTTTTTGCATTTCTTTTCTCTCTAACGCTTTTGAGTCTCTCTTCTTCCCGCTGCTCTTCTTTGCTTAGTTGTCGACATTTCATCTATAACGTATTGTCCATATACACTTTATTTGCACTGAGAGCCCTGAATCTGTGTGTGCTCAAAGTCTTTACACCACTGAGTGTTTTGCTGCTCGTGGTCTTATTTGATAATCGGTTGTCAGTAAGGCGTGTCTTGCAAGAATCTCATGTTCTACGTCATCGCGAGATGGGCCTGGTTCAATCTCGTGGTACAAAGTCTCATGTTTAAGTTTCCCGTGAGACGCTTCGTGGTCAATCGTCTCGCGGGTCTTTTACGTGTCTTGATCACGTCTCGTTTCCTAATCTTTCTCTCCCAGGATTTTTTTAATATATACACATACTAGGGGGCTGTTCCTCCTACTCGCTTTGCTTGTCCACCACACAGCACTTCGCATCTCTGCCGCTCGCGTTGTGAGGTGAGGTGAGGTGAGGTAAGGGGTCTGGGGGCGGCTGAGCACGCGCTAAAGACAAATCATCTACTGAGCTGTGTGATCTGCGTGTCGCGCTGCGTGTTGATCATTTAAAAGCCTGTACGGCAGCTGTCCTTTTTGTCTCACTTCCTTGTCTCGTGAGACGTTAGTGTCGTCAAGAAATTGTTTGTAAGTAGGGCGGGGACTTCAAGGTGTCTCTCCGAGATGATGACGTCTTGATCCCAAATTTTTTTTATATATTTTTTTTTTTTTAACCAAACTTAGTTTTCTAATTTCTAGATTGTTCCCAAAACACAGAACTTGGGAAATAAAATAACACATCACTTAATTAGTTCAGGAGTCCAATTTAAAAACAGAAGCTGGTTGGAACAAAAATCTGCAGCCTCAGGGGGTCCCCAGGACCAAAGATGGGAAACACTTGTCTACCACATTACTTAGTCGCTTATTCCATGTGTCTGTAGTTCTGTGTGTGTAAAGAAGACATTCTTAATGTTTATGATGAGAAGTCAAGTAAAGTGATACCTTTTATTGGCTGGCCAAAAAGATTACAATACGCAAGCTTTCGAGGGAACTCGGTTCCCTCCTTCAGACAATTTCTTCTTTATCTTGCCTGAAAAAGGGGCCTGACGTAGTCGAGTGGCTGGTAATCTGTGGTGTCCACTGGCAAGCTATGTTGTTTGATAAAGTCCAGTAGCCAGCTTGCCTCCTACGGGTCTATGTCTGTGTAGTACTCCCAGGGTGAATGTTGCCATCGGCTGGGGACCAATCAGCTGATGCAGGTACTTGCCTTTCATTTTTGATCTCCAGATTACTTGCATTAAAATCAGAGTTTAGTAAGTCAGAGTCTGATTAACAATAATACTCAAGAAATAAATAAAAAATACACACCGAGTGTTTTGCTTTGCTCTCTCACCTGATGTTGAGGCCATTCTAGACGTTTACGCTACTCACACACACACACACACGGCGGGATTCGATGTCAAGTCACTGAGTTTAACTGCCGTCCTAGCAAAGAGGCTCTCCCTGTAATATAACTGGAAGTGTTTGTGTGTGGTTTTTTTAAAAAACACCCTCTGCCCCGGATGTTGACTTTAGTTGATACCCGCTCTCAACCTCTTGTGTTGTCGAAAGTTAACATCTGCCCTAAAAGGGTTAAATGCACTATCTCGATCTGATCATTGTTACCCTTCAGTCATGACTCCTCTTAATCTTTTTTTTTTTTTTTTTTTGCTTAAACTGAAAAGGTTCCACTTTTTTTTTTTTTTTCCTTTCATTAAAATACAATTTATTTTTGTATACTGTAGCCCAAAATCACACAAGTAGTGCTGCAATGAGCCTTAACAGGTCCTGCCTTTGACAACCCCCCCAGTCTTGACTCTCTAAAAAGATGAGAAACTCCCAAAAAAAAAAAAGAAACCTCAGGGAAAGACAGTTCAAAGAGAGACCCCTTTCCAAATAGGTTGGGCTTGCAGTGGGTGTCAATACAACAGAATACATAGAACATAAGTAATCCTCAATACAATACAGTAGTGCAATAGAAATATTACAAGTACAGATGAGAATTAAACAGTAGGTGATAAATTCGTTTCGATTCGTTAAAATCCTCCTGCTTCATACCCTCTTCACTGTGGTGCCTCCCAGAATATCACCAGTTTTGTTGGTGGTACTGAGGTCATTGGACTGATTACTGGGAGAGATGAAGACAGCCTACAGGATGGAGGAGGCCAATCTGGCAATGTGGTGCCAGGGCAACAATCTCTTCTTCAAAGTTGTTAAAACAAAAGAGATGATTTTGGACCCATATAAATGTAGGGCGCAGCTCACTCCACTATACATTGGTCAGGCAGAGGTGGAGAAAGGGGGGGGGGGAATCTTTAATGTTTGTTTTTAAGAGTCTTACCTGGTCCTGCAACACTATTCATTTTGTAAAGAAATCTCAACAGTGTTTGTATTTTGTGAGAGAGAAATTTGGCATATCAGCCAGAGTACTTGGTAACTTGAATAGTATTGAGCATTCTTGTCAATGCCATCATCGTCTGATATGGTAACTGTTCTGCACAGGATTACAAAGCCCTACAGTGGGTGGTCAGAACACCTTATCCATCTCTGGAGAACATTTACCATGCCAGACTTATCAGGAAGGGTCCACCACATTATGAAGGAGAACACCCACCCCCAACACAGCCTATTCAACCTCAGGCAGACACTGTAGGAGTGAAATCAAGGCTTACAAGACAATGGAGAAGTTTTTATCGTTGGGCATTAAGTCATTTTAGTGATTTTTAATCTTCCTTTATTGTTGGGCATTTAGGCTTTTTAGTGATTTTTTTTTTATCTTCCCCTCGCAGTGCATGGTTTTGCTGGCACCTAGGCTCAGCCAGTAATATGTCTGCTCTATTCAACTGTTGAATTATGAAATCTGCATTGCATTTTTTATATATTTATGTAATACAGTATTTGCACTATATATGCTGAAATTGCACTGTTGTATTTATAGTTGAATTATTTTTTTTTATCTATTGTATTTTTACTATTAGAATGTTAATTGTCAGTCATTGTCCAACTCGCTATATCCTAACACAGGATCACAGGGGCGTCTGCTGGAGCCAATCCCAGCCAACACAGGGCGCAAGGCAGGAATAATTCCCAGACGGTGCCAGCACACCTCGGATGTTAATCGTCTTGTGTTTAATTTTTTGTATATTTGTGGCCAGTAGAGCATGCAGACAGAGATTTTCATTGTATAGTCTGACTGACTGACTGTTTCCTGTGTATGTGGCAATAAGCTGTCAACTCAACCTTTTAAATTCTGTGCATTTTTTTTTCTTTTTCAGGCATATGTTTGCTAAGCCTAATAAAGATGCTTTTCACATTGTGGCACATTTTTTATTTGACAAGTTAGACTCTGCTCGCACAAAAGAATTGTTCAGGTATGAAATTTCCATTTTTACAGTTTTTTTTTTTTTTTTTTTTTTGCTTTTTTTGTTTAAACCATTTTTATGATTGAGAGATCTAAGGGTTTTAATAGTGCTTCTTTATTAGTTAGACTATTGTAACATTATGTGTAGAGCCATCTTTTGAGAAGGAGCCCCTACTAGGAACCAATGAAGCATTGTGTGATTGATTTTTTTTTAAACTGTTTAATTATTGGATGTGTTTACATTTCAGTTTACTTTACCGGGATTCCATGTAGTTGGTGTTTTGAATGTTTTCCAGAGAGCTTGAAAACTGCATTAAAATTGATATGTGACTTTTGTTCTTCCTCTGTGCTGTAAGAATATCATGTCTTAGACTTGTGTGCAAGAGTTGGGTCTGCCTTGGCTGACATGCAAGTCTGCGTATTGCAGGGAACATCGGGTATGTGCCAGGCTTATTTAAAGGTATTAAGTGTATGACAGGTTTTGACTGTGATGAAAACTACAAATTTCATGCAAATATGGAGAGGACAAACCAAATTCTGCTTACATTGTGCTAAATTAAGCTCATAAAAATTTTTTAATTGTGAATGGTATTTGCATTCATGAACACACAAAATATTCAGATGTTTCTATTGTCAAATTTAAGTACAAAATTGAAAAGAAATGGAAATAAATTTAACAAATTACAATAACAAAAAATATATTCACACACACAATATTCTAAATCAATTTAACCTAAAAATATTTAGTCAGTGTAATCTTTTTAAATGTATATGTAAAGAAAACATCAGTACATATATGGACATCCATGAATAACTTCTGTAGGTTTTGTCACTTAGTTATTTTTAATGCAGAAGTTTTTGTTTGGTGGCTGTTCATTCATCCACTTTTTCTGGTGCCTCCCTATGAAGCATCTAGCAGTGTTCTGCTGTCTTGCAGACATCTCAAAGTCCCTGGTACCTTCTTTCCATGTTTTCGATATCCTGATGACATCTTTCACCCTGTTCTTCATTCACCACTCGGATATTTTAGGGGAAAAATTCCAAATTTGATTTAAAAAAAAAAAAAAAAGTGGTCTTTGAGACTTGTATTGCGACTCAACTTATTAAACTTATGTAATAAATGTATCCCAGTTTCTTTATAATTTGGAATAGTTACCCAAACCCTTAGAAATAACTTCTTTGACTGTGACCCAAACCAGGTCTTTCACCACAACATCAAATCCACCATCTGAAGGGAGTTTTCTAATAACATCTGGCAAAAATTAGCCTTGGACAAACCCCTAAACATTTGGCATAAACAACTAGAACAGGCTCCGTCTTTTGAGAGGGCTTTGACAAACTGGTTCATTAAACCAAAATTATTAAGCAGGTGGGTACTGCTGGTTTGACTGTGTCGGATGAGTGGTTGCTCACAGAGTCTCGCACGAGGCACATTGCCTGCATTGTGAGGGAGCGTCAGTTATGGCTCTACATCCATGTTGCACGATTGCCTGAGGCTCACAGGACCCTCATTGTTGAGGGCCTGACTGGCTGGACCAGGCAAGGGGACACCCACATAACACCTGGATGCAGCAGATAGATGGTCATTTCAGGAGGCAGAAACTGGCATCTGCCAACCAGGATCCTGAGCTGTTTTGTCATGTGATGGGTGCAGCAACGTGCTGTACCAGTGCATGCTTCCTGACTTACCATTTGTATTTTTGTAGCTGGTCATTCTCTCTGAATCCAATGTAAATTCTTGGCTCTGCTGTCCCTCGCAGAGAACACCTGTGCCTCTAACCATGGTTATTATAGTTTTTGCATTTTTATATTAGTATTTATTGCTGTATTTTTTCTGACCTTGCTTGGGCCTGAGTTGCCTCGAAAGCTTGCATATTGTAATCTTTTTAGTTAGCCAATAAAAGGTGTCATTTTGCTTGGCTTTTCTCTACACTCATAATGGCTAACACGGTACAACAACCTAGTACTACTGACCTTGCTTGAAAATTCAGTTTAGTTTTAGTTTTCCTTCATCGTGTATTTTTAGTTTTAGTTTAGTTTTTATTTCACAAAGATATTTCTATTTTATTTTTATATCTATTCAGTTAATTTCAGTTTTAGCAATTATGTCATGGAGCTCCAATGGAGTTTAGTTTTGTCACAATCGGACAGAACTGTACACTTAACAGATTTGGATACGAGTTTAATGTTAGTGGAAGCTTACTACACTACATGGTTTACTATCTGGTTTTGTTTTTGTCTGATAAAAAGCATAATCAAAACTAGATGCTGATTATGAACAATTTTACACAATTTTATAATTTTTAAAATATTTTCTCATGAAAATCACGGGTGCTTAGGAAGAACAGGGCTCTTAGACTTGAATCGGTGTGCAGACCCCACCTAGCTGTATTGAGGGAAACAAAGAAAAACAAGCATGTAGTGTCAAGGTTAGGGGCAGTGAGACTTGAATAGCCCACCGTAAAGGACAGTAAACCCATAATGAGCGGAGCAAGAGCAGGTAATAGGAGTACAGACAGGCATAAAAACGACAGAGACCGCATCTCTGATTAAGAACAATATATACGTTCTCTAAACCTGTTTATCCAGAGCAGGAGACCTGGAGCCTACCCAAGCAGGTTTGGATGTAAGGCAGGAAAAATCCCTGGTATGCAATATATATGATAAGGCTGATATTAAGAACAAAAATATTATGATATTTCAACTATCTATTTTGAGAGAGAGAGAAAAACATTGAAAAAAGGGAGACGCATATTTAAAATATTAATTCTGCTAATGGATTACTTTCACAATATCGGGTATTTTGAGTTGTGAATATAAAGAGAGAAATTAATAAATATAGAATAAATATAAAAACCCATTAGTATGTTTAGGTTTTCATCACTTGGCAGACTCTTTTCGCCTACCTACCTTTTTGTTTGTATCGTTTCATTGTTAAACGATGTTTTTAAAGCAAAAGTGATTGGTCAGCAACAATATGCTGATCTTGTATGATAACCTAGTCAGTCTCTCGATCAGTACCGTTTTTATTTTCAAAAACCGGGAGTGGCCTCCCCTAGACTTTCTTGTATAGTCCTATATGGGGATGGATATTTGACAATGATTATATTTTATGTACATTAAGGAGCCATCAAATCAAATTAATGATATAGTGAACAATTTATTATAAAAGTAAAGTTGAATAAATCAGACTCAACTGCATGAATAAACAAAAAAAAAAAATCGAGTATGTATTTAGGTAAAGTACCACTTCCGGGTGATGGATTCGGCCCAGAAGTTAATACAAATCTACAATTGTGGTGTAACAACCACATGCCGAATGTCTATAACATCAAGATTAATCAAAATATCGAGGTTGAATGTTTTTCATGATTACAATACTTTCTCTATACCTCGTATATGAGAAAGTAAAAACGATTTCTCCTGTGCGAAGTGGCAGGTGAATTGCTGTCAACAAAAAGCAGTCACCTGAGAAATAAACTGAAACGTTACTCACTCGTGATTTTTCTGTCCATATGATAAACATTTTATTGACCAGCACATTATGATTTCAGCCATTTGAATTTTGTCTTGATGTACAACAAGCGCAAAGAAAGGCGGCACATAAATCACTTTCTATTCCACACGCTTTTCACGTGTGTTCAGCTTGCTCTGTCCCCTCAGATGCTGTGTCAAAAGCCACCCTCCGTCACCAGCCACCATTCACTTGATGAATATGTGCGGGCGGCTCGTGGTGGATGACATTCTGTTTTAGAGTTAAAACTTACAAGGGTTAAAGACTAACGGCAAGAATATTCATTCAAAAATGAAAACTAAAATACTTTAGTAAATTATTTTATTTCACTTAGTCTTTCCAGCTACTTTAATAGTTTTGTTTAGTTTTAGTTTTTCATTTCAGTTTTGTTTTATTTCAGTTTATGAAATTTTTTTTTAATAATAGTTTCAGTTTTGATTTTAGTTTTCGTTAACTATAATCACCTTGCCTCTAACTGCTTGACATGGTCTTACCTGCTGTGGTGACTCCTCACCTTGTTTAATTCCAGCTATATTCTGAACTTATTATCAAATAAAATGTGTTTTACTAAAAACAAATTTTTTATGTTAGACAATATTATATTCAAACATATTACAGGTCGAGCATCCCCTAATCTGAAATGCCTGGAACCAGATGTATTTCTGTTTCCAGGTAATTTTGGATTTTGGAATATTTACATATGCATGATGAGATATTTTGGTAACACACTTGATCAAGCAGGGAAATGCAGCCAAACCAGCTGAATGACGACTTGTGAGAAGAATAATTCATTACCACAGAGCTGTTAAAATTTAGTTCCCTTTAGAGGGCCAATGCTGGATACTTCCATTGAAGAACCAAAATGTGTGCATGCATCTTTCCACAAAACCTGTAGTTTTATAAAGCATGGAATTCTCCTCTTGTGTGTTCCTGTGCGCTTTTTTTTTTAAAATTTTTTATTAAATGCACAGCATTTATCCACTCGCTGGTCCCTATGATAGTTGATTGAATGATGGTGGTTTGTGGCATTCACTGCTTGAGACGTGATCAGAAAGGATAAATCTGTTTGGAATCTGCCCGTATGATGTTCATATCAGCTCAGCAGTATATATTTAAAAAAAAAGAGAGAACATAGGTGGTGTCATGCTAACACTCTATTTGGATTATGGAGCTTTTAGGAATTTTTTTAGGCATTCTTGACCTGTATCATTAAAATATTGATATTTAATTACTGTGTATTAGAACAGTGTATTTACAACTTTATTTGTACCTGAGGGAAATTTTAGCTTTTTACCAAAGCTGTTTAACTAACTAAATAAGTAAGAAAATATATACATCAAAAGAGTATAGTGTATGTATAGTTGTATAGCTCTGTTGCCTACTGTGTAGATTTCACTGGTGGGAGCTGTTTATACCTTTTAAAGGTCCTGTCTTTGTCACAATGTGAGAAAATGTATAAGGAAAGGTTCATTTACAGGTTACAAGGCCTTCTAATTTCAAATCTAAAGCATAAACTTTACTTTGGTTATAACCAACCAATAGCTGATAGAGTAGCACTTGAAATCTACAATCTTTCTTTGAGCGTCATGCTGTAGCCTTGCACTCCCAGGCCGGACAGACTGACGCACTTCCACATGTAGACATTTATATATAAGATGAGAAAGGATTTCCATATTTTTGCAACACACTGAATCTTTAAACATCTTAAGCAGATTCTTTCTTTTCATAACAAAACGGTTAAAATTAGAACATCATATTGCCATGCTTAGAAAAATCACAATTCAAATTGAATCAGCAACCAAGTATCAATGTAATATTGAATTGGGAGGTCTCAGCTGATTCCCAACCCTTGTAGTCCCCCTTTTTCAAAACTGAAATGTGGCTTGGTTTCCGTACTGTGGCAACAGCCACCTGTAGCAGAGGGGTCTACAACACTTCACACTCGAGTTACCGGTAGCTCGCCAAAGTGTTAATGAATCCTACATAAATTTGAAAACTTGATTAGTCAAACTAGGGGTGGGCGATCTTTCCAATAAATCCTATCACGATCCTTTTAACACACAATCGCGATCCAAAATCTGAATTGCAGTCTGTCTTTTCAGTGTGGCAGACACTTAAGAGAATATCCAGACTCATACTCATGACCTTACGTAACACTATTTTAAATATCAAACAAAGTTGAATTCAGTTGTTCTCATTCGCTAGCTAAGCAAAGTTAAGGAACACGCCCCAAAGCTGGTGAGTGAGTGAGGAAGGCCCCTCTCCTCGGCCCACTGCTTGTTTCTCGGATTTGCGCTAATAAATCGGTACCGCAAGCGAACTCTGATACATAGTGAAATGAGAGAAGTCGCAAAATCTACCAGAATGTTCAAGCAAATTATAGAAAAAATATGATCTAAATCTGTTATATAGTTCTCTCTTGAAAAGTGAACAGACATTGGACTTTATATATTAGTAAACCTTCAAAATAATGTGCAGTTAAAGTCTCAACAGCATTTCTGGAACTTAGCAGAGCCCGATAACTCTAAGAATCTTCACCAAGCAGGTCTGAAAATGTCTGCTTTGTTTGGGTCTCCATACCTCCGTGAGTCTGATGTGAATGTCATGAAATCAAAGTTCAGAACACGACTGACAGACGAACATTTTAAATGACTCAATAAGAGTGAACCTCAGTGGCTCCACTCCACCATACATCTCCATTCCAGTCATCTAACTAACTAAAAAATGACAAATGAATAAGTCATATCTGTGGATTTGGAATTGTTTTGTTTCGACAGCATTCATGTTTTAATTCAATAGTGTGAAATACACTAGCAAATACATACAGACAAACAAGATACACTTGCAGGTGAACTCAATATTTTTTGTGGCGTTTTAATGCAAAATGTGAGTTGTGGACACCAACATTTTGTAAATGTTCAGGCAAAACAAGTTTGTTCAGTTTGTTTGGGTTGAAATAAGACATGAGAATAAACGTTCGAAAACATGAGCTCGCAGTCATTTTCATTTTGTAAAAGTAGTTCTCAATGGGAAAGGTTGGAGACCCCTGCTGTAGCACACTACTCCTGTGTAGTATACCCTTGATTTGGTGAAATAATTATTTAAAAAATGTTGCTTACTTTTTAAGGAATTGTTGGCCACCTCTTGATAAAAAAGCTGATGCAGAGTTTCGGAAGACCTGCAACAAATGGCTACAAGATATTTCGGTAAGTGTTGCCTTTTCCACTTGTTTGTCATTCATTCTGCTAATGGTTAGTTATCAAAAATATTGCTTGAAATTCTTGTATTACGGTGCATAAATGTGGTTTGTTTTTGGTTTCTTCTAGACTGAACAGGGCGGGACGTTTCCCAAAGTAGTTGCATCAGTATTCCTTTCTCCAGGAGGTCCCAAATTCATTCATTTTTTTGTTCATTTTGCCAAGTATGTTCTGCTGAAAGATATTAAGAAATTCTCCATTGGTAAGTTTAACAAAGAAAATTTTATTTTTCAAATACTCTCTAAGCAAAGGTTTTTTTTTTTTTCTTCCTTTGCCCCTTTCTAATAGTTTTGTTTTCTCCTTGTTCATGTAGAAGATAAATTGTGGGTCCCAGAAGCTGCAGGCTTAGAAAGTCGGTGCATTGAAACTGCAAAAAGAAGATTTAAACTCGTACAAAGAAGATTTTGTGAAGTTGCTCTGAGGCAAGATGCCCTGATAAGAGAGTATGAAAAGAAAGCGCAGTACGTTTATAATCTTTTTTTCAAACACTTAGCTGTTTCCATGTTCTAGTCTAATTTATTCATTTGTGTGGTAGAGTTTTAACAGTTTACAGTGAATTTAAAAACTTTTTTTTTTTTTTTTTTTACACTATATTTCAGGAATATTTATTGTACAGTATACTCTAGAAATGGTAATGTAGCTGCTGGTGAGTAAGGCAGGATCAAGCACGGGTCAAACGCTTGCTGAAAGAAGTCTCTCAGTCTAAAAGTTTGTTTTGAAAGGTTTAGTGAAAATTCAAAGCAACCATCCACACAAGAATAAAGAAAAAAGGTGGTTACACATGTAGAATAAAGGGCAAAAAAATTTGGAAAAATGTTTCTTCTCTAAACTTAGCTTTTCTTGTCAAACTTCAGTTGTTTCTATACCTAAAGAGGCTTTACTTTGCCTTCAGTGCACTCTAAACGTACGGCATGGCATGTTCAATAGAGCTTGTTGTGTTACATATTATTGAGCACGTTAAGGCACGGTTTAAAACCTTGTGCCCTCTATGCCTTCCTCTTGGCAAGGCAAGTCACAAGCTGAGACTAATCTATAATCGGAGATACAAGAAATAGAATACACCATGTGAGAGCCAAACCGGACACAGACAGGAGACAGGATTACCACCCAACACACAGTTTATTTACAGGATCGATTGCACATATCACCAGCACCACAACAGTCCTTTCTTGCCACCAGTCCTCCTGCTCCACTGCTTCTCGGGCTTTGTCCTCTATCCTCCCGAGGGGACTATCCCCTTTTTATAGGGCAACCGGAAGGAGTCCAGGTGCCCAGCGAGCTTCTTCTGGCCACACTTCCAGGTGTGGTGGAAGTGTGGCCAAATAGGGCCCTGAAATTATCCATGTGCCCCCCAACAGTGTTGAGTTCCCATACTTATGACCTGTGGCCCCACTGGAAACCAAGGGGGCTGCCCTCCGCCGGCCCTGGGGAGAAACTGTCCTGAAAATACTCTCTCTCCCTGGTTCTTCCACACTCTAGACGTCCTGGCTGGGTAATGGTTACGGCCTCCTGCCACAACAAATTCAATTCAGCTTATGGGTGTTATAAGAACCTCCCATAGACTATGCACTAATATATAGGCAGACATTCAGTATAACTTAAATAACTAGCAGATGGCTCTTACAGGTAATACTGACATTGTTCTTTGCAGTTGGTACTAGTAGTATATGAATAAGGAGTTTTACTTTTTATGGCATTTTTTGACGTTTTTAAATTTATTACTGATTATTTTTATAAAACAATACAGACATGGCCAAAGTATCGATAACTATCCACTATTTTAAAAGGAACCACAATTTTCTGTAAAATAAGTTCAAATTGAAAAGAGCAATTTGGCATCCAACTTTCTTGCTTTTGATTTAGCATGCAATTTTATTATTTAAAAAAAAAAAAAATGAAAGTGACCCTTAGTTAAGGCTTGAGTAGTCTACCTGAAAATCACTACAATCCAGTTACTCTGTTTAGTATCTGCAATCTAATAACCAGTCACTCAGCCTATTTGAATGGAGCAACGCACTCTCTCAGCTGTGTTGTCATTGGGTCCATCACACTAAAGATGGACAAACTTAGGAAAAGCAGGGAGTTGTAAGTGGGGAGGAAACAAAGGGAAGAAGGTAATAGCCTAGCTTGGTCAACATAAAGGCTAGCTTTCTGCTCATTCCCGATCACCCATCCACGCTTCAACATACAATAGACTATAGAGGGGGGAAGCTTTAATGCAATGAAGGTTCTATAGAGGATTAAAGTGCTTTGGCGTGCTGGAGACTTCACAGGAACCTCCACCTTAGACAATTCAAAGTCTCCACAGGGGAAAAATGTGCTCCAACTGTCTGCAGAGTTGCTTCGATGCTTCAGGAGGGAACTGCTCCTTGTGTTGTAGTGGAGTGTGGTGCACCAAGAACGCAGGAGTGAGAGGGGATCTTGGGGAGGGAATTATCCGTTACTAATACTAAAAACCCAAATTTTAAAATGGTACAGTACTAGCAGTTTGGCATTTTCAGTACCGGAAGTAAACATATGCTTTCTTTCTGATCCCTGTACCTCCATTGACATTTGCTATTGCAGTACCCACTTCTGTGCGATCGGGACTTCACATGGGGGAATAACATGTTGATAAATATTTGTATATCTTTGTATGTAAGCCAACCAAAGCATAGTTTGTGCTTCAGGCGTCATGTTTTACTTTACTGATGAGTATAGCAGTGCTTTGATGTTTACTTAACCAACGCCAAATGCTTATAAGGGCATGCTCTCTCTGCCATGTTGTATCCTGATGAAAGCAGAACAGATGATGAGCTCACCAGGAAGAATTGAATGCAACTAAGTTATTGTGCCAACTGAGATTACACATATGGCATTATCACGCTGTATAGTCTTAGTTTAAAAGCCACAGTCTATTTACATGTATGGCACCAGTTATAATATTTGTTACTTGTAATACATAGTTAAAAATGTAGCTCTGCCTCTTTTTTTTTCATTCTCTAATTGCCTGGTGTTATAGATAAAGAAGGAAAGGGGGAAAGAAGTGCTGAGCTGAAGTAGTGCTTCTAAACACACAGTTGTAAGTGTGTGGGATTAAAGACTTTATTGTGTAATCCCTTTATTAAACAGGAAATTTACATCACAGTTGTGTGAAACATGGAGGCTAGAGTAAAACTTTGTAATCAGTAATTATTTATAGCTGTTTTGCTACCAGTATATAAAGTCTGAAATCTGGTACCAATACAGAGTCACAATTTTAGTACTGATCCAACACTATATTCTGTACAGTACACATTAAGATTCTTTGTCTTAAGTGGCATGTGCACTGTATGTTTTGTTTTTGTTCAGGTATTTTTTTTATTATTTAAGATATATTGGAATTACTTCAGTTAATTAAAATGTTCCTATTTGAAATAAAATGATCCTTATAAAAAGGAGCCTCGCATTAGAACTACCCACTTTTAATCTATGAAACTGGTCCAGCAGGTGCATCCATGCTCAGATTTTACCGTGATTTATACTGTAACCATATATGTTCTATTGAATGTGGGTTGAAGGATGGTGGTTACTCTTATCAGTTTCAACTTATTTCACAGAACATTCAGATCCCCAAAAAAAATGGAGTGGGTCCTAATAGTCAATGTTTTCAGGCTGTTGGCGGTGGTGAGTCCACACTAAGTGACTCAAGTCTTTCACATAAGTCATGTTTTCAACCTTCAGGTCCCAACCCTAGACAGAGTAATTAAATGGTGTGTAATCTGGCCAAGTCCTATTGGTCTAGCACATATATCTAAGTGCAAAGATGCTGTCTAATGGAAATGCAAGCCCATTCCAGGACATTAGTCTTGTGCACACACAAAATCACATTTTTAATTCCAACAGATGGTGGTGTATAAAAGTGATTCTAGAGCATATAATAAAGGGAATTGGCTAGAAACAAAATAGGAATTAAAAAAAGGTTAAGGAGCAAATGCCAATCCCATTGATGCAAACTGATCCACCAACAGATGGATGTAGGTGATGGTCTTGCTGCAGGGATCTAAAAGTCAAGTCCTGAGTGGTCAGCATGCCCTCTTTGTTGCTGTTATTGGAATTTGTTATTTACTTACACAATTTATTCCTGCTCTCATTTTGCTACGTGAATGATGGCAGATCTCTGGAATGTTTAATGGACTCGAATGAGGTTGGTACTCCCTCTTTCATTCTATTTCCTATATTTTCTGTTTCAGATTTCCTTTATTAAGTTACAGTAGCAGTTTGTTGCATGAGTTACCCAGCATTTGCAATGGAATTCTTGACAGAAGTGATAATTTGTAATGTGCCATCAGTTGGAATAAAAAATGCAATGCATTTTATTCCAATATGCATTACATGTTTTCTAATGGTGCATTGCAAATGTTAATGCTGAGTGTAAATAGTTAATTGTATTAAATGTCAGCTGTCACTTTTCTGAATTCTGTCCAGGATCAGCTAAGATTAACTTATTCAGATCTGGTCAATTTAGTTGTGGAACTGTAGGGGGCAATGGCCTGCACCAGGTAGGTGCAAAACAGAGACCAAAGCTGGACATAATGTCAGTTCCACACCAGGGTACACAGACACAACCATTTTCGAATCTCCTGTTAAACTAACATGCCCAGCTTTGGGAATCTAGGAGGAAAACTTAGAGACTTGGGGAGCTGATGTACAGTAATCCCTCCTTGATCGCGGGGGTTGCGTTCCAGACACCACACACTGTTTATATACAGTAAAACCTAAATATTATTTTAAAGATATTGAGTGTCTCCGATATCACTTATGTTACAGCCATTACGATAGACATGCCACCAGCAATAAATACGTACAATGCAACAAAAATAGTATACAGTAAATGTGTGTGTACAGTGACACTAACGTACGTACATGTACGAAGTACTGTAAGTAGAAAATTAATTATGGTTACTCACCAACAATGACACGATGACTTGTCCGATAACAATGAGTTTAATTTTACTGCACAACAAAGGAGAGCGTTACAGCCCTTAAAGGAGCCACTTAAGGCGATTGTGTAGCACTGCTGCTGTTCTTCTTCTGGCAGTCTTCAATCCAAATCGCTAAAGCAGATTCAATCCAGACTATTGCCTTATTACATCCACTTACAACTCGTTTTGCACCCTGGTTAAAAGGACACTGCGGCCGTAGATCTTATATTCCTTTCCTACTTTTAAATAAAAGAATTGTAGCCTTCAACAAATCCAAAACATTTACCTTTTCGGCAATCGTTAACATCTTCCGTTTGCGCTTGGGCACGGCCCCTGAAGCAGTAACAGATCTTTTTGGAGCCATAATGAAGGGCTTGGCTATGCACAAAGATAAACACAAAAGAGCACAACTCTTTACACCGCGAAACTCGTTGATGCTGAATGAGCGAGACGAGACTTCCTGGTTAACACTGCATTCAGCAGGCAGGAACTTAACTGCGTGCTCTGAATGGTTAGCTTCTCAGTCATCTGCCAATAGCGTCCCTTGTATGAAATCAACTGGGCAAACCAACTGAGGAAGCATGTACAGGAAGTAAAAAGACACATTGTCCGCAGAACCCGCGAAGCAGCGAAAAGTCCGCGTTATATATTTAGTTATGCGTTCATATAAAAACCGCGAAAGTCAAAGCGCGATATAGCGAGGGATTACTGTAATCTTCGGATGCTCAATGAGGCCTGATGAATCTGTGAGACTCCTTGCTTAGTAGCCCCAGTGCTGTACCCACGGTAATGTTACCTAATTCACAAAAAACATTTCTTTGCTTAACCATTTCATTGGATTTTTAGCCGAATGTCCACAATTCTGAGGGACTGCGCCTTGAATTCTTGCTTTTTTGTAGTTTGTAGTGTGTATTCATTTTATTGAGATACCGTCGTATAGGATAAGGTGTTTTCTTCTGTTTATTGGTTTTATGTTGGGCTCAATATCATTTAGCAGAATGCCACTTTTTAAAGATAGTTTAGTTAAATAGAAATGACCTCTTTCTTTGAATAATATTTATGAGGGAACACTAGAACATAATGGTAATTAAAGAAATCTTACTGTGTCTGTCAACTTCTGCTCAATACTGAGAACTGTTTTTTTTTTTTTTTTTCCACATAGTTGGTTCACTCCTCAGTAGTTTTGTTGTATATAAAAGTGAAAAAGTATAAATGTTTACTATGCAAATACCAGAAGACCATACTTGCATACTGCAGATGAATATACAGGGTGGGGCCATTTATATGGATACACCTCAATAAAATGGGAATGGTTGGTGATATTAACTTCCTGTTTGTGGCACATTAGTATATGTGAGGGGGGAAACTTTAAGATGGATGGTGGCCATTTTGAAGTCGGCCATTTTAGATCCAACTTTTGTTTTTTCAATAGGAAGAGGGTCATGTGACACATCAAACTTATTGGGAATTTCACAAGAAAAACAATGGTGTGCTTGATTTTAACGTAACTTTATTTCATGAGTTATTTACAAGTTTCTCTTTGTTTACAGCCATTGACATGTCGCAGAGGTTAACACGTGAGGAGCGGATAGAAATTGTGTTGATGTCTGGTGAACGCAGTAACCGGGTCATTGCAGCAGATTTCAATGCAAGACACCCTACGAGACCACCCATCTCCCATGCTACAGTTAGCAAACTGCTTGCTAAGTTTCGTGAAACTGGTTCAGTGTTGATTTGCCAAAATGTGAACGCATAAACTGTCACTAATGAAGAAACATCAGTGGCTGTCCTAGCTTCATTTAGCAAGAGCCCACAGCGTAGCACTCGCCACATGTCACTGGAGAGTGGCATTAGTCGAACATCCCTTCGGCGGATATTAGCTACTCACAAATGGCACCCTTACAAACTCCAGCTACTGCAGCATCTCAACGAGGATCACCCAGATCGGCACTGAATTTGCAGAATGGGCAAAACAAAAATTGGAACAGGACCCTCAGTTTACGCAGAAGATTTTGTTCAGTGATGAGGCAAACTTTTATGTGAATGGTGAAGTTAACAAACAAAACCACCGCTATTGGTCTGACACTAACCCACATTGGATAGATCCCTCCAAGACTGTTGGAACAAAAAAATTGGTGGTGTGGTATATGGGGTACAAAGATAGTGGGGCCATTCTTCATCAATGGAAACCTCAAGGCCACTGGATATGCGAAATTGCTACATGATGATGTGTTTCCCTCTTTATGCACTGAAGCTGGCACGTTCCCTGAGTTTTTCCAGCAAGATGGTGCACCACCACATTATGGGTGTCAGGTCCGAGCATTCCTAGATGAACAGTTTCCTGGAAAGTGGATTGGTCGTCGTGGGCCAGTTGAATGGCCCCCAAGGTCTCCCGATCTGACCCCCTTAGACTTTTATCTTTGGGGTCATCTGAAGACAATTGTCTATGCTGTGAAGATACGAGATGTGCAGCACCTGAAACTACGGATACTGGAAGCCTGTGCTAGCATTTCTCCCTGGTGTTGCTATCAGTGTGTGAAGAGTGGGAGAAGAGGGTTGCATTGACAATCCAACACAATGGGCAGCACATTGAACACATTTTATAAGTGGTCAGAAACTTGTAAATAACTCATGAAAGAATAAAGTTACGTTAAAACCAAGCACACCATTGTTTTTCTTGTGAAATTCCCAATAAGTTTGATGTGTCACATGACCCTCTTCCTATTGAAAAAACAAAAGTTGGATCCAAAATGGCCGACTTCAAAATGGCCACCATGGTCACCACCCATCTTGAAAAGTTTCCCCCCTCACATATACTAATGTGCCACAAACAGGAAGTTAATATCACCAACCATTCCCTTTTTATTGAGATGTATCCATATAAATGGCCCACACTGTATACTCCTGCTGTCTGCGAGCTCAGATTTGGAAAAGATTTTCATCTTCGCTCAGAAAAGCCTTCATTTATGAGCATATTGTAAGTTCTCATCAAAGACTTTGCTGTTCTATGACAGATGTCTTGTATCTGCACTGACCCAGGCCTTTTTTTGGGTGGCATCTTGCAGTGTGAAGCTTTTGTGAGCTACCTCTTCAACAGAATATTCAGTATACTAGCATTTGCACATAACTCTTCATCGATTATAACCTTTACATATTGAGCAGCCATGGTTTATAGTTCCTGATCATTTTTCATAAAACTGGTTTGGGCCTTTCATTAGAGAAAAGAATTTTAATTAAAGCAAACGTGAATTCTGCTTAGATAGGGTTTTTTATGTGCTTAATTTAATAATTGCTGACCTTTTCTCCCTCCCACAGACTTTTGGTGGAATCATTGAGGTCTCTTTATGCAGAAAGTGCAAAATACGATGCTTCATTATCAAAGTAAGTTTTTAGAAATGTGCAGAATTTGATTGGTATGTGCCTGTATTAAATTACAGGTGTCTGTTCATTTTGATTGGTGCCATGAAGTGCATTTAAGACCCAAGTGAAATGCCCTTTGTGTGTGTGTGTGTGTGTGTGTGTGTGGTAATATTGTTGAAGCTAGTAACTTGATGGACTGAGTCATTGTCTCCATTTGCAAAAATATTTATTTATATTGTGACTAAAACTCTCTTTGTTGAAATCTTAAGTCAGATTTCTTTTCTGTTATCTGAACAGAATGAAAACTGGTGAAATCCAAAACGCTGGCAACAGTGCTGAGAAAATTAAAGTGGTAAGATGCTTTCTTTTAAAATTATAAACTGATACTGTCATGAAAGGCTCTAGCTTACTACAGTCCTATTATTGGTGAAATGTAGTATTTATTCCCATTCTCAATTCTACTAGAGCAGCTCATAGCATGTTAGTTAATCTGCCCTGGTTCAAGATTTTTGTCTTGAGTGCTGATTGGTGGTTTGTGATTTTGGATAATTGTTTGTTTGTCTTTGAGAGATAGATAGATATATAGATATAGATATATATATATATAGAGAGTGAGAGAGAATACACACAGTGGTGTGAAAAACTATTTGCCCCCTTCCTGATTTCTTATTCTTTTGCATGTTTGTCACACAAACTGTTTCTGATCATCAAACACATTTAACCATTAGTCAAATATAATGCAAGTAAACACAAAATGCAGTTTTTAAATGATGGTTTTTATTATTTAGGGAGAAAAAAAATCCAAGCCTACATGGCCCTGTGTGAAAAAGTAATTGCCCCCTGAACCTAATAACTGGTTGGGCCACCCTTAGCAGCAATAACTGCAATCAAGCTTTTGCGATAACTTGCAATGAGTCTTTTACAGCTCTGAAGGAATTTTGGCCCACTCATCTTTGCAGAATTGTTGTAATTCAGCTTTATTTGAGGGTTTTCTAGCATGAACCGCCTTTTTAAGGTCATGCCATAGCATCTCAATTGGATTCAGGTCAGGACTTTGACTAGGCCACTCCAAAGTCTTCATTTTGTTTTTCTTCAGCCATTCAGAGGTGGATTTGCTGGTGTGTTTTGGGTCATTGGCCTGTTGCAGCACCCAAGATCGCTTCAGCTTGAGTTGATGAACAGATGGCCGGACATTCTCCTTCAGGATTTTTTGGTAGACAGTAGAATTCATGGTTCCATCTATCACAGCAAGCCTTCCAGGTCCTGAAGCAGCAAAACAACCCCAGACCATCACACTACCACCACCATATTTTACTGTTGGTATGATGTTCTTTTCTGAAATGCTGTGTTCCTTTTACGCCAGATGTAACGGGACATTTGCCTTCCAAAAAGTTCAACTTTTGTCTCATCGGTCCACAAGGTATTTTCCCAAAACTCTTGGCAATCATTGAGATGTTTCTTAAGCAAAAAGAACATTAGGGCTCGTCTCAATTTTGCTAACAGTGGTTTGCGTCTTGGAAATCTGCCATGCAGGCCGTTTTTGCCCAGTCTCTTTCTTATGGTGGAGTCGTGAACACTGACCTCAATTGAGGCACGTGAGGCCTGCAGTTCTTAAAACGTTGTCCTGGGGTCTTTTTTGACCTCTCGGATGAGTCGTCTCTGCGCTCTTGGGGTAATTTTGGTCGGCCAGCCACTCCTGGAAAGGTTCACCACTGTTCCATGTTTTTGCCATTTGTGGATAATGGCTCTCACTGTGGTTTGCTGGAGTCCCAAAGCTTTAGAAATGGCTTTATAACCTTTACCAGACTGATAGATCTCAATTACTTCTGTTCTCATTTGTTCCTGAATTTCTTTGGATCTTGGCATGATGTCTAGCTTTTGAGGTGCTTTTGGTCTACTTCTCTGTGTCAGGCAGCTCCTATTGAAGTGATTTCTTGATTGAAACAGGTGTGGCAGTAATCAGGAAATTGAACTCAGGTGTGATACACCACAGGTAGGTTATTTTTTAACAAGGGGGCAATTACTTTTTCACACAGGGCCATGTAGGTTTCTCCCTAAATAATAAAAACCATCATTTCAAAACTGCATTTTGTGTTTACTTGTGTTATATTTGACTAATGGTTAAATGTGTTTGATGATCAGAAACATTTTGTGTGACAAACATGCAAAAGAATAAGAAATCAGGAAGGGGGCAAATAGTTTTTCACACCACTGTATACACACACATACTGTATATACACATACAGTATAAATATAATAAAAAAAACAATCTTTTACAAGGTTGTGGTAAAAACCACTAGTGCCCCCTGGCAGATCACAAGACAAAACTGAGGTTATCAAAATCAGCATCTTTGTCATGTGTGTTTTCTGCCTGTAATATTAGTGCTTATTGATTTTAAAAGCGGAGGGTAGTTCTGTTCCTAAGGCCTACAGTGACTGTAGCTTTTGTTCCCGATAAAAGTTTTGTAAATGCAGTCTTTTAATCCACTGTGTCAAATTCCTCTCAGGATCTCTTTCACTTGTTTTAAATCACTCTTGATCATTCAACTAACAACCTCACAATTTATTTAAAGCAACTGCTTAATAATAAGCTCACTTAAAGGTGAAAATGACATTAAAGTACTTCATAAGTAAGAAAATTTAGCAAAAAGGGTAGAAAATGTACAGTGGGACCTGTTGGAGGAGCCATGGAGCCTTAAAACCCTCCAATACCAACACAAGTCACAGTTCAAATCAGGGCTGTGGAGTCGGTAGATAAATCCTTAGACTCCGACTCCTTTGTTTCCGGTACTTCTTACACTGACTCCTCTGTATTTAATATGCTAATGTATTTTTCATGTTGATTAAAGGAAAGCAACATACATATCATTTAACCCCAGAACTACTGGCTAGGAAGCTGACTCTCTACCGTATTGGCCAGTTTAAACGAAAGACAAGAACCCTTTAGCACACACCTACATCATTACACTTGAACATTTTTTGTCAACTCCGACCCAACTCCAGGTACCCAAAATTGTCTCCGACTCCATAGCCCTGGGTCAAATAATGACCTAACAAATATCTTCACAGGTAATGCACATGCACAATTCCTCCTATTCTCCTTTTCCTTGTTTCATCTCCTTCCCCTCCTCCAGGCGAGTGATGTCCAGCTACTCTCCTGCATGAGGTCGAGTGGTTTCCTTTATGCCAGACCTGGGAGCACTTCTGGTGTTGCTACACTACATTTTGGAAGCATTATCGGTTTTAGGCGGAAGTTCCTTAAAGTGGTGGTGATCTGTCCGTACAGCTCCCCCTGGCGGCACCCATGGAACACCACAGGGCTGTCTAAACTGGACTGTAATTCTCAGCCTGCCTTTTGGGTATAATTGCAAGCACCATAGCCCAGAAAGACTGCCACCTATTTATTGTATGTGGTGGTTGGTGCAATTAGTCCATTAAACTGGCCTCACAGCTAGGTAAAGAACCTTGGACACTCCCAAGCCAGAATGCCAGCCCATGCCTGGTGTCCATTACAAAAGATTCCTGCTCATGTAAAATCATGCTAGAAGTAGGGGGCTTCATGACACTAGACCAGGTGTTCTGTTCAGTAAAAGAGGTGATTGACATTAACTTAAGAAACTGGTTAATTTGTAAACGTTTAGCAACATTGACGCTTAAAGACTGTGCCCATTTCCTGCAATTGCTAAATTCATCTTTGTGGATGTTGAATACTGGAGCCAAACCTGACCTCAATAGGTGCAAGTAGGAAAAACACTAAAATGGTTTGCTTGTCCTATTTTCAGGGATCTTTTTTCCGTGCATAAATTCTTACTCACTCTTGGAGGCCAAAATTTAGACTTTCAAATGAATTGAATACCCTGAGAAAAATCTCACACAAACGTTGACTGATGGCGTAAACTCCACACAGTGATTTGAACCAAGCTTGTAGGAGCTCTGAAATGGCAGTATTAACTACTGTACTGCCCTGGAATGAAATTCCTGTGTTCAAGTTTTGAAGACTCAAAAAATATAAACTTAAGGCATTTCTCCTTTGCTAATCTTAATTTTGCCAAGCATTATCTTCTGTACAGACCTAATACAATGTGCCTTATGGTACCCGCATTATAGAACTCCTGGAAAAGAACTAAGAGCGAAATGTAGTCACTGAAAATATTTTACATCTTGTCTTAAGTTTTTATTGGTGTGTTTTTTTCCTGTCCATCTAGGTTCAGTCCTTTTGGGGAGTTATTAAAGAGTTCATGTCTGTCTTGGAGAAGGAAAGGGAGGTAGTAGACTCAATAATCCAAGGGAATGTTGATAAATATGTCCTTGACGGAACAGAGGTGTCTATAAAGGTGCCAAGGTTATTATTGGAGAGAATTGAAAATTCACCGAATACAGTAAGTGAATTGTTAATCAGTTTTGGACTTCTCTTATTTGCCTTACCTTTTTGCTTGATGTTTTATAGGTGGACTGTTACTTTTGTTTAATCTTTCACAGACATGCTGCTTTAATCCTAATACCACTAGACAAAATAATTTTAGGTAATATATTGGTGTGTTCTTTGTTGACTTGTATGTTTGCAGGTAATGCTGAATTGTATAAGCAAGTATTTTTGTAACTCCCCTGAATGTGCAATTTGACTAAATAGAACTGTTTTAATGTTCTAAAAGAATCATATCTTGTATAATACGCTACCGTGGCTGTTCGCTTGTCTGTCCAGGATTTTAAATCACATGTAGATAGCAAACAGTTTGAACTATTGGCCTGAAATTTGGTACACCTGTACTACGTGATGTCTACTATCTGCTTTCAGGGTGATGCCTGACCTCCACGGTTATTCCTCTTTTTATTTTTTTATTGTAGAATCAACTCTTGGCACCGGCCAGCAGGGCGGCAGTGTGGCTCATGCGTACAGGTGCCGTTCTCATCCCTACCACTTTCACCGTGACTTCCCTTACCTCTTCATATCTTAAATCTGTCTTGAGACAGGTTGAAGACTTAAGTGCCAGCTTAAGTGAAAAATTAAGGAAAATGTAAAATTTTAACACCCAAGCAGTCCACTTCTCTTTCGTTGGCATCTTTTCATGTTAAAGCCGATTAAGTCAGTGTTTGTGTTGCAATTACTTAGTACATGTTAGAATTGTTCGATCAATTTTCAATATAACTAATTTTGTCCCATTGCATAGCCCATCACTCAGACATAAATTACACAATAACATCATGATATGTCAACAGTAATTCAGCTGGTGGAAGACCGGCTGGAGTTAACGGTTGTAGATATTCTTTGTGATGTTGTAAGCTGATGTTTTCACCTTCTGTACCATCACTACCAACTGCTTCAGAATAGTCTATTGATATGCATTTAACCAATTTGACGTGTAACAGATCAACAATTTTCGTCAGATTTGATCAGAGGATTGTGTAAGGATTAAGTTTTTTACTCCAGTTAAAGGGTAAGTTCGAAATTTTTAAAATGTTACATCTTCACAAACATGGCTTTATATGCGTTTCCCACATGAATTTATGCTGTAAAGTTAAGTGTCTTCTATAAATTTAGAAAAAAAACAAACTTGCCCGCCCTTTTTATTATGGAATCTATGGGGCATGGAGCACTTGTCCATATCTTTAAGCCAACAAAGTTGTTGAGCATTGATCTGTGTCTTGAAATTACGCACACTTTTGTAAAATAGCTTATACATTTTCAAACACAAACACCAGTATTATGAGATTCAGGCACTTGTTTGAAAAGACTAGCTCTGTGTGGTTCCTTAGCGCTCATAGTCCTCCATCAATAACCTTTCATGAGGTGTCATGGTTCTCTCTCAACAGACCAAATCCTCATAAACTTCCTGCCATGTGCTCGGTGTCATGTTGATTCGCTTCCTTATTTATTTGAGAACTCCTCGCCCAAAGGCCACTGCTGTCAGACACAAGCAAATACACGCATTCTTTCCTCAAGGAAAATAATACCAGGAAAATGTGATAAAATTATTATTTATCCCTTTTGCTGGCCCAAACATGCCTTGGGGAGATGGAAGGCCATTTTTCTTATATCAAAACTTTTGCCACTTCAAACTGGATGTATTTGTTTAGTTTTTAGAGTTTAATTTTCTGGTGGTGCTCCATGCACTGTAGCCTTCATTATAAAACACCAAGGCAGGCGAGATATTTTTTAAAAATTTACAGACCTTAACTCGAGAGCACAATTTCATGTGGCAAATACATATATGCCATGTTCTTGAATAAATAACATTGAGTTAAAAGTACTGAACTGAGTCTTATCTGGTGAAGTATTGGGTGTAGATAAAATGCAAATGTATATCAGTGCCCTCTTGTGCACAGTCTTGTTTCAGTTTATATTTATATTTTGGCCTGTTTACTTATACTTGGACTTGTAATGTTAACTAAATTTCCTGGAAGAAATACGTACAGTCATGGAAAACACCATAAGCATAATCTTCTTCTTCTTTCGGCCGCTCCTGTTAGGGGTTGCCACAGCAGATCATCTTTTTCCATCTCCTTCTGTCCTCGCCATCTTGCTCTGTCACACCCATCACCTGCATGTCCTCTCTCACCACATCCATAGGCCTTCCTCTTCTCCTCTTACCTGACAGCTCTATTCTTAGCATCCTTTTCCTAATATACCCAGCATCTCTCCTCTGCACATGTCCAAACCAACGCAATCTCGCCTCTCTGATTTTTGTCTCCAAACCATCCCACCTGAGCTGACCCTCTAATGTCCTCATTTCTAATCCTGTCCATCCTCGTCGCACCCAATTCAAATCTTAGCATCTTTAACTCTGCCACCTCCATGTCTGTCTCCTGCTTTCTGGTCAGTGCCACCGTCTCCAGCCCATGTAACATAGCTGGTCTCGCTACCGTCCTGTAGACCTTCCTTTTGACTCTTGCTGATACCCGTCTGTCACAAATCACTCCTCGCGCTCTTTCTCCACCTATTCCACCCTGCCTGCACTCTCTTCTTCACTTCTCTTTCACACTCCCTTTTACTCTGTACTGTTGATCCCAAATATCTAAATTCCTCCATCTTTGCCAACTGTACTCCCTGCATCCTCACCATTCCATTGATCTCCCTCTCATTCACACACATGTATTCTGTTGTGGTGGTTCTACTGACTCTCTCGAGCAGATCTCCACCTCCTCTCCAAGGTCTCCTCCACCTGCTCTATACTCCTCGCTACAGATTACGTCATCAGCAAACATCACAGTCCCCGGGGACTCCTGTCTAATCTCATCTGTTAACCTGTCCATCACCATTGCAAATAAGAAAGGGGCTCAGAGCTGATCCCTGATGTAATCTCACCTCTGTAACTCCTACCGCAGACCTCACCACAGTCACACTTCCTTCGCACATATCCTGTACCACTCTCACGTACTTCTCTGCCACACTGCAAGCATATTATATTAGATAAATATTATAATGTAGAAGCTCCTTGAGCCACAAAAAAGTGAATGCCTTTTTTTCTTTGCTATTGAGGAATAAAGGTTGCCATATTGAATGGATGCATATTAACAGCAGAACAATCATTTATACTGTGTATGCCTTACTTTTTACCTTGGAACATAGTAAACTGTAGGGAGTGAAAACTGAAGCACGAAGTACCATTGGGGTGCTGTATAATGCAATAATAGTCCAGTAAAAACTCTGTCATTGCTGAATTACAATGTGCAGGTTTTTTTGTTCAGCGTTATGAATAACTTTCTGTGCTTGTCCCTGTTAGTGCTCATTTTATCTTCAGTTCGAGAAGTTACATGTAACTGAGCAGCATTAAACGCATTTATATTTATCTGCTCTCACTCAAAAACCACAAAAGTAGGAATGCATTAAAGACAAGAGCAGGGCAATTCTTTTCATGATTGCTGTTTTAATTGGCTAACAATGGACATTGATTCATTTTTTGTTGTTGTTTTTTCCCCCCAAGTTGGAGTATGGTAATGTGTATGAAGCTGGGAAAGTTAACTATTTACGGGTTCTGCATTTACTGAATGATGCAATGCATATTCTTCAAGATGAGTCTTTGAAGATGGGATCCAGCAAACTGGAACTGGATGTGCAGCAAATCAGAGGACAGTTACAGCTCCACCTTAAATCACTGCAGGCTTTGAAGGTTATGAGGTGCTTTCCATTTCTGTCATGTATTATTTATAATAAAATTTTACATTTTTAGCCTAATCATTTTAGTTTTACATGGTTTGATTAGCCTGTTTTCTAGACGTTTTGTGATAGTAATAAAACAAAGTACTAGCTGACTTCTTTGACAGGTAGACCATGTGTTCTAGTTAAGATTAGGCCTTGAGTTCAAAAAGATTCATTTTCAAATTGTTTTTATTTTTGAAAAATGTACCTTGCAGTAAGTCAAATTTATACTTTTTGTCCCCAATGGGAAATATTTTACAGAAGCTCCAAAAAAAAAAATTGATAAAAACAAAGACCTGCTACTTTTTATACAGGCTTCGAGGAGGTCAGTCCAGCTTGGGTTGTGCCACAGGTTTACTGTGTCTTCTAAAGGCATTAGTATTTGGATTTTGCAATGTCAACAAAAGGAACAGGCCTAATAAATCTCTTATTTCCTTGTTTGGACGCCCCACCATTAAGAATGATTCATCAAAAAGACACTGGTACAGAGTGAATCATGTTGCTGAGCAGCCAGGGTGATGATGCTTGCTTTACCAGGCAGTATCATGGACGAATTCCATCCATAGTTCAATGCCTGGATCACGCATTTAGTTTTAATTATACTGTGCTCCCTTTTTCATCACTGCACACTGACAAAAATCTCCAGTCCTCCTCCTACTTTTTCCACTCAGTCTGATAAAACCTGTCCAGCATTAAAATAGCTTATTATTTAAGAGGTGTAACCCAGTTCTCTGCAGTACACAAATATCCCAGTACCTTAGCTCACCATCACTCTCATTGAAATATAACAGTTCAAGCAACGTATATGAAGGCAATCAAACATTTTTCATTGTAGAAAGATGGCACTGGTCTGATTCCTTTCCATCTTCCTTTAGTCCTCGCTCCAGATCTTTGCCTTGGCCATCTCCAGATGACCTTGTATCTTTTTTCCTTGATCCGGATGGTCACCGTTTGACCGAAGTTCATTTACGGATGAGCAGCTCTTACAACAGGGCATAACGGTGCTCTTTAGGCAGCAGTGATGTGGACGTAGGCTGCCATCCGATCTTTTACGTTCACTGTGTACCATTTCTCAAGATCGCGGCTTGTCTGAGAGGCAGTCGAGACAGGCCGGTGCATGGGTTTGCACTGACAGCCGCGTCTCTTCAGTTTAGTTTAAACATTTATTTAGTTAGTGGTCATATGAAAGCCCAGTACAGTGCATAGACCTAAAGGAGTTTTCGCCTTTAGATTGTTTGCATATATTCACACATCTGCGTTTAGTCATACAAAGACAATTTGACCTAACATGCTTATATATGGAATGCGTAAGGATCTGGGAAAGCCCATGCATGCTTTGGGATAACGTTCAAACCATTACAAGACAGATTCTGGATGGACAGTTCACTATAGGTGTTTTAACCTTTGAAACAGAGAGACTTACCACCATATCATTACCCTACCTTAATGCACAGTATGTAATGTTTGTCTTTACAATATTAATTATACTGAGGTTTGTCTCTAACAATAGACTATACTTTTTTTGAGTTATGATTAAAAGCTTGTATGCATATTTAACTGTTTTTATGGATACATTAAAAATAGGTTCATTTAAAAATTTACAGCTACTTTGTTACCATCCAATGCAGAAAATGATAGACTGTAGGTTGCTCTGTTTGGTCTTTAACAATGTTTATTTTTTTTTTGACCTGCAGCTTTCTCAACATTTTATTCTTTTTTTCCCTTTTGCAGAAAGAAAATTACTGAATCTCTCCCAGTTGTTAAAGAATCGATTTGTGAAAAAGAAAAACAATGGGATAATAAATGGGAACAATACTTAAAACGGAAACCCTTTAACCTTGTTGCTCCAGCACACCCCGTGAGTGTCTTGTGTGTTTTTTGGACACATTTTTACCATAGCTGTTTTGGCTCACACTATAGGACTGATACATGCAGGTTGAGTATCTCTACTCAGAAATGCCCAAGACCATAGGAATTTCGAATTTCAGTTATTTTTGGATTTTAGAATATTTCCATTTACATAATGAGATTTTGGGGACATCCTTGATCAAGTGGGAAAATATAACTGTTACGGCCAAAACCCAAAGTTCGGCCAGTTCCTGAATTGGCCGGCTGTTTCGCATTTTGGCCGTGAGGTGTGGCTAAAGTCTGAATTACTGGAAATGACCAGTGTATATGCTGCTTTGGCTGGCCATTTCACAAAGTGGCGAGAACTCCCTGGCTAAAATCCGATGTGCTGATGTAAGACTGTCTGCTCAAGGTGAGAAGATGCTTAAAAACTTTCAGATGCAGATTCAGAAGTGATTTTTCCATTCTGCACGAGAAACTATTCACACTGGAATCCATAGGCACAGAAGAAAAAAACACTACGAACTGTCATGTCTTCCCAATCACCGACTGGCAGCCAAAGCTACACACGATGTAATTACACTACTAAGTGCGCAAATAATTGCTGCTCGTGCCTTTTTTCTTCCGACTTTGGTCGATCGCCCCACGCCATTTTGCAAACTGGCTGGCCAAATCCCGAAACTGAGGAAAAGATCGGACATTGGCCATCAATTTACAGCGACATTGGTCACTTCCCGCTTTGTCCGATTTTGGGCTTTGGCCGTAAAATAAGCAAACCAGATAAATGACGACTCCCACTTATAAAAGTTCATATCACTGAGCCATTGTTATAATTTGCATTGACGTGACAAACCTATTAAACCTAAAAGTGATGAATATGAAGTTTTAGACTCTTCTAGTTCTCATTTAAGAGGGTCAATGCTGCATATTTGCACTAAAAATCCTTTTTTGGTTTTTCAGCATTTTGCCAACAGAAAAAGGCAATTTGCAGCAGTGTAATCCGAGCAATTCACTAAACTCTTATTGCAAAAGGGCAACTATCGAGAATGAAGTTTGTTAACTGTAAGCATAGTTTAGGTAGGTTTAATTTTGTGTCATTGAAATGTATAGTACTAAGATCTATGATGGTACCTTTTAATGTTTTTAGATTTATTACCTGTAAGTCTCACCATAAAAAAAAACTCCACTGGTGCTACTTTAATTGACATCTGTAAATTGAACTTTCTTTGCAACCCTTTTATCTGAACAGATAATTTTGAGTAAAGTGCAGTATAAAACACCTCACAATGTGCACATTTGGGCTTCTTGAAGTCAGTTATTTTTCACAAACTTGTAGTGGGAAGTAAAGGATAAGGTTTATAAAATACTTTTCCCATTGGCTTACATTGACAGTGGGATGCCAGGAGTTAAGTGAAGCAAAAACCATAAAACTTACCAAATATATCAGTTTCAAAGTGTTGAAGGTTACAGTCAGAGAAAACATGCCTTCCATAGTATAGCTGAAGTGCTTGCAAATGCATCTGAGCTACTGTATAAGGAAGGGGAAAGGTTTTTGTGCATGTATTTGGGAATAAAGTAATGTGGTAGCTGTAAACCTTTGTAAAGGTCTCGCAAAATATTTGTTGGCAGTTACTTGGATGTATACTTTTCTAATGTGTGCCGTTTCAAGGTATGAATTAATACTCTGAAACACTCTTGGCTTTAAACTCGATACATCAGGATGCTTTTGTTTCCCTCAAGGATTTTCTTTTTTTTGTTTTAACTGTTCCTCATTGACAGCTTACAGTGGCAGCTGAAAGACGCATTTTTGTTTGCAAATATGTATGGGTTTTTAATACATACCATGATTGTGATAAGCTAACTGACTTCAAATAATACTTTTTTAGTATATGTTTTTAAAGGTTGTTGGTTTGGAAGTAATTTTTGTTGCATATTCAAGCCTTTATAATGAGCGCTAATTAATATGGTTTAAGTTACAGCTATATCACATGTGATTTAAGTTTGTATAAAGTGTAACTATTTTCTTTTAAATTCTGTCACATCTGAGAGTAATCCTCAATTTGAGCACACAAATTTTAAGAGTGTGAAATTGAAATGTATCCATTCACCCTCCCAAGCCACTACGTTTTCAGTTGTTTCAGTGGTACTGTGATCTTTAGATAAAAATAACTTCATATTCCACAGCAGTCTCTATTCCAATAATAGCATCAGGTATACTTGACCTTCCTTAAGTGAGAAATTGTGTTTTCTAAATTTGAGAAGATTGAGTGTATATGGTTTTTTTTTCTTCAGAATATCAGAGTTTTAATTCATTATTTTTTAAGGCTTTAGATTTACTTCCAGCTATGGCTGCCTTATCCTTTGAGCCTGCTACCGAAGCTGCCTACAAGACGAGCGTATTTTCACAGTACCCAGCTGCATTTCCAGGTTTGTGGTTTTTAGTACATATTTCTTTTATAGTGTAGTACCTAAAATCTATTTCTGAAATGTGAGAAACACAGCTATGATTAAAATACATTTGGGAACATTTGAGGGGAAAAAACCTCCAATTTTTGTATTTATATAAAATATACATACGTACATACATACATACATACATACATGTGTATGTATATAAAAAAAAATAAATAAAATATACACTCTTCCAGCAGGTTTCCCATTCCTTAATTTTTCTCCAGTCCTTCACTTGAAACATTTTTTTTCCTCTCTCTAGAGCAAACTGAAAGAGCAAGTGTTGCCTATGTCCTTCAGTTATTAGTTATTATTTTTGCTTTCGCTAGGCCAATTTTCAAAGTAAACTTCCTTTTGGTGGTGATTATGATGCAGCAGTAAACGCACTTCACCCCCTCCCATGTTTTACAATTACTCAGCCCCTGAAAAAGCAGGATATGTAAAGCTTTTATTTGTTCGGTAGTGTATTGTGGTGAATATGATGTATATGCATGACTCTGCTATATCATGCATGGGTTTCCCCGTTATCAGTGGAGAGTAGTGCTGTGGAGGAAGTCCATTTAGAGAGAATTCTTTTACAGTGGTCTCACACTAGGCACATTTGTTTCGTACAACCCCCGAATATGGTTGTCTTCCCCATACTCCCCCCGGTGGCCTGCACTCGCATCATGCTTCAATATTCTGGGCCCAGGCAGGCTTTCATCATCACCATGTGTCTTTGTGTAAAGCCAAAACAAGAACCAAATATGGAGTGATGTAGGGCAGAGTTGCTCAATACCCTCTTACTGATCTGAGAGTGCAGCGAAGAGTAGCGTTTTGCTCCTAATTGTGCCGAACGAACAAGATTTTTACTAGAATTATTGATGGAATTGACTTTGTTACGTGCTCTGATACATTTAGCCTTCACACTGTTCCTTATTCCTACCGAAGTGTGCCTGGGTTCACTTCTTCCAAGCGGTCAGGACATAGTATGGTTGGCCCAGTATGGAGCTATCGAGCTAGTTCAGATGAAGTAGACTTTTGGGTGGGGATTACATGTGGACAAATGTGCTCAGGCATGGAACAAATTGCTAGTGTGAGTACACCCTTAGTTTAGATTATTTAGTTGAAAAAAAAATCTATTTTATGAACCTTGAAGCACAAAAATCTAGAGAGTTAAAGGCTTGCCCGAGTCAGGTGAAAATAAAAATGCCGTGTGGATGGTGAGGGTAAGGTATGCCTTGTCCCCTTCACAACTTGTGCTGACTTTACACATGTGCCTTTTAATAGTATGGTACTTAAAATCACAATTTCTAAAATGGTTAAATATATACATCCAGCAATGAACTGGCACCCTCTCTGGGAGTTGTTACTGCATTGTGTCCTATGCTTGCTGGGATAGGCTCCATCCCCTGCGATCTTCCTCAGGATTAATAGGGCTTGTAAAATTGCATGGTGGTATTAAATAAATATTGCACTTTAGTACAACGCTCATGGTGACTTTAGCATTTACAAAAAAGAAAAAAAAAAAGACTCGAGCCCAACCAGGTCCCCCGACCCATTTGTCCACCATGAAATTTGTTTCATGCTTGGTGTCTCACCTTCTTCAAGAGTGTTTACTACTTGCTTGTTTACTGATCTAGTCATTCTGCTGCCCAGTAAGATGTATTGCTTGTTAAGAGCATTTTAGAGTTTTTGCAAATAAACGTAATTTTTTTGTTTTTTTATCAAATGCTGCTTTCAATGTTGACGGTTCAAAAGACCCAACAAGATGTGAAAAAATAATTCTTTAAAATAAAGAACTTAACTTCTACAAAGAAAAATAAGCTAGTCTTAAAATTATTTGCTGCTGGTGGCATTAGTTACTTATCAACTTGACCACTAAAAGTGTATTATGTACCACTTAAATAACCCATGTAGTCTTTTTTGACCATTTATTTCACTTAAGTTCTGATATCCATAAATTGCTACATGATCCACCCTGTACTCCCCAATACCTATTCGTTTCACTATGTACTTAATCTATAGAAACCATAATGCAATATTCTAGCAGTAGTATTCTTACATACCATCAGTTTGCATTTTTTCTGTCTAGAGTCACCAAAGAAGGGAAAATCCGTGACTTCATTCCTGGATAACTTGGAAATAAGGGAGGCAAAAAACACAAGCTTGAAAAGGTATTAGTTTTGTGCTTTCCATGGTTTATTATGTTATCATAGGTGAGCTAAAAGTAAAAGCCTTTAGCACAGCAGTATCTTAGTTACTCACATCATTCATTTTACTATAAAATTTTAGTGAGATATTTGCTTTCATGTACTGTAACAATACAGGTGCATCTAATAAATTAGAATATCATTGAAAAGTTAATTTATTTGAGTAACTCCAATTCAAAAAATGAAACTCTTATATAGATTCATTACACACAGAATGATGTATTTCAGGCTTTTCTTTTATTTTGCTGATAACGGCCTGCAGGTAATGAAAACTCAAAATTCAGTTTCTCCGAAAATTAGAATATTGCATAAGACAAATTAAATTTTTTTTTTTTTTTTAAATACTGAAATGTTGGCCTACTGAAAAGTCTGTCCATGTACGCACTCAGTACCTGGTCGGGACTTCTTTTGCATAAATGACTGCATCAATGTGCCGTGGCAGTAGGCGATCAGCCTGTGGCACTGCTGAGGTGTTATGGAAGCCCAGGATGCTTTGATTGAGGCCTTCAGCTTGTCTGCATTGTTGGCTCTGGTATTTCTCATCTTCCTCTTGATAGATTTTTTTATGGTGTTTAGGTCAGGCGAGTTTGCTGGCCAATCAAGCACATTGATACTGTGGTCATTAAACCAGGTATTGGTACTTTAGGCAGTGTGGGCAGGTGCCAAGTCCTGCTGGAAAATGAAATCAGCATCTCCATAAAGCTTGTCCGCAGAGGGAAGCATGAAGTGTTGTAAAATTTCCTGGTAGACTGCTGTGCTGACTTTGGGCTTGATAACACACATTGGACCAACACCAGCAGATGACATGGCTCCCCGAATCATCACAGACTGTGGAAACTTCACACTGGACCTTCAGCAACTTGGATTCTGTGCCTCTCCACTCTTCCTCCAGATTCTTGATTTCCAAATGAAATGCAAAATTGACTTTCATCTGAAAAGATGACTTTGGACCACTGAGCTGTTAACTGTCCAGTGCATTTTCTCCTTAGCCCAGGTAAGACGCTTTTGACGTTGTCTCTGGTTCAGGAGTGGCTTAACACAAGGATTGCCATGACAGTTGTAGCCCACGTCCCATATACATCTGTGTGTGGTGGCTCTTGAAGCACTGACTCCAGCTGTAGTCCACTCCTTGGGAATCTCTCCCTAATTCTTCACAATCCTTTCAAGGCTGCTGTTATCCGTGTTGCTTGTGCACCTTTTTCTCCTGTCACATTTTTTTCTTTCCGCTCAACTTCCCATTAATATGCTTGGATACAGCACTCTTTGAACAGCCAGCTGCTTTAGCAGTGACTTTTTGTGGCTTACCTCCTTGTGGAGGGTGTCAGTGACTGTCTACTGGACAGCTGTCAAGTCAGCGGTCGCCCCCATGATTGTGTGGCCTACTGAACCAAACTGAGAGACATTTGAAGGCTCAGGACACCTTTGCAGGTGTTTGGGTTAATTAGCTAGTTTGGGACACCAGCAGTCTACAATATTGAACTTTTTCACAATATTTGAAATTTCTGAGATACTGAATTTTCATTAGCTATAAGCAATAATCCGCAAAATGAAAAGTTAATTTCAGTAATTTAATTCAAAAAGTGAAACTCATATTATACAGAGATTCGTTACACACAGAGAGAATATCTGAAGCACTTATTTCTTTTCAATAACATTTTAATTTATTGAGATGCACCTGTATAAAATAATTCAAGTAAAATTTGAAGCAGTCTGTACTGTTTTATGCTACATGACAAGTACAGTGGTGGTAATTTAGTGTGGTTTGTCAATTTTTTTTATTGGTCAATGCAAGTTTAAAATGTAATTTACATTCAGATGTGTGACCAAGAAGCAGGTCATTTTTTTGTGCTTTTTTTAATGTAGATTTTAGTGTGCTGGAATTGGCATTTTGTATGTAACTTTGTGTTTATCAATTCTATACAGTGAATAGTGCTAAGGGAATGTTTAATTAAAGAACAAATGTCTATGTCAAATTATTTATAGAGCACATTTAAAAACTTCAGTAATGCTGTAGCCAAAGTGCTTTATGATACAATATACGATAAACAACATACATAGAATAAAATAAAGTAAAACACAATGTAAAACAGCATTAAATTGAAAACAAAGAACTTTGAGGGAGGAACCATCAGCATCACAATAATAATTCTTTCCATTTATATAGTGCTTTTCTCACCACTCAAAGCACTCAGCAGTTGCAGGTTAAGGGCCTTTTGGCAATTACGGTAGAAATGCATCTTCAGTCTTGTTTTAAATAATTCAGTTGATGGGGGGATTCCTTAATGTAAATCGGTAAAGAATTCCACAGACGAGGTGCAGCAGCTGCAAATGTATCCACCTTAATTTTGCACTTAGTACAAGGGACATCAAGAGACAACTGACCAGTAGATCTTGGCGCTCTAGATGGCTGGTGTATAACACACACACAATTCAGATAAATAAGAGGGAGCATACCCATTAACTGATTTAAAAACAACCTGCAAATTTTTAGATCAATTCTGAAACTAATAGGCAGCCAGGGTGTAAAAGGGCCAAAAATTGGAGATACAGATTCAGACTTTCTTGCCCCCACCAAATAATTGGGCAACAGCCTTCTGGACCAACTGCACCCTGCATATCAAAGATTTGCTGATCCCAGCATACAACAGTATAGTATATATTGTTATAATACAAAGTGTATACTGTGAGTGAATACGTGCTTACAGCATGCTTCAGTAGTATTTAAAATGTACTTTCTTGAGGGGCGCTTATCCTTAATTTTACATTATAATAAAGTGAGCAGCCAAGCACTCCGTCAAAATACTCTGTGAACACAATACAAATTAAAAAAATTTGAGCACTGTATGGTCCAAGGACCATTTGTGCAAAATAAAGTATGAGTACAAATGTACTTAAGGCAGTGCGACTGATTTTTATTTCTTTTTTTTTTTTTTTTGTTTACATGGAAATTGTCAATGGACTAAAAGTTGTTAATTTAAATTTCTGTTTATTTATTACTCTGCTACGCTCATCCGTGAAATATATAAGACGGTGTTACACAACGGTTTAAATTTTCAGCTTAAATTTTTTATTCCAGTAGAGTATTTTCAGGGTACTTTTTAAGTGGTTTGTTTCACTTAAGTATGTTTTCAAAATTGCATTCATTTCTTGGGAAGGTGATACATGAGCAAAATTAAGCACTGTGTTGCTCATCACAAACTTTCCCTATAGCAAAATGCCTTTTGATGACCGGGACGAACTGAGAGAAATCGTAACGGACAGATACGGGGCAGACAAGAATGTGTTTTATGAGGAAACTGCGCACTTTGCCGTATAATTAGCTAATTCTATGCTGTTTAATTTTTTCCCCCCTTTTTAGGGTGTCATTTCCTGAAATCCTTACCCCTCCTAACAGAAGATTATCATCTAATGTTATGCACGTATGTCTATCTTATTGTGCTATTGTTTGTTTTAGTAGTGTCAAAGTATTGTGCAACTAAAGTGTCCTCACAACACATTCAGTTAAATTACCGTTTTTTACCTTTAAGATTTTTTTTAACCACTTAAATGCTTACTTCACTCAAACTATAGTAATAATGAGGACAACTCTTCCCTTTTAGTTTAATGACAATAAAAATGCATTACGAAGAATTAGCAGCTAACTGTTTAGAGGTGTCTGAAATGTGTGTGTAATTTAAAGAGGTATTTTTGTTTAAGACCTCTGTAGATTATGTGGACAGTGGCTGTGCCCAAGGAAAGGAGCAGCCTTTAAAGAAGGAGGCCAAACTGCCAGCGACAGTCTCTACAGGGAGTCAGAATGAAAAGTCATGGAGCCGGAAGAAGAGAGCACAGAGCTTGGGAAATAAAAAATCGGAGGTTCTTCACAAAGAGTATGACAACCTGGCTGATAAGGTATTATTATTTAGTATATAACCAAATTGTTTTAGATTCGTTAGTTTTTAAATGTTTTGTCACCTTTATAATATAGTATTAATACTTTTCATTATACACAGGGAGTCTCTTAAATGGCGATCTTATAAATGTCACGTAATTGGGTTTTAATGTCAAATACTGTATTGAAATAAGTTAGTTTTTTTTTCATGCCACAATAAGTTTTATTTATGTAGCGCCTTTCATACACTCAATGACACTTTACAATTAAATAAACACATTAAGACAGTAGAAATCACCTACAAGAAAATGAATAATACTCATTGAAGAGATGTGTTTTTAACAGGAGTTTGAAATGAATAATCAATTTTTCCTTGCGAAGGCTGGGAGTTTGAGCATTCCAAATTTTAGGGGCCATCACTCTGAAAGCTCTGCCTCCTCATGGTTACTAACCTGTATTTAGATACAGTGAGTAAGTTAGCATCCAATGATCTTAATGCACGGCAGGAGTGTAAGGAAGCAGCTCAGACAGATGATGAAGGGCTTTAAAGGTGAGGAGAATTATTTTATATTTGATTCTTGTAGAAACTGGTAACCAATGCAAATTATAGAGGACAAGAGTGATGTGAGCAGATTTTTTAGTGTGTGTAAGTAAACGAGCAGCAGAATTCTGAACATACTGCGATCCTATTGATATACTTAGTCAGTAGGCTATAAAACAATGCATTGCAATAGTCCAGACGGGTAGTGATGAAAGTGTGAATGAGTGTTTCAGTATCCTTCACACTGAAGAAAGAATGCAGATGAGCAATGTTACGGAGATGAAAAAAGCCGCCTAATATTGAGCTAATGTGTGGTTGAAAAGTAAGAAGCTGATCAAAGATGACACCCAAATTAAGGACTGATGCTGAGGGTTCAACCATGACCCCATCAACGTCGATTTTTAGCCCACAAAGGGTAGAGAGGACAGATTTGGTACCAACTGATAAGATTTCTGTTTTTATATAATATAATTTTTTTTTGTTTTTATATACAAACCGGATTCCAAAAAAGTTGGGACACTAAACAAATAGTGAATAAAAACTGAATGCAATGATGTGGAGATGGCAAATGTCAATATTTTATTTGTAATAGAACGTAGATGACAGATCAAACGTTTAATCCGAGTAAATGTATCATTTTAAAGGAAAAATATGTTGATTCAAAATTTCACGGTGTCAACAAATCCCAAAAAAGTTGGGACAAGTAGCAATAAGAGGCTGGAAAAGTAAATTTGAGCATAACGAAGAGCTGGAAGACCAATAAACACTAATTAGGTCAATTGGCAACATGATTGGGTATAAAAAGAGCTTCTCAGAGTGGCAGTGTCTCTCAGAAGCCAAGATGGGTAGAGGATCACCAATTCCCACAATGTTGCGCAATATCAGAATGGTGTTACCCAGCAAAAAATTGCAAAGACTTTGCATCTATCATCATCAACTGTGCATAACATCATCCGAAGATTCAGAGAATCTGGAACAATCTCTGTGCGTAAGGGTCAAGGCCGTAAAACCATACTGGATGCCCGTGATCTCCGGGTCCTTAAACGACACTGCACCACAAACAGGAATGCTACTGTAAAGGAAATCACAGAATGGGCTCAGGAATACTTCCAGAAACCATTGTCAGTGAACACAATCCACCGTGCCATCCGCCGTTGCCAGCTGAAACTCTACAGTGCAAAGAAGAAGCCATTTCTAAGCAAGATCCACAAGCTCAGGCGTTGTCACTGGGCCAGGGATCATTTAAAATGGAGTGTGGCAAAATGTAAGACTGTTCTGTGGTCAGACGAGTCACGATTCAAGTTCTTTTGGAAATCTGGGACGCCATGTCATCCGGACCAAAGAGGACAAGGACAACCCAAGTTGTTATCAACGCTCAGTTCAGAAGCCTGCATCTCTGATGGTATGGGGTTGCATGAGTGCGTGTGGCATGGGCAGCTTGCATGTCTGGAAAGTCACCATCAATACAGAAAAATATATTCAGGTTCTAGAACAACATATGCTCCCATCCAGACGTCATCTTTTTCAGGGAAGACCCTGCATTTTTCAACAAGATAATGCTAGACCACATTCTGCATCAATTACAACACCATGGCTGCGTAGGAGAAGGATCCGGGTACTGAAATGGCCAGTCTGCAGTCCAGATCTTTCACCTATAGAGAACATTTGGCGCATCATAAAGAGGAAGGTGCGACAAAGAAGGCCCAAGTCGATTGAACAGTTAGAGGCCTGTATTAGACAAGAATGGGAGAGCATTCCTATTTCTAAACTTGAGAAACTGGTCTCCTCGGTCCCCAGACGTCTGTTGAGTGTTGTAAGAAGGGGAGATGCCACACAGTGGGGAAAATGGCCTTGTCCCAACTTTTTTGGGATTTGTTGACACCATTTACACACACACACATATATATATAAAAATTTTTTTTTTTTTATATATAAAAACTGGCACTAGCACTTTATGGATCAGCTACTCATTTAGTGCATCATCATTTCCTTAACTTATCTTTTGAAATGGTTGAAGTATTTATAGTCCTCTTTTTTAAATATGCAAAAATTACTTTTTTGTTCTGCACAGCCTGGGTACGGATGTTGGATTTAACACATAAAACGTATAAATGAAACTTTATTTTTTTAAGCTTAAATGTATTGTCATGTGTTCAGAGTACAATTAAATTTTTACTCGCATGCCTCATATAGGTTATTCACAGTAGTATATTACAAAGGGGCAATGAATAGGAGACCAGATAATGAATTCAACGCTATACATTAAATGCAACATCAAACAAATATATTCAAGATAAACAGAACATGGTGTAAGTGACGACTGAATTTTTTTTTGCCATAAAGAAACAAGCTGTCATTGAATTTAGTGGTGAATGTGCTGATGGTCCTGTACTGAATGAGAAGAGTGACTGTACACTGGAGAGCTGCAGTGGCTGCAGGTTTTCATTCTAACCCTTTTTCTTAATTCGTGGCCAGTTTTTGCGGCTAATTAACTTTTTTTTAATTAACTTCTCAATTAAAATAGACTCTGAGCCCTCAATTTTTTTATTTTTTTATTTTTATTTTTTTCTCTTAATTCGCAGCCAAACAATAATGAGATATAAAACAGGCCAAAATGTGACCAGCAAACTTTGACCATCATACAATATCTGAAAATAAAGAAAGATGAGGGTCTCAGGAATGTTGCTCTGCTCTGGTCCATATAACATTTTACCAGAGCTCTTAGAAAAGAGAAAATCAGCAATTTCAGAAATGTCTGCCATTACACAATAAGAGCAGCACCAAGCCATGGAATTAAAGAACGAGTTTAAACAACGACAAGAATCAGTGCCTAAGTAAGCAATTGGTTGAGTTTGAGGCCCTAACGTAGTTGGTCTTCTATTGGTTTCCTCATTTCACATTTCATTTCTGTTTGGGTGCCAATTAAAGAAAATAAACAAAGCAATTCAGAGGAAAGATGAAGAAATTCAGGGGATTCTTAAGAAACAAGTCAAATAAAATCAAAGGAAAAGGAGTTAATTAGCAGCAAAAACTGTTCACTAATTAGGAAATGAGTTGGAATGAAAACGTGCAGCCACTGGACTGGAGTTTGAGACCACTGCTGTACACAGTGCTTAGAATCTTTTAAAACCTTTTTCTTTAGTAATGCAATGTGTATTACATATGTCATGAGCAGAAGGTAGAGTCATGCAGTTGTGGGTTGAATTGGTACTGTAAAAGGATGCTACACAGTTGGGAAGTACAGACTCCACTGTGGATTTGTAGAGGTTGGTTCAGCATGGAGGAGAGGTTTGGCCTTTCCTCAGATACCTGTGGGGGAGAAAAAAGGTGGTGTTGAGCCGCCTTGACAATAACATGGATGTGTTGTGCTCCTTTTCAAGTCGTCAGTGATAGTGTTTTGGGTTGTTATGATACCAAATGTCTAACTTTGTTACGATACTAAGAAAACTATTCAAATTCATTATCGCTTTAAATACCCAGTATTAATATGTATCAATAAAAATGTATTTTAATTGTATGCATTAAAATCTTTACATTGATGCTAAATAGAAGTTTAAGACATTAAATGCAAATACATCAATTAGTGCGATCTTTTGTAAAAGGTAAGTTCTGTAAACAGTAAAAAGTAAAGAAATTTAAATCGGGAAAAGTCCCCCCAATCATGATAATGAAAACAAATAACTGTTAGAGGTGGTACAGTGAAATGTCATAAATGTTATTAAATATCACTTGATAAGTTAATGAAATTTTTTCTAAACCGTATAAATTTCAAAGCAAACATTAAATAGAAATTCAAGTAAAAAGCAATAATGTGGTCTTTCGTAAACAGTAAATAAACATTACATTAATGAAAACAAGGCAGTGTAATTGTTTAGAAAGGGAACACACAAACTGACAACTAAAACACATATTCTATTCATAAATGAAAATGGTGCACATTGCATTTTCCTCTAAATAGACTACAGCATCTTTTATGTCCCAGATTTTTTGCAAGAAAGATTGTTTTTGTTGAGCTACAAATGAGCCCCAGTGTACTAAATACACGTTCTGAAGCACAGGTGAAGCAGCACAGTAATGTGCTATGGCTGCAGACTTCACAGCAAGGGTTTAGAAAGCCTTAGTGCTAAAAGTATTGCCCCTGAGTGAACTGTGCAGAGTAAATGTCCCATGGGTAAAAAATAATTGCAGACGCCTGTCTTCTAAGTTAAATGTTTAATGACTACATTACATTTTAACCATTTTTTTTTATTATTTTAATTAGATGGATACTTTATTAATCCCAAGGGGAAATTCACGTAATCCAGAGTCGGTATACTGATACAAAAAACAATATTAAATTAAAGAGTAATAAAAATGCATGTAAAAACAGACAATAACTTTGAGTAATGTTACCGTTTACCCCCCCGGGTGGAACTGAAGAGTCGCATAGTGTGGGGGAGAAACAATCTCCTCGGTCTGTCAGTGGAGCAGGACGGTGACAGCAGTCTGTCACTGAAGCTGCTCCTCTGCCTGGAGATGATCCTGTTCAGTGGATGCGGTAGATTCTCCATGATTGACAGGAGCCTGCTCAGTGCCCGTCGCTCTGCCACAGATGTTAATTAAAAGCAAATGTTATTCCTATTTAAAATGCAAGAGTTTGCCAGCAAATACTGATTAATTTTTCTGTAGTTAAGAAAGAAGATTCCTACCTCTCGAAATATTTGAATGGACTTGTGTCGATCCTTCAAGTGTTTTGCTAAATTGGTTATATTATCCCCTTTAGTTAATATTGTGTGATAGCAAATCTGGCATACAGGCTTGCATGTGTCCTGTGGTTTCCTGTCCCCATTTGGCACAAAGTCAAAGAATTTCTAGATGTTACTCCGGCTGACCTCTTTTGTCAATTAAGAGTGCTGGTATAGGGTCCAGTGCTGCTAAAGTTGGCATCTTTGTATTAACACCTGTTAGCGTGTGGAAACGGGGCTGCAACTTCAGCTATGCCCATTGGTAAACTATGAAAGTCAATTTGCAAAAGCCAAACCTAGCTGCAAGTGTGTTTGTAATGTATAATTTTAATTTGCAAAAATGTTATTATCAATAAGAAACAAATGTGAAGCTATTTAATATGGGATTTGAACACAAATCCCTAGCCTCAGAGCCACTGTTTCGCCCGCACAATATTAACATTAAGGGTGTGCTTATTTTACCTGACACCACTGAATCGGAAGACAAGTCTCTTCTCTGTATGCCCTCTCATCATTGGTGATTAGGCCTATGATGATGATATTAGTAAAGCTGGAAAGATCTTTGTTCATTGTCTGCACACTATGTTAAAATGAAAAACCTTCCAGTCCTCTCTTCAAAACTGTCTAGCTTAAGGTAAATTTTAATCAAGTTGTTCTCTTCTCAGTTGGTTACACAAAGTAAATGTTATATCAACTGCAAGATTGAATATTTATAATGAAACTTGTCATTACGTTGCCAAATGATAACTTTCTAAATTTTAAATTATGAACGGAATGTATTGTATTAATGCCAGGCATTACTAATACACTGTAAAAAAGCACAATTAAGGGATTGTTCAGTTTGACATTTGTTCAATAAAGGAAACTATGGGAGTCCTAATTTTAAATCCAGTCCTAAGGTAGACTGCATGGTGGCACAGAGGTTATGTTTTGTTATGTTTGCACCTTATCCTCTGTGTATTTCTTCTGGGTACTCTACTTTTTCTTGTATATCCAATGAAATATATAATCAACTAACTCGGTAAGGCTTGGATTACAGGACCCCAAGGTGCCCAAAATGCACCCAGGACAATAAGATGGGTTAGTAAGCAGGTTTGAGTATATCATTTAAATATTTTGTCTGAAGCAGTTAAGTGTTTCCAAATTTAAATGACACTTTTTTGTGGATATGTCACACTTGTATTTTTGATTATGCCTGTAAAGCTTATTACACAAAAATTAATGCATAACATGATCTTTTCAGTTTGCTGATGCTGTCACTACCAGCCCTTTGAGCTCTGGAGGTAAAGCACTCGAGTTGGAAGACATTTTGTGCACTTTGGCCTCTGATCCATTTGTAACAAAAAAAGAACTTCCTCGTACACCAGAAAGCCTGCGTAAGTAGAAAGTAATAACTTTTTAGTGCAAGTGTTAATTTTGTTTTTTTTTTTTTTTTGGATTAAAGTACTGTGAAGATTAAAACTCTTTAGACAGTTTAGTCATCCCACTGAATGATGTGCAAATATTTGTCCCTTCCTATTGGGCATTAGATATATTAATTCTTTGCAAGCATACATATCAATAGTGAAGGTCTAATACCAGCAGGTCATGTTGCCTCTGAGTAGTTATCGTTAATAAATAAATGGGATGCAAAAGGGCAAGCTTAACAGACAAGCAAGTACATCTTTTTAAAATCAACAGTGGCAGTGCACTATATCTGTATTTGATAGTCTGCTTTTTGGAAGAAACCCTGAGCTGAGGGCAGACGATTCCTGGGTGGAGTGAATGCCACCCAGCCTGAAGACTTTTTGTACTTCTGCCTCCAGAAAGTATACCAGAGTGTTTTAATGCTGCTTTAAAATGAAGGGGACATTTTAAAAAATGATACCCTGCCATGCTGTATTAAGAGTTTTAAGAAATAAATTGTAAATACTAGGGGGCTCAGCCCCCTGCTCACTTTGTTCGCCAACCCCCAGGCAGGTGCAATGCACTAGCCACTTCACGGCTCTACCACTCGCGTATGGGGAAGCGTTTGTACAATCTAAACAGATTGTTCTTTTCATGTGAATTGTTACATATGCATAATGGAACCAACTATTTTACATTACAGCGAGTAATTAACCACAGTAAAAAAATAGTAAAACATAAATTGAAATAAAATTGTTTCAAGTTGAGTTATAGGTTTTTGTTCTGTTTGGCTTTGAAATTCACACACACATACTTTTTAAACTTACTGTAAAACAAGTTTTTGAATAAACTTTTTGTCAATATCGCATTGAATTTTGATTCTGTGTTTAAAGTTACATTGTGACAAAGCAACGTATAACTGCCCGTGAGTGAATATCATTTCTTTCTCTCTCTCTCTAATAAACCGACTTTTTGGAATGTTTGTCCCTGTGATGTCATAGCAAAAGCTATTCTAACTGAAAGCTGTAAACACTTTAATACGAATGGCATATAAAGATCTCCTTTGGTGTCTGTTATCCATGGAAGATTTATTGCATTATTTTGTCGCCTGTTAAAATTTTACATGTTAGAATTGTTCGACCAATTTTGAATACAACTAATCTTGTCCAATTGCATATTCCATCACTCAGACATAAATTCCGCAATTACATTATGATACATCCTCCTTTCAACAGTAATTCGGCCAGTGGAAGACCGGACAGTGTTAATGGTCTTAGATATTCTTCGTGATATTGTAAGTTGATTTCCTCTTCCACACCATCACGACCAACAGTTTCAGCAGAGTCTATTGATACGCATTTAACCAATTTGCCGTATAACAGATTGCCAATTTTCATGTTAATTCGTTTGACTTTGTTTCTCTGTGCTAGAATTGTCCGCTTACTAATTTCTTCTGTTAATAACCCTTCGGGATGAAATTCTTCAATAAGATTTGGACATAATACGTTGTCTTTTATTGAAAGCTTAAGGTGAGGAAAATGGAAACCTTTATAAGAGCCGAGAGTGCAGGAAGTGTGCCTGACAAAAGCATTCACACAAATGATAGGCGAGAGGACCACGGACGTGGGCTGTGAACCGGAAATGGGTGAGAGGGTGGGGCTTGAAAAAATTTCATGGCAATAGTCTTGTCTCAAGATTTTCTTTTATAATAGAGAGACGTATTAAGGTGAGTGTAGTTTTTAGTGATGAATATAAAGTGAATGAATTTTAATATGTCATGCCTTATCCTGTCAACATCTTTAACCAGTAAGCCACAAAAATTGCACATCTAGACATTACCATAGTCATGTGGAATGCATTTCACATTACTGTTTCTAAGCCCCTTAGCTTGTCATTAATCTGTTCAGTAATGCAAGTTTGTTTGACTTGATTGCCTTCTGGCTTATTGCATGTCCTGTTTGTAAGTGAATAGCCATTTCTCCAATTTGACTGACAATGGTTTTTCTGCTTTTTCTAGTTTCAGATATCAGAGGTTCTTGGAGAAAAGCGGTTGAAGAATGTGGGTCTCCGAGTATTGAACTGTCAAAGAAATCCTCCCTTTGTAAATCTAGTCTTCTGGATGCCTCGCCGTTACCTCCGAAATCAAAACAAGAAGATGCCCTTGAAGATCTTATCTGGATGGAGTCTGGATTAAAAGAAACTACTTCACCAGAGAGGATGAACATGCCAACACTGGAACAGTTGACCTCTGAAAGTGTAAACTATGAAAGTTTAGTGAAGCAGGAAATGTCTTTGAAAGAACCAGAAGTGAACGATGAGATCTCTTTCCTCTCTTCAGCTGCCAGTTTTCCTGGTTATCTTGGAAGCAAACTGAATGAGCCTGGCAATTTTTCTTTTTGCCAGGACAATGTGTCCCAGCATTCTACTCTTTCCTGGAATTCAACAAAATTGATTGACATTGACAACAGTGACGACATTGTGCAGTTTGGTATTGCTCATGAAACTCTTCCAGATGTATATGGCAATGACAGTTTCAACAGCTCCAGGACGTCTGATATGGAAGATGGCATCGATGACAAAGCAGTAAATAGTAGCTCAGGAAAAGACCAAAAATCCAGCATGTATGTAAATTTACTACTTAACAGATACAAAAATATCAGAAAACTCTACGGAAATGCTGATCCTGCAAACGATGCTGTGCTTGCAGAAACTGAAGCCAGCATTCCGCATTCTGCAAATATAAACCCAGAAAGGCCAGAGCTGGCTTGTACAGAAAAGGTGTTCTCCCTTGAGCTCGACTTCTTAGACGTGCTAACGCCTACAAAAGACAGGCGACTTACTCTCCCAAAGCTCCAGTCCTTCTCCCCATTAGTTGATGTTCCTGAAACTCTGAAGGAGAGAGAGAATGACGATGACTGGTCTTAACCTGAACAAATAGGAGTTGTACTTCCGAACTGATTTTTACGTCTTAACTTTGGATTGGTCAACCCTTTCTACAGTTTTAACACGCCGTTTTGCATTTTAAGCACTTGTCCTTTTGGTTCTGAAATCTAAGAATGCGTTTTAGTTTTGGAATTCTTCATCCTATTCGGCTTGTTGCTCTGTGAAAACGCATGCATTTTGTTGAAATTTTTCTAGTTTACAGAACATTATGATTTAGAAAACATGACCACTTGAGTTACTTGAATAAAAGGAACTGAGAAGAAATTAGTTTGAATTCAATTACTACTTTTATGTTCAGTTTCATGTCACAAACACTTAACGTCTTGTTAGAATATTTCATAACAGTATGTCAGATTTGTACAGTGTTTGAACTATTTAAAAACATAATCTTATTGTTCATTTCCATTACTTTTAATACTTTAACTTTTGATTTGTTGTAAATATTTTGTGTTAAGTGACTTCTAATTGAACCGTACAGTGCTAATGTTCACAAAATAAAACTGTCTGTTTTTCTTTTTGCAAGATGTCCTCCCGTGAAACCCCTGAAAAAGCAAAACACAAGTGTGCACCTCGCCATGAGGCCTAAGTCAGGTATTCTGTTCTCTTTAAACTTGCTGGCCCCCACTTTCCTGTCATTCATTGCTGTTGGTGTCACAAAGGGGGTGGTTGGTTTCCTCTGTCAAGGTTTGTATTTTTGAGGAAGTCATTTTTATAGGTAACTTGTTTGGTGATGCGTTTTTATATTGTGAAGAGGGGGGCTGAACGCACCCCTAGAAGATGCAGTCGCTCCTCCGAAACCCCCTCGTAAATGGCAATACAATGGGAAATAGTTTTTTACCTCCTCTTTGCTCGATTACCTCTGCTGCCGCTGTGCTGCGTGATCTGCTTCGAACATGGCACTTCGAAAATTTAAAAACCTGTATAGCAGCTGTCCTTTTCTCACTTCTCCCCCAGACATCCTCTGCTTTATTCTTTAAGCTTTTATTATGCTTTTTACGAATAAAGTTTAAGTTTCTTTAAAAAACCCTGTATGAATCTGTGAAACTGTGTAACCCAAGCGTGACAAGATATAATATGGTACCATGGCGGTTTGTTTGTCCAGGATGTTCAGTCAGTTCTTAATGTTTGTAATGAGCAGTCGAGCAAAATGACCCCTTTTTATTGGCTGGCCAAAAAGTTTACAATATGCAAGCTTTCGAGGCAACTCGGGTCCCTTATTCAGACAATTTCTTCATCTTGCCTGAAAAAGAGGGCTGAGTTGTCTCAAAAGCTTGCATATTGTAATCTTTCTAGGCTTTACATATAATACGCTACCATGGCTGTCTGTTTGTCCAGGCTTTTAAATCACCTGTAGCTCGCAAACTGACCTATTGACCTGAAATTTGATACGCGTATACTACGTGACGTCTACTATCCGCTTTTGCGGTGATGATTGACCTCCAAAGTTATTCCTCTTTTTATTTTATTGTAGAGTCACCTTTCGGAAGCGGCCAGAAGGGCGGCCAAGCAGCACATGCATACAGGCGCCGTTCTACCACCTTCGCCATTACTTCCCCTATCTCTGCATATCTTAAATCTTCAATCTGCCTTAAGAATGATTTAAGTGCCAGCTTAAGTGAAAAACTAAAGAAAACGTACTAAGTAATTGCAACACAAACACTGACTTAATTAGTTTTAATGCAAAAAGACTCCAACGGTAGAAGAGGAGAAGCGGGCCGCTAGGGTGGAGAAAAGAACTGCTCAAGAAGCAACAAGCACATCAACCTCTGAGCAAACGAATGATAAACGTACAAAGAAAGGAGGAAAACTGGAATGCTCAAGTCAGGTGTGTTCACTGCACATTATTATGCAGAGCGCCGTTACTGGTAAATATGTAATAAAGGATAAAAACACTGGACCTACGGCCATTTGTAACTTCACTTAGTTAATCAAAAGCACAGGGACACAGTCGGAAACTTAAAGGTAAATTTCACACAAGCATTAGGAAGCTTTTCTTCACAAAGTGAACCACAGACACATGGAGCAAGTGACCAAGTAGTGTGGTAGAAAGTAGGATTTTAGGAACCCTTAAAAGTCAACTTCATGTTATTTTGGACAAATGCAATAGATAGGACTGCCCAGTGGGCGTTAGGTGGTCTCGTGGCCTCAGAACCCCTGTACATTTTTTTTTTTGTTTTGTTTTTTCTGTCCCCCCTGGCCATCGGACCTTAATTTATTCTTTGTTACTTACTATTGCCTAATTTTATTTTTATAGTTTTCTTTTTTTCTTCCTCTTGTAAAGCACTTTGAGCTCCGTCATTTTGTATGAAAATTTGATTTGATGTGAAATGTGAAAAAAGTTTACTTGAGGTTTTTGCAAATTTATTAAAAATAAAAAAAACTGAGAAATCATATGTACATAAGTATTCACAGCCTTTGCCATGAAGCTCCAAACTCAGCTCAGGTGCATCCTGTGTCCCCTGATCATCCTTGAGATGTTTCACTGGAGTCCACCGGTGGTCAATTCAGTTGATTGGACATGATCTGGAAAGGCACACACCTGTCTATAGAAGGTCCCACAGTTGACAGTTCATGTCCGAGCACAAACCAAGCATGAAGTCAAAGGAATTGTCTGTAGACCTCCGAGACAGGATTGTCTCGAGGCACAAATCTGGGGAAGGTTACAGAAAAATTTCTGCTGCTTTGAAGGTCCCGATGAGCACAGTGGCCTCCATCATCCGTAAGTGGAAGAAGTTCGAAACCACCAGGACTCTTCCTAGAGCTGGCCGGCCATCTAAACTGAGTAATCGGTGGAGAAGGGCCTTAGTCAGGGAGGTGACCAAGAACCCGATGGTCACTCTGTCACAGCTCCAGAGGTCCTCTGTGGAGAGAGGAGAACCTTCCAGAAGGACAACCATCTCTGCAGCAATCCACCAATCAGGCCTGTATGGTAGAGTGGCCAGACGGAAGCCACTCCTTAGTAAAAGGCACATGGCAGCCCACCTGGAGTTTGTCAAAAGGCACCTGAAGGACTCTCAGACCATGAGAAACAAAATTCTCTGGTCTGATGAGACAAAGATTGAACTCTTTGGTGTGACTGCCAGGCGTCGCGTTTGGAGGAAACCAGGCATCGCTCATCACCAGGCCAATACCATCTCTACAGTGAAGCATGGTGGTGGCAGAATCAGGAACTGGGAGACTAGTCAGGATAAAGGGAAAGATGACTGCAGCAATGTACAGAGACATCCTGGATGAAAACCTGCTCCAGAGCGCTCTTGACCTCAGACTGGGGCGACGGTTCATCTTTCAGCAGGACAACGACCCTAAGCACACAGCCAAGATATCAAAGGAGTGGCTTCAGGACAACTCTGTGAATGTCCTTGAGTGGCTCAGACTTGAATCTGATTGAACATCTCTGGAGAGATCTTAAAATGGCTGTGCACCGACGCTTCCCATCCAACCTGATGGAGCTTGAGAGGTGCTGCAAAGAGGAATGGGCAAAACTGGCCAAGGATAGGTGTGCCAAGCTTGTGGCATCATATTCAAAAAGACTTGAGGTTGGAATTGCTGCCAAAGGTGCATCGACAAAGTATTGAGCAAAGGCTGTGAATACTTATGTACATGGGATTTCTCAGTTTTTTTATTTTTAATAAATTTGCAATAATCTAAAGTAAACTTTTTTCACGTCATTATGAGGTGTTGTGTGTAGAATTCTGAGGGAAAAAAATGAATTTAATCCATCCAAGAAAATGTGGAGAAAGTGATGCGCTGGGAATACTTTCTGGATGCACTGTACATGGTGGTGCTGTTGGTTGGCCTGTTGTCCTTCAGTTTGTTCTAATGTTCACACATGTAAACAACAAAACAAATATAAAAAATTAAGAAAGTTAAGTGTGAGTGTTTTGAGTACCTAATTTTAGAAAACTAAATGGTAGAATCTTGCTCAGTTTAGGGACAGTACTGACTTTTTAATGTGTGCTTTTTGGTTGTTTGCTGTGCATCTTGTGACTGTTTGGCATGGCTGTGATCAAGGAGACTAAGAATGGTGAGGTGTACCACATGCCTTTTTAAAATAAGCTAATCAATCATTATTGGTTACAGCTGACAATTGCTTGCTTTATTAATTTTTGGATCATTTTGAGTCATGTAAAGAATGTGTTAAGTGGGTGTGATCTCCCTGTATTTGCATTGCACAGCTTCTCGTGAGTGTCTTTTTTATCATAAATTAAGTCCAGGATGCCTTTTTCTGCTTGTCGGGATTTTATTGCACCATGTTTGAAGTTCAGCTGGAATGTATTCTGAATATTTTTTTTATTTTTTAAATATCAAGAGCTTAGCTGCGTAATTCTGTGCCCCAAAACACTTGAGTGAAATCTGCACCGGTTAGGGTTGTCTGGAGCCAGTGAGGCATGTTGGTCCTGCATTATAATATTCTTCTTCTTTCGGCTGCTCCCGTTAGGGGTCGCCACAGTGGATCATCTTCTTCCATATCTTTCTGTCCTCGTCATCTTGTTCTGTCACCCCATCACCTGCATGTCCTCTCTCAGCACCTTCTTTTAGGCCTTCCTCTTGCCTGTCAGCTTATCTTTAACATCCTTCTCCCAATATACCCAGCATGTCTCCTCCTCACATGTCCAAACCAACGCCATCTCACCTCTCTGACTTTGTCTCCCAACCGTCCCACCTGAGCTGACCCTCTAATGTCCTCATTTCTAATCCTGCCCGTCTTCGTCACACCCAATGCAAATCTTAGCATCTTTAACTCTGCCACCTCCAGCTCTGTCTCCTGTGCCACCGTCTCCAGCACATATAACACAGCTGGTCTCACTACCGACCGTCCTGTAGACCTTCCCTGCCACTCTTGCTGATACTCGTCTGTCACAAATCACTCCTGACTCTCTTCTTCACTTCTCTTCCACACTCCCCATTACTCTCTACTGTTGATCCCAAATTTTTAAACTCCTCCACCTTCACCACTCCACTCCCTTCATCCTCGCCACTCCACTGACCTCCCTCTCATTCACACACACACACACACACACATGTTCTGTCCTGGTGGTCCTACTGACCTTCATTCCTCTCCTGCATTATGTGTATCCTTTTATATAGTCCCCACAAACCAGTTTGGTTATGCAGTCGTCAAGGCCCATTACAGGTTAGGGTGTTTATCTGCCTTTTTTGGTGTTACGCCCCACTTTTTCCCCCGTGAGTGTCTTTTGTTACCATTCAAGGGGGAGTGAGGGGGGTCCCCCTTTGTGAATTGAGCACAATTGTCAGAGTGGAGACCTGCTGTGATCCACTCCCATAGTAAGCTGTACCAACCCGTGACCCAAAAGTGTGTGTCTGTGTTTTCTAGGTACTTCCTCATCCCTATGAAGTAGTCTGCTTTGCTCAGATTATAAATTTTTTGTTTTGTTGAACATTTTTCACACCACAGGACTAATGAGTTCCTGCATGATGATAGGCCCTGAGCCCCTGGCAATCCCTAACCCACATAACAGGAACTGTAACCTTTATGTAAAATTTGGCATGCGAAGAAAGGTAATGTGGGGTACGAAGTGTGGTTGGCTTGGGACTTCATGGGAAGCCCACCCCCTTACTGCTTCGAAGCACTTGGGACTCTTATTGCTTTGAGGTGATCACTACTTTACTTTATTTAGGAGATTATTGCTCCAATGTGGCTCAAGGCTAATAATATTGTAGTCTTGTTTTTCATGACCCGCCTTTGCGCTGAGGTTGATCTCCACTTCAGACAGGTGCAGAAGTCTCACTGAGAGCTCCAGGATTCGCTTGTGTGCAGGAATCGCACACTTTAAAGGTTGTGCAACCAAATACACAACATTGAGAAAAGTATTACTATATATATATATATATATATATATATATATATATATATATATATATATATATATATATATATATATATATATATATATATATATATATATATATATATATATATATATATATATATATATATATATATGATATATATATATATATATATATGTGAACTTTAATGCCATCCCATTCTGAGAGCTCCAGGATTTGCAGCTCTGACAGCTTTAGCTCTTCTGTTCAGCAACCAAATACACAACAGGGTGAGTGTGTATGGGAATCTGTGACCAGGAGAGAATATGGGAGGTCAGGCACTGATGTCTGATGAGATGGCCTGGCGCACTCGCTCGCCGTCTCCCAAAGGTGGTCTGTCGGGTTTTGGTCAGGGCCCTTGTGCAGCCCCACCAAACTTGCTCTTCCATTTCTTTACAGACCTTGCTTTGTGCACTGGGGTGTGTGTGTGTGTGTGCCAAGTCATGTTGCCAACCCCAAACTGTACCCACAAAGTTGGGAGCATGAGATTGTCCAAAATGGCTTTGTATGCTGAAGCATTAAGAGTTACTTTCACTGGAACTTTGGGGGCCGAGCCCAACCAACCCCACACCATAATCCCCCCCCCACCCTTCACCAAACTTTCCCCTTGGCACAATGCTGTCGGGCAAGTCCCGTTCTCCTCGCCAGACTCCAGAGAGGACACGTCTGCACTGTCCATTCCAGTGTCCAGTGACGGGCGGTGGGCTTTACACCACTGCATGTGACGCTTTGCATTGCATTTGGTGACGTCAGGCTTGGCTGCAACTGCTCGACCGTAGAGACCCATTCACTCCATGAAGCTCTCTCTCTACGCTGCACTTTTCTTGAGCTTTTGGAGGTCTGTGACTACCGAATCAGCAGAAAGTTGTCAACTTCTGCCCACCTCGGCATGTGCTGTCCCCACTCTGTGATTTGACGTGGCCTACCACTTCATGGCTGACTTGCTGCTGTTCCCAATCTCTTCCACTTTGTTAGAATACCACTGACAGTCGACCGTGGAGTATTTAGTAACGAGGACATGGCACAGGTGGCATCCTATGACTGTACCAGGCTTGAACTCCCTGAGCTTCTGAGAGCGACCCATTCTGTCACAAATGTTTGTAGAAGCTGGTAGTCTGCATGCCGAGGGGCTCGAGTTTATACACCTGTGGCCGTGGAAGTGACTGGAACACCAGAATTCAATGATTTGGGGGTGTGCCCATACTTTGGGCAATAGAGTGTATGAGGTTGAGGGTCCCATCACTTGTTTTCCATGTTGTTTCATTTGTGATTGTTATTTGAAATATTCTGTTGAATCAAAGCTCCACAGCCAAGTCGAAATTGTGTTAAACGTGGATGAGAGGACGTTGGGCTGCCAGCGACTTTGTTCAGTTTCAGGTGACACGCGAGACATTTGTGGGCTGTTCTTTCATGGCAGATTTCTCCACGCCTGTATAACATTAGATGCTCATCTGTCATGGAGATGAGAGTTGGCAGGTGGCCGTGTGACTGAGCAGATTGCACAGCGAGTGGTCCGAGCCTGAGGTTCAGCTGAACTTGAGGCCCAAAGATCACCTCAGGCAAGTGGGCACAAGACTGTGCAGCATTAGGACATGGCATAGGCCAAAGCCTCAACACAAAACAGTGGGCCTGATGACCGGCGCCACCTGAGGCACACTTTGACATGTCACACAGGTGGGCATCAAGGGCACGGTGCCACTTACTGGTATTGGACAGCCACTTTTTTTTTTTTAATTAAAATGCTCTAATTTATATTTTTTTCCTGCTGCTTTCTTCCCTCGCTCCGTCACGAGCTTCATCTTCACTGAAGTGAGTAATGCAGTTATTTTTAGCAACCTACTCCTCCGCGGCTTGCTCCCCTTTCTCTTTTTTTTTTTTTTCTTCTTCCATGGCTTCCTGACATAAATAATGCACTGGAGTGGCAGAGCCTTGAGATCCTCGTGGCAATTGATGTTCGGAGTCGTAGCACAGAAGTAAATCAATCAAAGGAAGCCCGAGAACACGGCAATGGGGCGTCTGGTGACCACTGAGCTCTCGCGCAGCCGAGATTTGGACACCAGGAGGTAAGCGACTCTCCGATAAGCTGTTGGTTTAGGGCTCTGGGCTTTCATCGACGTTGTTGACATTTTTACTTATTCAGAGCGACTTTCCTATTGTGATGGTCTTGGAGATTAAGGGGCTCGAGTGTTCAGACGGATAACAGGGCTCTGTGGGACTCTGGGGTTCATTAAATTCCCTCTTAATTTCCCAGTTTCTGCATTTCCTTTGACAATCAAGGAGGTTCCTGCAGAGTTTATCCTTTCTTAAGTACGTCCTGCAATGTTTGTGTACATGTTGGGTTTCATTATTTTCAGGTGGTGATCCCAGTTCAGTGAAGTAGCTTGAGTGTTTGTTTACATCTGTGTCTGCACTTTCATTTTATAACAAGACTCGGTGCCTCTGCCCTCTGCTCACTCCGCTCGCCAACCCCTGGGCGGGCACTACACATTAGTCACTTCACTGCTCGCCAACCCCTGGGCGGGCACTACACACTACTCACTTCACCGCTCGCCAACTCCTGGGTGGGCACTACACATTAGTCACTTCACGGCTCTGCCCTCTGCTCACTTCGTTCACCAACCCCAGGGCGAGTGCTACTCACTAGCCACTTTGCGGATCTAATGCTCCAACTCGTTTAAAAGCAAAGACAAGTGAATGTGTACCAGCTGGGAGAATGAAGGCCCTGGCACAGGCTCTGCCGAAATCTCCCTGCTAATGTTTGAAATATGGCCGATATCCCTGTGTTCACTCGCTGTCCCCACAGTTCCAGTTTAGCTTTAAGTGCGGCCACTTTCTCCAAGAGCACCTGGCTGCAGCCACTGGAGCTCCACAGTAAGCGGAAACACGTGACCTCCACAGTCGGCGTATACCGCCTTCAAGCATTCACGCATGCGTTAAATAGATTGGGCAGCACCGTAAAGTGTGTGATGACGTAGCCTTTCATACGCACGCGCACGCAGATCGAGCCGGCAACGGGAATCAGGTAGTGACGCACACCTCATGCGCTTAATGAAAAAAACCATTAAAACAAAAATATCTACTTTACGGCACGGCCCGATCGGAACTGTGCATGCAGTACAATTTGACATTACAGTGTATAATTCATTTTAGTTACACATTAGTTGACCATAATGAAAATATTAATCCTGCAAAATAAATAAAGCATCCTTTGTGGCGTAACGTTGATGTCCAATGTTCAACCGCCGTAAGAGGAAGCTTAGGTGTGCACATCTGATGAGCCCCAATTAGGGCGAAACACATGCGGTGTACTCTTTGTATTTGGCAGGTAATGTAATGTAATATATATATATATATATATATATATATATATATATATATATATATATATATATATATATATATATATATATATATATAAGCTCAAAAAATTAAAGGAACACTTTGAAAACACATCAGATCTCAATGGGAAAAAGAAATCCTCCTGGATATCTATACTGATATAGACTGGGTAATGTGTTAGGAACGAAAGGATGCCACATCGTTTGATGGAAATGAAAATGATCAACCTACAGAGCCCTGAATTCAAAGACGCCCCAAAAATCAGAGTGAAAAATGATGTGGCAGGCTAGTCCATTTTGCCAAAATTTAATTGCAGCAACTCAAATTGTACGCAGCACTTTGTATGGCCCCTGTGTTCTTGTATACATGCCTGACAACATCGGTGCATGCATCTAATGAGATGACAGATGGTGTTGTGGGGATCTCCTCCCAGATCTGGACCAGGGCATCACTGAGCTCCTGGACAGTCTGAGGTGCAACCTGGTGGCATTGGATGGACCAAAACATAATGTCCCAGAGGTGTTCTATTGGATTTAGGTCAGGAAAGTGTGGTGGCCAGTCAATGGTATCAATTCCTTCATCCTCCAGGAACTGCCTGCATACTCTCACCACATGAGGCCAGGAATTGTCGTGCACCAGGAGCCACTGTACCAGCATAGGGTCTGACAATGGGTCCAAGGATTTCATCCTGATACCTAATGGCAGCCAAGGTGCCTTTGTCAAGCCTGTAGCGGTCTGTGTGACCCTCCATGGATATGCCTCCCCAGACAATCATTAACCCACCACCAAACTGCTCATGCTGAATGATGTTACAGGCAGCATAATGTTCTCCATGGCTTCTCCAGACCCTTTCACTTCTGTCACGTGCTCAGGGTGAACCTGCTCTCATCTGTAAAAGGCACAGGGCACCAGTGGTGCATCTGCCAATTCTGGTATTCTATGGCGAATGCCAATCGAGCTGCATGCTGCTGGGCAGTGAGCTCAGGGCCCATTAGAGGACATGGGGCCCTTGGGTCACCCTCATGAAGTCTTTCTGGTTGTTTGGTCAGAGACATTCACACCAGTGGCCTGCTGGAGGTCATTTTGTAGGGCTCTGGCAGTGCTCATCCTGTTCCTCCTTGCCCAAAGGAGCAGATACTGGTCCTGCTGATGGGTTATGGACCTTCTATGGCCCTCTCCAGCTCTCCTAGAGTAACTGCTTGTCTCCTAGAATCTCCTCCATGCCCTCGAGACTGTGCAGGGAGACACAGCAAACCTTCTGGCAATGACACGTATTGATGTGCCATCCTGGAGAAGTTGGACTACCTGTGCAACCTCTGTAGGGTCCAGGTATCGCCTCATGCTACCAGTAGTGACACTGACTGTAGCCAAATGCAAAACTAGTGAAGAAACAGTCAGAAAAGATGAGGAGGGAAAAATGTCAGTGGCCTCCACCTGTTAAACCATTCCTGTTTTGGGGGTCATCTCATTGTTGCCCCTCTAGTGCATCTGTTGTTAATTTCATTAACACGACAGCAGCTGAAAGTGATTAACAACCCCCTCTGCTACTTAACTGACCAGATTAACATCCCAGAAGTTTCATTGACTTTATGCTATACTCTGTTCCTTTAATTCTTTTGAGCAGTATATAGATATAGATATAGATATATCTATCTATCGATCTAAGAGAGAGATTATATAAAGTATGTAGTTTTTATTTTCCCACTCACGTAAATCATATAAAGTTTCCTTTCCGTTTTGATCTATTGTTTCAATTTCCCTCTTATGAGCAAATTGTGTTTGTTTAAAAATTATCTTTTAGACATCAGTTATTATTAATAAAACTGCCATTTGTCTTAAGGCATCAGGTTTATAAAACCTAACGTATCCAACCAGTTTTTATAGAAATATATGATCCGTTTTCAAAAGAAAAGAACACTGTGTCGCTGACTGTCCCTGTCCTTAGTGCTGTGACTGTCCACTTGTTAAAATTCTTTAATTCGTTCAGAGTTGTGCAATCAGGTCAGGTGCGGAAGAAATGAAGAGCATAAAGCCACTGGTTCAAATACTCATTTTATTCCAATGGCTATTAATCTTACAAAGAATTTTAACCTTATATCCACAGACTTAAATTAAGAAAATGCGCTATTATCACTTGAACCAATCTATTTGATCTATTTTATTACAGTAAGTTGCTTGCTGCTATAGTTCATATTTGTAATACATTTGTTCTTAGTGATGTTTTTAATGTTATTTCAAGGCATCTTTGTAAAACACCCTGAGAAACCAACTTACCTATTAATATAATAAAACTGAACTGAATTTAACAGCTGTAACATACAATATTCTCCACTAACTAGTTTATGATGAACAGCATGCGGACAGAGGGCGGTGATATTCTTTCTTACAAGTTTAATCAACATAACAGCCCGCTGTTAGTGTGCAGACTCGTCTCCTATCAATGGTTTTATTCACGCATATACTAACGTCACATCTGTATATGAATACAGTAACTCTGTCCCAAAGTTTACGATCCACGTGCGCGGTTTCCGTCACTTTGTGTTTCCGCCCTGCTGTGGAGGTCACGTGTTTCCGCCTACTCTGGAGCTCCACAGTGGCTGCAGCCGGACCGGACCGGACCCCTCTCACTTTATCTACCAATCTGAAGACCGTTTAGTTCAATTGAGCAAGTTGAATATGTTGCACAAATAAGAGTGTTGCGATCCATGCCATGTTACAGAAGTGTGCTGCCAGTGGTGATTGTTTCTCTAAAAGAAATCTGTGGAGCGGCTCTCGTAACTTAAACACTCTGGTAAGCGCTGTGCCTTTAGGAAGCCATTTAACTTTTGTGTCCGTCTCCTCGCAAAGCTGCTAAAACAGATGCACGTTAACGGCATGAGCTTTGATGGGGTTAATGATTTTAATGACTAGGGGAAATCTGCCACCTGCTTGCCAACCCCCGGGCGGGCGCTACGTGTCGGCCACTTTGTGACTCTGCCGCTCGCATATAGTGAAGCAGATGTAAAATTTAAACTGATTGTTATTTTCATGGGAATTGTTACATCTTCATAATAGAACGAACTATTTTACATTACAGCGAGTGATTAACCAGAATAAAAAATAGTAAAGCATCATCAATTGAAAGTAGATTACGTTTCGTGTTGCGATATTCGTTATGTTTTCATTCTCTTTGGCTTTGAAATTCACATGCAAATACTTTTTTAGCTTACACTTTTACAATAAAACTTCAGTAGAAACAATATTTGGAATTTTGAGTTTTGATTCCGTGTTTGAACTGCCAGTGAGTGAATTTCGTTTCCTTCTCTCTAATAAATAAAACCACATTTTTCGAATGTCTGTCCCTGTGATTTGTTAATTGTCTTCGCAAAAGGTACCGTAATGGGCAACTGTAAACGTTTTACTACAAATGGCGTATCGAGATCTCCTGTGGTGTCTCTTGCTAGATGGACTACATGACCTTTCTTGTCGCCTGTTCAAAGTTGACATGTCACAATTGTTGGACCAATTTGGAGTACAACTCCTCTGGTCCGATTGCATAGCCCAGGGGTGGGCAAAGTCGGTCCTGGAGGGCCGCAGTGGCTGCTGGTTTTTGTTCCAACCCAGTTGCCTAAATAGAAAGCAATCCTTGAATGTCATGGCTTGTTGGTGCTTTTAACTCTGCTATGTCGGCTCAGTCTCATATCCTCGATTTCCTTCTCCTCTTTAAGGATATCCTCCAAATGATTTGAAGGCTACAATGGAGGAAGAATTCTCAATCCTTCACTTTTTATTAATTTAATTAAACCCAACAATGCACGATAAATACAGACAGAGGTGTAAATGGAAACAAAGTACATGGAGAAAAGCTGCTCTTTAGTTATTCACATTTTGTTGCTAATCTTCTCCTCCTCCTCCTCCTCGGGGTCGCTACAGCGAATCATCTTGTTCCATATCCTCCTGTCCTCGTCATCTTCTGTCACCCCACCACCTTCTTTAGACCTTCCCTGCCACTCTTGCTGATACCCGTCTGTCACAAATCACTCCTGACACTCTTCTCCACCCTGTCTGCACTCTCTTCTTCACTTCTCTTCCACACTCCCCATTACTCTACTGTTGATCCCATATCTATATCTCTATCTATTATATAGTGCCTTTCACATCTATCTATACACACACACACACACATTATATAGATAGATAGAGATATCGATAGATAGATAGAGATATCGATAGAGATATATATTTAGAGAGAGATAGATATATAGTGTGTGTATGTATGTATATCTATCTATCTATCTCTATCTGTCTCTGTCTCTGTCTATAAAACAAAAATACCTGTGCTCCGCAGCGGCGAAGTTCTGCCTTAAAATTTTTATTAAGAAGAAAATGAAACCTTTTTAAACTGAGTGTAAATCTACCAATAATTATTTGTTAAGGATCTCTTTGTATACCACGTTGTGAGTTCGGCCCTCCGGTTGTAATCTGACCAAGCTGTGCTTGAGCTTACTCTTGAGCATGTAACGTACAGTCGGCCATGTGAACAGTAATCTTGTCTCAAATCTCACAGCTTGGATTGCTGCTGTCATAATCGGTTTGAGTCTCATGGTTTGTTTCAATGACGACAGTATTTGTAGGACTTGTGTTGAAGTGACATTTGGCATCTGTCAAGCGTTGTAAGCACACAACCGGCTTCATCAATAACTTCACATCCAGCTTTTGAGAGTTGAAACATTCATAAACATCAAAGTGTCCACTACTGAAATCGTCACCTGTCAATCTAAGATGTTTAAGAGGCATTGGCGGTTGTCCAAAGGTGTAAAATATTTGGCCATTTCGGTACACTTGAAAGTGACAACTGAACAATTCAGCGGCAGCCATCAACTCACATGCAGATCCATAGGTGAAGGTCTTAAGCATTTCACTCTTCTAGTGCTCCTGTGTAGTCTAATTATCTCCTGTACGTCATCAGTCCACACCTTGAACCTGTCCAGTCATTCAATACATAAGACACAATGGATATCAAGAGTGAGCCTGATATGGCCGTGCAATATGTAACACAGAGAATGGAAAAGGCAGGCGCCATCTCCGGGCATGGAAACCACTCGGTAAGTGACAGTTCTTTGATCGATGGTGATCACCTCGATAGACATGTTAATGGGGGTACGGTTGGAATGATAAAGGAAATGGGGACCTGAACAATGTAAAGTAAGTCTAAAATACCTACACAATAACTATAATCGTAATAAATGAACAATAAAACAGCGGAGAAGCCGTGGATTAAATCAAAAGGCTGTAGTTTGTAGACTTTGATACTATCTATGAGCTGGACGAAGAGGAGGAACACCTCACGAGATACTGTCCAGAGCCACTTGTCATGCGGGAGCCGGGCACATTACCGTATTTGGTTTGAGCAACAAGGTTGACACCGAGTTTCCTTCAGTTCTTACAGGGAAGTTGCCCCAGAAGAATTCAAGACCAGTATTGGTCGAGTCAGTGCATGTTTAAGAAAGAACCTTCCTGTAAATATAAAGTGGCTACTTTGCGGGTGTCTTTGCTGCTGTGGCACACTGGGCTGCAGTCTTTGGCCGGTTATTTGTCTCAACAAAAGAACAAGAAGATCAATAGAAAAGTTATTAGAGTGGGAAAACAACAGACTCTATCATCAGCTTGGACTACACTGGAAATGTGAACGCAGTAATATGATATGTAATTCTTATAGTATTTCTACCCAAATATCTTATATGAAAATATCTCAAGTTTTCATTCGTACCCTTAGTGCCTTGTAGTTAAGTTGGATGAGCAACTTTCTGCACTGCGGTGTTGTAATAAATGTCCTCAATTCCCTTCATAATAGAATCTCAACACTCACTTTCCTTTAGAGCAAATTTTGCACATTCATTTATTTACATGAAGTGATGATCCTTTGTTGCACTTTGTTATGGTTGCTGAACTTTGTCATGATGAACAAGTAGGGTAATCCCAAGAAAACTATAAAATGTGCAGAGGATAAAGTGCCACTTGACCTCAGCTTGCTCTATATAACTGTAAAAAGTGATGTAGAAACTGAAAAGTTGGAGTTGTTGTTGTTTTGTTATGTAGCAAATCAGATGGCTGTTTTACTGTAATAGCGAAAGGGTCCGTGTTAAGAGATCGAAGTTCAAATGAAAACGGGGACTGGCTGGACGACGAGTGGCGATCATATGAGAAAGATGGGTTGTGACAAGTGAGGTAACACCTATGGAGAAGACGCTGTAGAAGAAACCAAATTAGAGCCTGTTACAGCTAAAAATGAAGGAGGGAACCACCCAGCTGAGACGGACATTTTATAGCCGTGAATGAATGGTGACGTGAAATCTGTGCCTTTACGGTATGTTAAATACGACTCGTAACTTAGAATTGAAGTTTTTTTTTATTTTAGGGTTATGTAGATAATGGCTCATACCCTGGAGGCCCCCAAGCCCATATGGGATAGCCAGCAAATCTGTGTGTTTTACATGCTGCCATTCCTCACGCTTAGCCATTCCCTTGGGGGCCGTAACCTTAGAACAGAACAGGGGTGTCCAACTCTGGTCTTGGGGGGCTGCAGTGGCTTCTGGTTTTCATTCTAACCATCTTCTTAATTAGTGAGCCGTTTTTACTGCCTTAGTTTTAAGTGACGTGACTCGGACCCCCTGAGTTTCTTTTTCTTTCCTTAATAAGAAGCCAATTCTTGCTGTTAATTAAACTCATTATTGCAGGGGTCCCCATATCCAGTCTTGGGGGGCTGCAGTGGCTTCTGGTTTTCATTCTAACCATCTTCTTAATTAGTGAGCCGTTTTTACTGCCTTAGTTTTAAGTGACGTGACTCGGACCCCCTGAGTTTCTTTTTCTTTCCTTAATAAGAAGCCAATTCTTGCTGTTAATTAAACTCATTATTGCAGGGGTCCCCATATCCAGTCTTGGGGGGCTGCAGTGGCTTCTGGTTTTCATTCTAACCATCTTCTTAATTAGTGAGCCTCAGATGGCAATGATCTGCACGCTTTGTGCCCAACGTACAGCTAAATGGCCTAAAGGAGCTGCACTGGATGTTGGCTCATACCCTGGAGGCCCCCCAAGCCCATAAGGGATAGCCAGCAAATCTGTGTTTACATGCACACACACACACACACACACACACACACACACACTCGAATTAAAGTGGATAACCTGCCCCATTCCAACAGATGGTGCGTTGCAAGCATTTGTACTGAAAAAGTGCATTACGACAAATGTCTGGACTCCCCCTCCGTCTGTAGATTTCACCTGCAATCACAAGGACGGACCACCTCCACTCGTCTGTTTCAAATGCTATCGTCGGGCTGCTGTTTTCCAAGGGGGGGTGGGATATGCTTGTTGATTTTTTTGAGTTCACCGACTCCAAGGGGCGTAATTTGTCCATTTCAATGATGCACCCCATGCTGGATTTCTCTTTTTGCCCAGTAAGAGCCTCCAATTACCTATGCGGTCAGTCACGTGACTCCCATCACATGCCTGGTTACACTAAGGTTAGACTTGTGGGTGGTCATCACATGACCTCCGTCATACCTACTGCGGGGTCTCCAGTTAAACTCCTCTCCTTTTTGGGCGCTTGCAGCCGAGTTCGCCTAGGAGGGTGCAATGTACCCTTTAAGACAGGGGTGTCCAGCTCCGGCTGCAGGTTTTCATTCTGACCTGTGACGATGCGGGTTCGCTCCACGCTCCCATCTGTCTGTACGAGAGCCCCTTGAACCCGACACCATCAGTAATGTCACCGATGAGCTTGGCAGTGAGGCACAACAAAGCAAGGGGATGGTGCAAAAGTGGAAAGTGCTTTTATTTAAAACAATAATCAAAACCATGTTCAAATTAAATAAAGTGCAGTGTCTCCAAAGTCATTAAATAAATCAATTAAAACAAAAGTGGAGGTTAAAAATAATATATATCCTTCTAAACGATGAGGTTAAAACACTGGCATGAAGCAGTCTCTTTTAAAATATCCAAAGCACGGTGTCCTCTTGCTACCTTTTCTACTTCCTCTGCTTCTCCCGTCGGGCTTTGCAACTGGAGAGTCGCCCACCTGCAGGGACAGCTGCCTTTCACTCCAGTCCAGTAGCCGTCCGATCCCTGGCTACGTTGGGATCCAAACTGGACCGAGACTTGGGTTAGTTACCCAGCGGCCAAGGCACTCACACTGGGGCTAAACCAGCCCAAAGCCTCCTCCACTTCCTTTATCTTTCATGGCCAGTCGTCCTCGTCCTCCTCGTCGGTCACTCCAGCTTCTTAATCGCTCAGCGGGAGTCACCGCTTCCTTCAGCCCCACCGAGTGTCGGCCTAACGTTCTTTCTCAGGGCTCTCCTTCCAGCTGCCTCTGCTACATTGAGCCTGCTCTCTCTCTCTCTCTCTCTCTCTCTCTCTCTCGCTCGCTCTCTCTCCTGATCTCTCTCGCTCTCTCTCTCGCTCGCTCGCCCGCTCTCTCTGTTGCTCTCTCTCGCTCGCTCGCCCGATCGCTCTCCTGCTCTCTCTCTTGACCATTCGCTCGCTCTCCTTCTCCCTCACACCGGCTCTCGCTCTTTCTTTTGCCTCCTTCTACAACCTTCCATTCTTTCCTCTCTTTCTTTTTGGACCGTGTCCTGTTCGGCTGTGAAGGAGAGATGAGGAGTCCAAAACCCCACCTGACATATACAGTCACACACCAACACAGTCATACACTCCCTCCCTCCCTCAGGCTCTCACATACACATACAACCCAAGACTTACAAGGATGTACGCCAGACACCCATTCACACTCCCCACACACACCCTACCTAACTCTGGTCCCGGTGCTGCCGTACCTGAGTTACAGCCATTCCTGGACGTCAGAGTTAGCCCCGTTCTGCAGGGGTAATAATGATCAGGCACCCCCCACTCCAGACCACAGGCAGACGGCCATCTCCCACTCCTAGCCTCCAGCCCCGGGCAGCTAACTGAGAACAGAGGTGTCTCCCTCCGCCTGCCCTAATGTAGTGTTGGTGTGTGTTGATAAGGTGCATTTTGTGGTTGGGGGGGGCGCGGGTAGTGCCGGCACCATGTGGCCTACACCAGCTGATGCCAACACACAGCCCCACTTCCCCCCCCCCAAAACTCTCCGTGACTAGGTGCAGTTTAAAATTCGGCACTCGGAGTGAGGCTGAAATTTCCCCCCACCGGATGCCGTCGAGTGTGCCCACTCCCAAGGCCCTAAGTGTGCATTTGTGTGGAATGTTGTTTGTGGAAGTGTTTAATGTGCAAATAAAATTGGGGTTAGGCTGCCACAGGACTGCAGAAATGGGATCCATACCCGCACCCCCTGACTTACCCACACCCCAAGGCCCTATGTGCATGTTGGTGTGATGATGTGAAGGAGCAGGAGGAGGGAAATGTCTGAGGATGGGGAGGAACGGCTGAGGGGCCTGAGCCCTCCAAGGAGCCAGCTCCCCTACTGGCCCCATTAGGCACCTCTGTTCCCAAAATCCACCCGGGGCACGGAGGCCCCAGCCCATCTAGCCATGGCCCGAAGCAGCAGCATCACAGAGCGTCATGGAGTCTGAGGCCAAGAGCAGAATATTTACTCGCCGACTCGCGCTTCTTATGTATGAAGAGGACGTGGTAGTCTTGGCAATCGGCAGCTCCAGGGAACAATGACGGACGCCGACCACTTCTCACGGAGTACTTGGGTGAGAAACGGCCACATCACCAACTCCTCAGGAAGCTCTTCGGCTACACGCCGCTGTGCCCCCTTGCTAAGCCGCGAGTGCGGTGATTATTTATTAAAACTGGCCTTTTTGGACCCGCTATACCACACGACCCTAACCCTAATCACTGCCAATGAATTCCTTTTCCCTTTATTTTAATGGCCCCGTTTTTAAGGATTCAGTCCTCTGATTTGATTTGTTTCATCATTAAATGGCAGGCAACCACAAATGAGACGTGAAGCGAGCCGACAGATGAGCCGCTAAATCGGGTCTTCAGTCTCCAGGCAGTTTCTTAATGAGAAGCCGTTGTTGAATATCCGGACTCTTGTTCTACCACAGCAGGCTGTTGATTTTCTGTTTCACCGTCAAGATGGTCACGTTGGTCTGCTCAGGTCACCAAAACAACCTTCTTTATTTTCAGGTGAGCTGCTCTCATGGCAGGTTGTTTTGTGTCTCATTCTTGACTTCAAGGAAAAAGAAACAACTAAGAGGGTCTGAGACACGTCAATTAAAACGAAGGCAAAAACACGTTAATTAGCAGCACAGACGGGTCACTGATTAAGAAGATGGTTAGAATGAAAAGCGGCAGCCAGTGTGGCCCTCCAGGACCGGAGCGGGACACGCCTGCTTTAAGTTGACCCTGCCTAGAGCTGCGAGGCAGCAGTAATCCAGTTTGTTCTGTTTGCGGTGGCACGTTGGGTGATTTGATGTGACGTTTCCTTTTCTTTCAGGTGGCCTCCGAAAGCCTGCAGCGGCTCCCATCAGATTCACCTGACGACCGAGTACCGGGAGAAATTCTGCGTGCCTGCCATTTGTACGTCAAAAATCGCAAATGCCCAGGACCGTGTTGGTCCCAGCCAAGTGATGGGGAGAGCAGCTTTGAAGTAAGTTCTGTTTGATTTCTTTAAAGTGTGGATGGTGCCAACAGTTCCATTTATTTTTCATTTGTGTGTTAACGTGGCTCGAATAGGATTTGCTTCACTCCATTTGCCATTTAACATTCCACAACAATCGAGCTTTGAAAACGGCACATTTCGAGGGTGCACGCTGCCCTGAGGGGCTTTCTGAGTGCCAACATACAGTGCAGCTCCTTTAGGCCATTTAGCTGTATGCTGGGCACAAAGCGTGCAGATCATTGCCATCTGAGGCTCTAATTAAGAAGATGGTTAGAATGAAAACCTGCGGCCCCCCCAGGACCAGAGATGGGGACCCCTGCAATAATGAGTTTCATTAACAGCAAGTATTGGCTTCTCATTAAGGAAAGAAAAAGAAACAACTCAGGGGGTCCGAGTCACGTCAATTAAAACTAAGGCAGTAAAAACGGCTCACTAATTAAGAAGATGGTTAGAATGAAAACCAGAAGCCACTGCAGCCCCCATGGACAGGAGTTGGACACCCCTGTTCTGTTCTAAGGTTACGGGAGGGAATGGCAACGTGAAGAAGGTCGGACAGATATGGAGGTTATGAATGGCCTTAAAATGTTAACGGCAGCAGAATTTTAAAATCAATTTGAAACTTTAATGAAGACCGGAGTGACACGGTCAATAGATGGGGTTCGAGTGATGGTGAGGGCAGCAGAAGCTCACGGAGAGATTTATTAGAGCAGTGAATTGCAGTAGTCCAGAGATGAAGCCATGAAACCCACCTGAGGAATCGCAAACATCTGTGACACCAACTGTCCGAACATTATGGGGTGGCCCAGTGTTGAAAAAGTGTCAGGTGACCAAAATGTCCCCTTCGATGAAAGCCTGCAGTGTGCACTTTAATGACGATGTCCACGTTGCATGATTTCCAGTGTGCAGCAGACGAACGCGTCCTTTAGCTCTCCACACAGGTGGTCACCCCGTGTCTGTCGGGTGGTGCTGACATTTTCCAGACAGACCCCCTTTGGTCTCTGGGGGGGCTCCTGTTCGCTCAGGCCTGTGGTGTGTGTGTGTGATTCACATGATGGCGAGGCTGTGATGTCCACTGGGTTTGTTTTGTACCCAAAGGTACTTAAAGGTGTTTGGTGGGCTCCTGATTTCTGGGATCTCATATTTATCCTTTATTTATTTATTTTTTTCTCATGGATCGTTCCTGTTTAATCGCGAAGCTCCTGACCGCTCAGTGGTCCCTCCGTCTTTGCGTCTCACGATGAAGTGGTCTTTTACGGTTCATAGGTAGGGGTGGTGAATGCGATTTGAAGCTTTTTCCGCCATTGACAAAGTGACATGTTTAATGTGTGTTACGCACAGGCCCGGTGACACACGACATGGAGTGGCCCTTACAGCAGCCAAGACGATGCCGAAGTACACCAAACCGCAGACCACCATGGAGCTCGTCACCACCTACTCACAGGAATACAGACGACATCAGGTTGAAGAGGGCAGATCGGCCCACCGGGGACGTGTCACCAGACTGGATGTGATCCCATCATGCACAGGTATGACACGTTCGTCATGGGGGCGGGACCGCCATTTGTGGCTCCCTTGTGGAGGGGGTAGTTGGGTTTACTTTGTGTTTAGACAGAACTTGATTTGTTACCAGTTGGAAATTTTAACAAAAAATGAAATGCGTACCCTAAATCAGAGGACCCTTGTTACCACTCGGGCGCAGGCAGACCCTTGTAATAGGAGTTGGCATTGGACTGTGGTTTCTGTCCGGGATGGAGGGGTCCATCGGACGCCATAGATGGGGATGCTAGAGATTGTACAGCCCCAATACACCAGGTGGCAGCACTTCTGAGCAGTTACATCCATACAAGCTCCCACGGGGCATGCTGGGAATTGTAGTCCCTTTGGAGAATCCTACTTTGGTGCCTTGGATTGCCGGCAGGTGTGAAACTGTATTGGAGAACTGCCCCCACTTTGAGGGGGCTTCCACAGTGCAGTGTTGTAGAACCAAATGTGCTACTGGGTCCTGCATTAAAAAAAAGGGGGGACCACCTTACCTCCAGGGGCTGTCAGGAGAGGTGGACAGCACTTGCTGGGTGTAAAAGATCAACCAACACTGGTTCTGTTTATCTCTGTTGGAGAGAGATTTGTGGAGTTGTGAACATTTAATCAATCTGAACCTGTGGCTCTGTGGTTTATTGCTAACTAGTGGACCTCCCTGGTGTTGCCCACCTTAATAAAAGAATAAATGTCTGTGTTTCCGTCCGATTGCTGCATCGCTGCCCTTCCCACAGATGGTGAATCATAAACATTAACACTGCTTCTACAAATCCCATACCAAATGGCAAATAACAGAGACATATGCATTGCGTTTGCCATTTCAACAGATGGCACATAACAAACATTAACAAATTGCTTTTGTCGTTCCAAGAGGTGGTGCATCCCAAACATTAGCACTGCTTTTATGAATCCCGTACCAAATCCACCTTAATATAAGGAGAAGTGTGTGTGTGTGTGTGTGTCTGTTCAGTGTAATTTATCCAGTTGCTAAGGTGGACTTGGTACGGGATTCATAAAAGCAGTGCTAATGTTTGTTATGCACCACCTGTTGGAATTACAAATACAATTTGGTATGGGATTAGTAAAGGCAGTGCTAATGTTAGGGATGCGCCATCTGTTGGAATTACAAATGTAATGCATATGTCTGTTTTATGCCATTTGGTATGGGATTTGTAGAAGCAGTGCTAATGTTTGCTTTTGTCATTCCAACAGATGGTGCATCACAATTTGCTAATGTTTGTGATGCACCATCTGTTGGAATGACAGACATAGCAACTGTAATTTTTAATTCTTTGTCTCCCATTTTCATTTCAGGGAGGTGTAAACGGGTGTGCAGCTCCTCAAGAACGAGCCCAACCTCTAAGCCCCACCAGAGGCCCCCCAGTCACTTGTGTTTAAACGTCTCCAAAACTGACCACCCACCTTCTGGCCAGTTGTCCCAAAGAAGCAGCACTTCAAAGACCCCACCCAGCCCTGAAGCCAAAGAAGACCGCCGCGTTGTTACCAGTGAGCCTCCTTCCACCACGAGAAGGGACATCCCGTTTGGGGGCCTCACCACTTACACAGCCGACTATAGGTGGGTGAACGTCGAGAGGCGCAGAAGCTCAGAAACTCCTCCGTCCCAGCTGAGGGTCACGCGCCGGACCTCCTCATCCTCCATGTGTGCCCACGCTGTCAGAGCTCCACCAGTGGTTTCCCTCCAGCGGGTAGTCGTGACCCACCGCGTCCATCGGGAGGTCTATTTGACGCTCCACGCTCTGACGTCGGTGTGCGAGCTGAGCCGAGTGGTGTGGGGAAAGGAGGACTGGGACCCCCAGAGCCCCTCCAAGGAATTGACGGAAGTGACTGTGCTGCTTCAACAGGTGACTGTGGTCCAGCGTGACTGTCACAGAGTCTGTCACGGACACTAGACGGTGGGGGTCCAGCTTGTTAAAGACCCCTGATGTTTGGTCACCGTTCACTCTAAGGAGGAATACAAAGCAAAAAGCTGAAGGTTGTTAGTGGAGCACTTTATAGCGCCTTTCATCTGCTGCTGTATTTCTTTTATATGCCAACTTTGAATTTTGTCTGATATTGCGACTTGTTTTGTTTTGTATGGCGCCTTTCATTTCACAAAGCACAACGTTTGTAGACATACTTTATATAGCGTCTTCCTGTGTGTGCTGCCCTGCGATGTCCATGAAGGACTGGCCACTGATTTTACTTTATAAAGCACAGTCGCTCAGTAATCCAAATGTGTTGTATATAGCGCCTTTCACCAAGTGTGTCGTCTAAAATCCACTCGGCCACCACCCGTATGTTCTAACGTTCCACTTTCATACCATTTGCTTTGTGAAGTGTTTAATGATGCTGGCTGGTATAGCGCCTTTCATAGCAGTAGTGCAGAATCCCCTAAGTGCAATCCTTGTGTTTCCACGGTGATATCTGTTGTTGTCATATGCAGGACCTCCTAAGATCAACCGCAGAGCACACACAGTACAGCACTCCGAATGGGCCTAATATAGCGCCTTCAACAGGCCGCACTACTACCCAGGAGACAATGGTGTTACTCAACCTGCCCTCTGCTTGTGACAGAACAATCCGGCACATGTCTGGTAAAGCGCCTTTCAAAGTGACGTGACGGCCGTTGTGACGACTGCATAGCCGCCAGCTGTGAGGACCTTTAGTCTTGAGTGGCAAATTACTACCATTAAGGGGGCGGGTTTAGATGCTTAACTCTCCATTGACCTGGGTGGGGCTGTAAACTTGTGGCAGCCAGTCAGAAGGACACATGGGTTTGAGTGGCAGATTACTGGGCGGGGTTAGAGGCCCAACTGTCCAATTGGGTAGGTAGGACTATAAACTTGAGTGACACAATCTTGGGTGGAGTTTTAGGCTTAAGTCACAGATAGGTGGGTGGGGTTATATGCTTAGTCATTTAAGCCCTCCCACTGGGAGGTGCCACCTGTGTGCCAGATGATGGGGTGGGGGTTAGATGCCTGACTTGCCAATGAGGTGGTTGGGGCTATAAGCATAGGTGGTGTTATAGCTGGGTGGGTCTAAATGCTGGAGGGGCAGGTTTAGATGCCTAACTGTGCAGAAGGATGGGTGGGGCTATTTTTAGGTGCCACCTCCCAGTGGGAGGGCCTAAATGCTTGAGAGGCAGAGTTAGGCATAGACATATATAGGCAGACTCCGCATTGACTGTGTTGCCCAGTCGACACGATACGCCAGCGCATCCGCCATATTGTGTGCCATTTAAACTAATACAGGCAGACATGGAAACTGGGTTTTCTGATGAAAAAAGCAATAATGTTTAAAACAGTATTGTTTACACACAACCGATTTTGGAAAATCGTTTAAATGCAATTATTTGTATCCATTTATACACTAATAATGGCAATTATTAAACAATTATTATTAAATAATTCCTCCTATATAAGTAACATTTCTCAGACTGCCTTCTTCCATCATCCTGTTCTTACACAACACAGTACTGAAGTATCGGTTTAATGCCCGAGTCCCCTCACATATAGGTTACTGTAATGGTATTCTATCTGGCATCCCACAGAAACGTATCCATCGCTTACAACTTCTTCAAAATTCTGCTGCCAGGATAATAACCTGCTGCTCTTAATCCACTGAACATCTCACACCGATTCTCTCTCGACGTCACTGGCTCGCTGTTCACTACTGAATACGATACACAATCCCGCTCTGAACATTTCAAGCTCTCCACAACCTCACTGATCTCCTCCAGACTGGCACTCCTCTCGCTCACTCAGATCCTGTCATTTGAGAGGATTCAGTCTGTCGATGTGGTGCAGCCTTAGTTTGTGGAAGACAAAGACAACTAAAGACATGAATATAAAATGGTGGCTGTCAATTTCAAACTGTGTTTCCTCGATGTCTGAACCAATCTCAGCCTGAACAAACTGACTGATCAAAGATACGCTGACAGCTTGTCCTCATGTCGACTGTCAGATCACACGATCAGCTACTTTGCCCACCTTGACTGGACCCTCAGAAGGAATCCTCAGACCTCCTTTGTTTGTTAATGTGAGCGAGTGGTAGCTTTGATCATATGACGCCGGTACAGCGTCTGTCACCAAACTAGCACGGCACATGTCACAGGACAGCCCGTCTAAGGGCTACCTGACCTCCCACTGCTTCCTGAGGTGGATTTCTTTGGGAAATGTTTGAGAAATGTTACCAGCTAACAACAGTTAGTGACTAAATACGTTTAGCCAAAACATTGTTTGGAGGCTCACTTGAGCACATGAATGCACGGCTTTGCTAGCTTAGCCTGTCGTAGCTAAAGTTAAGATTATTAAACAGGATTTTCTAATGGCCGAATATAACTAAAACAATTGTTCAGCCTTACCTATAAAATGTAATCCCCCGGGATCTGCTTTGGAGCGTCCAGCGGTTTGTACAATGCCAAGCAGCACATCATTCATTACTTCACTCCACAGCAGTGCCACTCGCAATATGGCGGCGACGTTGACGTACGAGGCTGCTGGTCATGCGGCGTCCAGTAATTCTGTCTATGGAGTTGGGTGCCTAACTGTGAAGGGTGGGAGGGGCCATATGCTTGAGTGGCAGATGGCTGGGCAGGGATAAATGCCTGACTGGACTGGACTGGACTGGTTTATTAACTCGGCACGTTCCCAGTCCAGTGAAACTCTTACTTGCTCATAACTCATCTCCGCTCTCTGGCACCACCCTAAATGGAAAATTGGGAGCATCAGAAACATAAAGATGAGACAGCACATTTAATACAATAAAACAAATAAAAATACGACAATGAAGTCCGTCCGGCCGCCCAACACGACTGCACTTTAGACAGGATCGTTGAATAAATAAATGCATTTCAGTATTTTAGTAAGAAAAGCTTACATTTATTATCAGATTATTTACAAAACAAAAGCAAAATCAAGCGACCCACCTGGCGATGGAGAAGGTCCCCTTGCTGGCAGTGCTGACCCTTTTGAAGTAAAGGGCTGATGCCAGCATACTCTTTCTCTTTGGATCGGTGGGCCTTTATATTTCGCCGACACACAAAGCCTTTGGTCAGCTGAGGCGTTTCGAACGTTACCAAATGATGTCCCATTTAAACAAGTCTGGCCTGGGCACGGTTGGCGTATGTGCCAATGAGAGGTGACTCTGCCAGCACAAGCACTGGCCACCAAGACTGCCCAAACTCCAAGGTAGCCATTCGTCCAACCCGTGTTGTAAACGTGCACAAGACCAGGCATGTGCCACCATTACAGAAAGTGACCGACAAGTCGAGACTGGCATCCCACTTTTTTGTTCAGTGAGGGGTTAGGGTTGCCCAGGATTAGGAGTATGAGAGATGGCACAGTTCACCTGCACTTCAGAACTGGTTTGTGCCCGGCCAGTATTTGGGATGGGCGACCAACTGGGAAAAGCTGGGGTGGCTCCTGGGGGAGATGTTGGCAAGGCCAGCAGGGGGCACTGGGCCTGTGTTCCGTGTGTGGATCCCAATGGCCCGTTTACATGTAACATTTTAATCCAAAGTGACTTACAAATACCAGTCTCTTTGGAAACAAGTGGGGTAGGACAAGGTGACAATACAAAGGGAGTTACAATTCTTAGGTTAGAAAACCTGAGGGCTGACACCATTGAGACAGACGTCCACCCCATCAGAGGGTCTCCAGCCCCTTCTTCAACGCACTGGTAGCACAAATGGAGGAGCGTTTTCTTGTTGTAGTATGGATGGCTGGCGTGATGTGAAAACGCTAGTGTAGCCGCATTTGTCGGGTTGTGGTCTCCAAATTGTTCAAAATTCCCGCTAGCAGAAAAGTCTCCGGCCGTAATGCGACTGAAGACCACACGTGAGTCGCACCAAAGCCGAGTGTAATCCAATGATCCACACACACACACACACAGAGAGACCACCCCTGCTGCGCATGCTGGTTACGTGTGGTGGCAGAAACCTCCCCCGATGGGCAGGCTGGTGACCCCGCGGGATTTAGTGCCAGCCTGTAACGACAGGGTCACTTACTTACCCGTACAAAACACAACTTGGGAGGCCTACGGGAAAGCAACGCAAAACGAACCGCGGCGGACAACTTTAAACACGGGGCTCTGGCTGGCTTTGGTGCCGTCGTAACCAGCGGGCTGCGATCAGAGAAGGCAGGCCTACATGATCCACACAAACACCTTGGCGCACAGCTGCCATCTGAAATTTGGGTAAGAATGTCAGGGCAGTGCGGCTAAAAGAAGAAGACATCTTCACGAAAACGGGGCGAGGATCCTTTAAGTATTGGGACGGTGACACGATTGTCATCATTTTGGCTCTGTGTGCCACCATAATGGATGTGAAAAGAAGAAATCAAGATGCAGGCTTACAGCGTCAGTTCAGGGGGTTTAATGTAAATATCGTAGGAGTCGTTCGGAATGACAGCCATTTTTCTGCATAGCAATTCCCAGTATTTGAACATTTGACTGAGCATCTGCTCCGTAGTCCGGCGTGTGCCAGTCCCTCCTTATCTCATTAACTATCAAGCAGTTGATTCCAAGTGTGGAACTTGCATTTGTCGCTGTGATCTCTCAATAGGAGGTCCATACAAATAAAAAGAGGCCATCATTAGGCAGAGAAAATGAACCAAACCCAGCGGAGGGAGGCAGCAGAAACGCCAGGAGTGGGCAACTCAGCCATTTGGTAGATTCATAAAGAGATGAGCTCAGCAACTCCAGAAGGTCTGGAAAAGCACAGGAGACAGAATTTTGTCCTTGGTGAAGAAGAACCAATTATGACATTTAGTCAAACCAAGACCACACACTGGGGTGGGCCTGTCATTGTCAAAGTCTACAATCAAGAGAAGCCTCCATGAACGTAAAGACAGGGGGTTTACCACAAGGTGCAGCCCACAAGCATAGGAAGGACAGATTAGACTTTGACAGAAAACATGGCTTAGACACCTGAAACTGAGATCAATCTACACCAGAATGATGGAAAGAGAGGAGTATGGAGAAGAGCAGAACGGCTCCTGATCTGATGAATACCACATCACCTGTGAGACACGGTAGAGGTCACTCACTGCTGTGCACTGATGATGTGACTGCTGGTGGAAGTCGCAGGATGAATTGTGAAGTGTGCAGGGTGCTATCCTGTCAGCTCAGAGTCGGACAAATGTTGCAAAACCGAGAGGACGACGCTTCGCCGCGCAGACGGTCGATGAGTCAAGACACACTGGGACAGCAAACCGGGGCCTCCTTAACACAAAGAAGTGGAATATTCATCAATGGCCAAGTCAACCAACTGGACATGCGTGTGGCCTGCTGAAGACCAAACTGATGGATGGCAGAAAGTCCAACGAACAAGAAGCAACCTAAAGACCAGCGCAGTGAAGGCCTGGCAGAGCAGCACTTGGAGGCAGCTGAGACAAATACTGACAAAGGTCATTGGAGTAGGATTGGCTGTCCTCCTTTGCTCCGCCTACATATTCGTGAAACGGGACAGACTTTAAAAATCAATAAAAAAGAAATGGAATTCTGGCCAAGCAGAAGGTGGGTACACTCCAGAGTCCAAAGTTGGCACTGTATCTGATCGTGTTCAGCTCTGAGGGAAAGCGGCCTCTGCGGGCGGGGAGAAGAGCACATGGCTGTTATATCTCTGCCAATCATCAGGTACCCTCTAAAACACGCCAACACAGTGGAATTGGAGACCACAGTACCTTTTGAGGTCAGCCATTGTAATGCCCAAATATCACAAAACGCCTTCAATGTCAGTCACGTAACACCCATCACATTAGACTCTGGTGAACATTAGGGGGCGGCATGGTGGTGCAGTGGGTAGCGCTGCCACCTCGCAGTTAGGAGACCTGGGTTCGCTTCCCAGGTCCTCCCTCCATGCAGTTTGCATGTTCTCCTCGTGTCCGCGTGGGTTTCCTCCCACAGTCCAAAGACATGCAGGTGAGGTGCATTGGCGATCCTAAATTGTCCCGTGTGTGTGTGGGCCCTGCCCTGCCTGGGGTTTGTTTCCTGCCTTCTGCCCTGTGTTGGCTGGGATTGGCTCCAGCAGACCCCCGTGACCCTGTAGTTAGGATATAGCAGGTTGGATAATGATTGAACATTAGGGCCCCGTCACACTACGGTCGTGGGAGGATAACCAGACTCAAAGCACGTTTCATTACTGACTTTGTGGGCATTTAAGCTGAGGTTAGACCCTTCACAATCTCTCTCTCTATCAGATGTTACTCCTTAACAATCTCTAGATGACAAAGTCTGTTGAACAAGCAGGTATGGCTAGCTAAGTGGAGGTGAAGTGCACTCCAACACGTGGTGACAGGTAGAGCGACTTGAACGAAGAGTGGCAGGTGAGTGAGTGTGGAGGGCCCCGCCTGGCTCCCTACTCTTGAAGCTCCACCCACCCATCCACTCTTGAGGCCCCGCCCACCTATCTCCTGCCTCCCCCTCCCCTTGGGCTACAGCCTTTCTCTTTTTACACAGGAAGTCGGTGGGACTGACCTGACAGAGGTTAAGTTTAGTTTATTTATATAGCATAAAAATATAAAAACAACCAGTGATTAACCAAAGTGATTTAAAGCCTTAACAATAAATAAAATGAATAAGAGTAAAGAAATAAAATGTAACAACATGCGGGTAATAAAGAAAACAAAAAATAAATATAAACAAACCACTAAACCATCTTAAAAGCCTGAGTACACACAAGTGGGGCTTTAGCTTGGATTTCAAACATTCAATGGTGGTCAGGGGGAGGGGGGGATATTCTGCAATTTGGACCCATCTATGAAGAAATCACAGCCACCTTTATGTCTCAAATGACTGGCTCCCAACTCCTGAGGCCCCACCCACCCCGCCACTCCTAAGGCCCCGCCCATCTTTCCACTCCTAAGGCTCTGTATGGCTCCCTACACCTGAGGCCCTGCCCACCACTTCACTCCTGAGACCCCCCCCTCTCCACTCCTGAGACCTCCCCTCTCTCCACTCCTGAGGCCCCCCCCCCCTCTCCACTCCTGAGGCCCTGCCCATCTTTCCACTCCTGAGGCTCTATATGGCTCCCTACTCCTGAGGCCCCGCCCACCTCTCCCCCTCCCCTCAGCCCAGAGCCTCTCTCTCTCAGATTAGTGTGAATTCTTAGCCCCTGCAAGTGAACTCTGATTCTTAGTGAGTGAAGTCACAAAATCAACTGGAATGTTCATGCAAATTCTAGAAAGAAAAAAAAAAAAAATCTATATCCATTAAGTCGTTCTCTCATGAAAAGCAGACAGACAGATGTTGGATTTTATCTATAGATTAGGTTAGTTTGTCCAAATACTTTTGAGCCCCTGACAAAGGGGGGTGGGGGGGGCTATATATTAAAATGGTCGTCACTCCTAAACGTCTCAGACGTTGTTAAACCCTCTGAGTTAAAGCCGCAAGTCTACACTTCAGTCACGTCCTGATTTCTTCCTTTCAAATCCATTGTGGTGGCACACAGAGCCAAGATGGTGTCACTGGTCCACATACTTATGGGCCTGACTTTATTAGTAGCCGGTCTAAAGGGCTTTGAAAAAGACCACCCCACCCACCTGGCTGAGGGGCTCAGAGGAGGTGACGAGTCCAAGTTACGTCGACTGTGTGATGTTAGTCCGCCTTGATGAAGCTGTGTGTTTTTTTTTTTTTTTTACGTCAAGATGGTGTCACCCGTCAACTTCATGTTAGATACACGACTTCATGCGTTGCTGTGGTCTTCTTTACTCATCCCTGGACATCTGTGACTGCGTTTTGTACAGTTCTGTGGTGCGCGCGCACACACACACACACACGGTGTACTATTGATGGTTCATTAACGATTAGCGGCTATCTTTGAGGAAAGACAAGCTGAAGAAGAACCCCATAGAGACGATGAGGAGCGGGCAGGTGGACACACTCTGCAGAGACCACAGCCAGGCCTGCACTCGATCGCAGTACGCCGTAGCCGTGAGTCCCCCTTATTGGCCAAAGTGACACCCACTGAAAGTTACGAGAAATAAAAACGGGAATTTTAATCATCGGGCAGCATGGTGGGTAGCGTTAGGAGACCCTTAAGGGTTCGCTTCCCGGGTCCTCCCTGCGTGGAGTCTGCATGTTCTCCCCATGTCTGCGTGGGTTTCCTCCCACAGTCCAAAGTCATGCAGGTTAGGTGCATTGGCGATCCTTTGTGTGTGTGTGTGCCCTGCGGTGAGCTGGCGCCCTGCCCAGGGTTTGTTTCCTGCCTTGCGCCCTGTGTTGGCTGGGTTTGGCTCCAGCAGACCCCCGTGACCCTGTAGTTTGGATAATGGATGGATTTTAATCATCTGCTGTAACTGGGATTTGGGAAAAACAAGTGCTATCAGGAAGGTAATGCTGGAGGGGACGAGACCAGGCCCACCATTGACGGCCACCATTTGACTAATACTGCTTTACAAGGCCTACGGGAAGCTGCCTCTCCCGCCATGGGACATCCCTCAGATTTCCACAAGTGCTTCGTGAGTAGGAGAGCAGCTGACGGAGAAGCCCTTGTGACCTCCTCAGGCTGCTGCTCGGCCAGGGCTGTCCATTCTTGCGTTGACGGCACTCTGTCTACATACAAGTCCTCCTCCTCTACTTCTTCTCTTATTTTTTTTATCCATTTCATGTCCCCAGTGATGTTCCCTTCACTAGCAGAAGTCGAGAAGGGTGGTGATGGTGGTGGAGGCTTCTGCTACCCAACAACACACCAACCGCCTACAACGCCCCACCTCTCCTGCAGTCCTTGAATCGATCGTCGGCCTTCTCCCGTCTCTGAAAGATGTCCGGTGTCCTCCTTCAGGTGGCCTTGCAGGACTCGCAGCAGCGGACCCCGAACTGAGGCAGGTGGCAGAGTTTCAGCTGCTGGACCTTCTCACAATAGATGGTGGTGTCGCGGCATTCAGCTGGAAGACAGTGGGGACACAAGTGAGGATGAGGGGGGCCACTAAGTCTCAATGTGAAAACGAAGAAGGGGGCTGAAACTTTAACAAAGTTGTGAAGCGCCTGCCTTTAGTCAACTGCACCCTAAAGAACATGACAGGACAACGACGAATGACTCGACGGCAAACAGGACGACGGTGGGACTGAGCGGGCTGAACGTTAGTGTAGTTTAGGTTATTAAAAAACACCCAGTGACTGACCAACGTGAGTTACAGCCTTCACAATAAATCAAGGAATAAAACTTATAACAGCATACGGGTAATAAAGAAAACCAAAAATAAATAAATACAAATACACCACGAAAACATCACAAGTGGGGCTTTAGCTTGGATTTACAACATTCAGTGGTGGTTTGGGGGACAATCAAACATGGAGGGGAGGAATATTCTGCAGTTAGGGCCGACCGAAGAAGAAATCACAGCCACCTTTAGACCTCAAACGACAGCTTGGGACAGAAAAGAGCAGCCGACCTCAGAGCTCTAAGAGGACAGCAGGGACCTATGAGGTGAGCTGGAGCGAGAGAGAGTGAAAGGCGCTATATGAGAGAGAGAAAGATAGAGGGAGTGAAAGGCACTATATGAGAGAGAGAAAGATAGAGAGAGTGAAAGGCGCTATATGAGAGAGAGAAAGGTGCTATATGAGAGAAAGATTGAGAGAGTGAAAGGCGCTATATGAGAGAGAGAAAGTGAAAGGAGCTATATGAGAGAGAGAAAGTATGAAAGGCACTATATAATAGATAGATAAATAGATAGAGAGAGTGAAAGATGCTATATAATATAGAGAGAGAGTGAAAGGCACTATATAGTAGACAGATAGACAGATAGATAGATCTTTTTTATTTTTTTTTTAGATATTTCAGTTTTTCTTTTTTAAGAAATCTGCAACAATTTCAAAAATTATTTTTTTTGTCTGTCAATATGGGGTGCTGTGTGTACATTAATGAGGAAAAAAATTAATTTAAATGATTTTAGCAAATGGCTGCAATATAACAAAGAGTGAAAAATTGAAGGGGGTCTGAATACTTTCCGTACCCACTGTACATAGAGAGAGTGAAAGATGCTATATAATAGATAAAGTGAAAGGCACTATATAATAGATAGAGCGTGAAAAGTGCTACATAATATAGATAGATAGACACTATATAGTAGATAGATAAATAGATAGAGAGAGTAAAAGGTGCTATATAATAGATAGATAGATAGATAGATAGATAGAATGAAAGGCACTATATAATAGATAGATAGATAGATAGATAGACAGATAGGAGTGAAACCTGCTATATAACAGATAGTGTGAAAGGCACTATATGATAGATTGAAGTGAAAGGCACTATAGCACTATATGATGGAAAGAGTGAAATAGTATCTGTGTAATAGATGAGAGAGAGTGAAAGGTGCTATATAATAGATAGATAGATGGGAAAGGCACTATATGATAGATAGATAGAATGATGTGCAAGACACCATATAAAACATGGTCACTTCTAGGCTCCTCACTGTCCCGTGTCCAGATTCCAGTGACATTTTTACTTGCCCGCGCTACTTAACATGCGTCATGCTGCCACTCTGGGGTGCCATGCTCAGGCCTACTTACCGCTCTCGCAGGGCCTGATGTTGCAGTGCTGCCAGTTTGCGGGTCTCGGCTTCCAGGAGCACAGCTGCTCTCTCCCCGCCTTCCCGCTGCGGAGGTGAATGCACTCGACTCGCCTGGTTTGGAAGCCCGAGGTCCCACAGGTGGCGGTGCACGGCGTCCAGGAGCCCACCCTCCATTGCAGGTTGCAGGCATCGGTGGTGCAGTTCCGGCTGCTGGGAGGCCTGCAGGGGACACATTGAAAAGAGAAGAGACGAGAGTTTGGCGCGCTTTCATGTCTGCAGCACTTCCAATGGAATCCTTTAAAGCTGAACAGATGAAGAATGTTAAATTTAGAACTGCGGTACCTCAATTGACGGATTACAAATAAGAAATGCCTGTCAGCTGCTTTCAATTTGATTTACAGACAGGAGCCCAAGAACTTCAGGGTGGTTCAGTCTGTTGGCAGGTGAACAAGAACCACAGGAGGAATTCATAAAAACATTTATTCAGGGCTGATGGATGAATAACAAAAACGTTCATTTCCCAACATTCATATTCATCAGGATGTGAAGACTTCACAAAGCACCCAAAACGTCCTCCCCATTGCCACCTTATACTTTAAAGAGCCTAGGAGTCCTGCCTTTGAAGACTTGTATTTTCCATTGGAACCAGAAGATGGCAGCACTAATGGACGCACACCTGAACATACTGCAGGCTAACACTGCTACTGATTTTAGAGTAGAGTTGGTCATTTTGTATTAACAGGCGTTTTTCAGTTGCTGATTAGTGGATTCAACTCGACTGGGTAGATTTTCAAAAATGTTATGCTTAGGAAAACGGGACACCATTTAGTCCAAGACCCTCCCGCAGCACTAACACACATCATTCGATGTCATTGTCACGTCACTTGAATTGCAGTCTACTGTGCGTGAAAGTCACTGAGCCACCACGAGCCTCTTGGTGCTCCGTTTTGAAGCGCGGATTTAATGCTGTCGACCAACATTATCGCCGTTACTTTAGATTACAACTCATTGTTACAAAAACATTTAATACACAACAGTGTATTACCTGGCTGTTGGATCAAGTGAATCAAAAGCGTGACATGTCCCAGCTTTCACATCCATTAATTGAGTTGGCGAACGCACCTGAATGTCGCGCCACATATAAATGCCATCTGATCTGCTTGTGTCTCTTAGCTGTCCTGCTGCGGCCAATGCACCCTTAAAATGGTTTGGGGGTTAAAACTCAGGCACATTGGGCAGACGGTCGCAAAGAAGACCTTTGAGGGGGCGTGGTCTGTTGCTGTGGTTTCCAAGGGTTGTCATGGAGAAAGGACGCCAGGATACAATTAAAGGCAGCGAACGGTAAGAAGCAAAGAACACACACTGATAAACGGGACAAAAAAAACGGCAAACGTCGACTATTCACGGCCAAAGAAAGAATCGGCATCGCCTGCTCACGGAGGCGGCCACCTTGAAGAAATTGCAGGATAAATTAAAGTGGATGAGCTACGTGCGATCGTCGCTTATCTGGGGTAGCGCGTTTGGAGAGACTGTTGGGGGGGAAGGACTCAGGATATCATTAGAGTCTGGAAACTGCATGGATTTGGGGGTTTGTTTGGGCCGAAGGGTCTTCTTTCTTTTCAGTTATTTACATGCTGTATTTGTGGGAGTTGGGGGCGGAGGCGCGTTCACGAATTTGTTTATTGCCATTTATGTCCGTATAGTTTTTTATATAACATTTATTTAATACAGTTATTTTCACCTTGTATGTTTGTCACGGTTATTTTGCTGAGATTGTGTAAGTTATATTAGTTATCACATCAGTATCGCACGAAGGGGGTCCGAGGGTGACCTGCTATCCAACTCACATACACCCCCTTTGGAGGTGACGTATAGCGGTATCATCCGGGACAGGTCGAAGCGTTATTGAACCTCCAAGGGGGACACACTCTGCCATTTAACCAACATCTACCAAACTCGAATGGCTTGTTTCCTGGTTTGGAAGCAATGAAAATCTGGTCAGCCCCTCGTGACAGGCTGCCAATCGCCCAAACAGGCAAAAATGTGAAGTGCAAGGAGACCTACAGGTGCCACCTGTCCCGGAGCAGAGCGGATCTCCAATCCCGTCTGCTGGAGGTGTGAGGCGCCGTCGCCCGCCCCCGACTTAAGATGATGACCGACTTCTTTCAATTGCTTTTAGGCGCTTTATTGGAGACATCCTCCGTGAAAGACACTATATGAAAGAAATCATGGCAGCAGCAAAGCAATCTTCCTGATAAGTTCCGGAAAACTCTAGCCGGGATCTCCTGTGTGCTTCTTCTTTTTGGTGCTGCGACTGGTGAAGCACCTGGGCACAGCTGCTGTCTGCCCATCTCTCCTCTTTAGGTCACTGTAGCGTGTCACTCCTTCAGAGTGCCCAGAGGTCTCTTGATGGCCTCCCTCAATCGTCTCCATCCGCTCTAGCAGGTTTCCAGCTCTGCCAGACTCTCCATGATTGATTTGACTGTAAATTTGATGACTTGTCTTTATATTTGGACTCGTGGTCTTCTCCAAAGGTGCAGATTTCTTGCCGACTGCATCAGCTTTGCCACCAGGACTTCTCCATATTTTGTTGCATTTGCTTTTCCCCGCACAATCCGCCCAGAGCCTGCTGCAGAGAAGCATCCCCACGACCTGATGCTACTACCACCACCATGCTGCCCTGCGGGGATGGCGTGTTTGCGCTAAGGTGCAGGGCATCATGGCGTTTAGTCTGATGGCCAAAACAGCTCTGTTCTGCTCTCATCAGACCACAGGACCTTCTGCCAGCTGACTTCAGAGTCTCCGACGTGTCTTCTGCCGGGATGTCCTGTGCGTTTTTTTATCTCATAAAGCTGTGACTGGTGAAGCACCCGGGCACAGTTGTCCATTCTCATCCCCTGTAGCCTGTCACTCCTTCAGAGCAGTGACGTGCGGTGAGGTTCAGATCTGAGGTTCAGAGTCAGATTTACAAAGATATGAACACTAAAGAGTATTCATTATTCAGTTGGCAGCCAGCGTGCACATTGACTACTGGCTATGTTTCACATCTCATTCTTTACACCCACATCGGCAAGGCGCATATTTGGCTAAGAAAGAACGTCACGTTTATAGCGGCGAGAGAGAGCGCATTTGCTCCTCACCCTCCATCCATCACCCCATAGACATATATAGCGGGACGCCGCATTCACTGTGTTGCCCAGTCGACACGATACATCAGCGTGTCCGCCACATTGCGAGTGGCAAAAGTGCCATTTAAACTAATACAGGTAGACGTGGAAACCGGGTTTTCTGATGAAAAGACAATAACGTTTAAAACAGTATCGTTTACATACAACAGATTTTGGTGAATCGTTTAAATGCAATTATTTATATCTATTTATACACTTATAATGTCATTTATTAAATAACTAGCAAAATACCCGCGCTTCGCAGCGGAGAAGTAGTGTGTTAAAGAAGCAATGAAAAGAAAAGGAAACATTTTGAAAATAACGTAACCTGATTGTCAATGTAATTGTTTTGTCACTGTTGTGAGTGGTGAGTGTTGTTGTCATATATATATATATTTACACACACACACATAAACATATATATATATATACATATCTATACATATACACATATATACATACATATATATATCTACATACATACACACACATACATATATAAACATATATATACATATACATACATATCTACATATATACACACACAGCTATTTCGTATCAGTGCAATACGCTGTTTGTTAAAACGGTGACTCCGCTCTTACGTGCAATAACAAATCAAATCATTCAGTTGTCTTTGCTCAGATGTCATTTTAGAGCTGGACGCCTGGCATCTTTTTTGGCCACAAGTTCGTTTCTGTTTGGTGTGAGGTTCTGTGTTGTGGAGATTCTCAGGATGGATTGCAGGTGCTCATCAGTGAGGCGACTCCTGTGTGCTGTTTTGTTAGTCTTTATCACTGAGAAGAGCTTCTCACACAGATATGTGCTACCAAACATGCACAAGGTTCGAGCCGCATGTAGACGGACTTTTTTTGTTCTTCAAAGTCACCAAAGCGCCGTGCAAACTCAGTGCGCAATAACTCTAGCTTCGCAATAACTTGCTGCATCATAAGGTAGACTTGATTAACGTGGTAAGTGTTCGCAAGGCAGCTGAAGCGCTGCATTATGGGATCTGTAGTTTATTGTGTTACCAGCGCTTCATATACCCGGGCTTTAATAACAATAATACAGTATATAAAATGATCTCGCGGGCCGGATATAATTACGCCGGGCGGATGTGGTATGCGCCCTTGAGTTTGACACATATGGACTAAATAGAACTTGAAAAGATATATTTTTCAAATGTGATCGCAATTCAGATAGAGTTGACGCAAGACTACAGCCTGCATGCCTCAATGAGTCATCCTCCCTGCTCTTACTTTTTACCGTTCATCTAATGAATACACTGAGTATGGCTTTACCAAAACAATCATTGATGGCGAATAAAGTATCCATTATTCGAGTATGTAGATCGGGTATATATATATACCCGCGTATCGCAGCGAGAAGTAGTGTGTTAAAAAGGTAGAAAAGAAAAGGGAACATTTTAAAAATAACGTAACATGACTGTCAATATACAGTATTTGTTTTGTGAGTGTTACTGAGTGTTGCTGTCATCAAGGATTTGATTATCATTATTTCTTTCAATCAGGTTCGTATTTGTAGGATGTGTTGTGTTCAAGTTACATTCCGTGTTTGTCAATCGTTGTAAAGATGACAGGTTTCATTCATCGATTCGTTTCTTACTGCATCAATAAACAGCTCGTCTTCTTCTTTATCTGAGACCTGACACACTGCATGCACGGGTTTTTACACTGTCTTCCTTTAGCGGGACATTGACTTTTTCCACCGTGTGCTTTGTTTCCACAGTAGCTGCATTTATGAATATGCTTATCAGGCGCTTCATATTTTTGCTGCCTTTTCAATTGTGTAATTGGTTTTGTTCAGCTCTTTGGAACTGTTGCTTTTTATCTGTGCACTGCGTCAGTTCACGTGAGCCACTCGGTGTACATGCATCGAAGGTTCCCAGCTGTGCTGGTGCCATCTCGTGCTATGTCCATAGCTTTATTTAATGTTACCTTAGTCCTGGCACTTAAAACTTTCTCTCGCAGTTTCGCTGAGTTTGTGTCAAACACCACCCTGACCATCTCATCTTCCTCTCCATAAGCACAGTCCTTCACCCGTGAATATTTACCCGTGGCAGTTTGCTATTGGATTGCGCTGACGGACGGCCTTATATGGGCAGGCACTAAATTACAAGCGCCAGCGCAGCCTGTCTATGAACTTAATTTAAAGTGTAGGTTTACATCGTGCTTTGTTTCCGAAGTAGCAGAACTCATGAATATGGTTGTATATGTCTTTCGCTCGCTTCTTATTGTTTAGCTGCCTTCTCAATTATATAATGCATGTTTTCTTCAGCGCTTTTTGAGGTCTTCCTGGTTTTCTATGTACTGCGTGATTACGTGGGAGGCGTGATGATGTCACACGAAACTCCGCCCCACGGCGTTGAAGCTCATCTCCATTACAGTAAATGGAGAAAACTGCTTCCAGTTATGACCATTACGCGTAGAATTTCGATATAAAACCTGCCCAACTTTTGTAAGGAAGCTGTAAGGAATGAACCTGCCAAATTTCAGCCTTCCACCCACACGGAAGTTGGAGAATTAGTGATGAGTCAGTGAGTGAGTGAGTGAGTGAGTGAGGGCTTTGCCTTTTATTAGTATAGATAATAATAATAATAATCATAATAATAATCATCATAATAATAATCATCATAATAATAATAATCATAATAATCATCATCATAATAATAATCATTCCTCCTATATAAGTAACATTTCTCAGACTGCCTTCTTCCATCATCCTGTTCTTACACAACACAGTACTGAAGTATCGGTTAATGCCCGAGTCACCTCACGTATACAGTAGATTACTGTAACGCTATTCTATCTGGCATCCCACAAAAACGTATCCATCGCTTACAACTTCTTCAAAATTCTACTGCCAGGATAATAACCTGCTGCTCTAAATCCACTGAACATCTCACACCGATTCTTTCACTGGCTCGCTGTAAATACAGGTGGTCCAGATCTAATTATGCAGATCCCGATCGTCTGGATGACTTTGATTTATGCGGGGACGATTCCAGTTCGGCGCGAAGGCGGTTCTTCATGTTGTCAGTTCGCACACTTCTTGATGGTCCGGGATTTTTCAGGTGATTTTCTATGTAATAAACTTAAGTTATAGCATAATGAAAATTGCATAATTCGATCTGGACCACCCTATACAGAATACGACACACAATCCCGCTCTGAACATTTAAACCTCTCCACACCTCACTGATCTCCTCTAGACTGGCACTCAGATCCTCCTCTGCAGCTCGACTTTCTGGACCACACGTCAGACTCAGTGCTATGGCAGCTCGAGCGTCTCTCATTGTGCGCCTCAACTCGGGAATTCTCTTCCCTCTTATATCCGTCAGCTCGATTCAATAACACATTTCAAAACTTATGTTTTCAAACTGGCATACCAATTGTGAATTTTGCACTGTTACTGCCAGTTATCTTGGTTTGTTTGCTAATTATTGCTTTTTGATTTATCATTCTCCTGTTTTAATTTTACTAATGCTGTTTAATAGCAATCGAATGTGAGAAGGTGAATCCGCCTGAGACGAACACGCCATCTTCACCCAGGAGTCGGCGTGTGTGTCAGTTCATGTGCTCAGAACACGTCATGCTTGACAACTACCACTAGGGGGTCTATCATCACATAAGACACAGGGGGTCTGTTATAGTCGGCTTTTTTGTTAAGCAGCTTTTTCGACGATACTTTCCCCATACTTCGTATACGAGAAAGTCAGGAAGGTCTAAAATGTCGAGATTCATCAAAATCTCGACATCAAATTTTTCGACGATTACAATACTTTCCCCATATTTTATATGCGAGAAAGTAAAACTCAAGAGTAGTAGAAAGTGTGACAGATGTGCTGCTGGAGCAGGTCTGAAGGCAGGTGGGCAGCACAGAGTTCAGAGTCCAGACCACCAAGGGGTAGAAGCTGTTGCAGAGCCTGGCACAACTGATTCAGATGCTAACAGAGCTTTCTGCCAGGTGGAAGTGGGATAAAGAGACCCGAGGTAAGGGGTCCTACACAATGCTGTGCTCTTTTAAAGATGCTGTAAGACGACGCTATATAGCGCCTGACCCGACACAGCTTGGACACGGGAGGCACGTGTAAAATAAAAAGATTTTTATTACTCTTCAGCTGGAGGGCACGTCTTCCCCGTACTCCCCTCAGCCACAACACAGTCCCAAACACCAGTACAGCACAAGCACTCATCTCTTCTCTTCTTTTTCTTGGCACCACCACTCCTCCCTCGCAACCTTGTCCTCCTCCACCCGACTCTGGCCGATGAGTGGTGGTTGCTGGCTCCCTTTTATAGGTCACCTGGAAGTATTCCAGGTGTTTGATCACCAAGATCCGGCGGCACTTCCAGGTGTGGCGAATCTGTTGCCCACACAGGCACAGGAGTCCCAAACACAGCACCCCCTAGCGGTACCTGCAGGACCCAACAGGGCTGCCCCAACTCAAATTCCCAGGGAGCCCTGTGGGAAACCGAGGCACTACACCAACCCAGGGGCGTGGCCATCTAGCGTCCAGGGGGAGGTATTGCACTGTCCAGGGCTGCTCACCTTCAATACAGTATGCAGGGGCGTCCCGGCTGGGCATGGACGCCAGCCGCCTGCCACAATGTCTTTAATGGAGGACAGAGAGGTCCGAGTGATCTTTTCTGCTCTATGCTCTACCTGTTTCAGTAGGAGACGTTGCAGTTCCCAAACCAGACAGCGATGCAGTTGGTCAGAATTCTCTCAATGGCGCCCCAGTAGGAGAGATTTGGCGAGCTTTTTGTTCAAGTCTCGAGACACTGCTGCCCCCTTATGGTCCAATGGTCCATGGCGGTAGAGAATTTACCGACTAAAGTGAAATCAGCTGCCAGGTGCACACCAAGGAGTTTACTGCTCTTGACCAGTTGCACCAGTTTGTAACATGGAAATGGAAAAAAAAAAGGCGTGAAGCCGATTAAAGACTTTAGGCGGAGTGTTTCATTACGAGGACAGCTAGCCAACCAAACGTGTGTAACGTCACATGTCCTGGAGCTTCAACATAAACATCAACCCGTCTGAAGGGCTGAGGAGAGGAACGACAGAAAAGATATGACAGATAGGGTGGCGTCAGAGCAACTGAGGTAACGCGTCAGAAAGAAAGAGAGGACCCGTTTCATACTGACGTCGAAAAACGCAAACTTGTGCATTGCGCTGACCCCCAGGACAGCGTCCATCCTTGACATTGCTGATTTTCAGTAAGCTTTTCTAAGATTATGTTAAGACTTCTGCAGTCTGTTTTATTTTCTTATTATACTTTCTTCTACTGGTCTTATTATACAGGGTGGGCCATTTATATGGATACACCTCAATAAAATGGGAATGGTTGGTGATATTAACTTCCTGTTTGTGGCACATTAGTATATGTGAGGGGAAACTTTTCAAGATGGGTGGTGACCATGGTGGCCATTTTGAAGTCGGCCATTTTGGATCCAACTTTTGTTTTTTCAATAGGAAGAGGGTCATGTGACACATCAAACTTATTGGGAATTTCACAAGAAAAACAATGGTGTGCTTGGTTTTAACGTAACTTTATTCTTTCATGAGTTATTTACAAGTTTCTGACCACTTATAAAATGTGTTCAATGTGCTGCCCATTGTGTTGGATTGTCTTCTCCCACTCATCACACACTGATAGCAACACAGAGGAGAAATGCTAGCACAGGCTTCCAGTATCCGTAGTTTCAGGTGCTGCACATCTCGTATCTTCACAGCATAGACAATTGCCTTCAGATGACCCCAAAGATAAAAGTCTAAGGGGGTCAGATCGGGAGACCTTGGGGGCCATTCAACTGGCCCACGACAACCAATCCACTTTCCAGGAAACTGTTCATCTAGGAATGCTCGGACCTGACACCCATAATGTGGTGGTGCACCATCTTGCTGGAAAAACTCAGGGAACGTGCCAGCTTCAGTGCATAAAGAGGGAAACACATCATCATGTAGCAATTTCGCATATCCAGTGGCCTTGAGGTTTCCATTGATGAAGAATGGCCCCACTATCTTTGTACCCCATATACCACACCATACCATCAATTTTTTGTTCCAACAGTCTTGGAGGGATCTATCCAATGTGGGTTAGTGTCAGACCAATAGCGGTGGTTTTGTTTGTTAACTTCACCATTCACATAAAAGTTTGCCTCATCACTGAACAAAATCTTCTGCGTAAACTGAGGGTCCTGTTCCAATTTTTGTTTTGCCCATTCTGCAAATTCAGTGCGCCGATCTGGGTCATCCTCGTTGAGATGCTGCAGTAGCTGGAGTTTGTAAGGGTGCCATTTGTGAGTAGCTAATATCCGCCGAAGGGATGTTCGACTAATGCCACTCTCCAGTGACATGCGGCGAGTGCTACGCTGTGGGCTCTTGCTGAATGAAGCTAGGACAGCCACTGATGTTTCTTCATTAGTGACAGTTTTCATGCGTCCACATTTTGGCAAATCCAACACTGAACCAGTTTCACGAAACTTAGCAAGCAGTTTGCTAACTGTAGCATGGGAGATGGGTGGTCTCGTAGGGTGTCTTGCATTGAAATCTGCTGCAATGACCCGGTTACTGCGTTCACCAGACATCAACACAATTTCTATCCGCTCCTCACGTGTTAACCTCTGCGACATGTCAATGGCTGTAAACAAAGAGAAACTTGTAAATAACTCATGAAAGAATAAAGTTACGTTAAAACCAAGCACACCATTGTTTTTCTTGTGAAATTCCCAATAAGTTTGATGTGTCACATGACCCTCTTCCTATTGAAAAAACAAAAGTTGGATCCAAAATGGCCGACTTCAAAATGGCCACCACCCATCTTGAAAAGTTTCCCCCTCACATATACTAATGTGCCACAAACAGGAAGTTAATATCACCAACCATTCCCATTTTATTAAGGTGTATCCATATAAATGGCCCACCCTGTACTTTTTAGTAAATGCCACATTGCTTTCACATTTCTATACTTTGCCTTTGTATTTTGAGCGACTGAAGTAAATATGAGGGCATCTGGCAGGGGAAGATGGCTGCTTTCTTGCCCACAGGGTCATCATGGCTGAGAGGTAGCAGATCAACAGAAGAACAAGAGTGACAGAAGTAAGACCCCGTTGGATGGTAAGTGACACATAAACAACAGGGTGTTGAGCCTTCATGTGTCTCGGGGACACCCGTATGTCTATTAGTGCTGGTGACAGCGAGTCCCTATATGGAGCACTGAGAAGTGGCAGGCTTGAGGCATCACTCGTCACAATGTTGGATATTACAGAGTGACTGGCAGTAGGGCATCAGTCCATTATTGTGTGACTAAGGTTTGTATGTGGAATCCTGCAGAATGACTGGCAGTAGAGCGGCACTGTGTGCACAATTATTAGGCAAGTGAGTATTTTGAACATATCATTATTTTTAATGCGTATATTCCAACTCCAAGCTGTATTAACTTGAATGCTTATTGGATTTAAGCACGTCAGGTGATGTGTATTTGTGTAATGAGGGAGGGTGTGGCCTAAGGAGATCAACACCCTATATCAAGGTGTGCAGAATTATTAGGCAGCTAGTTTTCCTCAGGCAAAATGGGCCAAAAAAAGAGATTTAACCGACTCTGAAAAGTCAAAAATTGTAAAAAGTCTTTCAGAGGGATGCAGCACTTTTGGAATTGCTAAGATATTGGTGTGTGATCACAGAACCATCAAACATTTTGTTGCAAATAGTCAACAGGGTCGCAAGAAACGTGTTGAGAACAAAAGACGCAAATTAGCTGCCAAAGATTTGAGAAGAATCAAACGTGAAGCTACCAGGAACCCATTATCCTCCAGTACTTTCATATTCCAGAGCTGCAACCTACCTGGAGTGCCCAGAAGTACAAGGTGTTCAGTGCTCAAAGACATGGCCAAGGTAAGGAGGGCTGAAACCCAACCACCACTGAACAAGAAACATAAGTTGAAACGTCAAAACTGGGCCAAGAAATATCTGAAGACAGATTTTTTTCAAAGGTTTTATGGACCGATGAGATGAGAGTGACTCTTGATGGACCAGATGGATGGACCTGTGGATCAGTAATGGGCACAGAGCTCCACTCCAACGTGGAGGTGGGGTACTGGTATGAGCTGGTATTTTTAAAGATGAGCTAGTTGGACCTTTTGCATTGAAGATGAACTCAAAATCAACTCCCAAACCTACTGCCAGTTTTTCGAAGACACTTTCTTCAAACAGTGATACAGGAAGAAGACCATGATTTTTATGCAGGCCAATGCTCCATCACTTGCATCGAAGTTCTCCACTGCATGGCCAGCCAGTAAAGGCCTTAAAGATGAAGGAATAATGACATGGCCCCTTCCTCATCTGACCTAAACCCTATCGAGAACTTGTGGGCACTTCTTAAACGCTAGATTTACGGGGGAGAAAAACAATCCACCTCTCTGAAGAGTGTCTGGGAGGCTGTAGTCACTGCTCCACAAAAAGCTGATCGTCAACAGATCAAGAAACTGACAGACTCCATGAATGGAAAGGCTTATGACTGTTATTGGAAAGAAGGGTGGCTATATTGGTCATTGATTGACTGATTGATTTTTTTTGAAATGTCAGAGATGTTTATTTGTAAATTTTTAGGTGTTTGTTTATTATTCTCACTATAACAGATAAAAAGAAACAAGTGAGATGGGAACATGTTCATTTTTCCTTTAGTTGCATAATAAATCTGCACACTAATAGTTGCCTAATAATTGTGCGCACATATGTATTCCCCTGATGATGTTCACACTCACATTTCCGTTGTGAAACATTCAGGTTTCAGGTTTATTAACATTTTGGATTGACTGATAGCACTGTGTTTGTTCCATATTAAAATTAATCCTCAAAAATACAACTTGCCTAATAATTGTGCACACAGTGTACTTGTGTGACCAGGATCTGTGTGTGTGTTAATCGTAAAAGTGTGGGAGCAGACAAACTAGTTACAGACCTGGTACATCTCACAAATGCCAAAGTGTGGCGTCAGGCCACACTTACACACTGAGCACTTCTTACACCCCAAACCAGAAAAGGGAAGTGTACGAAAATTCTGGATGCCATTACCTGGGCAGGCCACTGCAGTGACTGGCTGGTACCGGGATGCCAGTCTTCATCTGGCAGAAGAGCTGTCGGTGTTGTGTCGACTGTCTCAGCCCAACGCACTCTCCATTGCACTGTGAAGAAAAAAAAAAGAAGGAAAGTTAGTGACAGCAATTGTCACACATGACAGTCTGATCACAGCTGCCATGCCCGTACGCGGGTTGGATAATGGATGGATGGATGAAGATGTGTGCATATAAATGTCAAAGGAAGTGTTAAAATATCGATTACAAAATTATAGAAAAACAAACCCAAGACAAAAAATTGAAAATAATATATGTTAAAAAAAAGACTTTTTAATTAGAAATCACGCTTATATTAAGTTAAAAAGTGTACTAAAAAGTAACAAATTAGTCTCTCATACATCACTTTTCATCAATCAATAAAATATTAGCAAAAGTGGCCACGCTTTTGTTTTACAAGTGATGTGTGAGAGACTTATTTTTTACTTTTTAGTGCACTTTTTAACGTAATATAAGTGTGGTTTTTAAAAACTATTTTTTTTTACATATATATTATTACATGCTTTCTCTCTATTATAAAAAAAAAAAAATCTTGGGGAGGGAGACTAGGGAGATGAGGCGTGATTGTCTCGGAAGACAATTTGAAGTCCTGCGAGAGAAACTTTAACTTGCTCCCAGCTCTTTAAACGACGACAAGCGACAAGCAAAACACGCAGCTCGCCAGCAGCAGGAAGCCAGCAGATGATCCGACGGCTTCTCCTTAGCGTGCGTTCAGCCCCCCATGTAATAACGCGAGCAGCAGAGACACAAAGTGGCAAAAGGACAGCTGCCGTACAGGCTTTAAAATAATTGACGTGCAGCGCGACAAACAGAACACGCAGCAGGAAGCCAGCAGATGATCCGACGGCTTCTCCTTAGCGTGCATTCAGCCTCCCCCCCCTTCACAACAGGCTTTAAAATGATTGATGCGCAGCTCGCCTGCAGCAGATCCGACAGCAAGATCTTAAGTGTGCGTTCAGCCGCCGCCCCCTTCACAACACAAACGGCGTTATACGTCCTGCGAGAAAGAGATGTAACCACGCCCGGGGCCGGAAATAAAGGACAAGTATTGTTTTTAACTAAAGTTTTCAAGTAAAAGTGAAAAACAACGTATATGAAACAATTCCCATGAAAATAACAATCTCTTTAAATTGTATCTCCGGTAAACCAAACACAGGGGTGGGCGAGTGAAGCGAGCAGGGGGCGGAGCCCCCTAGTTTTTCAAGAAACAAATGTCACGTTAAGGAGGTTAATCCATCCTACATGGTGTAGCTCTGAGGTGTCGCGTTCAATTCCTGACCCCGTCACTGTGTAGCGGTGCTACTGGGGATAGAAGCTTCAGCTCCCAGCAGTCCCTGCAGTGGCTCTGATTGGTCATCTGCTGAGGGTGCAGGGGCTGTTGGATACAAGGAGGCCGGCACGGCATTTAAAAGGGGGCCAGTGATACCAGTGATACAGGATCGCCTCTTGTTTTGGGCTCTGGTCTGTCTGGTGTCTTTCTGCACATGAAGACTGTCTGAGGATTTGTTGTCATCTTCAACAACAACAACATTTATTTATATAGCTTGTGAAGAAAGGAGCGCTCCTGATTCCATTCGTCCGTCTTCATCTTATCAGGAAATACCAGTAGGACTGATCTTTACATTCCCATTCGACGTGCTGATCTCTGGACTATCGCCCTCCATCATTGCATTTCATCCGTTGCCATTTTCCATGGACTTTATAGTGTGTGGTTTTTGTTTGTGTTTATTGTACATACGTACGTAAGGGGACTGGGGTGGGATCATTTAGCGTGTAGTTATACTGTGTTTAATACATTCTGTAATTGTTTTATTACCGGTTGCTTTTTTGTCTCTTGTGAGTGTGTGCGGGTCGGGCCAAGGCTGGGAGCGTCCCTGGAATCTCCACCAAAAAAATAAATACATCAACGTCTCTTTGACGGTGTGAATCTTAGCGGCACCGGACCGCTACAAACTGCCTGTCTAGAACTTCCGTGTTTTCCCCGTGTGTGAGTGGAGCTTTCTAACGGGGGTCTGCCGTTTGAACCCGCACTCTCGAGACGTGCGACTGGTGGTCTGTGAGCAGTTTTAGGCTGTGGTGGCCTGGGGTCTCGTATCCGGGGTTATGACAGAGTCCAGCTCCCTGTGGCACTTCAATAAAAGAACGAAACACAGAAAGTGGTTTGATGAATAGTTCAGGGATGGGCATCAGCAGTGACATCACCCAGTGATGGCGATGACCTTCGCTCTTCCTGCACTCTTTTACTCTCCAGCCACCTCAGGATGTGGCGCACAAACATAACTCAATGCTGCCGATTAAAGCACTTTGTGCGTCTTCTGAAAGCTGCACTCTTTCCTCTTCCTTTTTATGGATTTTTTAAACATGTCTCCTATGACACTGCCAAACATTTTGATATTTTTAGAATGGTGGTTGCTATCAGTGAGAATAGAATTCTGACCCGCTGTGTTTTAATATACCACAAAAAAACCCAAAAAACATTCTTTTCTCATCCCTTCTGGATCGAATTTTAATGAACAGAGTGAATACTTGACCAGAACTTCTATTCAGTTCATTTTTCCTATAGTGCAGAGCATCATATATACAGTGCATCTGGAAAATATTCCCACATTTTATGTTACAGCCTTATTCCAAAATGGATTCAATTCATTTTTTTCCTCAGAATTCTACACACAACACCCCATAATGACAATGTGAAAAAAGTTTACTTGAGGTTTTTGCAAATTTATTGAAATAAAAAAAATGAGAAATCACAAGTACATAAGTATTCACAGCCTTACGCCCTGTGTTGGCTGTGATTGGCTCCAGCAGACCCCCATGACCCTGTATTTAGGATGTAGCAGGTTGGATAATGGATGGATGGATAAGTATTCACAGCCTTTGCCATGAAGCTCCAAACTCATCTCAGGTGCATCCTCTTTCCCCTGATCATTCTTGAGATGTTTCATTGGAGTCCACCTGTGGTCAATTCAGTTGATGTGACATGATTTGGAAAGGCACACTCCTGTCTATAGAAGGTCCCACCGTTGACAGTTCATGTCAGAGCACAAACCAAGCATGAAGTCAAAGGAATTGTCTGTAGACCTCCGAGACAGGATTGTCTTGAGCCACAAATCTGGGGAAGGTTACAGAAAAATTTCTGCTGCTTTGAAGGTCCCAATGAGCACAGTGGCCTCCATCATCCGTAAGTGGAAGAAGTTCGAAACCATCAGGACTCTTCCTAGAGCTGGCCGGCCATCTAAACTGAGCGATCGGTGGAGAACAGCCTTAGTCAGGGAGGTGACCAAGAACCCGATGGTCACTCTGTCACAGCTATAGAGGTCCTCTGTGGAGAGGGGAGAACCATCCAGATGGACAACCATCAACCATCTCTGCAGCAATCCACCAATCAGGCCTGTATGGTAGAGGGGCCAGACGGAAGCCACTCCTTAGTAAAAGGCACATGGCAGCCAGCCTGGAGTTTATAAAAGGCACCTGAAGGACCCTCAGACCATGAGAAACAAAATGCTCTGGTCTGATGAGACAAAGATTGAACTCTTTGGTGTGAATGCCAGGCATCACGTTTGGAGGAAACCAGGCACCGATCATCACCAGGCCAATACCATCTCTACAGTGAAGCATGGTGGTGGCAGCATCATGCTGTGGGGATGGAACTGGGAGACTAGTCAGGATAAAGGGAAAGATGACTGCAGCAATGTACAGAGACATCCTGGATGAAAACCTGCTCCAGAGCGCTCTTGACTTCACACTGGGGCGACGGTTCATCTTTCAGCAGGACAACGACCCTAAGCACACAGCCAAGATATCAAAGGAGTGGCTTCAGGACAACTCTGTGAATGTCCTTGAGTGGCCCAGACTTGAATCCAATTGAACATCTCTGGAGAGATCTTAAAATGGCTGTGCACCAACGCTTCCAATCCAACCTGATGGAGCTTGAGAGGTGCTGCAAAGAGGAATGGGCAAAACTGGCCAAGGATAGGTGTGCCAAGCTTGTGGCATCATCTTCAAAAAGACTTGAGGCTGGAATTGCTGCCAAAGGTGCATCGACAGAGTATTGAGCAAAGGCTGTGAATACTTATGTACTTGTGATTTCTCAGTTTTTTTATTTTTAATAAATTTGCAAAAACCTCAAGTAAACTTTTTTCACATTGTCATTATGGGGTGTTGTGTGTAGAATTCTGAGGAAAAAAATTAATTTAATCCATTTTGGAATAAGGCTGGAACATAAGAAAATGTGGAGAAAGTGATGAAGCGCTGGGAATACTTTCCAGATGCACTGTACATTTACAAATATGACACAGTTAAAAGAAAATATAATAATGCTGTAATTTGTACACTTGTGTAATTGGATGACTAGCGCCCTCTCCAGGTGTTATTCCTGATGACCACTAAACACGTGACCCTGCTCTGGAAGAGCAGCTTAAGAAAATGGATGGATAGAGGGATGTGCACAACCGGTCAACAGTGTTAGAACACCTCTGTTTTTCTTCGGATTTAATCAGTTTAAATGCAATCAATGGCTTAAAATGGTGAAAAGGGTAAGCAGTTAACTGCCGGAGGTTTAAATTTGAGGTTTAGGGTTAGCAAAAACTGAAGGGAAAAAAGGACATTTCAGAATATGACAAATGGGCCTTCTTCAGGAAACAACTAACAGGTTACGACCTACAGATGTTCTGCAGCTATTGAAGGAAATGAAGCCTTTCAAGTTGAAGCAAACAATTTGTACAGGTGTCCCAACTTGTGTCGATTACTTAAAAACTCTCTCTGTGTGTCGGAACAGACTGTGTTACTACACCCTCTGAAGTACTACTTAGGCAACAAGTAAGGGAAATCCTACAGATTTATTGGGTTTTCTTGGTGGTGATAGTCAGGTAGTCCTGCCCACAAAGCACATGGGACACGACGCAGGTGGCTTAAAGATATGTGAAAAACCAAAAGACAATGCACATAATCAACAAAGGAGACATTAACATAAACGGCACAAAAACGAACATGAAAGGAGACTTTGAACCCCAGCCAGGACCTGACAATTATTAGGATCAAGGATCTTTTCCTGTCTTCGGCTTTGTTTTTTTGATTAGTGTTAAGGTGATGATGATAGATAGGACAGACTCCTGGTAACAATCTTTTGCTTGTATTTTTTTTTTTTACATTTCCTCTCCAGGGGCCGCATGCATAACGCCGTGTGTAGAATTCACACTAAAACATGGCATATGGACAAAAGCAGAAATGTGCGTATGCACAAAGAAATCCAGAAGCATAAATCTGTGTGTACGGCAACTTCCATGTTCGTTCGCTCCATAAACCCCAGTCAGTGTGAAAAGTAACGCACATGCACGCGCCTGCTGCCACTCCCCAACTCCTCCCAGAATTACGCCTCTTTGAATATGCAAATCAATATAAATCACCCTTAAGCTCAGCCTTCTGTGAAAAGACAATGGCAAAAGTATGGGGGGAAAATAGAAGAATTTCAGCGAATATCAAGTGGAGGCAAAGAAAAATGTACTATTAGTTTAAAGAGTGAGATAAACAACAAAAGGAAGCTGATCGAGTGACATAGTGTGTCAGAGAAACTCGAAAGTTCAAGTTCACAAAGTCGCACAGTGCCCGAAATAAAAAAAGAAGTATTCAGATATCAAAGTCGCCGTGAAAAGGTGAGTCGTAACCCACCGTCTGAGTGTCATATGAAAGCTTATTAGGGTACAGAGGAAAAAAAAAAGGCACATAGTTGGGGAAAAAGCACGAAATGTCAACTTTAATCTCGAAATTTCCACTTTAATCATGTGGTTTATTTTGTCATTAAAGTAGAACATCATACACTTCATCTTTAAATAATTTAATTTACCAGTTTCTCAAATCCCATCGTAACTATAGTAGCACGTTAAATGCTTTGTTTTGTATGTGATCTTCTATGTGCTCTGTGTGTGTGAATCACTGCGTGCTTCCGTTCTTTCTCTTCCTCCGACAGGACACAGAATCCATTACATTCGTGATATCACAGCTCTCTGAATAATTCAAATACTGAGATGTATACGTGATATCATTTTCATGATAATAGGAGTTAAACTACGTTATTAAACATGGGAACACGATGGCACAGTGATTGTTCATGTCTCACACAAGATGCTGCTGCTGCGCCATGAGCGACCTTTGATAAAATAATTTATTGCAGCAGTACTGTCTCTCTCAAACGTACAAACCCTAACCCTAACCTAATTCCTGTCCTTCCTTTTCTTTCTCCAAGTAACCAATCGCCACACAATCATCTCAGTAATAAATGTCAAGCAATCTGTAAGCTTAGAGTGCCGATTCTTCAAAACTTTTAAGAAATATTGAAATATCTTTGTAGTACGTGTTTAATTATTCTATCCACCTATCCATCCAGTGTCGCGCCAGCCCTGCAAGAATACGGCGCAAGGCAGGAACAATCCGTGAACGGAGCGCCAGATCATCGCTATTGCTGTCCACCGTGTCCTCACATGTTTAATTATTAACAATATAGATTATTTAAATGATGTTAACATTTTATCTGTATAATGTAATAAACATTTTGCTGTATTTCACCTTAAATATCGCCATCATATGTAAATACGCGCTTTATAAAGGTGCTCAGGTGGTGCGATATTATAACTGTATCGCAAGTTTACAGTGAGGTGATTGTACTTATAAGTATTAACAGTTCTACAAGGAGCACTTGATGGACTGATTGAGTGCGTTTAGAGTTCTTGGGATGAAACTGTTTGTGAACTGCGAGGTCCGTACAGGAAAGGCTTTGAAGCATTTGCCGTATAGCAGCAGTTCAAATAGACAGCGTGGCTGAGGCAGGGTGTGCTTGATGCTGTATCCCGATTATTCTCTTTCCAATCAGCTGCTCTAGAGCTGTGAATCACATTCAGATATAATGATATAAATACTCCGAGTGGTGCAGTGAGAGGAATATGGAAAAAGATGATCCGCTGTGGCAAACCCTAATGGGAGCAGCTGAAAGAAGAGCTAGAAGAAGGTGCAGTGAGAGTAACAACGCTAAAGCAGCTATGGTATTTAGAATAGTTTGGCCATTCTGTGGACCATTATATTGTTACTGGTTTATTACAATCAGATGCCTTAAACTAATAAACAATATGCGGTTAAGTTCAGTGTATTTATAAAGCCATGTCAGGGATGTGGATCTAAAAAAGAAAGGGAAACCACACAGGATCAGTAGCACTGCTTTGACGCTGGGTGCTGTCAGTCTGCAAAGCCAAGGGCAGAACTTGCATATGCCAAGGACTGAGCTGGCGTGAAAATGTGTGTGGCTTTACGTCAAGTTTAGTTTTTATACATCGCGATGTGAGCGTGGAAACGGGAGTACGCAACATCTTTATGCATACGCACCGTTTTTACATGAGGCCCCTGGTCACATCCATTATTCAAAGTTTGCCTCACTTTTTTCGGCAAACATAAAAACCCCATTTATAAATTTACCAGCACAGCATTTCACACTGTTGGACCAGCAAAACTTCAGAATTTGGGACTCGTCACCGTCCTACTGTATGTACTGTAACCTGGTTTGGGAATTCCTCACCAACTGGCCCTCAGCATCATGTCCTCCAAGGTGGCCCTCAATATGGGACAGCGTGTTGGGCACCCTGCTGTGACTACGTGCAGACACGGTTTCCTGTCCATCAGTAGATCTGCTGGTGACACCGACAATGACGAGATGGCCTACGGAGGAGAAGCAAAGTTGGGCCAAGACAACAACGTGGACATCAGGGTGTATAGAGACTTCAGAACTTGCTCTACACTGTCATCTACACTGGAGGGCTATCGGTTGATAGAGTGGGCAACTTTAAACTTCTCGCAGCGACCATCTCTAATACTCTTTCAGGGCGGATGTTGACTTTTGCCCGAAGGAGGGAGTTGATGGAGGTAAAGGACTGTAAACAGTTGACAAAATCTGCAGTTATGTGTTAGTTGGACTCCTGTTTGCTAGAAGGACAGTCAGTTTCATTGATTTGCCCGAGATTTCCCTGCACTCACGTGAGTAGCGAGAAGCAAACGACGGCAAAAATGGCATCCACATCTGGTGAGAGATCGAAGCGAATGAGCAAAGAAAACGACTCCGTGGACAACGTTTTGCAGATCATCGCTGAACTGGACTCTGATTTTGATACAAGTGATAGAAAACAAATGTGAGGTGCCAGCAGCAGCTGACTGTGCTGCCAAACAGGTTCTGGCTACAGTGTGGCGGTGCTACATGAATGTGTTTTGTGGCGAGTCACGTCTTTTGTAGCGTTGTCCCGTTTATGTAGTCTGTTGTGTGTCTGTTTAAATGTTTGCCCCTTGGAAACAAAGTGGAAAGGAGAACGCTGTAGGACCGCCACTTGCAACGACAAGAGGTACAAACCGGATTGCGATTGCTGCTGCCAACCCCCTGCCACGCCATGCAGCACCAACCGTTTTATGTGGATTTCTGTGCGAAACCATTCCTTTGTGTGTTATTCAGAAAACTGCGTTTATTGGAAAAAAAATATTCCACACTCGAAGAGTTAAGTGGGTACAACATATTCCATTCTTTTGTCAAAAAGGCACCCCCACGTCCTCAGACGCCATTTCTCATGATCTCCCCTAGATGACAGTAGTGGGGTCCATCCCCAATGGCCTGATCACGTCCTGCTGTGGGCACCTGCTTGGCTCACTGCAGAGAGTGGTGAAGGTGGCACAGAATATGATTGGCACCCAGCTGTCTTTTCTTCAGGACAAACATAACACCCTGCTGCCTTAAAGAGACAAGCGAGGTAAGTAAAGACGTCGGCCATCTCGCTCAGCTCCTTTTCTCAGTCCTCTTTCCCACTGACCAGTAGCTTCTGAGACGGTTTTTACACACAGATTGTAAGGTTGCTGAACATCCAACGATCAGAACAGATATTAAAAGATATAAAAACAAATCTTTCGGTCATTGTATGCTTACCTGGCCCCAAGCAGACGTGGTCCATTCTGCACAAGACATCCTGTTACAAGGCTGTAGGTCGGTGGGCCGCTTCCCAAGAGATGTACAGTTTTCAGCAGGAAGGGTCACGGACAACCTGTCTGCTGTCTCTTGGTGGCAAGTGACCCTCCGACTCTGCACCCCACCTCCACAGGTCCGAGAGCATGGTGACCAAGGCGTTAGGAGCCACCTGAAGAAGAAGAAGAAGAAGAAGAACCTAAGAAGCAGTTTGGGGTTTGCCACTCTAAGTCAGGATTTTTCATATACATACGTAGAAAATACGTTGAAAAATGAGCTTTTTCACAATGATGTGAAAAAGTAAGTACACCCCATGAAATGCTTTCTCATTTTTAATATATGTGAGACAAACAAAGATTTGATCTTCATTGAAACATCATCCATAGATAAAGGTGATGTAATATAACAAACATCAGGCCGCATTTACATGTTCTACTCCATTGTCTAATTTAAATAAACATAAATTCAATTTTTACATGTGGCAAAAGTAAGTGCACCCCTTTAGTTACATAATTGGCGCACGGACAGTATCACAGTGATGCTTCGTACTTTGAACGATTCTAACTTCAAACGTTCCAGAGGTCAGACGCTAAATTTGAGAGAAATTCAATCCGGAGTTTGAACGAGGCTTCTACGATCAGACTGCGCACGAAGTGAAAAAATACAGCAAGCGAGTAAATGCTGTCTGTGGTGCACCAGAGTCATCCTCTCACTGTGAAAAGCATCTCTTGTGTTACTCTTGTGTGTTTTCAGTGCTTTATTTTTGGTGTGTTATTTGTACATTAGATAGATAGATACAGTGGTGTGAAAAACTATTTGCCCCCTTCCTGATTTCTTATTCTTTTGCATGTTTGTCACACAAAATGTTTCTGATCATCAAACACATTTAACCATTAGTCAAATATAACACAAGTAAACACAAAATGCAGTTTTTAAATGATGGTTTTTATTATTTAGGGAGAAAAAAAAATCCAAACCTACATGGCCCTGTGTGAAAAAGTAATTGCCCCCTGAACCTAATAACTGGTTGGGCCACCCTTAGCAGCAATAACTGCAATCAAGCGTTTGCGATAACTTGCAATGAGTCTCTTACAGCGCTCTGGAGGAATTTTGGCCCACTCAACTTTGCAGAATAGTTGTAATTCAGCTTTATTTGAGGGTTTTCTAGCATGAACCGCCTTTTTAAGGTCATGCAGGTCATAGCATCTCAATTGGATTCAGGTCAGGACTTTGACTAGGCCACTCCAAAGTCTTCATTTTGTTTTTCTTCAGCCATTCAGAGGTGGATTTGCTGGTGTGTTTTGGGTCATTGTCCTGTTGCAGCACCCAAGATCGCTTCAGCTTGAGTTGACGAACAGATGGCCGGACATTCTCCTTCAGGATTTTTTGGTAGACAGTAGAATTCATGGTTCCATCTATCACAGCAAGCCTTCCAGGTCCTGAAGCAGCAAAACAACCCCAGACCATCACACTACCACCACCATATTTTACTGTTGGTATGATGTTCTTTTTCTGAAATGCTGTGTTCCTTTTACGCCAGATGTAACGGGACATTTGCCTTCCAAAAAGTTCAACTTTTGTCTCATCAGTCCACAAGGTATTTTCCCAAAAGTCTTGGCAATCATTGAGATGTTTCTTAGCAAAACTGAGACGAGCCCTAATGTTCTTTTGCTTAACAGTGGTTTGCGTCTTGGAAATCTGCCATGCAGGCCGTTTTTGCCCAGTCTCTTTCTTATGGTGGAGTCGTGAACACTGACCTTAATTGAGGCAAGTGAGGCCTGCAGTTCTTTAGACGTTGTCCTGGGGTCTTTTGTGACCTCTCGGATGAGTCGTCTCTGCGCTCTTGGGGTAATTTTGGTCAGCCGGCCACTCCTGGGAAGGTTCACCACTGTTCCATGTTTTTGCCATTTGTGGATAATGGCTCTCACTGTGGTTCGCTGGAGTCCCAAAGCTTTAGAAATGGCTTTATAACCTTTACCAGACTGATAGATCTCAATGACTTCTGTTCTCATTTGTTCCTGAATTTCTTTGGATCTTGGCATGATGTCTAGCTTTTGAGGTGCTTTTGGTCTACTTCTCTGTGTCAGGCAGCTCCTATTGAAGTGACTTCTTGATTGAAACAGGTGTGGCAGTAATCAGGAAATTGAGCTCAGGTGTGATACACCACAGTTAGGTGATTTTTGAACAAGGGGGCAATTACTTTTTCACACAGGGCCATATAGGTTTGGATTTTTTTCTCCCTAAATAATAAAAAAACATCATTTAGAAACTGCATTTTGTGTTTGACTAATGGTTAAATGTGTTTGATGATCAGAAACATTTTGTGTGACAAACATGCAAAAGAATAAGAAAGCAGGAAGGGGGCAAATAGTTTTGCACACCACTGTAGATAGATAGATAGATAGATAGATACTGTGAATGGCACTATATAATAGATAGATAGATAGATGTGAAAGGCACTATATAATAGATAGATAGATAGATGTGAAAGGCACTATATAACATATATATGAAAGGGGCTTTATGATAGATAGATAGATATGAAAGGCACTATATAACATATATATGAAAGGGGCTTTATGATAGATAGATAGATAGATACTTTATTAATCCCAAGGGGAAATTCCCATAATCCAGCAGCAGCATACTGATAATAACAATATTAAATTAAAGAGTGATAACAATGCATGTAAAAACAGACAATAACTTTGAATAATGTTAGCATTTAGAACAATCGAGACGAGAACAGGCCATTCAGCCTAACCAAGCTCGCCAGTCCTGTCCACTTATTTCCTCCAAGAAAACATCAAGTCGATAGTCCCTAAAGTCTTACTGTCCACCACACTACCTGGTCGCTTATTCCAAGTGTCTATCGTTCTCTGTGTAAAGAAAAACTTTCTAATATTTGTGTGAAATTTCCCCTTCACAAGTTTCCATCTGTGTCCCCGTAATCTTGATGAACTCATTTTAAAGTCAGCGTCTCGACCCACTGGACTCTTTCCCTTCATCATTTTAAACACTTCAGTCAGGTCTCCTCCTCATCTTCTTTTGCTTAAATATTTCTCTCTATTATAAAAGGAAATCTTGAGACGAGACTTTTTGCCAAGAGATTTTTTCAAGTCCCGCCCTCCTGTCCACCATTTCCGGTTCACGGCCCACGCCCGCAGTCCTCTCACCTCTCGTTGGTGTGAATGCTTTTGTCAGACACAGTTCCTGCCCTCTCAGCTCTTATAAATTTTTATGTTTTCCTCATTTAAAGTCATTTATGAAAAGTCCTCAGTTTCATTCTTTAAAGAAACTTTTGTGGACAGTATTTTTAGACACACAATCTATTTGTTTCCTTCAATGTAGTCCTTTCCTGGACAATAATTTTATACATTCTAGATGAAATGTCAATGACTAAGCAAAAAAGAAAGAGCAGCGCATCGAAAAAAGATCCAAAAGTGTTGGAGAGAAAAGAATTCAAAAAACAACAATAATAATCTAAGCGTAAATTTGGAAAACAAGGAAAGTTATAATCAGCCCAGACCAAGTGGAATTGAAAACCTAACAGGTCCAAGCAGGGGCGGAAATAAAGGACAAAGAGTAGAAGACAAAGTATAACGTCGTTCAGAAACGTTAGCGTGATACACATGCAGAGCAGGTTAGAGATTATACATCCATTATCCAACCCGCTATATCCTAACTACAGGGTCACGGGGGTCTGCTGGAGCCAAAACCAGCCAACACAGGGCGCAAGGCAGGAAACAAACCCCGGGCAGGGCACCAGCCCACCGCAGGGCACACACACACCCTAAGCACACAGTAGGGACAATTTAGAATCGCCAATGCACCTCACCTGCATGTCTTTGGACTGTGGGAGGAAACCCCGCAGACACGGGGAGAACATGCAAACGCCACATAGGGAGGACCCGGGAAGTGAACCCGGGTCCCCTTACTGTGAGGCAGCAGCACTACCACTATGCCACCATGCCATGCATTATATAAATGTAAAGAATTATTATTATAATTACTATCCATCCATCCATCCATTATCCAACCTGCTATATCCTAACTACAGGGTGAAGTCAGTCAGTAATGGCCCAACATCACGATACGCCCTCAACGTCAGTCACGATGAACCCATCGCATTACACTGTGATTGACATTAAGGCCCCGTTGCGCTACGGTTAAGATTAGAGTTGTCGGAGGATTATTGGACTCAAAGGGCGTTTTGTGACTGACGTTGTGGGCATTACGGACACCTCCTGACAGGGACACACATCAAATGCTACAGGTCACATGACCTGGAGAGGCCCGACCTTCTTAAAACAGACAGCCACACAGAGTTTTGTTTTCTGTCCGTCCCATCCGGCTAATGAGACGCGGGGGTCCTGTTAGAGACGGCGCAGATGGATCCCAGGAGTTGTGGAGAGTCCAAAGCGACTGAGCTGGCAATTAGCACCGATCTCAACGAAAAGGCAGTGGACGGTGACTCAGGGACACGCGGGGGGAACCTGTCCTGAAGCCACTCTAGCGTTGTCTTGGCTGTACCCTTCAGGCAGTCCCACCGCCAGAAAATCTTGGGCCCCTGACAATTATGGCTGAGCACCTTGGGCCCCCCTGGCTCCACACTACGATAATTTTGCCTCCCCAAGCTGATCGAGTGACATGCCTGTGCTCAGAGGCGGCCTTAAGGGTGTGCGGGGCCGGTTATGTCAAACGCTGTTGCCGGTGTGAGTGGACTGTATAAACTTGTGTGTGAATTTAATAAAAATTATGTTAACATCCATCCATCCTTTCATTATCCAACCCACTATATCCTAACTACAGGGTCAGGGGGGTCTGCTGGAGCCAATCCCAGCCAACACAGGGCGCAAGGCAGGAAACAAACATTAATATGTGCCCTTAAACCCGGAAGTGTGGCATAGGCAGAGCGACGACAGAAGTGACGTACTTCCGGGGTGAAGAAAAGGATTGTACCTGACGCGGAAGTGATAAAGAATCACATGGACTGGGTATTGGGAACACTTCCGGGTCAGGGAATATAAAAGGACTGTGGGAGCTCCCAGACAGCAAGCTGAACTGGGTGGTAGGAGGGCAACGCGTCTGGGAGTGGAGGATTGTGTTTATTAGTGATTATTGAATTGTGTTATATGAGTATAGTGGAGGAGAGGGTGCTTTGTGCACTGTGGCATTTAAATAAAGTCAACTAATGGACTTTTTCCTGGTGTCTGGAGTCTTGGACAGGGGTTCAAGGAAGCGATAGCGCCCCCTATCTGTCACAAGATATAACCCTTATCTATTAATAATGGCATCCAAGAAGAGTGTGGAGGCAATGAAGCCTGAGAGGAAGGTTGTAATATCGACGATTGAGGTGAAAAACGAACTTACCTGCAAAGCACGTTTATGGAAGGTGACCCCCAACCAAACAGTAAACCAGCCACATGGGACATGCACACTCCTCGCTAAGGTACAGCAAATGCAGTTTTCATTTCCTTATACAGTACTTTATTTTTTCATGTTTTAATTTATTATTTAGGGCATTTAATTGTGTTATTTTCACCTTAAATTATGTGGAAGCATGGAGGTGTTTAGGAGAGACGGCAGTGGAGTTTTTAACCAGATTGTTTAATGGGATCTTGGAAAGTGAGAGGATGGCTGAGGAGTGTAGAAGAAGTGGACTGGTGGGCCGAAATTTAAAAATAAGGGGGGATGTGCAGGACTGCAGTAACTACAGGGGGATAAAATTGATGAGCCACAGCATGAAGTTATGGGAAAGAGCAGTTAAGAAGTGAGGTGATGATCAGTGAGCAGCAGGATGGTTTCATGCCAAGAAAGAGCACCACAGATGTGATGTTTGCTCTGATGATGTTGATGGAGAAGTAGAGAGAAGAACAGAAGGAGTTGCATTGCATCTTTGTGGACCTGAAGAAAGCAAATGATAGGGTGACTGAGAGGAGTTGTGGTATTGTATAAGGAAGTCGGCAGTGGCAGAGAAGTACGTAAGAGTGACCATAGTGAGGTCTGCGGTAGGAGTGATGGAGGTGGGATTACATCAGGGATTGGCTCTGAGTCCTTTCTTATTGTCAATGGTGATGGACAGGCTGACAGACGAGATTAGACAGGAGTCCTCGTGGACTGTGATGTTTGCTGATGACATTGCGATCTTTAGTGAGAGGAGGGAGCAGGTGGAGGAGACCCTGGAGAGGTGGAGATATGAGAGGAGAGGAGAGGAATGAAGGTCAGTAGGACCACCAAGACAGAATACATGTGTGTGAATGAGAGGGAGGTCAGTGGAGTGGTGAGGATGAGGGAGTGGAGTTGGTGAAGGTGGAGGAGTTTAAACACTTGGGATCAACAGTACAGAGTAATGGGGAGTGTGGAAGAGAAGTGAAGAAGAGAGTGCAGGCAGGGTGGAGTGTGTGGAGAAGAGTGTCAGGAGTGATTTGTGACAGACAAGTATCAGCAAGAGTGACAGGGAAGGTCTACAGGACGGCAGTGAGACCAGCTGTGTTATATGGGCTGGAGATGGTGGCACAGGAGAAAGAGCTGGAGGTGACAGAGTTAAAGATGTTAAGATTTGCATTGAGTGTGACGAGGATGGACAGGATTAGAAATGAGGACATTAGAGGGTCAGCTCAGGTGGGACGGTTGGGAGACAAAGTCAGAGAGGCGAGATGGCGTTGGTTTGGACATGTATGGAGGAGAGATGAGGGGTATAATGAGAGAAGGGTGCTAAGGATAGAGCTGACAGGTAAGAGGAGAAGAGGAAGGCCTAAGAGAAGGTTTATGGATGTGGTGAGTGGGGACATGGAGGTGATGGTGTGGCAGAGCAAGATGACGAGGACAGGAGGATATGGATGAAGATGATCCGCTGTGGCAACCCCTAACGGGAGTAGCCGAAAGAAGAAGAGGAAGCTGTTTAAGTTTATCAAAATGGGAACTGTTTCAGATCTGGGAACGGATTAATTCACTTTCCATTATTTCTAATGGGGAAAATTGATTCAGACTTCAAGCAATTCAGAGGTCAAATGGCCTCCTGAAATGAATTAAGTTTGAAATACGAGGCCCCACCGTACTGTACTTCGACGACTTTGTTCCCCCCTCTGTGTCCACAGCATGTGCGCCCTTTTAGTGACATAACTGGCTCGTCTTTGTTCACATAACGGGGACTTTATGGAGCCTGCACCCTTTACCTTTCATATACAGCACAGGTAATGGATTTACCAGCTCACCATTTCAAATTATTTAGTGCGGGTACCTCATGCCACCCTTTTCGGCTGCCCATGTCGCCCATAGCCTACCTAATTCAACAACCATTAAATTTCAATCAACTAAGCATCTGACCGAAGACGCCCAAAAACTGCAGCACGTGAGAATTTTCTCAACCGTTTGCTGCTAACACGCTTAGGTGTGAATTGTGTGATTGAAAACGAGGCCAAGTCACTTTAACAACAGATCAGGAGTGTTCTGGTCTGGCACAAAAATGCTAGAAAAATGCTTAGGCGCGAATAGGCCAGTTTATAAATATGCAATGGTAGAGATCTTCACACTGAAAAAAGACAACTGTTAAGAGTACCTGGGAGGACAGTCCCTCACGTTGCAGGCAAGTGGCTCCACAGATGGTCGGGGCTCATGGCGGCACATCACTCTGTCGACTTCGGTGCCATTAAAGAGGCATCTGAGCCTGGCAGACCGAATGCCTTTATTGCCACAGGTGGCGGAGCATGGCGGGGTGTCATCAACTGACCACTGGTGACCTAAACAAAGGCAGAACATCACAGTGTTTAGAGACATTGGCTTGTTTCTCCAAAGAGACGTCATCTATTCATCTACTAGCAGATGTGAGTCTCGCATTGTCAGGCTTCTCAGTGGAGACTTCGGCATGGCGAGCCTTTTCAGATTCTTGTTTTTGTCAAATAAAATCATAATGGATACGCTAAGCACAGATATAATCAAATTAGGCACTGGGTTAAAAATAATAATTAAAAGAAAATAGCCAGAGACAAGAGGCGCTATATAAATATAATGTGTTATCAATATTATTTTTATTTTTCATGCATGTGTGTCTGGGGACCACCTTACTGGCCCTGGTGAGGTAAGCAGTTCCACATTGGGAAGAGAGGGGGCGCTGATGCTAACTGACCATTGAAGGAATATGCGTAACTCCACCCCACTCACACAGGCAGACTCCGCCCCCTGTGGTGCCAACCCTATAAAAAGCGGGCCACCAGGAAGCCAAGACTGAAGAAGAGGAGCCAAATGAGCCAAAGAAGAAACTGGGCGAATGACAGCCCATTTATGTTTGCCACTGCACAGCTGTATATTTCAGTTGAGATTAAACGGCGTGACCCAGCTGGCACCCCAGCTTAAAATTTGCCTGCCTGCCAGTTTGTTCCCAGCCATATTACAATTCCTCCATAAGTACAAATCTTAAAAACTTTGGTACATTTTAGTTTTATTTTATCCAAATCATACTACAGGTTCGGTGACAACTGGCAGTGGGAGAGTTTAGTGACAGCCAAACTGGTCTGCCTGCTACTAAACGAGATGCCCACATTTAGCACACCCTGACTAGAGCTGCTGATTAACTGTGCAGACTGCATCTCTACTGTTGGTCAGTAGCACTAAAACATAAGTGACATGATCCTTAGAATTTGTCAGTAACCCTCACCTATTCTGTTTCCTTTCTCAGCACTCAAATGTGGCACTTGGTGGCACTGCCCACCTGCCAAGTTCTTTTGCCTGCCTAAATGGTAAATGGCCTGTATTTGATATAGCGCCTACTAGAGTTCAAGAACCCCCCTAGGCGCTTCACAACACAACAGTCATTCACACACACATTCACATGCTGGTTATGATAAGCTACTTTGTAGCCACAGCTGCCCTGGGGCACACTGACAGAGGCGAGGCTGCCGAACACTGGCGCCACCAATCCTTCCGACCACCACCAGCAGGCAAGGTAGGTTAAGTGTCTTGCCCAAGGACACAACAGCTGCATTCTCATGCCGGGAGCCAGGATCGAACCTGCGACCCTCCGATTGCTGGACAAGTAAGGTAAAGTCCTCTCTGATGGAGGATAGCAGAAATCGTGGGGTAGAGGGGTCCTTTCATTGGCTGGCCAAGTACTGACTCAGCTGTGGAATGGCCAATAGGGGGAGGCAGCTTGATGGCCGTGGTCTCCAGGACTCTGAACAAATCCAAATCATATTATGGGATATCATCGACTGTGTAATTCTGCTCCGTACTTGTACATTTTTTATTTTTATACTGTACTGAGGATGACTTGTGATCTGTTCTGTGTATTGTATTGCCGACCCTTCTTTTTGACACGCATTGCACACCCAACCTACCTGGAAAGGGGTCTCTCTTTGAACTGCCTTTCCGGAGGTTTCTTCCATTAATATTCCCTACAGGGGTTTTCTTGTCTTCTTAGAGAGTCAAGACTGGGGGGCTGTCAAAAGGTAGGTAGGTAGCCCACTGCGGCACTCCTTGGGTGATTTTGGGCTACACAAAAATACATTGTATTGTATTGTCTAAACTGCAGGGTGGCACAGTGGTTAAGCGTTGTCTCCTCACAGCTCTCTGCACTTTGGTTCAAATCTTACTGTCTGTGGAGCTTCCAGATCGATTTTCTGGGTTCTTTTGGTATCTTTTGTGTACCAGAGACTCTAAATTGTCCCAGTATGGGTTTGAGAGAACTGACCATGCTGGGCAGTGGTCCCACATTGCTCGGGGGGCAGCCCCTGTAATGCCAGCAGGGTTCTGAGATCTGATCCTGGAAAACCCCAGTGGCTGCAGGTTTTTAGATGTCTGGCAGATTCATCAAAGCTCACGGCGTTGCAAGGTTTGTATTAAATGCCCATTAGCACGTGGGGGGTGACAAATGAAGCTTTAAATGTCACTAAAACACCAGCAGCGGTGCGACTACGTCAAAAGGTTTTTGCGCTGATCCTGTATGCATTGAAGGGAAAAAAAATTTACAGTTTGGCAAATATGGGAGATTTGTTTTCGAGCCAAAATGAAATGCAATCCAACGTGCAAACTACATTGAGGTACGACACATATGCAAATGGGACATCTGAGTCTGGCACGGCTTAATTGTGACATCGTTAAAAACATATCGAGCAAATGATCAACTATTGTTCAGTACGACACACCATCACAACACAATTGTTGTGTCAGCTTAAGATGCAACACAAAAGCGTATTATATATACAGGGGGTCATCGGGTTATGGCTGGTCCGTTCCTACAACGTTGACATAACCCAAATTTTGGTGTAAGTCGAAGCACACCCTAGCCTAAGTCACTTACCTACCCTAACACATTTGCAAAATCATAATCTTGAATATAAATACACAACTAAGCCACAAAAAAGGACATAAATGTATTGTACTGTAGTAACACAAAAAAAATGAGTGTAAAAAAATTCCTTACCTTTATTTCTTTTGATCTCTTGACAATGTCTAATTTCATTTCCATCGTGATGGCTTTCCATTTCTTCGAAGCACTGCCATCTGAAGACTCTGACTTTCGTTTAGGAGCCATGATAAGGGCCAAAAAATACGGCAAACAAAGCAACACAAACGGAGCACTTCCTCTGCGTGCAAACCAAACGAGTTTGCCAACTCCCTCACTCATATGCTGCGTTACTCTGTATTCTTCCGCTGTGCGCAACCGAAGTAGTCCACCAACGTAGTCTGTAAGTACGACGCTAATGACGTAAGCCGAAACACTCACGTCTGAATTTTATTTAAGTTTTAATGGGAGTGAGCGTTGTAAAACTCGAAACATCATATGTCGAGACGTTGTAACCCGAGGACCCCCTGTATGTATGTGTCACGTACTCTGCATTATTTGACAGTAAACTATGTAATATTAATATATATACTGTATATACTGTATGTATGTGTATATATATGTGTGTATATATATACAGTATATGTGTATATGTGTGTATATATGTATATATATATATATATATATATATATATATGTGTGTATATAAATATACTGTATATGTTTATATATATATATATCTATATGTATGCCGTAATCCCTCCTCGATCGCGGGGGTTGCATTCCAGAACCCCCCGCGATAGATGAAAATCCGCGAAGTAGAAACCATATATGGTATGTTTGGTTAGTTTTATATATTTTAAGCTCTTAGAAACTCTCCCACACTGTTTATAAATATTCTCCGCAATATTTATACAGTAAACCCTCGTTTATAGCGGTTGATCTGCTCCAGACGGATAAATGAATTTCCAAGAAGTAGGATTCTTTATTTATAAATCGAATATTTTCGCAGTTAGAGCATAGAAAACCTGTTTACGACCTTCTAAATAAGTTTTTTAACATTATTAGAGCCCTCTAGACATGAAATAACACCCTTTAGTCAAAAGTTTAAACTGTGCTCCATGACAAGACAGAGATGGCAGTCCTTTCTCACAATGAAAAGAATGCAAACATATTTTCTCTTCAAAAGAGCGCCGTCAGGAGCAGAGAATGTCAGATAGAGAGAGAGAGAGAAAAGCAAACAATCAAAAAATCAATACGTGCTGTTGGGCTTTTAAGTATGCGCACCGCGATAAAGCTGCCGCAAAGAAGGGAGCAACGTGAAGGTAGTCTTTCAGCATTTTTTAGAGTAGCGTCCGTATCTTCTAAGCAAACAGCCCCTGTGCAAACAGCCCCTTCGTCAGGCGCAGAGAACGTCAGAGAGAAGGAGAGAGACAGAGAAAAGCAAACAATCAAGCACCGCTCGGGAAGCACATCGTATATCATTGAGGAGTTTTATTTAATACGTAATACATGCTCTGATTGGGTAGCTTCTCAGCCATCCGCCAATAGCGTCCCTTGTATGAAATCAACTGGGCAAACAAACTGACGAATGTACTTTAAATTAAAAGACCCATTGTCCGCAGAAATCCGCGAACCAGCGAAAAATCTGTGATATATATTTAGATATACTTACATTTAAAATCTGCGATGGAGTGAAGCCGCGAAAGTTGAAGCGCGATATAGAGAGGGATCACTGTATATATATATATATAAATATATACTGTAATGAGGGATCACTGTATATATATATATATATATACAGTAATCCCTCGCTATATCGCGCTTCGACTTTCGCAGGCTTCACTCTATCGCAGATAGATCTCCTGAGCCCGTGTGGGCAACCAATTCGTCATACCTGGAAGTGCAGCCGGAAATCAGGGATCAAGCACATGGAGCACTAATGGGTGAACTATAAAGGGAGCCAGCGACCACCACTTAGTGACAAGAGTCGGTGGGAAGGAAGACGAAGCTTGGTGAGGAGTGGTGGAGTGAGAAGAAGAGGAGAAAAAAGTGTTTATTGTGTGCTTGGGACTGTGTTGGGCTAGTGAGACACGGGGAAGACGTGTCTCACAGCTGAAGAAAAATAAAAATGTATTTAATTTTACACGTGCCTCCTGTGTCTAATCTGTGTCAGGTCGGGCGCTATATTGCGTCTTTCTTACACTGGCATAGTCGGCAGGATTCTGGTTTGTCCATTTGGATCGGGACCTGTTTAAAAAATTTTGCGTAAGGACCCGGCACAGCAGCACAAGGCACGGACCAGCACAGCTGCGCAGAAGCGCACTCCTGAGACAGACCATGGAAGATCGCAACACTCCTGAGCATACACTGCACCAGCCATGGGGAAAAAGAAATCCAGGAACGCTCCCAGAGCAGCGGGATTTTACACATGCCTCCTGTGTCTAATCTGTGTCGGGTCGGGCGCTATATAGCATCTTTCTTACAATATATATATATATATATATATATATATATATATATATATATATATATATATATAAGTGGTTAAGGCTTTGGACTTCAAGCCCTGAGGTTGTGGATTCAAATCCTGCTACTAACACTGTGTGACCCTGAGCAAGTCATGTGACCTGCCAGTGCTTCAACTGGAAAAGCAAAAGAAATGGAACCAAAGGTATCATACACGTTGTGAGTCACGTTACATAAATGTCCTGTAAATATATTGTTATACGTGGCACCTGAGGATCCACTTCTAGGCTCAACAACACCATTTATTTCTATAACATGTTTTCATACAAATGATGGAGCTCAAAGTGCTTTACAGGATGAAGAAAGAGAAAAAAAGACAAAGTAAATAAAATAAAATTAGGGAACACTAATGAACATGGGGCGGCACGGTGGCGCTGTTCCCTAGCAGTGAGGAGACCCGAGTTCACTTCCCGCGTCCTCCCTGCGTGGAGTTTGCATGTTCTCCCCGTGTCTGCGTGAGTTTCCTCCCACAGTCCAAAGACATTCAGGTGAGGTACATTGGTGATCCTAAATTGTCCTGTGTGTGTGGAGCCCTGACCAGGATTTGTTCCTACCTTGAGCCCTGGCTGGGATTGTCTCCAGCAGACCTCCCGTGACCCTTTGTTAGGATATAGCGGGTTGGATAATGGATGGATGGATGGATGGCCTAATGAAAATAGAATAAAAGTAAGGTCCGATGGCCAGGGAGGACAGATGGCTGGAGAAAAAAAAAAATCTGCAGGGGTTCTGAGGCCACGAGACCACCCATCCAGTCCCCTCTAGGCATTCTACCTCATATAAATGACCTCAATCAGTCCTCGTTGTATTCAGGGTTCACAGGGAAGAACTCAGACAAGGTATGCAATAACAAGAGGGGATGCCAACACTAACACCACCATCTCTTTTCTCCTCCATAGCTCCGAAAGCCAACCAATGAGGGCACCTCAGCCATGACACCCCCCACTCAACTGAACCGCACCTATTCTCTTTGGGACAACATAAACTCGAGGGCTCCCAGAAGGTGGGGTCTCAGTCTGAAGATCCCACTTTTGTATGACCCTGACCTCCTTGAGAGTTGCTGATCATTTTTGCTTTTTTTTGTTTAGGACACTGGCAGTAAATGCGCTGACCTGGGTGGCAAGCGCTTTGGGTTCATTAGCTGAGTGGGACACCACAAGTCTCCAATTTTGAACTTTTTCACAATATTCTAATTTTCTGAGATACTGAATTTTGAGTTTTCATTACCAGTAGGCCATAATCAGCGAAATGAAGAGAAATAAACACGTGAAATATATCACGCTGTGTGTAATCAATCTATATATGAGTTTCACTTTTGGAATTTAATTACTGAAATAAATTAACTTTTTGATGATATTCTAATTTATTGAGATGCACATGTATGTTTCCCCCTCTCCAATCAACTTTTTAAACAAAGGACCCTGTTCGTCTGAACAATGGCTGGAATGACCCATTTTACTCCGATTTTCAGAGAGAGAAATGCATTCTAACAGTCATGTTCAACATTTGCTGCCTTCCTTCCTTAAATGTGGATTGCAACATCCGGGGAAATAGGACTATTGACCTACTGTATGCAAACGTTAAAGACACACACAGCGCCACCCCGCAGATCATAACCTGGTTCTGCTTCAGCCTCACTACAAACCAAGAGTGAAGACGCTACCTACAACCACACGCTCATTCAGGAAGTGGACCCCTGAGCAGAGCAGGCTCTGAGAGACTGGAACTACAGACTGGGATATCCTGCAGGGATCTTATAGTGAGAACATCTATCTATCTATCTATCTATCTATCTATCTATCTATCTATCTATCTATCTAACTAAATCTTCTTTCTGCTGCTCCCATTAGGGGTTGCCACAGCAGATCACCTTCTTCCATATCTTTCTGTCCTCGTCATCTTGTTCTGTCACACCCATCACCTGCATGTCCTCTCTCACCACCCCCTCTTAGACCATCCTCTTCTCCTCTATCCTTAGCACCCTTCTCTCATTTTACCCCTCATCTCTCCTCTGTTCATGTCCAAACCAACGCAATCTCGCCTCTCTGACTTTGTCTCCCAACCTGAGCAGACCCTCTAATGTCCTCATTTCTAATCTTGTCCATCCTCGTCACACTCAATCAGCATCTTTAACTCTGCCACCTCCAGGTCTGTCTCCTGTGCCACCGTCTCCAGCCCATATAACACAGCTGGTCTCACTACCGTCCTGTAGACCTTCCCTGTGTTCTCCGCGGTTAAAACCCTCAGACCGAAGCCTCTATTGGACAAATAAAATACAGAAGAACACCGGGGGTTGGAAATAGGGAGTGGTCTCCCCTCGACTTTCTCATATACTTAGATATGGAGATGGAAATTTGAGGAGTAAACCGCAAGAGAATGGTTCCTCTTCTTCTTCTCTCAGTGGAGTCACCACAGCAGATCATCTTCTTGCATATCTTCCTGTCCTCGTCATCTTGCTCTGTCACCCCCATCACCTGCATTTCCTCTCTCAGCACATCCATAAATCTTCTCTTAGGCCTTCCTCTTTTCCTCTTGCCTGGCAGCTCTATCCTTTGCACCCTTTTCCCAATATACCCAGCATCTCTCCAAACCAATGCCATGTCACCTCTCTGACTTTGTCTCTCAACCTTAGCTGACCTTCTAATGTCCTCATTTCTAATCCTGTCCTGTTAGCACCTTTAACTCTGCCAACTACCGGTTCTGTCCCCTGTGCCACCGTCTCCAGCCCATATAACACAGCTGGTCTCACTACCGTCCTGTAGACCTACCCTGTGTTCTCCGCGGTTAAAACCCTCAGACCGAAGCCTCTATTGGACAAATAAAATACAGAAGAACACCCGGGGGTGGGAAATAGGGAGTGGTCTCCCCTCGACTTTCTCATATACTTAGATATGGAGATGGAAATTTGAGGAGTAAACCGCAAGACAATGGTTCCTTTTCTTCTTCTCTCAGTGGAGTCGCCACAGCAGATCATCTTCTTCCATATCTTTCTGTCCTCGTCCTCTTGCTCTGTCACCCCCATCACCTGCATGTCCTCTCCCAGCACATCCATAAACCTTCTCTTAGGCCTTCCTCTTGCCTGGCAGCTCTCTCCTTTGCACCCATTTCCCAATATACCCAGCATCTCTCCAAACCAACGCCATGTCGCCTCTCTGACTTTGTCTCCCAACCTCAGCTGACCCTCTAATGTCCTCATTTCTAATCCTGTCCATCCTCATCATACCCAATGCAAATCTTAGCACCTTTAACTCTGCCAACTCCAGCTCTGTCTCCTGTGCCACCGTCTCCAGCCCATATAACACAGCTGGTCTCACTACCGTCCTGTAGACCTTCCCTGTCACTCTTGTCACAAGTCACTCCTGCCACTCTTCTCCACCCACGCCCCCCTGCCTGCACTCTTTTCTTCACCTCTCTTCCACACTCCCTGTTACTCAGTACTGTTGATCCCAAGTATTTATAAGGGCAGTTGCTTGGCACTGAATGAATGACCTCACTAATTGAGCTCCACACTGCCATTATTTTGAACAGCTTAATATCCCCTGTTCTTCACTTTCTGTAATGGACTAACACAGATTTGATCATTTTTTCTTTACGTTTTGATTTGGAGTAGAACGTGCAGTGTGCCTAACGCGTTTGTGTGTATGGAGCTTTATGCACTTTTTTAAACCCACTGCTTTCATTCTGAACACAACTGTACTTGTGAACTGGAAGACCAGGGGAGAGGGCAGTACATCCCTCAGGCTGCTAGATGGCAGTGTGTGCACAAAGAGTCCAAAGCATCTGAAGACCTTCTGAAGGCGCTATAAACGCAGGTGGTGTTACAAACTGAGGATATTTGACCAGAGCGATTAAAAAGGAGTGTTTACTTCTGATGAGGTATACATAAAAAAAAAAAACTGTAAATGGACTTGCCGTGAATTACTAGAAGCACCCTTTGCAGAAGCGTCCCCGCTTCGTTTTCCGCCAGACAGCTGACTTCTCCATTCGTCCGGCTGCTTACATTGGAGAGCTGGAGAACTTGATCTCCTTCCAGAAGTTGATATGTAAGATCTGACAGCAGACTCAGAGATTTACCATTTTGGAGCCAGGAGATACGTGGCGTGGGTTGGCCTTGGATGAAACAACCTACGGCAAAGATAAAAAAAAAAAAGGCAAGAGGAAGAAAAGGAAGAAGGAGAAGAAGATGAGTTACATTTGGGAAAATTTCAGGAACAGTAAATGATTTGTTTCTGTACCCAAAGAATTTTCAAGACAGGCAGAGATCAAGCCAGCCCATGCGGGACAGCTGGAGTGCGTCGGTGACACAAGTAAGTGACTCGCACAGACACAGAAGTGCCAGGATGTCTGGCATCCTTCTATACCCATCACGAAAGTTGTGTACAAATCCATTGTTATAATTCACGTGAAGTTGGAGTAGCAGGCAGAGACATTCAGAGACACACAACAAAGTGCCCACCACATTGTTCAAAGTCCACTGCCTTGGCCACAGGATCTCCTCTTTCTGGAGGTGTCCTTATTTTATCCAATGTGATACTCTGCCAAGAGAGCGAGAAAGTAAGAAAGTAGGAACAGGACTGTAATGGGGGGTTGAAATGGGGTGTAAAACCAAAACTGCATTATGACGCTAAAATGGTCTGCCGCTACATACAGTCAAGGCTACGGTCCGCGTCGGTGATTGAATGGGCACTGCGGCGTGTGGCGTGCTGGGCGATCAACACAAAAAACTTCACATCACTCAAAACTGACTGACTCGGCCTTCACAAAATGTTGCATTTACGTTATTGTTCATGCAGTTTAAAGAATTTGAACTTTATGGAGTTTTAAGAATTTAATTGAGAAATGCTAATGGGAAGCATTTCACTTCCCGGGTCCCCCCTGCGTGGAGTTTGCATGTTCTTCCCGTGTCTGCGTGGGTTTCCTCCCACAGTCCAAAGACATGCAGGTCAGGTGCATTGGTGATCCTAAATTGTCCCTAGTGTGTGTGCTTGGTGTGTGTGTGTGCCCTGCAGTGGGCTGGCGCCCTGCCCAGGGATTTGTTCCTGCCTTGCGCCCTGTGTTGGCTGGGATTGGCTCCAGCAGACCCCCCCGTGACCCTGTGTTAGGATATAGCGGGTTGGATAATAACTAACTAACTAATAGGAAGACCAACATGCCACAAAAATCAAGGCATTACTCCAAAACAGCTTGATGAAAATTTCCATGGAATAAACACACAGGTGGTGGTGTGTCTGTGTGCCCGTCCACTTGCTGTCGTTCCATCAGAAGGAGCATCACAATCAGTTGTACCAGTGAAGTGCAATACATTTTCCATTCCAACAGATTGCACATCACAAATATTAAGTCTGCTTTTACAAATCCATTACCAAATGGCATATAACAGAGACATATTCCCTGCATTTCTCATTCCACAGATGACACATCACAAATGTTAACACTGCTTTAACAAATCCCAAACCTAATGGCATATATCAGAGGCATTTTCCATTCCAACAGGTGGTGCATCACAAACATTAACACTGCTTTTATGAATTCAATAACAAATGACACATAACAGAGACAAAGTCATTGTATTTGTCATTTCAACAGACGGCGCATCACAAACATTAGCGCTGCTTTGATGAATCCCATACCAAATGGCATATAACAGAGACATATGCTTTGAATAGTGCACTGCAAGCATTATTGCGTAGGTCTATGTTGACTAGTTAGATGCCAACCCACTATAGATGGGCAGCACATCTCATCCATCTTAATAAAAAGGGCAAGTTTATTTGTGTCTGTCCTTGTGCTATATTTCTATCATTCCAAAAGATGGCACATCATAAATATTTGTAGTAATAAAATGCATTGCTTTTGTCATTTGAACAGATGGCACATCACAAATATTCACACTGCTTTTATAAATCTCATACAATATGGCATATAACAAAAACATCTGTATTACATTTGTTATTCCAACAGATGGCACATCCCTAACATTAATGCTGCTCTAATGAATCCCATACCAAATGGCATTTAACAGAGACATACACAGTACATTGCATTTGTCATTCCAGCAGATGGAGCATTCCAAACATTAGGACTGCATTTATGAATCCCACACCAAATGGACCTTAGAAAGGTGTGTGTGTTCGTGTCTGTATGTCCGCGTGTCTATCCAGTTGCTGTGCTGCTGTCATTCAAACTGATGGTGCATCACATTGGTACAAACATTTGTTTGTGATGTGCCATCTGTTCTTACATGCATTACAAAATACATTCTAATTGATGGTGCACTGCAAACTTTAACGCTGAAGTCTACATTGATTACTTAGATTTTAACACATCTTAGACGAGTGGGACAGCTAGTCCCCCTTAATAAACGGATAAATGGCTCTATATCTGTCTGTGTGTTCGTCCGCTTGCTATGTCTCAGTCATTCTAAAAAAATGGAGCATCACAAATATTTTTAGTAATAAAAGGCATTGCATCTCTCATTCCAACAGATGGCACTTCACAAACATTTTTAATAATGCACTTTATCACTACAAATGTTTGTGATTTGCCATCTGTTGGAATGACAAATGCACTGCATTTTTTACTACATGCATTACAAAATACATTCCAAACGTTAGAGCTGAGGTCTACATTGATTGCTTAGAGTTATTACTATAAATATTTGTGATGCACCACCCGTTTCAATGATGGGGTATAGGAACTGTGCAGAAACACTGATCCGCAGACACTTACCTGTAGTAATAACATGTATTACTAGAAATGTTTGTGATGCACTTGCTGGTGGGATGATAAATGCAGTCCATATGTCTCTTTATATGCCATTTGGTATGGAATTCGTAAAAGCAATGTAGATGTTTGTGATGTGCCATCTGTTGGAATGACAAATGCAGGGTATTTTTTGCTATGCATGTTTGTGACAAACCGTCTGTTGGAATGAGAGACACGTAGCAACTGGATGGATACACTGACATACAGACACTTATTTGTAGTAATAAAATGCATTACTACAAATGTTTGTGCCATCTGTTGGAATATCAAATGCAATGCCTGTGTCTCTGTTATACGCCATTTGGTATGGGATTCATAAAAGGTGCATTAATGTTTGTGATGCGCCATTTGTTAGAGTGACAAAAACAGCAATTGGATAGACACATGGATATACAGACACACACACACCCTTATCCTTTTATTAAGATGGATTTGGTATGGGATTCACAATAGCAGTGCTAATATTTGTGATGTGCCATCTGTTGGAATGACAGACATAGAAACTGAATGGAAATACAGAAACAGACACATCTTTTTTTTTTTAAGGTGGATTTGGTGAGGGATTCGTAAAAGCAATGCTAATGTTTGTAATGCACGATATGTTGGAATAACCAAGGCAATGCCTTTTATTAATATAAATGTTTGTGATGCACCATCAGTTGGAATGACAGAGACATAGCAACTACGATAGACACACCGGACATATAGACACACCCACACACCCTTATCCTTTTATTAAGGTAGATTTGGTATGGGATTCATAAAAGCAGTGCTAATGTTTGGGATGTGCCATCTGTTGGAATGAGAAATGCAATGCATATGTCTCTGTTATATGCCATTTGGTATGTGAGTAGTAAAAGTAATGTTAATGTTTGTGATGTGCCATCTGTTGGAATGCCAATTTGCAATGCATTTTATTGCTACAAATGTTTGAGATGCACCATCAGTTGGAATGACAAAAAGGAATTGGATAGATATGTGGATATACAGACAGACACACACAGGCCCTTATCCTTTGATTAAGATAGATTTGGTATGGGATTCTGAAAAGCAGTATTAATGTGTGTGATGTGCCATCTGTTGGAATGACAAATGCAATGCATATGTCTCCGTTATATGCCATTTGGTATGGGATTAGTAAAAGCAATGCTGATGTTTGGGATGTACCATCTGTTGGAATACCAATTTGCAATGCATTTTATTCCTACAAATGTGGGAATGGCAGCAATGCAGCGATCGAACAGACACAGAGATATTCATTCGTTTGTTAAGGTGGATAAATGAGCAGCACCAGGGGGTTTCCACTAGTTAGCAATAAACTGCAGAGCCACACCAGTGTGTGATAACCAATGGGGACCAAACACTTGCCAGAGTGTCCTGAAGTTCACGACGTGCACACGACAGCAGACAGGAGGTTAGGAATTAACAAAGCTGACCTGTCAGTTTCTATGTGGTAATTGAATAAAAGGCTGAAAACATAGCAAATCCAGATAACAGACAGACAATAAAACCATGTGAAACAAAAGACGACTTCAAGTGCACTTTGACTGAATGCTTGGTTAAAAACTTTTTTTATGAAGAAGAAGAATAAGAAGGAGTAAAAAGACACACAGAAAAACAACAAGAAAGCCCAGCAATTTGAAGACTAAACTTAAAATGGCTGCACTAACCGATGAGGACGGTGCTCCCCCTGCCAACCATCTCAGTGGTGCCAGTCTCAGTGCTGAGGAGAGTGTGGGTCCCCGGCTCTGCTGAGGAAGTGATGGTCGTCCACCTTGCCGACTCTTTCTGGACGTGAGGGGCAACTGTGGAAAAAGGAGGACAGACGTGAAGTAAGAGGACAGCAGCACAGTGGGGACCTCTCCTAAGCAGGCCACACTTGGGCCGTGTTGGTCTCCGGTCATTAAATACAAATCTTTTGGACGACATCAGCAATTCCAAAGCTGTAACAACACAGACCAGCGTACCTGAAGCCTCCTTCTCTGTAAACTGTTGATCTTTTTTTTGGGGGGTATTTTTTATTTTTGACTGCATGGCACTTAATGGAAAGAAATGGTTACAACTGGGCAAAACAGTCAAAGGTAGACAATAGGGTGGCATCCCGAGAAACAGCACTCCTTGACTAAATCCCACTAAGGCTCCCATAAGAGCTCAAGAAACCTCACCTGCAATCGGCCCACTGCCATCCCACCTGCACTTCAGATCAGGTGACCCACCTGAAGGTAAGTATGTTTGTCCCCGACTGGTACTCTTACTGTATATGGGAGATCAACCAGGAAAGCCTGGGTATGCTGCTAGATGAAGTGGTGGTGAGGGCGGCACTTACCCTGCGGTCTGTGTGTGGATCCCAATGCCCCCTGTGCACTGATGGGGACACCATTAAACTGTCAAAGTCCTTCCAATTAAAAATAAAAAAGATCCTGAGCCCTCTGTGCTCACATAAGATCCCTGGGCACCTTTGGAAAACGTAGGGGGAGTCCCCCCCGTGTATGTCTTAGCTAGGCTGCTCACTATGGCCTTGTCCATTCTGGCCCCTTTAATCATCCCCTGTCCCTAATTTCTAATGTGTTGTCACCTCACCATCTATGTAAAGAAACGAAACACAAACTCCGGAGGGCACAAACCTAACAACCAGGTGAAGCATCCTGTCCATGGGTGATAAGAAAGGATGGCAGTCAAAACACACAAAATGGCGGCAAAAATAGTGTTGCCCAGTATAGCCGTACTGGAAAAGTAATAAACTGACACTTCAGAGGGTTTGGTACGAACATTTGGGGATTTTCCAATCTGGAAGTCAATGTCAGACATTCTCTCCATCCCTCGACACGCACTACTGCAATGTTCATTTCGTTAACTTCACAGAACATGAAAGTTCGAAATCTGAAGCGAAACGAAACTCACAGGAGACTCCGCCTCCTGGCCACACCCACTTATTACTTCAACACAACTGAAATTGAACATGCCCCCCCCCTTTAATATTTCAATGCAATTGGGACTTTATGGGGGATACTGATGCTTGATGGGACTCAAATCAGGGCTCCTAGAAGGCCACTTCACGACAGTCCCTTGTTTTGCTCTTTGCCATTCTTGGTGATTTGGCTCATCATCCTGTTGGAAGATCCATGACCTGCGACACTGGGCAGGACATTTCACTCCAGAATGTCTTGATAGTCTTGAGATTTCATCGTTCCCTGCACAGACTCAAAGCACCCCATGCCAGATGCAGCAAAACAGCCCCAAAACATAGGTGAGCCTCCTCCATGTTTCACATTAGGTGTGATGGTCTTTTCTTTGAAAGCTTCATTTCTTTCATCTATGGACATTGAGCTGGTGCAACTTGACAAAAAGCTCCAGTTGTTTCCCATCGGTCCAAAGGACAATCTGCCAGAAGCATTGCAGCTTCTCAATATGCATTTGTGCAAATCCCACTCTGGCTTTATAATGTGGAGTCCTCCGGGGTCTTCTTCCTTTGAGCCCACTGTCACTCAAAAGGCGACCTTGGAGTTCAGCTTGTAACTCATTGCAAGTTGTCCTTGTCTTTTTGTCTGCCATTCTCACTATCCTTCTGTCCATTCTGGGGTCGATTTTCCTCTTGTGGCCGCATCCACAGAGGTGAGCTACAGTCCCATGGACCTTCAACTTCTTCATCATTTTTGCAACTGTTGTTGCAGGAGCTGCTTGGAGATGGTGGTCTTTTAGCTTTTGTCTCTCATTTGCTGGTCTATCATTTTCTTTCTGATCTCCTCAGACGACTCTCTTCTTTGCTTTCTCTCTCCATGTTCAGTGTGGGACAAACGATGACACCAAACAGCAGAGTGAAGACTTTTCTCCTTTTAAATTCACTGAACGAGTGACTACACTATTGGAGACGTATGTGATGAGAATTCAAGAAATCAACAAGTTTGAAAAATCACTCAAGTCTAATTATTTAGGATCATCTCTAGGGGTCCCAGCAAAGGTGTCCAGGCCATTTTAGAAGATCTTTGTAGAAGAAGAAACACTCGATCTGCTTTATTCGATGACATCTCAAAGACACACAGGGACACAGGGGACAATGGCCTTTCATTCTGTCACTTTTCAGGGGGCATGTGGCACTTTGTCAATAAGCTGGAAGAGGACCAACACATCACTTCTATCTATCTGTCTATCTGTAAATCAACCTATCATATAGTGCCTTTCACTTCTATTTATCGATCTATCATATAGTCCATCTCATGTCCATCATATAGTGCCTTTCATATCTATTTATATACCTATCTATCATATACTGCTTTTCCTATCTGTCTGTCTATCTATCATATAGTGCCTTTCACATCTACAGTCATATGAAGAAGTCTGGGAACCCCTCTTAATTCTTTGGATTTTTATTTCTCATTGGCTGAGCTTTCAAAGTATCAACTTCCTTTTAATATCTGACATGTCTTATGGAGACAGTAGGATTTCAGCAGTGACATGAAGTTTATTGGAGTAACAGAAAATATGCAACATTCATCATAACAAAATTAGACAGGTGCATAAATGTGGGCACCACAACAGAGATATGACATCAATACTTAGCTGAGCCTCCTTTTGCTCCTTTGCTCCTCTCGACGCTGTCCTCCTGTAGCCTGTGATGAGTGTCTGGACTCTGATGTTGGTATTTCTGACCTTCTTCATACAAAATCTCTCCAGTTCAGTTCAATTTGATGGACAGCCTGCTTCAAATCATCCCATAGATTGTCGATGATATTCAAGTCAGGGGACTGTGACGGCCATTCCAGGACATTGTACTTCTCCCTCTGCATGAATGTCTTTGTAGATTTCCAACTGTGTTTTGGCTCATTGTCTTGTTGGAATATCCAACCCCTGCTTAAGTAACTTCAACTTTGTGACTGATACTTGAACATTATCCTGAAGAATCTGTTGATATTGGGATGAATTCATCAGACCCTCGACTTTAACATGGGCCCCAGTCTCTGAACTGGCCACATAGCCCCACAGCATGATGGGACCTCCACCACATTTCACAGGAGGTAGCAGGTGTTTCTCTTGGAATGCGATGTTCTTCTTCTGCCATGCAAAGAGCTTTTTGTTCTGACCAAATAACTCCATTTGTGTCTCGTCAGTTCAAAGCACTTTGTTCTTAATGAATCTGACTTGTCTAAATGAGCATTTGATACAACAAGCGACTGACTCTGTTTGTGTTGTGAGTGCAGAAAGGGCTTCTCTCTCATCACCCTGCCATACAGATGTTCTGAATTGTAGAACGATGTACAGATACACCATCTGCAGCGAGATGTTCTTGCAGGTCTTTGGAGGTGATCTCTGGTTGTCTGTCTCCATTCTCACAATCCTGCTCATATGCCGCTCCTGTATTTTTCTTGGCCTGCCAGACCTGAGTTGGTTTAACAGCAACTGTGCCTGTGGCCTTCCATTTCCTGATCACATTCCTTACAGTTGAAACTGACAGTTTAAACCTCTGAGATGGCTTTTTGTAGCCTTCACCTAAACCAGGAGACTCAACAATCTTTGTTTTCAGATCTTTTGAGAGTTGCTTTGAGGATCCCATGCTGTCTGTCACTCTTCAGAGGAGAGTCAAAGGGAAGGAAGCACAACTTGTAACTGACCACCTTAAATACCTTTGACCACTCATGATTGGACACTCCTGTCTAAGAAGTTCAAGGCTTGACGAGCTCATCATACCAAGTAATCAGCACTGAGCAGTGACAGCCATTCAAATCAGCACAATGACAAGGGGACCCACATTTGTGCACAGCCAGTTTTTCACATTTGATTTAATTTCAGGTGGCACAGTGGCGCAGTGGGTAGAGCTGCTGCCTGGCAGTTAGGAGACCCGGGTCCTCCCTGCGTGGAGTTTACATGTTCTCCCCGTGTCTGCGTGGGTTTCCTCCCAGAGTCCACAGACATGCAGGTTAGGTGCATTGGCGATCCTAAATTGTCCCTAGTGTGTGCTTGGTGTGTGTGTGTGCCTTGCGGTGGGCTGGTGCCCTGCCCGGGGTTTGTTTCCTGCCTTGTGCCCTATGTTGGCTGGAATTGGCTCCAGTAGAACCTGTGACCCTGTAGTTAGGATATACTGGGTTGGATAATGGATGCATGGATGGATTTAATTTCATACAACTAAATACTGCGTCACTAAAAATCTTTGTTCAGAAAACACCGCAGTGCTCAGATGTTCTTAGGAAATAAAAGACATACCACTGTGATCTTTTTTGTTTAAAGTAAATTATTATGCAGGCTAAGAGGGGTTCACAAACTTTTTCATGTGACTGTATCTATCTATCTATCTATCTATATAGTGCCTTTCCTATCTATCTATCTATATGTTATATAGTGCCTTTCATATCTATCTATCTATCTATCTATATAGTGCCTTTCCTATCTATCTATCTACTGTATCTGTTATATAGTGCCTTTACTATCTATCTATCTATTATATAGTGCCTTTACTATCTATCTATCTATATGTTATACAGCGCCTTTCATATCTATCTATCTATATGCTATATAGCGCCTTTCATATCTATCTATCTATCTATCTATCTATCTGTTATATAGTGCCTTTCATATCTATCTATCTATCTGTTATATAGTGCCTTTCCTATCTATCTATCTATCTACAACAGAACATTTGACTCCTGTTCAGATTACAAAGAAACGTCCCATATGGTCAGCACATGAAGCACAAATTTGAATATGAAGCTGCCAAGTCTGCTAATGAGCAGCTCAATGAAAGCCCAGAAGATGAACACGAGCTAACAAAGGTTCCTGAGCAGTTCCTGTACATAAATAGTCCACAAGAGAAACAATCCTTCACTGCGTTTTTTTTTTTTTTAAAGTTTTTTTTTTTTTAAGGTGTTGCAATCCGTAACGTAACGTGACATTCTCAGGGCCGCTGGGTGGCCTCTTCCGCACTCCAAAGACATTTGATTGGATGCGATGAATTCCGACGCTGCTCGTTACCGCGCCATTTGCCAAAAGTCCTCTGGGGCTGAAATGTGAACAGGCTGCGTTTTATTCAAGCTTTGATCGTAGTTTTCTTCTAATGACAAGTGGGATCCGGCCAAGTGTCATTTGGCAAATTACCCTACACAATGAGAATATGATTGTTAAACGGCAATCATATTTTACTCAGCCTTAATTAATTATAACCTTTCAAAATGCAAACAATAAATAAACAGACCCGTTGTGGTGTTTTCTAAGCCTGCTTGTTCTTCTTGTGGTAGATGCTCTGACATTTCTGCTTCACCTTCCAGCTGGGACGCCAGAACAATGAAGAGATTCTGCTCTGGGAGTAAACTGGCAAAGCCCACGACTAATAACTTCCACTTTCTCGGTCTGTGCTTCAGACATGGTGATGGTGGGGTGAGTGGAGCTGACCAAGTCACTGCTACTGGACTGCTCTACTCTCGCACCCTCCACTCAGGTACGTTGGAGTGATTCTTATGCCACCGGTCACTCCTTAGCACTCCACACGGGTGTCACTGGGACACTTGGAGGATGGCACACCTTGGTTAAATAAGGCCACTTACTAACCAACAACAGTGGCGTAGCGTGAGTTTGTGCCGCTCGGGGCGGGGCGGTGCTTCAATTTGCCACCCTCCAACATATCTGAATATGTTAATTTATTTAAATAGAAAATTAAAATGACGTATTGAGAAAAATTAAGACACATTTTGCATAGATTTATTCATATATAGAGTAATAGCAATAATTTTTCCCATATAATTATTTGTAAGCATCAACGAGACAAGAATATCGTATAGACGCACTGATAAGCCCTGTTCTGATTATTAGTTTAGTTTAATATAATTACGCTACAAAAACCTGACCCAGTGTGGTGTGCAAGTGATAGGTGGAGATGTGCAGAGCAAGAATGCCTTCAGATTGATAACAAAACGAAGTTATAAATTGTTAATTACTCGTTTATCTTCCTGGTAATTATTGGTGACATGTTTACTTTTGTTATTGCTGTGTCACAGAAGGTCAGTCTGAAAATTATTTTTGAAGCTTTTGTGGATAAAAATCAGAGAATTTGACTTTTTTCATTCATGAGTGATATTTTTCCAAACCCTGATGCTTACACACGAATTGTACTGAGCCTTTTGGCCAATAATGCCACCCCAGCTACGCCATTGACCAACAATGTGTTGGACTGTGTGGAGAGGGTCTCAGACTTCTGCTTCTTGGGAGTCACCATTAGGGAGGACTTGACCTGAGGAACACACACTGCTGAGGTAGTGAAGAAGGCCCAAAAGTAACTCTACTTCCTGAGGGTGCTCAGAAAGAACAACATCTCTGAGGAACTGCTGGTGTCCTTTTACCGCTGCACAGCGGAGAGCATCCTGGTCTACTGTCTCTGTGCGTGGTTCTCCAGCTTCATAGTAGCACAGAAGAAAGAGCTCCACAGGGTCATTAAGGTCACCCAGCGGATAGTCGGCTGTTCTCTCCGCTCACTAGAAGAGCTACATAGTTCCTGTTGTCTCAACAACGTCAAGAAAATTCTTCAGGACCCATCACACCCAGGACATGCATTGTTTGAACACCTGCCTTCAGGCAGACGTTTCAGATCCATAAAGACGGAGAAACAGTTTCTATCCTCCAACCATCACCATGCTGAATGCTGCTAAGTGGCCAGTCTGACCGAGTGCACCTTCATTCTAAGTTAACATTAGATAAGGGACAAGTGCAATATAATGTATCCACAGCGCATCCGGAAAGTATTCCCAGCGCATCACTTTCTCCACATTTTGTTATGTCACAGCCTTATTCCACAATGGATTAAGTTCATTTTTTTCCTCAGAATTCTACACACAACACCCCATGATGACAACGTGAAAAAAGTTTACTTGAGATATTTGCAAATTTATTAAAAATAAAATAACTGAGAAATCCCATGTCCATAAGTATTCACAGCCTGTGCTCAATACTTTGTCGATGAACCTTTGGCAGCAATTCCAGCCTCAAGTCTTTTTGAAGATGATGCCACAAGCTTGGCACACCTATCCTTGGCCAGTTTCGCCCATTCCTCTTTGCAGCACCTCTCAAACTCCATCAGGTTGGATGGGAAGCGTCGGTGCTCAGCCATTTTAAGATCTCTCCAGAGATGTTCAATCAGATTCAAGTCTGGGCCACTCAAGGACATTCACAGAGTTGTCCTGAAGCCACTCCTTTGATATCTTGGCTGTGTGCTGAGGGTCGTTGTCCTGCTGAAAGATGAACCGTCGCCCCAGTCTGAGGTCAAGAGCGCCTTGGAGCAGGTTTTCATCCAGGATGTCTCTGTACATTGCTGCAGTCATCTTTCCCTTTATCCTGACTAGTCTCCCAGTTCCACCACCATGCTTCACTGTAGGGATGGTATCGGCCTGGTGATGAGCGGTGCCTGGTTTCCTCCAAACATGACGCCTGGCATTCACACCAAAGAGTTCAATCTTTGTCTCATCAGACCAGAGAATTTTGTTTCTCATGGTCTGAGAGTCCTTCAGGTGCCTTTTGTCAAACTCCAGGTGGGCTGCCATGTGCCTTTTACTAAGGAGTGGCTTCCGTCTGGCCACTCTACCATACAGGCCTGATTGGTGGATTGCTGCAGAGATGGTTGTCCTTCTGGAAGGTTCCCCTCTCAACAGAGGACCTCTGGAGCTCTGACAGAGTGACCATCGGGTTCTTGGTCACCTCCCTGACTAAGGCCCTTCTCCCCTGATCGCTCAGTTTAGATGGCCGGCCAGCTCTAGGAAGAGTCCTGATGATTTCAAACTTCATCCACTTACGGATGATGGAGGCCACTGTGCTCATTGGGATCTTCAAAGCAGCAGACATTTTTCTGTAACCTTCCCCAGATTTGTGCCTCGAGACAATCCTGTCTCGGAGGTCTACAGACAATTCCTTTGACTTCATGCTTGGTTTGTGCTCTGACATGAACTGTCGACTGTGAGACCTTCTATAGACAGGTGTGTGCCTTTCCAGATCATGTCGAGTCAACTGAATTGACCACCGGTGGACTCCAATGAAACATCTCAAGGATGATCAGGGCAAAGAGGATGCACCTGAGCTGAGTTTGGAGCTTCATGGCCAAGGCTGTGAATACTTATCCATCCATCATCCAACCTGCTACATCCTAACTACAGGGTCATGGGGGTCTGCTGGAGCCAATCACAGCCAACACAGGGCATAAGGCTGTGAATACTTATGTATGTGTGATTTCTCAGTTTTTTTATTTCAATAAATTTGCAAAAACCTCAAGTAAACTTTTTTTCACATTGTCATTATGGGGTGTTGTGTGTAGAATTCTGAGGAAAAAAATTAATTTAATCCATTTTGGAATAAGGCTGTAACATAACAAAATGTGGAGAAAGTGATGAAGCGCTGGGAATACTTTCTGGATGCGCTGTATGTATATATGAGTGGAAAACATTGTTCTGCTGTTATGGACAATTTTGGATACTGATTTTATTCCCTTATTTTAGTTGTAACTTGAGTAATCGTGTTTCGTTTTATTTTTTTCTGCACTAGAAAATTGCCCCTAAAAAGTTCATTGCTACAATGACAATAGAGATTCTGATTTGATTTGATTGACTCTCACCGTGAGGCCCACCTTCTTACGCAAATGTCTTCCCTCAGCCCTAAACTTTCACCCTGTGAAGAAGATAAAGGAAATCTCCCCGCTTTACGTGCCATGTATTTACTTTAGTCTTTCAGTCACTCAAAATCAGGGGTGTCAAACTCGGCTCCCGGTGGGCCACAATGGCTGCAGGCCTCTTTCTCCTTTAGTATTTAATGACTAGTCCTAATGGCACAAACTGTATTACCCTGATTTAAACTGACTTGCACTTTTATTGTTTTAATTTTTTACCCAACAGCCATAACAACAATGAAACTCAAAGTGAGCTCACTTGGATCTCATTGACGCCCGTGTCTGAATAAAACATCCAAACAAGAACAAAGTGAAGGTTTTAGTAAGATTAACCTTCGATGGCTCACAAAGTATTTACATTGTGTTCTCAGAAAGAAATCAGCTTTGGTAATGACGGGTGTTCCAGAGTGAGAACACTGACAAGTCACAGAAATGGACTAATGGGACTCGTTAACGGTGTCACGCACGTGTGCGTAGGGGGACAGCTGAAGGGCTCTAGTGACTGCAGTTCTACCACCGCTCCAGGGGTTGGCGCTGGGACCAAATGTCTTTCTCTTTCTTCCTCCAACTGCTGACCAGTTGATTGACAGCTAGAACACCTCTGATGTCACTTCTGGTGTCTGTCAGCTTGGCCCCGCCTCTTCCTGCCGGGAGAACTGAAAACCAGAAGCTCTGCCATCTTTGCCAATTCTGTGTTGAACTCCAAGTCCGAACAGACGTCTTCCTGATGACTGCATGTTTTCATTTTCTTCCATTCAATTAAAAGGGGTGACCAGACTGGCACCCTAACTCTTTATCGTTGTTCTTTGATTCTCTTACAACACTTAACTATGAGATTGAGGTAAAAAAGGTTATCTGAATTTAGTAAACTAAAACTGAGGCTTAAAGAGTGTTGCATTAGCATTAGGTAGCAGCTGCTTACTAATTAAGAAACAAAAACCCGACAGCCACTTCGACCCACCAGGATTTGACACCCCTGGATTAGATATAAAGGCTGTGAGGGACCAACAGGCGTCCCTGAAGGGATGAGTCCTGTTCCCTTACCTGGCCAGGAGGCCAAAGGAAAAGAAGGACAACTAGGGAGCGGTGATACTCCCCTGCTGTACCAGGACAGGGGCACAGGAAGATGCTGCAGTAGCAGCTACACCGGGGCTGGCATCCCAGCAGGACACATGGACTGGGCTTGTGGACTGACAGTGGGTGCCTGCCTGCTATGGCCAGAGTGTCCCCCCGTATACCATCTGGAGGGCCCCCAGTATGGACACCATGGGAGTTTGTGGTCCCAGGGGCCTGTCCTGCTAGGTTCTGTGGGGGCTGCCAAGGGGAGTGGTGGACCACTGTAGGCCTACCAGATGCAGAAGTGCGTTCTGAGGGTAACAGGTTGAGTACCAGAAGTTCTCCCAGGCCCGGATTAAAACAGAGCCCTTGTTGCCATTAAAACCATGTGGAAGATGAACCCCGGGACACAGACAGACAGACACCGAATTTCCAAACACGCACACACGTTTATTTTCGTCAGAACCTTCCCAACCAATTCAGTGCACAAATCAGTATCCAGCTCACAATCATTTTCTCTATTTCTTCTGCCACCTTCACTCCTCCTCACGCAACCTCCATCTTACTCCTCCCGACTCTGGCTCTTCTAATGGAGTGAGGCGGCCCCCTTTATAATGCCCCATATGTGCTCCAGGACATTCCTGAGAGTCTTCTGACGGCACTTCCTGGTATTGCAGAAGTGCTGTATGAGCACCCGGAAGCACTCTGGGTGTTCCCGGAATTACTTCCGGCAGCACTTTCGGTTGTGGCCTAAGTGCCGTATTCCAGAGCTCCTTAATCCTCTGGGTGCCCCCCGACGGTGACCACGTGCCCCAACAAAGATGTGCATCCCAGCTCTGTTCCTGTGGCCCCCATGCAGACCAGCGTGGCCGCACCCTCCTGGCACAGGGGAGGTATTGTCCCTCTCGTGGTTCTTCCAGGGGTCCCGGCTGGGTAGGTCCCCAGCTGTCCGCCACAACCATTAATGCCACTGAACTTGGACTGGCGTGAGTGCAATTGTGTCTGGGGTTTGGGGGTGCTGATATAGTTTTTGAAAAGTTATCATTAATTAAGGCTGAGTTAAAAAATTACTTTTTTGCCGTTTAACAATCATTTTCTCATTGTGTAGGGTAATTTGGCCAAATCCCACTTGTCATTAGAAAAAAAACTACGATCAAAGCTTGAATAAAACGCAGCCTGTTCACATTTCAGCCCCAGAGAACTTCTGGCGAATGGCGGGGTAACAAGAAACGTCAGAATTCATTTCATCCAATCGAATGTCTTTGGAGTGCAGAAGAGGCCACCCAGCGGCCCTGAGAACGTCACGTTACGGGGGCCACAAGGCAAAGTATAGACATTGAAATATGAAGAACGTTCAAAAAGTTTATGCACTTTTTTTTTTTAACTCTTATTTATTAAGAATTTCAAAAACCGCATCACTTTTCTACATCGTAACCTTCCTGTGCAGCCCAGTCACATGACACTCTCAGAAAAATATTTTCCAGCAAAAATAGAAAAGTGTGGACACTTTTTAAAATGTCCCTCGTACAACATGGTACCGTCATTTTCTCACCCACTTATCCCAGACCAGGGCAGCAGTAGGGAACTGGAGACGATCCTGGCTGGCAAGAGTTATGTTTCTGGACTTCTCTAGCGCCTTCAACACCATCCAACCTCTGCTCCTTAGGGACAAGCTGACAGAGATGGGACTAGACTCACACCTGGTGGCATCGGTGGATCGTGGACTATCTTACAGACAGACCTCAGTAGGTCCGTCTCGGGAACTGCAGGTCTGACATTGTGGTCAGCATCACAGGAGCGCCGCAGTGGACTGGACTTTCTCTGGTCCTGTTCAGCCAACATACATTAGACTTGCAATACAACTCGGAGTCCTGCCACGTGCAAAAGTTCACTGACGACACTGCTATGGTGGGCTGCATCAGGAGTGGGCAGGAGGAGGAGTATAGGAAGCCAATAAGGGACTTTGTTAAATTGTGCGACTCAAACCACTTACACCTTAACACCAGCAAGACCAAGGAGCTGGTGGTGGATTTTAGGAGGCCCAGGCCCCTCATGGACCCCATGATCATCAGAGGTGACTGTGCTGAGGGTGCAGACCTATAAATACCTGGGAGTGCAGCTGGATGACAAACTGGACTGGACTGCCAATACTGATGCTCTGTGTAAGAGAGGACAGAGCTGACTATACTTCATTAGAAGGCTGGCGTCCTTCAACATCTGCAATAAGATGCTGCAGATGTTCTACCAGACGGTTGTGGTGAGTGCCCTCTACTACGCGGTGGTGTGCTGGGGAGGCAGCATAAAGAAGAGGGACGCCTCACAACTGCACAAACTGGTGAGAAAGGCAGGCTCTATTGTAGGCACAGAGCTGGACAGTTTGACATCCGTGGCAGAGCGACGGGCGCTGAGCAGACTCCTGTCAATCATGGAGAATCCACTGCATCCACTGAACAGGATCATCTCCAGACAGAGGAGTAGCTTCAGTGACAGACTGCTGTCACCGTCCTGCTCCACTGACAGCCTGAGGAGACCCCACACTATGCGACTCTTCAATTCCACACAGGGGGTAAACGTTAACATTATACAAAGTTATTGTCTGTTATACCTGCATTGTTATCACTCTTTAATTTAATATGTTATTATCAGTATACTGCTGCTGGAGTAGGTGAATTTCCCCTTGGGATTAATAAAGTATCTATCTATCTATCTATTATATAGTGCCTTTCACTCTATCTATCTATTATATTGTGCCTTTCATATCTATCTATCTATCTATCATATAGTGCCTTTCACTCTATCTATCTATCTATCTATCAATCTATCAATCATATAGTGCTTTTCACTCTATCTATCTATCTATCATATAGTGCCTTTCTATCTATCTATCTATCTATCTATCTATCTATCTATCTATCTATCTATCTTTCAATCATATAGTGCCTTTCACTCTATCTATCTATCATTATATAGTATCTATCTATCTATGGGCACAAGGCAGGAACAAACTCTGAATAGGATGCCAGTCCATCACAGGGCAAAAAACACACACCACAAACACACACTTTGGCCAAGTGTATACACCTGTGGCCTTGGAATTGATTGGACCACCTGAATTTAATAATTTGGAGGGGGGAGGGGGATTCCCAATACTTTGGGCAATAGAGTATCTAAACTGTCGATGTACCGATGGATGAAGCTGAACTCGCTGCAGCTGATCACATCCACTGGAGAGCACTTGCTGCCCGATGCGCCAAGGAGCATGGGAGGACCTAACTAACTAACTAATTCACTTTTTTTTTTTGCAGCATTATTTTTTCCACTATATAATATCAGAAACCTGTCCCTAAGGTCATTCAGGCTTAATGCTCTACAGTGGATTTTAACAACTAAATCCTGAGAGACATTCGGGGTTAACCGCATTTACATAGAATTACGAGCCCAAGTGAAGGCCAAAGAGGTCAATGAGGACGAAACAAACACCCAAAGAACTGAAAAACCAGCACTAAAGTGCATCCGAATCTCCGGTGATCCGGGAATGTGATCGTGCCAATGACATCACTACTTGTGCATTCCCAGTTGAATGGGAATGGGTTGTTGAGGTGATTGCTCTAAAATGGCAGTGCGCTTAACTAAACAAAATGGCTTTGTGTAATATACAATCAGATTGCTTTAGCTTGAGGGAAACAGATGCCAGAATCAGACTCTTTGGTTCAGACAGTCAGTCAGTTTACCCCCCCACTATATCCTAACACAGGGTCACGGGGGTCTGCTGGAGGCAATCCCTGCCAACACAGGGCGCAAGGCAGGAACAAACCCCGGGCAGGGCACACACACTAGGGATAATTTTAGGATCGCCAATGCACCTCACCTTCATGTCTTTGGACTGTGGGAGGAAACCAACACAGACACTGGGAGAACATGCAAACTCCACGCAGGGAGGACCCGGGAAGCGAACCCTTAAGGGTCTCCGAACTGCGAGGCAGCAGCAGTACCCACTCCGCCACCGTGCCGCCCCCTCTTTGGTTCAACAAACCCCAATTTCTCTGTATAGGAGTCCCCAAACCTTCCCAGAAAAGGCACACACACACAAAAAGAAAACACTGATCATAACAGCGAATGGCCATTACTGCTTGAAATAATTGATTTTAAAATGTACTATTCATGCTAGCTACACTTTGCAGCTTCTTGTTTACTCGCCATTGTGTTCTGGTTGAAGGCTCCACCCCACTCATGAATATTGATGAGCTACCACAGTGGCAGAATGCATAGAGAAGTTTATAATGTTTTTGCAGCATGATGCTACTTCATCCACAAGGTGGCGGCAGAGTGCTGTCCCAAGGGTTATTCAGGCTGCATATCTCATTACAACTGATTATGAACAGGTTACCACTCGGGGTTAACCATTTTTACATAGATTTCTGAGCCGGAGTATTGCTCAGGGTTAAAGACAGGAAGGTTAATGAGCCAGGAGGCATATAATTTAAAAATCATGCATAAAAAATAAAAAATGCTTCTGGAAAAAAGCAAAATATTCACAGATTTTACACTCCTTGCTGCCAGTTTCCCTGAGCCGTACATGGTTGATTTTTATCTCAACAGAAAACAAGCTGACGTACCCAGCAGAAGCAGATGTGTCATCGCCGTGACTTGTCCATGCAGATTTGCTGCCCTGCACACGTAGTGGCCCTCGTCACGCAGCGAGGCATTGCCCACGAGTACAGAGTCGTTCTTTACTGGATGATGAATTGCCTCGGATTTGCCATGGAGAAAACTCCAGGAGATTTTTGGTTTAGGGATCCCTGTAAAAAAAAAAAAAAAATCATTTTTGAAAAATAGCAGCTCAAAAAACAAAAGCAATGAATATTCCACATATTGTTTTTTGCCGAGAACACCACCCCAAAGCACAACGCACATATCAGAAAAGTGCTTCTATGTATTGTGCAAGTCATAGAGTTCTTGTCTTTATTTTATTGTTTATCTTTTCCTTTGTAAATTCACTTTGAAAAATGTTTTTGTCTTTCTACTTTCTGTAATTTTTTACTCTTTAGAAAGTACATTGTGTATTTGTGTGCTTTTAAAAATGTTTTTCTACTCAATTGAGGTTTCTTTTCTGTCTGATGTTGCTTGTCTTTTATATGTTGAGCCTAAAGGGGTGGGACCCCCTGACACAGAAACTGTAGGCCCTTCCCTCCTGCTATGCCTCTGTATGGATTTATGTGTATTTTATGTTATTCCAGCCGACGTACCCACCATTGCCTGGGTATATTTGTAGGGTTAAGGAAAGAAAGCAAAAAGTTTGTGTGTTTTTTAAATGGTGACCCTGTTGTCACTGCTGGCAGTTCCATCCGTCATCTACATCATTGAGAATTTGTTCTTCTCGAGTCCAATTGGATTCAGAATTACAGAAACTCCTTGCTGGGTTGTGACCATGACTGCTGCCACGTCTGACTCGTCCTCTTAATTCAAGGTGGACAGTACGTCTGCTTAAATGTGATTTAAAAAAAGCCGACAAAGCAGGAGATCAACAACAACCCTTTGATTCTCCTTTGTGTTGTGTAGCACTTTCACTCTCAGTTGAGCCCACCGAACACCCCCTTGCTAAAGCACATGGCGCTCCTCTGTATGTTACAGTTGGTAGTAGCAGCACACACAGTGTTGTATGGGTAAGTCATATTAAGCTCTGTCTGCTAGTGTGGCATCAGTCTGTTCGATTGCTTCACTTCCTATAAGAAAGGCAGGTGGCACACTAGAAAAAAGAAACAAAAAACCGGGACCCCCGGGTTAAAATTTTGGGCCTAAAAGTAGTCTGCCTTGTCTATGTGGTGCTAGAGAGGAACTATGCAAAATTTGGTCCAGTTTGGTCAAAGGGTGTAGGATTGTAGTACTTGCTATGAGTCAGTAGGTGGCACTGGTCTGGGAACTATAGCACACAGGATAAAGAAACCTACTGGGAACCCCAGGAAGAATATGTTGGGCTCCAAAGTAGTCTGTCTTGTATATATGGCCTCAGAGAGCAACTATGCAAAATTTGATCCAGTTCGGTCAAAGGGTATAGGATTGCAATTCTTGCACTGAGCCAGCAGGTGGCACTGGTGTGCAAAATGTATCGAAAAGGTAAAAAAAAAAAACCAAACCAAACAAACATCTACTAGGAACCACTCAAAAGGTAAAAAAAATTTGGGTTCCAAATTAGTCTGCCTTGTCTGTATGGCCCCAGAGAGCAACTATGCAAAATTTGGTCCAGTTTGGTCAAAGGGTGTAGGATTGTAGTACTTGCCATGAGTCCGTAGGTGGCACTGGTGTGGGAACTATAGCACACAGGAAAAAAAACCCACTGGGAACAAAATATTGGGCTCCAATGAGGTCAGTGCTGTCCATATGGCCCTAAAAGTAACTATGCAAAATTTGATCCAGTTCGGTCAAAGGGTATAGGATTGCAATTCTTGCACTGAGCCAGCAGGTGGCATTGGTGTGCAAAATGTATCGAAAAGGTAAAATAAATAAATAAATAAATAAAATCCATTAGGACCCACTCAAAAGGTAAAAATTTTGGGTTCCAAATTAGTCTGCCTTGTCTGTATGGTGCTAGAGAGGAACTATGCAAAATGTGGTCCAGTTTGGTCAAAGGGTATATATAGGATTGTAATACTTGCTACGAGTCAGTAGGCACTGGTGTAGGAACTATAGCACACAGGAAAAAGAAACCCACTGGGAACCCCAGGAAGAAAATATTGGGTTCCAAAGTAGTCGGTCTTGTCCATACGGCCCTAAAAGCAACTATGCAAAATTTGGTCCCGATCAGGCAAATACATGTTATGTGCCAGCAGGTGGCACTGGTGTCCAAATAGTAGCACACTGGGAAAAAATAGAAAACACTAGGACATCCAGGGTCAACATTTTGGTTTTCCAAAGTTGTCTATCTTGTCCATATGATCCTAGAGAGCAACTAAATCAAAAACCTATATGGTAACATTTGGCCCAGATCGTTCAAAGGATGTAGAATTGTATAGGAACGTACAGACAGACGTTCTATTTTATATATAGATAGCTATTTCTCTTAATGTTAAGTTATTTTTCATTTTTGTAATCTTATTTCTGCCTCAGTTGTAATTGTGTAATTGTCTTCTGTCTCTTTAAATGTTCTTATGTTTCTTGGTCTTTGTGGGTCGAGCCCCAGGATGCTGAAAAACAATTTCATCTGCTATGCCTGTTGATCTGGGAATAGTGCCCACTATTAGTCGGGCACAGTGCCCACTATATTCCCAATTAGAACATTCAGTATCAACCTTAAAAAAATTACATTTCATTTGTTAAATGAATACAATATTTCCACAAGCAAAATGATAACTTAGTGCCCCTGCTGGATCCAGAGGACAAAAGGGTAGACGAAGAAACTCACCTTCTGCTTGGCACCTGAGGGTGACATTTGCACCAAGGAGAACTTTTACTGTGCTGCCCACATCTGCCATTACAGAACTTGTGTTCAGGAACACCCGCTCAGTGGAAATGGAAGCGCGGATCACTGGCTTTCCTGTTAAACATTTTAGAAGAAACACTGGTGTTATCATCTTCAGTGCATACCCACATACAGTGGTGTGAAAAACTATTTGCCCCCTTCCTGATTTCTTATTCTTTTGCATGTTTGTCACACAAAATGTTTCTGATCATCAAACACATTTAACCATTAGTCAAATATAACACAAGTAAACACAAAATGCAGTTTTTAAATGATGGTTTTTATTATTTAGGGAGAAACCTACATGGCCCTGTGTGAAAAAGTAATTGCCCCCTTGTTCAAAAATCACCTAACTGTGGTGTATCACACCTGAGTTCAATTTCCTGATTACTGCCACACCTGTTTCAATCAAGAAATCACTTCAATAGGAGCTGCCTGACACAGAGAAGTAGACCAAAAGCACCTCAAAAGCTAGACATCATGCCAAGATCCAAAGAAATTCAGGAACAAATGAGAACAGAAGTCATTGAGATCTATCAGTCTGGTAAAGGTTATAAAGCCATTTCTAAAGCTTTGGGACTCCAGCGAACCACAGTGAGAGCCATTATCCACAAATGGCAAAAACATGGAACAGTGGTGAACCTTCCCAGGAGTAGCCGGCCGACCAAAATTACCCCAAGAGCGCAGAGGCGACTCATCCGAGAGGTCACAAAGACCCCAGGACAATGTCTAAAGAACTGCAGGCCTCACTTGCCTCAATTAAGGTCAGTGTTCACGACTCCACCATAAGAAAGAGACTGGGCAAAAACGGCCTGCATGGCAGATTTCCAAGACGCAAACCACTGTTAAGCAAAAGAACATTAGGGCTCGTCTCAATTTTGCTAAGAAACATCTCAATGATTGCCAAGACTTTTGGGAAAATACCTTGTGGACTGATGAGACAAAAGTTGAACTTTTTGGAAGGCAAATGTCCCGTTACATCTGGCGTAAAAGGAACACAGCATTTCAGAAAAAGAACATCATACCAACAGTAAAATATGGTGGTGGTAGTGTGATGGTCTGGGGTTGTTTTGCTGCTTCAGGACCTGGAAGGCTTGCTGTGATAGATGGAACCATGAATTCTACTGTCTACCAAAAATCCTGAAGGAGAATGTCCGGCCATCTGTTGTCAACTCAAGCTGAAGCGATCTTGGGTGCTGCAACAGGACAATGACCCAAAACACACCAGCAAATCCACCTCTGAATGGCTGAAGAAAAACAAAATGAAGACTTTGGAGTGGCCTAGTCAAAGTCCTGACCTGAATCCAATTGAGATGCTATGGCATGACCTTAAAAAGGCGCTTCATGCTAGAAAACCCTCAAATAAAGCTGAATTACAACAATTCTGCAAAGATGAGTGGGCCAAAATTCCTCCAGAGCTGTAAAAGACTCATTGCAAGTTATCGCAAACGCTTGATTGCAGTTATTGCTGCTAAGGGTGGCCCAACCAGTTATTAGGTTCAGGGGGCAATTACTTTTTCACACAGGGCCATGTAGGTTTGGATTTTTTTCTCCCTAAATAATAAAAACCATCATTTAAAAACTGCATTTTGTGTTTACTTGTGTTATATTTGACTAATGGTTAAATGTGTTTGATGATGAGAAACATTTTGTGTGACAAACATGCAAAAGAATAAGAAATCAGGAAGGGGGCAAATAGTTTTTCACACCACTTTAAATACCTGCATATAGGAAGGGGTCTTAGGACCCCTTCAGTTTTATCACATTTTGTTAAATAGAAAAAACTGAAATACCACATTGGCACAAGAATTCAGACCCTTTGTGATGGCACTTGAAAGGTGGCTCAGGTGCACCCCATTCCATTACTCAGCACTGAGATGTTTCTGCACCTTGTTTGGAGTCAGCTGTGGTCAATTCGGTTAAGTGGACTGATGACCAAAGACGCCCACACGTCTGTCTACAGGAGGTCCCACAGTTCATTAAGAACCAAGCCATGAGGTCAAAGGAGTTGCCCGCAGAGGACATGTGTCGAGCCGCAGATCTGGGGGAGTCTATAAAAATGTCTGCCGCACTGAAGGTTCTCAAGAGTTTAGTGCTACATGCTACATAAGAGATGAGGCTGATGTTTGGCCGTGGAGGTGTCGATGCCTGTTATACCAGTTTGAAGCTGTTGGTGGGAGACTTAAAAAAAAGAGGGGCAAACCCTCATGGCATACCTCCTTGAGTGATGTGAGAAGAAAGGGAAACGAAACCCAGGCTGTTGCTTGCGGTGCATCGATAAATCCCCGCGTCAGCCGCACCCGGCGCGAGGATTTGAAGGGAGCCGTCTGGCAGCATTCCCACTCTGAAAGGAAGGAAGAAGAAAAACATGAAATGTATATATAGAGTCTGTGGATGAGAGGGGGCACCACTCAGCCCCAAATCTTGGACACAACTGACACAAACACAGTCACGGGTTCAAATACAATGCTTTTTATTTCTTCCAGATATCTTTGCAACACAGCATAGTACAGACAGGGACACCAAATCGTTCCTCCTTCTCCACGCTTTGTCCTCTGCCTCCATCTCCCCGAGGTGATGCACAGGGCTTCCTTTTTAAGCCGGACCCTAAAAGTACTTCCAGTGTTTGAACAAGGTCAGGCTGAAGTTTCATAAAGAAAGGATGGTCCATCACTGCTGCACTCGAGATTGTCCCCATAGGACTACAACTCCCAGCATGCTCTGCAGGCAGGTCAATGGGAGAAATGACATAGGAGCGCTGCCCTCTATAGTGTGTTGGGGAAAGATATTCTCCAAATAGACTAACTTGGCCCAGGGTTCTTCCTGGCAAGGGAATATCTGCCAACCTGGTTAGAATGCCAGTCTAATCTTGTCCTTACACTCCACAAACAAATCTGGCAAGGGATCCTCCTGGATAATCCCGCGTGGCACTTACAGCTCAAAACCAACTATTGATTAACAAGCAACAGCACACCTTTCGTAAATAACGATTGAGCCATTTTAATGGTCAGTAAAGCAAAAATCCAACTCTTTCTGGTCGATGGTGAGGTCAGTATGATTTTTTTTTAATGAAAAGGATCAAGAGATGAGGCCGAAGTGAATAAATCGATCTAAGATTGTTACCAAAATGTCAAACCGAATCTTTCACCAAGTTCACAACGCTAATCCGAAATCAAGATCTTAACAGCAAAAAAGGAAATTCTTTTAGCGTTACGTTTATCCCCAGTAAAATGAGCCAAAAATGATTAATGTTTTAATAAGAAAAAATGTCGTTACGGGCAAAAGAAACACATAAATACAAAAATGTCAACATAAATACAGTAGGAGAGGTGTGTCGAGAGTCCACAGCCATACTGGTGCAGATTTAGTTCATGTCCTTTGTGTGACAGTCACCCACCTGGCACACAGCCTGATGTCACAATGGGGACTGTTAACGCGTGTTTCTTTACGGCCTTTTCTTGTGCACGAGAGAGTAGAACACAATGCCATTTGTTTTTGTGTAGCCCAAAATCACCCAAGTAGTGCCACAATGGGCTTTAACTGGCCCTGCATCTTGACAGCCGCCAGCCTTGACTCTTTAAGAAGACAAGAAATAAACCCTTGTAGCGAATAAAAATGGAAGAAACCTCGGGAAAGGGGGTTCAAAGAGAGACCCCTTACCAGGTAGGTTGGGCGTGCAGTGGGTGTCAAAAAGAAGGGGGGACAATGCAATAAAACACAATACACAGAACAGAACAAATCCTCAATACAGTATAAAAATAAAAATTTTAGAAGTACGGAGCAGAATGTAACAGTAGATGATATCCCATAATATGATTTGGATTTGTTTAGAGTCCTCGAGACCCCGGCCATCAAGCTGCCTCCCCCTATTGGCCATTCCACAGCTTAAATAATGCTAATCCGATGAAAGGACCCCTCTACCTCACGATTCCTGCGATCCTCCATCAGGGGTGACTTTACCTTAGGCAGGCAAAACAACTTGGCAGGTGGGCACCAAGTGCCACATTTGAGTACCGAGAAGAGAAACAGAATAGGTGAGGGTTAGTGACAAATTAGAACTGTCATATTACTTCTGTTTTAGTGCTCATGCAGTCTGCACAGTTAATCAGCAGCTCTAGTCAGGGTGTGCTAAACTGAAGTTGTGAGTCTTCAGCCGGGATTTGAAAGCTGAGACCGAAGGGGCATCTCTTATAGTAGCACGCAGACCACTCCACAGTTTAGGGGGGTCCTGTGACTAAAAGCTTGACCTCCCACTGTTATTTTATTAATCCTTGGAATCAAGAATGTCAGTGCCTGATCCGCACGTTCGACATGGCCCTTTTATTATTGTAGCCCACCAAAAAGTGCAAGGCTTACTTACCGACTACTTCATCATTTCTGAAAAACGAACATCGACAGTCGCTGCGTTGTGCACACTGCTTGGGGGCGAATGTCTTTCTTGCCATTCCACTTGTTTGCTATGCGGCTACTTGCACCGCGGTGAACCTTCATGTGAACGGACTCACCAGGCCCCATCACGGCGGTTCGGTCGCACAGTGACGCAAGCATCGGTTTGACTACCCGTGTCAATATCTGGTGCCCAAGTTACATTGTGGTCAGTATCGCTTCAAACCTGGCTGCAGGTTTTCATTCTCACCCTTTTCCTAAACTGCCAATTCACTTTCTTTTCCATTCATTTTAATAGCCCTGTTTTTAAAGGTTCAGTCTTCTGAATCGATTCTTTTCTTCATAAACTGGCAGCCAAACAGAAATGAGACGTGAAATGAGCCGACAGATGAGCAGCTAAATCGGGGCGTCAAATCAGTTTCACTCCAACCAGTTTCTACGTGAGAAGCCGATTCTTGCTGTTAATTAAACTCGTTATTTCATTCCATGGCTTGTTGCTGCTCTCCTTCTGCCACAGCAGCCACTTCTCGAAACTGTTGATTTTCTGTTTTTTCTAAGACGTTTTGGTGAGCTGAGAGATCAGCCTTACTGAGACCTTCACCGTTCTTCATTTTCAGATATTGTGTAATGGCCACAGGTGAGCTGCTCGTGAAGCGGCATGTTTGGAGTACCCACCCTTTTTTGAAACAGCTCGGGATTGCGGTTTGTAACCCCCCAGGCAGACACGTGGTCCAGTCCTACCCTCCGTAAATGACCCTCCATCTGCCGCAGCCAGGTGTTATGTGGGCGACCCCTTGGCCTGGTCCAGCCACTCGGGTCCCCAACAATGAGGATCTTATGAGCGGGATCACCCTCAGGGAAACGAGCTGTAGTGCCATAACTGACGCTCCCTCACAATGCAGGTCATGTGCCTCATTCAGGACTCCATGAGCAACACAAAGTCAAACCAGCGGAACCCAAGGACCCTCTGAAGAGACACACATGAAAGAGTCCAGTCTTCATCTCAGGTCACTGGATAGCGTCCGTGTCTCACAAGCAGGAAGCACCAGGACTCTAAAGATTTGGACATTCACCCTTTTGGTGTTCCACAAGGCTCTATCCTGGGTCCGCTGCTCTTTTCAATCTACATGCTTCCGTTAGGTCAGATTATCTCGAGGCACAATGTGAGCTACCACAGCTATGCTGATGACACGCAGCTGTACTTATCAATAGCGAATGATGACCCCGACTCTGTTGTTTCACTAACAAAATGTCTCACTTGTGTTTCTATTTGGATGAATAGTAACTTTCTCAAGCTAAATATAGAGAAAACAGAAATCTTAGTGATTGGCAATAATCGAGACAATGAGGTTATTAGAAATAAACTTGGTGCGTGAGGAATAAAAGTCAAGACGGAGGTAAAGAACTTAGGGGTAACTGTTGACTGTGACCTGAATTTTAAATCGCATATTAATCAGATCACTAGGACAGTATTTTTTCACTGAAGAAACATAGCAAAAGTTAGACCTCTTATAACATTGAAAGATGCTGAGAAATGAGTTCATGCTTTTGTTTTCAGTCGACTAGATTACTGTAATGCACTCCTCTCAGGACCACCCAAAAAATGACAGAAATCACTTGCAATGAGTGCAGAATGGAGCTGCTAGAATCTTAACTTGGAAAAGAAAATCCGAGTACATTTCTCCAGTTTTGATGTCACTACACTGGTTACCTGTGTCATTCAGGATTGACTTTAAAATTCTACTTATGGTTTACAAAGCCTTCAATAATCTGCTCCATCTTATATATCGGAATGTCTGACACCTTATATTCCAAATCGTAACCTGAGATCCTCAAATGAGTGTCTCCTTAGAATTCCGAGAGCAAAACTTAAAAGAAGTGGTGAGGCGGGCGACCTTCTGCTGTTAGGCACCTAAAATCTGGAATAGCCTGTCAATAGGAATTCGCCAGGCTGAAATGGTGGAGAACTTTAAAAAACTGCTGAAAACACATTACTTGAAAATGGCCTTCTCATAACTTCACCTTCATTTAATCGTGATACTCTGTATATTCAATTCATTATCATAACTATTTATGGTGCCTCTAAAATCCGTACTAACCTTTACTCTCTCTTCTGTCTCTTTTCCAGGTTTTCTGTGGTGGTGACCTGCACCATCACCACCTAATCAAAGCACCGTGATGTTCCTATATTGATAGATTAAATGCCAGAAGTCTACATGACCATCGTCTTCAAGTCCTTCCATCAGAACTCTAAATACAAAGAGGACTGTTTCATTTATGTGAGGTAGAATTCTCAGAGGGGACTGGGTGGTCCCGTGGCCTGGAACCCCTACAGATTTTATTTTTTCTATCCAGCCGTCTGGAGTTTTTTTTTTCTGTCCTCCCTGGCCACTGGACCTTACTCTTATTCTATATTAATTAGTGTTGTCTTATTCTAATTCTTTGTCATTTATTTCTGTTTTCATCATCATGTAAAGCACTTTGAGCTTGTACATTATTTGTATGAAAATGTGCTATAGAAATACAGCGGTGTGAAAAACTATTTGCCCCCTTCCTGATTTCTTATTCTTTTGCATGTTTGTCACACAAAATGTTTCTGATCATCAAACACATTTAACCATTAGTCAAATATAACACAAGTAAACACAAAATGCAGTTTTTAAATGATGGTTTTTATTATTTAGGGAGAAAAAATCCAAACCTACATGGCCCTGTGTGAAAAAGTAATTGCCCCCTGAACCTAATAACTGGTTGGGCCACCCTTAGCAGCAATAACTGCAATCAAGCGTTTCCGATAACTTGCAATGAGTCTTTTACAGCGCTCTGGAGGAATTTTGGCCCACTCATCTTTGCAGAATTGTTGTAATTCAGCTTTATTTGAGGGTTTTCTAGCATGAACCGCCTTTTTAAGGTCATGCAGGTCATAGCATCTCAATTGGATTCAGGTCAGGACTTTGACTAGGCCACTCCAAAGTCTTCATTTTGGTTTTCTTCAGCCATTCAGAGGTGGATTTGCTGGTGTGTTTTGGGTCATTGTCCTGTTGCAGCACCCAAGATCGCTTCAGCTTGAGTTGACGAACAGATGGCTGGACATTCTCCTTCAGGATTTTTTGGTAGACAGTAGAATTCATGGTTCCATCTATCACAGCAAGCCTTCCAGGTCCTGAAGCAGCAAAACAACCCCAGACCAGCACACTACCACCACCATATTTTACTGTTGGTATGATGTTCTTTTCTGAAATACTGTGTTCCTTTTACGCCAGATGTAACGGGACATTTGCCTTCCAAAAAGTTCAACTTTTGTCTCATCAGTCCACAAGGTATTTTCCCAAAAGTCTTGGCAATCATTGAGATGTTTCTTAGCAAAATTGAGACGAGCCCTAATGTTCTTTTGCTTAACAGTGGTTTGCGTCTTGGAAATCTGCCATGCAGGCCGTTTTGCCCAGTCTCTTTCTTATGGTGGAGTCGTGAACACTGACCTTAATTGAGGCAAGTGAGGCCTGCAGTTCTTTAGACGTTGTCCTGGGGTCTTTTGTGACCTCTCGGATGAGTCGTCTCTGCGCTCTTGGGGTAATTTTGGTCAGCCGGCCACTCCTGGGAAGGTTCACCACTGTTCCATGTTTTTGCCATTTGTGGATAATGGCTCTCACTGTGGTTCGCTGGAGTCCCAAAGCTTTAGAAATGGCTTTATAACCTTTACCAGACTGATAGATCTCAATTACTTCTGTTCTCATTTGTTCCTGAATTTCTTTGGATCTTGGCATGATGTCTAGCTTTTGAGGTGCTTTTGGTCTACTTCTCTGTGTCAGGCAGCTCCTATTGAAGTGATTTCTTGATTGAAACAGGTGTGGCAGTAATCAGGCCTGGGGTGGCTACGGAAATTGAACTCAGGTGTGATACACCACAGTTAGGTTATTTTTTAACAAGGGGCAATTACTTTTTCACACAGGACCATGTAGGTTTGGATTTTTTCTCCTAAATAATAAAACCATCATTTAAAAACTGCATTTTGTGTTTACTTGTGTTATATTTGACTAATAGTTAAATGTGTTTGATGATCAGAAACATGTTGTGTGACAAACATGCAAAAGAATAAGAAATCAGGAAGGGGGCAAATAGTTTTTCACACCACTGTAAATGTTGTTGTTGTTTTGCATAGATATCGGGCGCACCACACACCTCTTTACAGTGACCTCATGACCCCCCATGCTCTCCCAATCCGTCTACTGACTAAGGGCTTGAATTAGAGTAATTCTGAGCCAGACCAGGCAGGTAGCGGAGTGCATTGACTCTTTCTGTCGTTTTTCTATAGACCATTCACGGGAAATTCTACCTGGCCCTGATGATGTCATTCCTGGCTCCAGCCCCTTTGACGTTACTTCCGGGTGCTAGCCTATGGATGAAGACCCTTCCGGTTTGATGTCACTTCCTATACTGACCTTTAAAACCGCCACCTTTCCTCCATCCCTCAGTTCTGCTCTGGACTCTAATCCGTACACATCTGTACAAACCTTTAAATTTCTGTGGCTTCTTTGATTTTGTGACAATATGAATTCCCCAAACTCAAAGCCCCCTAAATGGCTGACACAAAACCAATGAAAATGTGATTAAAAAGGTCAAAATATACTAAATACAAAACATTATCAACAACAACAACAAGCAGGCCTCGCCCCAGGCAGCCTGGCCCCTGAAAGTTAGTTTTGTGTTTTTCTGGTATTACAACTTTTGTCTACTTCGCTCTGACTTTTTTGTTTCAGCTTGACGAAGGATGGGTCTGATTTTCTGGTTTTAATCCTGCCTATGTTTACTGACTTATGTTTGATCTTCTAGTCCTCATTTCTCTTTCGGGATCAGGCCCTGGCTAAAATAAAACTCGTGGAGATGAAAAACAAAAGTACATAAAATGGTGGCAGCCATAGAAAAAAACAATAATGACATAATGAGAAGACAGAAAGGGCGGCATGGTGGTGCAGTGGGTAGCGCTGCTGCCTCGCAGTTAGGAGACCCAGGTTTGCTTCCCGGTTCCTCCCTGTGTGGAGTTTGCATGTTCTCCCCATGTCTGCGTGGATTTCCTCCCACAGTCCAAAGACATGCAGGTTAGGTGTATTGGCGATTCTAAATTGTCCCTACACAATTCCAAAAATGGTAATTTTCAGACTCAGGGAGATCTAAAGCGTTGAGAGTCATCAAAATCTCTAGGTGGAATTTTTGGACAATTACAATACTCTCCCTGCACTTTGAATACGTGAAAGTAAAAACTTTAAGAGGAAACCAAATCACGACAGCCATAATGCAGTTTCAGCAGCAAGGTGCATTCAAAATAATGTACCTGTTTCCAAAACGCAGATGTTCTCCGTTCTTAGACCATCTTATGGATGGTTTTGGATTTCCTGTGGCTTCACACTTCAAGACCAGCCTGTTCACCCTGCCGTGCAGCAGCACATCTTGTCCCACATGACCTACAAACTCTGAGGAGGACGTCTCGTGTGGTCTCTTCTGATGATGTGGTGTCGTACCAAACACTGGCGGTCGAAAGCTTTTGTCGGAATCTCCGAACTCTGGAGACTCTGGATTTGCCAAAGTTGCTTCAGAAGGATGAGATTTATGATCTGTGGATTTCCAGGAGTTTGATGCATTGAATCCACCATCTGGATACTTCAGTACGTTATCAGCGTGGATCTCAGACAGTAGCTGAGTGACGAGTTTATCTGCATGAGAGCTCTGGAGTTCCTCAGGCTGAGAGAGTATATTCTTGATGAGCTCATCCAGCCGTTTCTGGTCAATAGTGAGGGTCATTGATGCTGCGACCTCAAGGCCAAAGTCGTCCTCTAAAAGTGAAGAATTCCTCTCGGAGGAGTCCAGCGCATCCAGAGATCCCAAATGCTCTTCATCTAAGCCCATCTTCTCAATGAGACGCAGGACAATGTCATCATATTGACTGAAATGACCAGGGGTTAACCAAAGTTTGGCATTGTGTACAGAAACCGGAAGGTTCCTGGGTGATATCCATGGCTTATCCTTCAAGTTTGGGCCAGGTGGGTGAAGAACAGGCTTTTGCTTGAATCCAGTGAGCTTAATTATGAAGTTTTCCTGAGCTTGGCCAGCTATACATGTATAGATACCAGCATCTGATAGCCTGAGATGATGAATGCTTAGGTAACCATATGGGCTGACTGTAAGGTGTGATGATCCTGCCAATAGTTTTCCATCCTTCTCCCACCTAATCAGAGTTTTCCGAAGCCTTCGAATGGGACATCTAATAACAACTGAGGTGGCTGGAATTAGGAAAGCATAACCTCCTACAACAAACTGTAGTCTTCTCTCCTTTCTCAGCTGGATGTAGACCTTCCTCAGGGAGAACATGTTGGCCGTCAGTTTTGGGACAGGCTTCGAAGGCTCTGAAATACAGTTGAAGAAACAGTGTCATGGTCAAGAAAGGTTAAATTGGGACTTGGGAGACTCAAATACCGAAAAGTGTCATCACACCGAGACATGGAGTTGAAGCAGAAACCTGGACAACCTTAAGGTTGATATGGGTGTAGCAGTGCTATCGTGGAAAGAACTCTATTTCCCAGTAGCCCAAGGGGGATTACCCACATAGTATGACTGAAATGGAAGCAGGGGCTGCTGAGGACAAAAGAGGCCAGCATTAAAGTTGAAAAGGGGTGCCATGGCGGAGCAACTGCAGATTGGTGTTTTTGTGTATCCTATCCAACGTGTCATCTGAAAAGTCAATTGCGCCCCTGGATTGTTTCGCATTAGGATGAATGGACTGTCTCGTGCCTGCCTGTCGTGTGTAGGATGGTGGATTAATTATTGTGCATCTTCAAAAAAGGGGGGGTCCTGTAAATCTTACCTCAGGCCGCCCAGGACTGCTCGGGATTGTCATCTTCACACCAAACCATTTCATCCACTTTTGCTGTATTGGACTGTGTGTTTATTGTTGGGGTTCATTGTTATGTTACAACTGTATCGTCGTAGAGAAAAGAGGAGGTTTGTCTGATTGTTGTTGTTGTGTATTGGGTTTTCATTTAACACTAGAATTAACAGAGCCTACGAAAAAACTCATAGATCCGTCCCACCTTAAAACGCTTCGCACCTCTCCATCAGCGTCTTTTGTCCTTTAAATGTGTTGATAAGCAGCAAACAGCAAGCAGCCTGCTATCACATCCCCTCACCGGTGCACAGATTTCTCGGCTCAAGTCTGTTTACCTGTCATTTGCTTAGAGTTGTATAGACTGAGAAGTCAAGCAAAATGACACCTTTTATAAATACTATATCATTATTTGGAACACATGCATTTCATGTGTGTCCTGTGTCTACAACGACCTATGCACAGTAAACACATCGTTAAAACAGAAACGTTTTTCATGTTTTAGTAATAATTGACAAAATGTAGACATAAAGTGTACAATATTTGAAGCCTGAATTCCGAATATCAAATTAACACTTTCACAAAAGGTACAAATATAACAGAACAAATACGCTTTTATTCAAAAAGATAACTGCAGTAAAAGAACCCACGTTAGGGTGCGACATTGACACGCATTTACTACGACCGCTTCGGTGGCGCAACGATGTCAACTGTTGACTGGTAATCAAAACTTCACGGGTTCGATCCCCGACGAGTTCGTTTTGAGAAGTGAGCTGCTCTTCCTCTTACTATTTTAGAGTAAAAACATACATTTGATTCCAGTCTGTAACAGCCGGTGTAATTTATACTTGTAAAGGTTAGCTTTGTTTTTTTTTTTTATTCAGTTTTATTCTCTCAACCGCGTTCACGATCCCAACTCCCACCCCCCTCCCCCCACGTGACACTGCTGTTTTCACATAAAGACGCGCTATAACAGAAAGCAAGAATGCACTTTTGCCATTGCTGTACTTTGTATATATACACATGGGAAGCTCTGTACTCTGCTTGTGACTGTAGGAAGTAAGTAAATAAATAAATAAAGGTAAATGGGTAAATAACATTCGATCTGACTCTTACATACAAAGGACGGTGCATGTGCTCAAAACATTAACATTTATGTTACTTACATAAAAGCCAGATCGAATGTTATTTACCTATTTACCTTTATTTATTTACTTACTTCCTACAGTCACAAGCAGAGTACAGAGCTTCCCGGTTGGGGGGGGGTTAAAGGGGCTGAGAGAATAAAATTGAATAAAAAAAAAAACAAAGCCTACCTTTACGAGTATCATAAATCACACTGGCTGTTAAAGACTGAAATCAAATGTATGTTTTTATTCTAAAATAGTAAGAATACGAGCAGCTCACTTCTGAAAACGGACTTGTCCGGGATCGAACCCGTGATGTTTTGATTACCAGTCAACAGTTGATACTGTTGCTCCACCGAAGCAGTTGTAGTAAATGCGTGTCAATGTCGCACCCTAACGCGTGTTGCTTTTCTGCAGTTATATTTTTGAATAGAAGTGCACTTGTTCTGTTATATTTGTACCTTTTGTGAAAGTGTTTCTTTGATATTTGGAATTTGGGCTTCACACATTATACACTTCATGTCTACATTTTGTCAATTATTACTAAAACATGAAAAACATTTCTGTTTTAACGATGTGTTTACATAGATCGTTGTAGACACAGAACACACATGAAACGCAAGTATTCCAAATAACGATATAGTATTTATAAAAGGTGTCATTTTGCTTGACTTCTCACTCTATACAACTCTAAGCAACTGACAGGTAAACAGACTTGAGCTGAGAAAACTTTGCGCCGGTGGGGGATGTGATAGCAGGCTACTTGCTGTTTACTGCTTATCAACACATTTAAAGGACAAAAGACGCTGATGGAGAGGTGCGAAGCGTTTTAAGGTGCCACGGTTCTACACATTTTTTCGTAGGCTCTGGTAATTCTAGTGTTAATAGATTATTTATTCATTCTTTGGTTTTGTGTCTCTGCTTGTGAGTGTGTACGGGTCGGGCCAAGGCTGAATGCGTCCCTGGAATCTCCACCAAAAAAATAAATAAATTACCGTCTCATCGACAGCGAGAATCTTAGCAGCACCGGACTACTACCAGGGGACAGCTTAGGTATTAGCTAAACAGATGGGCTTGATGGACAAAATGGCCTCCTCACATTTGTCAAATTATTAACGAGGACTTCACTCTGGTGCGTATCTCTATGTGTTGCATACCCCTAATCCTACCTACCATAGCAAGGTGTCAGGCTATCTGAGAAGAGGAAATGACCAGGGGTCTCAGGTATAAACGGTGCGTAAGCACAGAAATGTTGCATAAGAACGTTTCCACGTTCAAATCGCGATGTATAAAACCTAAACTTGGCATAAAGCCACAGTACTGCTGCAATAAATTATTTCATCGAAGGTCACGCACAATCACTGCACCGTGAGTATTTTAGTTATTTAGAGGGCTGTAATATCATGAATGTAATGGATTCTGTGTCCTGTCGGAGGAAGAGAGCCGGTTTAAGAAACACGTAGTGATTCACACACATAGAAGATCACATAAAAAACAAAGCATTTAACGTGCTACTTTAATTACGATGTGAATTGAGAAACTGGTTAATTAAACGATTTTAAGATGAAGTTTATGACGTTCTACTTTACTGACAAAATAAACTACGTGATTAAAGTGGAAATTTCGAGATTGAAGTTGACATTTCGTACCTATTTTTTTTTTCTCTGTACCCTAATAAGCTTTCATATGACACTCAGATGGTGGGCTACGACTCGGCTTTTGACGACGACTTTGATATGTGACTTCTTTTTATTTCCGGCACTGTGCGATTTTGTGAATGTGAGCTTTCAAGTTTCTCCAACACGCTATGTCACTCGATCAACTTCCTTTTGTTGATTATACCGCGGTTTACTTGAACAAATTGTATGTTTTTCCTTTGCCTCCACTTGGTATTTGCTGAAATTCTTATATTTTCCCCTGTGCTTTTCCCATTGTCTTTTCACAGAAGGCTGCACTTAAGGACTATTTATATTGATTTGCATATTCAAAGAGGCGTAATTCTGGGAGGAGTTGGGGCGTTACATAATGCGCGTGCACGAGCGTTAATTTTTTACGCCGATCGGGATTTATTTAGCGGAAGAACGCGGAAGTTGGTGAACGCCCAGATTCCTGCATCTGGATTTTTCTGTACATAAGCACATTTCGGATTTTGCACTTACATCATGTTATAGTGTGAGTTCTACGCATGGCGTTATATATGAGGACCCAGGACAGGAAACATTAAGCAAGGCCGAAACCAGAAATCTGTCCTACTGTTTGTGACAAGTGAATCGCTAATTACTCAACAAAAACTCAGGAGCTGGGAAACCTAATGAAAAATCAGTCAGGTTATCTACACACTCGGATAAGGAAAGGTCTTCACTAGCGTCCTTTTAACTCTTCACTTTAAGGACATCGGTTAAGGACCCAACAACCAAGACTACGTCCTACCAATGGGACTCCCGGGACACCGATGATTGTGTAGAACTTGCAAAAAATAAAGAGGATGGTTTATGTAAGCCATGATTGTATGTTGCAAACTGTAGTTCAAGATGTTTTAAATTGCCTACATCTCCCAGCAGCCCTTGAGGAATTACGTTATTGGGCAGATTCAAGGTTGGTGTAGGGTGTTTCCGATGGGAGTGTTAGCGCCTTGGGAATATGTTCTTTTATATCGCGGCGTTTTATTAAACCTATATTTAAATAATTATAAATAACAACGGCGATATCCCTCTTTTCAGCGATAGGCGTCGACAAAGTCACAGAAAAGGCAGAATATACTTCGCTTGTTTAATGCGGCTTACGTTGCTGTACAGACAGGAGAAACAGGCCAGTTTCATTTCACCGAGGATTTCTCATGGGAAGTCGATCGTGTAGAAACTGCACTTTTTTGTCACAATGGAGGTGGATTTTGGACCAATGTCTTTCGTCCACACAGTTTCTCAAAGTTGGCACGGCTCCAGCTTCTTTTATATTGTTTTCTACATGCCCCAGGCTCCCATTACAATTCCAAACAAGGCAGACAATTTTGTGCTGAACATCAAACAGTCGGTTCAAACAACACTCCGTCCTTTTTAGGGTTTACAACACAGCCTTCCAGCTGTCCCTGTCTGTCTTTATGCTTTGCTTGGCCCAGCAATTCTGAATGCTGACCCTCTTTGCTAAATCTGGCTCAGCTCTTCATGGCATGTTACACGGAAAAAGAATGAAAAATACATTTAAAAAGATCTAAAACAGATACAGTGACACAATTCTTAATATTATAACAAACTTATTATAACATAGGGGTTGCCTGGAAGAAAGTTAATTAAGTGAGCTCTTTTAAAAAGGAACCAAAAAGACGCTGAGGAGATTGCGATCAACAATCTTTAATTGCGTCTATGCATCACACACACTACTGGATTATCACTTCAACGGTTTCTTCTGGTTGGACATGCTGTTCTGTGCCTGCTTGTCGATTGGATGCGTCTTTATTGGCTTCATCTTTGTCTTCTGGGGAATTGAACCCAATCATATCAAATCTTAAAGCTGCAATGGGAACCTGGTAGGACAAAACTTTACATCTCCTTCAGAGGGCTGTTGACGGGGTTTTTCTTTCAACTCTCCATTGTCATCTGCTTCTGCTGTACTGGATGGTGTTGGACTTTATTGTTAGTGTTAAGGGTTTGTGACCCAGGTCCTCCCTGTGTGGAGTTTGCGTGTTCTCCCTGTGCCTGCGTGGGTTTCCTCCCACAGTCCAAAGACATGCAGGCTAAGTGAATTGCTGTTTTTAAATTGGTTCTAATGTAGGCTTGGTGTATGTGTGTGTACCATGCGATGGACTGGCGCCCTTGTCCAGGGTTTGTCCCCCGCGTTGCACCCTTTTCAAGCTGGGATAGGATCGGGCAGACCCTCACGACCCTGAAACGACTGATAAACTGTGTGGTGTACGTAAATAACTATCACCGTTGGGAAACTGGGGAGGGCTGTTTGCATATTTGCGTGTGTATTTTTGTGTAAAATTATGTTTTTCTCTTCAACATTTCATTAATATTTTATTGACTTATTGAGCTGCTCATCAGTGTTTCTGCATGTGAGCGTGTGCATGCCAGGTCGTGTTTCTGTGTGAAAAAGTAATTGCCCCTGAACCTAATAACTGGTTGGGCCACCCTTAGCAGCAATAACTGCAATCAGCGTTTGCGATAACTTGCAATGAGTCTTTTACAGCTCTGGAGGAATTTTGGCCCACTCATCTTTGCAGAATTGTTGTAATTCAGCTTTATTTGAGGGTTTTCTAGCATGAACCGCCTTTTTAAGGTCATGCAGGTCATACATCTCAATTGGATTCAGGTCAGGACTTTGACTAGGCCACTCCAAAGTCTTCATTTTGTTTTTCTTCAGCCATTCAGAGGTGGATTTGCTGGTGTGTTTTGGGTCATTGTCCTGTTGCAGCACCCAAGATCGCTTCAGCTTGAGTTGACGAACAGATGGCGGACATTCTCCTTCAGGATTTTTGGTAGACAGTAGAATTCATGGTTCCATCTATCACAGCAAGCCTTCCAGGTCCTGAAGCAGCAAAACAACCCCAGACCATCACACTACCACCACCATATTTTACTGTTGGGATGATGTTCTTTTCTGAAATGCTGTGTTCCTTTTACGCCAGATGTAACGGGACATTTGCCTTCCAAAAAGTTCAACTTTTGTCTCATCAGTCCACAAGGTATTTTCCCAAAAGTCTTGGCAATCATTGAGATGTTTCTTAGCAAAACTGAGACGAGCCCTAATGTTCTTTTGCTTAACAGTGGTTTGCGTCTTGGAAATCTGCCATGCAGGCCATTTTGCCCAGTCTCTTTCTTATGGTGGAGTCGTGAACACTGACCTTAATTGAGGCAAGTGAGGCCTGCAGTTCTTTAGACGTTGTCCTGGGGTCTTTGTGACCTCTCGGATGAGTCGTCTCTGCGCTCTTGGGGTAATTTTGGTCGGGCGGCCACTCCTGGGAAGGTTCACCACTGTTCCATGTTGTTGCCATTTGTGGATAATGGCTCTCACTGTGGTTCGCTGGAGTCCCAAAGCTTTTGAGGTGCTTTTGGTCTACTTCTCTGTGTCAGGCAGCTCCTATTGAAGTGATTTCTTGATTGAAACAGGTGTGGCAGTAATCAGGCCTGGGGGTGGCTACGGAAATTGAACTCAGGTGTGATACACCACAGTTAGGTGATTTTTGAACAAGGGGCAATTACTTTTTCACACAGGGCCATGTAGGTTTGGATTTTTTTCTCCTAAATAATAAAACCATCATTTAAAAACTGCATTTTGTGTTTACTTGTGTTATATTTGACTAATGGTTACATGTGTTTGATGATCAGAAACATTTTGTGTGACAAACATGCAAAAGAATAAGAAATCAGGAAGGGGGCAAATAGTTTTTCACACCACTGTGTATATGTATATGTATATGTATATATATATATATATATATATATATATATATATATATATATATATATATATAGAGACACATGTGAGGTCCTACACACCTTCTCGCACTCTCTGGTCTGCTCATGAATGGTGTCTCTGCATTGTATCACATCTCTATTCAGACTCTTACGTTTTCTTGTGTAGCTTCTGGCTGGTGGAACGAGACGCCAACCTCCATTTAAAATTCTGAATCCCCATATCTGTTCAAGAAGCATTTGAAGATTTTCGGTTTGGTGAACTTCTGTATAATTCATATTATCGGTTAGGTTCCTGTACCTACTCACTTATAACTTCTTCACAGCTCTTCACTTCTGATGATTAATTTTGCCACCTTGTCCTGTCACATTTGTCCCCAAACAGACCCCCCAGACTGACGTTTACGATTTTGTTGACCTTTTTTCTATGTCACTTTGGATAAAAGCACCTGCTAAGCAAATAAATGTAATTAGTATGTCTTTTTTAAATGATAATGATGAATAGTCAAGCAGAACTGTTGCTAAAATTCAAAAACAATTAAAAAAAAATCAAAGAACCTAAAGCCAGACCAAAATTATAAATCTGGAAGACAATTAGCAGAAGGAATCGCAATCTAACACTGAGGTTTATCCGCAGTCTCGGATGATCTGAATATGCATGTGCTAACCCTATCTACGATCACTCTAGTGACATCACACGTGTCACACATCCCGAGTCGTGCTAAAGACTCTTCACACGAACGTGCGGAAGTGGCGGCGCTCATAATAAAACAAAGATGTGGCGTATTCATATTTCATTTATTTTAGTATATCAGGCGCAACCTAACTGGGCTTTTGAGTTAAAAGATGTAATTCATGGTGTCATTTGTGGTTTTCTTCAATGTCACTACATTTTGTGAGTTCTAGGACTCATTTTGCTTTTTTGTGTTTTTTATTTGGGCCGGTGTCCCAGCCATGGTTTTGGTTTCCAATTTATGCTCCTGTTGTTAGAGAGATCCCTGAGTTGTTAGGGAGATGTCCTCAGAGGTCAAATCTTGTTCAATGATGTAACAGGTTTTTAAAGGTCACTGAAAATCTGAGTAGGTGGATTCCAAAACCCTTTTTGTTCCAATCAAATCGCTTTGTTGAAATCTTTCTCTAGTCTCAATTAGAGCTGCTGTCACAGACTTTGTTTTTGTCTGCAGCCAACAAAGGAGGATCGACCGCTATGCTAAAGAACATCATGGAAGGGATTTAAAAAGTACAGGGGAAGAAGAAGAAGAAGATTAGGACTTTTGAACAATCTCGATGAGAACAGGCCATTCAGCCCAACAAAGCTCACCAGTCCTGCCCACTTAATTCTTCCATAATAACATCAAGTTGAGTTTTGAAAGCCCCTAAAGTCCTACTGTCCACCACACTGCTTGGTCACTTATTCCAAGTGTCTGTGGCTCTCTGTGTGGAAAAAAAAGTTTTTAACTTTTGTGTGAAATTTACCCTTAGCAAGTTCCCAACGGTGTCCCTGCGTTTGTGATAGACTCAGTTTAAAGTCACAGTCTCGATCCACTGGACTTATTCCCTTCATAATTTAAAACACTTCAGTCAGGTCTCCTGTTCATCTTCTTTTGTTAAACTATAAAGACTCAACTCTTTGAATCTTTCCTCCTAACTCATCCCCTGTAGCCCTGAATCTGCCTGGTCGCTCTTCTCTGGAACTTCTCTTTTGCTGTTAATTCTTTATGGAGACCCAAACTGCACACAGGACTCCAGATGAGTTCTCACCAGTGTGTTATAAAGCCTGAGCAGAACCTCCTGTGACTTGTACTCCACACATCAAGGCGCTATATAACCTGACATTCTGTTAGCCTTCTTAATGGGTTCTGAACACTGACTGCCAGTTGAAAGTGACGAGTCCACTACGACACCTCAGTCCCTCCCATAAGGCGGGCTTTTGATTTCATCTCATTTTATAGTCACCATCTCGATCCACTACACTAATTTAATTCTTTTTCGTTCAATCTATATATATCAGACTTCCAATACGACTCGGAGTCCTGCCACGTGCAAAAGTTCACTGATGACACTGCTATTGTGGGCTGCATCAGGAGTGGGCAGGAGGAGGAGTACAGGAAGCTAATCAAAGACTTTGTTAAATGGTGCGACTCAAACCACCTACAACTGAACACCAGCAAAACCAAGGAGCTGCTGGTGGATTTTAGGAGGACCAGGCCCCTCATGGACCCCGTGATCATCAGAGGTGACTGTGCTGAGGGTGCAGACCTATAAATACCTGGGAGTGCAGCTGGAAGACAAATTGGACTGGACTGCCAATACTGATGCTCTGTGTAAGAGAGGACAGAGCCGACTATACTTCATTATAAGGCTGGCGTCCTTCAACATTTGAAATAAGATGCTGCATATGTTCCACCAGACGGTTGTGGCGAGTGCCCTCTTCTACGCGGTGGTGTGCTGGGGAGGCAGCATAAAGATGAAAGACGCCTCACGCCTGGACAAACTTGTTAAGAAGGCAGGCTTTATTGTAGGAGTAAAGTTGGACACTTTAATATCTGTGGCAGAGCGACGGGCGCTGAGCAAACTCCTGTCAATCATGGAGAACCCACTGCATCCACTGAACAGTGTCATCTCCAAGCAGAAGAGTAGCTTCAGTGACAGACTTTTGTCACCGTCCTGCTCCACTGACAGACTGAGAAAATTGTTCCTCCCCCACACTATGCGACTCTTCAATTCCACCCGGGGGAGTAAACGCTAACATTATTTAAAGTTATTGTGTGCTTTTTTTTTTTTATTTTTTTTTTTTCATTTTTATTACTATTTAATTTAATATTGTTTCTTTGTATCAGTATACTGCTGCTGGATTATGTGAATTTCCCCTTGGGATTAATAAAGTATCTATCTATCTATCTATAGTTCCTTTAATTTCTATATATTTATCTATCTGTTATATAGTGCCTTTCATATTTATCTATCTATCTATCTATCCATTTCTCTTCATAATTTGAAACACTAATTTGAAACACTTCACTCAGGTCTCCTCTTCATCTCCTTTAAAGGCTCAGCTCTTTGAATCTTTCCTCCTAACTCATCCCCTGTTGCCCAGAATCAGCCAAGTTGCTCTTCCTTGGACCTTCTCTAGTGCTGTTATGTCCTTTTTGTGGCCTGGAGACCAAAACAGCACCCAGGACTCCAGATGAGGCCTCACCAGTGTGTTATAAAGCTTGAGCAGAACCTCCTTCGACTTGTACTCCACACATCAAGGCGCTATATAACCTGACATTCTGTTAGCCTTCTTAATGGCTGCTGAACACTGTCGGGAAGTCGATATCTTAAGAGTCCTCTACGACTCCCAAATTCTTCTCATGAGGTGTACTGTCAATTTCTTCTCATTTTAAAGTCACTGTTTCAATCCGCTGCACTGATTCCCTTCATCATTTTAAACTCTTCACTCAGGTCTCGTCTTCATCTCCTGTAAAGGCTCAGCTCTTTTAATGTTTCCTCATAACTCATCCCGTCACCCTCTAATCAGCCAAGTTGCTCTTCTCTGGACCTTCTCTAGTGTTGTTATGTCTTTATGGAGACCCAAACTACACCCAGTACTCCAGATGAGGCCTCACCAGTGTGTTATAAAGCCTGAGCAGAACCTACTGTGACTTGTACTCCACACATCAAGGCGCTATATAACCTGACATTCTGTTAACCTTCTTAATGGCTGCTGAACACTGTCAGGAACTTGATAGCTTTGAGTCCACTATGACTCCTCAGTCCTTCCCGTAAGGCGGACTTTTGATTTCATCTCATTTTAAAGTCACCGTCTTGATCCACTACACTAATTGTCTGCATAATTTGAAACACTTCAGTCAGGTCTCCTCTTCATCTCTACAGATTTTATTATTTTTTCTCTAGCCGTCTGGAGTTTTTTTGTTTTTTCTTTCCACCCTGGCCATTGAACCTTACTCTTATTCGATGTTAATTAATGTTGATTTATTTTGTTTTATTATTGTGTCTTTCATTTTTCTATTCTTTAATATGTAAAGCACTTTGAGCTACTGTTTGTATGAAAATGTGCTATAGAAATAAATGTTGTTGTTGTTGTTGTTGTTGTTGTTGTATCTCTGTAAATGTTCAGCTCTTTTAATCTTTAGTCGCTCTTCTCTGGGCTTTCTCTAGTGCTGTTATGTCCTTTTTGTAGCTGCACCCAATACTCCAGATGAGGCCTCACCAGTGTGTTATAAAGCCTGAGCAGAACCTCCTGTGACTTGTACTGCACACATCAAGGCGCTATATAACCTGACATTCTGTTAGCCTTCTCAATGGCTTCTGAACACTGACTGTCAGTTGATCGTGCTGAGTCCTCTACGACTCCTCAATCCTTCTTATAAGGTGTATGTTTGATTTTCCGACCGCCCATTGTGTATTTAAACCTCACATTTTTACTTCCTATCTGTAATTCTTTACATTTATTGACATTAACTCTTTCAGGGCTGATGTTAACTTCTGTCAAAAGGAGGAGTTGACGATGGTAATCAACTGTAAACTGTGCCAAAACAAACCGTTATGTTTTAGTTGGACTCTTGTTGCTAGAAGGAAAGTTAGCTTCATTAGTTTGACCGAGATTTTCTGGGCTCACGTGAGTAGTAAAGTGCAAACAAGAGCAAAAATGGCACTGACATAACGGCGAGAGATCAAAGCAAATGTGTAAAGCAAAATACTCCGTGGACAACATTTTGCCTATTATCTCTGAACTGGACTATGACTTGCCGGACTCCAATTTTGATACAAGTGATCGAAAACAAATGTGAGGTTCCAGCTTGAGCTGACTGGTCCCCAGCTAATCATGTAACTGACACGCCTATGGAAATGTTGGCCAGGGAGGACTGCCACTTAACAATGGTAAGAGGTAGAAACCAGATTGCAATGCACTGTGATTGTGACCGCTGCTGTGGCTGCTGCGCTGCCGCCCCAGCCACATGAAAACAGCCTGGCAGCAAGTCTGCCGCACATTCGTGGCAAACTGGCACCCTTGGCAGGCAGCAACAGACGTTTTATGTTGATTTCTGTGTGAAACCATTGTTTTTCAGAAACTATGTTTTTTAGAAAAAATATTCAGCCCTCAAAGAGTTAAATGTCATCTGCCATAAATCTGCCCAAGCCTGTCTGCTATCCAAGTCTTCTGTGATGATTCAATTGATCTACATGATCTGCCAATCCACCCAATCTTGATAAAAGAGAGGAGAGAAGAAGACTGGAATACTTTGTTCATTCCCACTTCATAAATGCTTAGCCTTTTAGATCAGTGTTTCCCAATTGCTGCTCCCCGGACCGCAGAAATTTCTAGCCGGTCTGCGAGAATCAGGTAAGGCAACTGCCAGTCTGTGGCTTTCTCTACTGCCAGTAAATCCAGAAGCTCCCATCCCTAAACCTGTCTCTGATCCATTTCTGATTCAATGTTAATAAAGGTAGCCGTTTAAAACACCAGGGAGACCATCACACCCACTCTGCGATTTAATGTTGTTATGGTGTATAAAATCTGTACATTTTGGTTTCCATTATATTTTGTTCAAGACAAGACAACAGATGAAATTAAATTAAAGCAGGTTTTCTTCCCTTACACCTTACTTTTATAACACTTGTTCATAGCTTCATGCTAATTTGGTTTTATAGCCTGGGAAAGGATGCTGAGCTGATACCTCAGGCTATTGATGGATGGACATCTGGAACAACAATTTGCTTTATAGCCTAGGACAGGAAGAACTACTGATGCCTCCGAGTACATCAAAGGTTTTGTTGAATTAATTCATCAATCATTTGGACAGCCAGCCAATCAGGTGCATGTGTTGTGAAACCAAGGCTTGACATTTCATAATAAATATGCCTTGGTTTGGAAAGAAGAGAAGCAAAGGGAGAAGAAAGAGAAGCAAAGGGAGAAGAAGAAAGAAGAAGAGGAACGGACGAAGACGGCCCTGGTCGTCAGAAAGGCATCATGAACATCGATTGCTAAATCAAACGCCTCCCTGGGACATTCATCCTTGTCATCTGTAACTTTTTCGTAAGCTTTTTCTAAAGACTATATATATTCAGACTTTCCTATCACTACCTATTTTCTAGTATTCTTTGTTCTTGTGGTATTATTATTATTCTTGTAATAAATACCATGCTGCTTTTAACTTTCAGTACTTTGTCTTAATGTCTAGAGTGATTGAAGTAATAAGTTAGATTTCTTTGAGCACCTGGTGACAGCCGGGTTTTTGCCATTATTTCTGTGCTGCGAGGTTTATAAGGCTGAGAGTGAGAGCGCTATACTCAACAGAAGGAACAAATATGAGAAAGAAAGTATTCTTGGCTGATGAATGGCCTATAGTCAAGAGTGCTGAGTCTTTGTATGTTTAAATGTATTCTTGTAGACCAAAAGTAATATTTAGGTCTGAGATATCATTAAAACATCGTATGTTGTTCGTGCCGAAAATAAGTAAGTCTCTTGAAGTGCTGAATGACAGGCTGTTATTCCTATAGCACTGGTGTGGTTTAAAGTGCTAGGGGTTAATAAGTGTGTGTGTGTCATTCATGGGGCACTGTTGTGGTTAGGGTCTGTGTGTGTGTTCATCTTAAAGTGCAACAGTAGACCAACCCGATAACGAACTTGACGAGAACACTTACCCTTGAGGAAACAGGTAAAAGGGCAAGTGGAGGGAAATCCTACGATAATACAAATGTTTAATGTTTTTTGGCGTTAGTTTGTTTAACTTCATTGTTTCTCGCTGCTAGGATTGCCCGTGTACTCATTTTTTCTGTTGAAATTTTTCAATAAGATTTGAACTGTGTCTGACAAAAGCATTCACACCAATGAGAGGTGAGAGGACCGCAGGCGTGGACCGTGAACCGGAAACGGTGGAGAGGGGGGTGAGATTTGAAAAAATCTCATGGCCAACGTCTCTTCCAGGATTTTTTTATATAATAGAGAGTGTACATTAAAGAACCATCAAAAACAAATCAAATCAAATTAATTACTATCAAAGGAAAAGTTGAACAAATCGGACTCTGCAGCTGCATGTTCCGGTTAGCAGTAATAGTTCAAAAGTTGAGAGAAATCTACATTTTGTACCCAATACTTGTAAGCAAAATTTGGTTGACTTAAGTGAAAGCGTACTCAGGTTATCATGTTTACACACACAGACAGAATTCTAAAAATGGTATTTTCAGACTTGGTGAGGTCTAAAATGTCGAAATTCATCAAAATCTTAAAATCTAATTTTTGGACTTCGTATATGAGAAAGTAAAAAGGATGAAAACCACAGTTTTAGATCAGAAATATTTCTTACTTGTGCAAGGTGCTAATGAGCAGGGTTTGACCAAGCGTGGCTGAGGAAAGCTGGAACAGCGACCAGGATTGAGGGTCACAGACTTTCCATTCCTGTCCATTTTCCTGCAGAACACCGAGATACTCTGGGAGCCTTCTCCACAGGTCACTGAGCACTGGTACCATAATACAGAAAAAGGAAACAATCAGATAGATAGATAGATAGACTGACTATCTGTCTATCTATAATATAATGCCTTATCTATCATATAGTGCCTATCAATTATATAGTGCCGATCTATCTATCTATTATATAGTGCCTTTCTATCTATCTATCTATCTAATTATATAGTGCCTTTCTATCTATCTAACTATCATATAGTGCCTTTCTATCTATCACTCTATTTATCTATTATATAGTGCCTTTCTATCTTTCTAACTATCATATAGTGCCTTTCTATCTAGCTATCTAAACAGTGAAAATCAAATTCTAATTGCATCAGGACTTTCTCCATTTGGTACGTACTTGTGAGCGCTCCAGTACGGCCCACTCCACAGGACACTCTGTTTTTCCACAGGTCTGCTGGGTGCTTGGACTTTGAGATGAGCAGAAGGTCTCGGGCAACTCAAGAAAACTGCCATCAGCCATCCGTTGCTTACACAGCACTTGGCGGAACTGAAGGCCCAGGCCACAGCTCTTGGAACACTGTGGTGAAACAAAACAGAAAAGGAGAGCAGCAACTCAGTTTCTGTCACGGTCACCAGTTCCTGTAAGAACATCTAAAAGTTCACGACCGTGATAGACCCTGAAGAGGCAGACAAGAATCAAAGTGCAAGTCATTCAATAAACTGTGCCTGTTAAGCGGTGTCTCCAAGAGTGCTCCATAAATAAATCACTCTAAAACCTCAGATAAAGCCAAGTCCATTATGTTTTTCCTTTCATTTGTAGGTACCCAGAGATCCCTTGGCAGAGCGAGATTGCCAGCGTTGCCCTCGCCATACTGCTGCTACAACACTCCAGATATGTCCACACTCGTTTCCCCTTCCTGCACGACTCTCCACCCTTCTCCTGTGCTCTTGATCAGTAAATCAGCAATTTAACGGCCCCACGGGACTCCTCAACAGACATCGGTCCTGCTCCTTCATGAAGCTCAGCATGCCATCCATCCTGCCGTTCTCAGAGCAGATTACACCCCAAAATGTTCTTTGATTGACCCAATGATCTTTATCTAGATTTTGTTTGTTTCACTGTTTTCTCATCAGCCACAAAGAATATGCTACATAAGCAAATTTAAAGAGGCAGAACAAGGAGAAAAAAAAATCTATAAAAATAGAACACAGTAGAAAACATTTGGGTCCCTGAAGACAGCACACGAGGTCACTCCGCCAAGGGCACCGCACCTTTTTATGCCTTAATGGTGTGTATGATTGTTGAAGTATACGACTTGCATATGCAATGAAAACGATTAGCCAGCCTGCGCAATGAGCTTCATTATCAGCAGATGTCACCGAGTACCCATATATGGTCGAGGCAGCCCACACTTCTAATTTCATGTCAGAAGTTCTCAAGTAGGACCAATACTAAAGTTCAACAATAGCAAAAATAACAATAAAACACATGAACATATGTTAGAGGAGCGAGAGAGAGAGAGAGAGAGAGAGTTAGGAGCCTGCGCTGATACAGCGTATTGCTGCACCCACCACATGACAAACCAACTCAGGATCCCAGATTAGGACCTGAGTGTAGCCATGCAGTGGGTGACACCTCAGTACCACACTAGTTCAGACGCAATGAAACAGGGTGATGCCAATTCTGTCACCAATCCCCAGGTTTTTCCCTGCAGGTTGGAGGGGCTTCATGCAGGGCTGGATGCAGATTAACGTCATACTCAGGACAGAGCAACCACAGGTTAAGGGCCTTGCTGAAGGGCCCAACGAAGTGGAGTCCCTTTTGGGATTTACGCGATTACCAGTGCAGATCCCTAACCTCAGAGCCACCACTCCATCCAAACATATGTTAAAACATCAGAAGTTCTCAAATGACTACACTAATGGTGTTTATTGATAAGGTGGATGAGGCAGAGGAGAGGAGTCAGGGGAAGAACTTTGAGAACTGTCTGCTTCTTAACATCAGCAAAAATAAGGAAACACACCAATGAGCATCTGCATCCGGTCCCTATTCAAGGAGTGGATGTAGTGGTGGTCCACTACTGCAGATACTTGGGGGTCCACATCAATGATAGGTTGAACTGATCCCATAACACAGAGGATCTATAGAAGAAAGGGCAGAGAAGGCTCTTCTTCCTCAGGAGACTGCATTCCTTTAATGTGGGAAGTGATACTCTTCACATCTTCTACAACTCTAATGGCCAGTGTGGTGTGCTGGGCTGGTGATATCACTTCACGACAGGGCTACCGAAATAACAGGGCACGTTCAGTTATGGGATACACTCTGGGCACACCGGAGGTTGTGGAGTGAAGGAGTGAATGAAGACCAAACTGAGTGCCATTATGAACAACGCTGCACATCCTCTCTGTGACACACCGACACTGAGGACCTTCAGCCCATGAAGTGTGTCAAGAGATGCTAACAACAATACCTACAGGGATGAAACTGGGGGCATCTGCCCACACAAACACGAGGTGAACATGTACACTTCATACAGGGAGGACCCGGGATGTGACTCCTGGTATCTCCTTACTGCGAGGCATCATCAAAAAGTTCACTTCCTAATTTAAAACACAACCCTTTTGTACCTCATAATTCAAAAAACTCTGAATGAATTCTTCTCTGATTCTTGACTTGCGCTTGTACTGTTGTCTTGCGATTTGGCTCTGGTGGCAGAGCAGATTTCGTATTCTGATTTCCGACTACGTCTTTTCTCCCGGTTGCTTCTGGGCGGATCGCCATAGCAACCAATAATGCTAACCTCTCAAAATGGCGGCATCTGCAAACTAAACAGAATGACTTTGCGACACAAGAGTCACATGTTTCAACGGCGTACTAAGGGGCTCTATTCAATAAGGGTGCGCACAAAAAGGCGACCTCAATTGGGCGCGGCGAATAAAGGCGTTCGTAGATAATTTAGTTCAAATGGCTCTGGAATATGTGAAGAGCAACAAAGGTGCAGATATACGCGTAGTCGAAGGCTACACATTCAGAAAGGAGACAACTATCAACGGGAAACACATCTGGTAATGCACTGAATAAAGGATTGGAAAATGTTCGTCTCGCTGTCATGCCAAAAATGGATTACAGTAATCCCTCCTCGATCACAGGGGGTGCGTTCCAGACGCCCCCGCGATAGGTGAAAATCCGTGAAGTAGAAACCATATGTTTGTATGGTTATTTTTATATATTTTAAGCCCTTATAAACTCTCCCACACCGATTATAAATATTCCCCGCAGAGTTATACAGCATAATCCCTTTGTATTCTCTTAGATATTAGGTAAGATTCATTGAAATTATGTATATAAACACACTGTTTATATACAGTAAAACCTAAATATTATTTTAAAGATATCGATCGTCTCCGATATCACATGTTACAGACATTACGATAGACAGGCCACCAGCAATAAATACGTACAATGCAAGAAAAATAGTATACAGTAAAATGTGTGTACAGTGACACTAAACGTACGTACATGTACTAAGTACTGTAAGTAGAAAATTAATTATGATTACTCACCAACAATGACACGATGACTTGTCCGATAACAATGAGTTTTATTTTACTGCACAACAAAGGAGAGCGTTACAGCCCTTAATGGAGCCACTTCAGGCGATTGTGTAGCACTGCCGTTGTTCTTCAATCCAAATCCCTAAAGCAGATTCCATCCAGACGACTGCCTTATTACATCCACTTACAACTCGTTTTGCACCCTGGTTAAAAGGACACTGCGGTCGTAGATCGTATATTCCTTTCCTACTTTTTAAATAAAAAGAATCGTAGCCTTCAACAAATCCAAAATGTTTACCTTTTCGGCAATCGTTAACATCTTCCGTTTGCGCTTGGGCACGGCCCCTGAAGCAGCAGCAGGTCATTTTGGAGCCATGATGAAGGGCTTGACTAGGCACAAAGATAAACACAAAAGAGCACAACTCTTTACACAGAGAAACACGTTGATGCTGAATGAGCGAGACGAGACTTCCTGGTTAACACTTCATTCAGCAGGCAGGAACTTAACTGCGTGCTCTGATTGGTTAGCTTCTCACTCAGGAGAACTTAACTGCGTGCTCTGATTGGTTAGCTTCTCAGTCATCCGCCAATAGCGTCCCTTGTATGAAATCAACTGGGCAAACCAACTGAGGAAGCATGTATAGGAAGTAAAAAGACACATTGTCTGCAGAACCCGCGAAGCAGCGAAAAACCTGCGTCATATATTTAGTTATGCTTTCCATATAAAATCCCGCGATAGACAAAGTCAAAGCGCGATATAGCGAGGGATTACTGTATTCGTCAAGAGACCATCTACGCACAACCATGTTCCAGATGTGGCGAAGATCGAAATTGGAGGTTTTAATATTCTTGCTTTCGCCTTTTTTTATACGTTCAATCATTGCCTTCATCTAATACATTTTCTGTAATAATTTTGTTGCGTTTGCCTTTATCCGCTGCGCCCAATTGAGGTCGCCCTTTTGAAGGATACCGTACTAAGGTGGGTGCGGCCCACACCGGGTACCAGCTCTGAGGGGGTGAGAGAAAATTGCCGGCTTTGTATTAATGCGCCTTTTTGTTACATAAAATAACATGTCAGATCATTTACATGGGCTTTAACAATCCCTAATTGCAGCCAATTGCGGGTGAACGATGTGATGCTGTAATGATTTAGTATTATTGTGTGGCGCGTGGTTGGGGGGTGTTCTGTCTCGTTTCTTTTGAACTGCGCTGGCGCTCAAGTAAACTAACAAGCGGTCCTGTGACTCATTGTCTCATCCCTGCCACAAATATATCATCGGCCCAAGTCGTTCTGTGCAACGAGATGATATTTTTAACCCGAACATCATAATAATATAGTCGGCGCAACAGTGGGGTGGGTAGGTATTGTCCGCTCTAGAACCGACCATTTACTTTAGGAGAATATCTCCCTCCCCATCCCACTATCTATATATACGAGCCGGGACACACGACGAAATCATGTGTCACAATTCTGGTTAACTGGCGATTTGGCGTAAGTTTTGGTGACAAATCAGAGGCCAAGAAGGGACAGTATTGGGAAATTATCATTGCCGTTCACTTGATTTGGCTCGTTATTGCCTTTATTTTATGTCGCCAAGTCGGTATTTTTAAACGTATTTTTTTCGACACTTTTTCCTTGAAATTCATGTCGGAAATCTATGGTAACTTAAACGTGTGCATAATTTATTGATGCAATTTCAAAATTTGCAGAACAAAAAGTTAGAAAGAAGAGATTCTAAGTATCGTGTTAACGTGCAGTTTGTTGGATTAGTGCCTAGAGAACGAAACTTGTAAACAATTGAGTGTTCATTAAATTGTATTATAATAATAATAATAAAGTTATGCACTAGGTACTATCACTATGAAAAAAGATTTCTTACATTGTACATTAAACTGGCTTATTAATAAAAAGGCATTTTACTTTTTTTTATTCATAAAAAAATGTTTACAAAATAAATAACATTATGCCCTCTTTACTTAACCCATTGAATAAAAAAATTGCTTTCTCAATAAATTTCATTTTATATTTTGGTGGACATCTGGGTGACAAGTTTAAACTCCGCACCGGGTGCCACCAGAACTTGCTACGCCACTGCTTCTTTGCCAGGCCCGCCGCCGGTGGGGGACAAACGGGACTCTGGTCCGGGGCGATAACAGAAGGGGGCCCCTTCACGCTTCATTTTTTTTTTTGTATATACGTATTTGAAGGTTTTGGCATCGCGGGACCCGGGGGGAGGCAGAGGGGCCCACACGTACACGTTGTCTGGGGCCCAAATATTTCTGGCGGCGGGCCTGTCACGGTGTCCCCCATAATGTTTGGGACAAAGACTCATTTCTCTTTCAACTCTACAGTTTAAAATTACAAAGCAAACGATTCTGATGTCACGGGTAAAGTGCACATCGCAGACTTTCACGTAAGGGGATGTGCCGACATTTCCAGTCACAAAACACCTTTTTCTACACACCCCCCTTTTCCAGGGCACCATAAAGTTTAGTGTCACAGGTATTCATAAGACCCCTCAGCCTGCTTCTACCCTTTGGAGTGTCTGTAGTCGCCATTGTTCAACATGAGGATAAGAGCTGTGCCAGTGAAAGACAAAGAAGCCATCATGAGGCTGAAAACCGCGAATAAAACCATCACAGCCATCAGTAAAACCTGTGGATGAAACACAGAGGGGGACACACTGCAAGATGGACACCACAAAAAACAGGATGGCAGTTTGTGACAAAGGACGGCAAAGAGCCTGCAGAATTCTGGGAAAAGGTCTTGTGGACCGACGAGACAAAGATGAACCTCATCATGGTGAGTGATGACGAGAAGGAACTGTCTGAGATCCAAAGCAGACCACCTCATCTGTTAAACATGGCGGTGCAGGGGGTGTTATGGCTGGCACAGATTCTGGCACACTTCTCTTCATTGATGACGGAACTTCTGATGGCACAATGAATTCTGAGGTGTGGAGAAACATCTGATCTGCTCAAGTTCAGTACAGCACTTCATCCTACAATAAGATGATGAGCCAAACACACTGCTGAGGCAACATGGGGGTTTATCAAAGGTAAAAAAAAAAAATGGAGAATTCTGGAATGGCCAAGCCAGTCACCTGATTTCAATCCAACTGAGCAGGCCTTCCATATGCTGAAGAGAAAACCTAAGGGGACAAGCCCCCCGAAACAAGCAGGAGCTGAAGGATGGCTGCACGTGTGGCTTGGCAGAGCATCACCAGAGAAGACCCTCCACACCTGCTGATGTCTGTGAATGGCAAACGTCAAGCAGTCATTGCATGCTGGGATATGCGATAAAGTCCTAAATGTGACAACGGCTATGTTACCCGACCTGCCATTATGGTGCCCTGAAGTGGGGGGAGGCATGTGGGTAAGTGAGGTGTGACCGAAATGTCTGCAAATCCCTTTAAATGAAAGTCTGCAACATGCACTTTAATCACAACATCTGAGTTGTCTGATTTGGAATTTTAAACTGTGGAGCAAGGGGGGGAAATCGAAGATTTGTCCCAAACGTTGTGGAGGGCACTGATGGGTAAAAACTGATTCTGCAAACCTCAAAATAGCTGCCCACTTTGCTCAAATCATTTCAGCAAATCTCTTAAACATTTCTTGAACACCCATCCATCCATTATCCCACCCGCTATATTCTAATTATAGGGTCACGGGGGTCTGCTGGAGCCAATCCCAGCCAACACAGGGCGCAAGGCAGGAAACAAACTCCGGGCAGTGCACACACACTAGGGACAATGTAGAATCACCAATGATTTAACCTGCATGTCTTTGGACTGTGAGCGGAAACCCACGCAGACACGGGGAGAACATGCAAACTCCACGCAGGGAGGACCCGGGAAGTGAACACCCAGGACTCCTTACTGCGAGGCATCAGCACTTTCCACTGCGCCACCGTGCCGCCCCATTTCATGAACACCACCAATCATATTTATATATGTCTGGCACCACGGGGGGTTCTCGGTCAGACGTCATGCTAGAGGCTGTCAGCCAAAGGGGCGAGTTTGCGATATTTTTAGAAGCGTGAAACTGTGCTGGAAAGCGGTGATGGGAGTTCCTTTCATCCCCTGCAATTTTTTTGCAGCCACATCGTCAGTAAGTGTAGTCGGCAAGTTTGGCATCCCAAATTCACCAATTAAAAATTAGTCGGAACGAAAACCTGAAGCCACAGTGGGCTCATCAGACTGAACTTTAGAAACAATCGGTGTAGGGGACCGCCGACTCGGTCTCAAACGGCCCTCCATGGACGTCACACTCGCCGACTTTGTACTGATGTTTAGGTTTACTCACAAATTCCCCCTCTCTCACTAGGCACCCCCTGGGGCTTGGACCGGAGTACATGTAGTTATTTTCAAAGCCCACCTTGCCCCACTCCTTTGTGGCTGCCCCTCAGATATGCCGGACCAGCTCGCCCCTTGTCCCTGCATGGCTGTTTTGAGGTATTCCGCTGGCCCGTATTGTATTACGCTATTTGCTTTTCCGATGGCGATGTTTCCTCCAAGCTCCCGCTGCTCATTACAGAATGCGTTTCAAATAACATTTCTGCTTGTAACAATCAGTTGGTGGTCTTTGCATGAGTTTGTTGCTCCCAAACCGCACATTAAGCTGCACAAAGAACTTGCCTGTTTGCCATTAGAGCAGGGTGCACACACGCTAGATGGTCGCTGCCAGCTGTCCAATTGCGCTATTGTTTCCTTGAAATCCGCAGCCTCTGCTTGACGTTTCATGTGCTTTACATCTCAATGCTGCAGGGTCACTAATCCTGGAAGTTGTTGTTGCATTTTAATGGATCTTACAGAATGTTGCCGTATCAGTGCCAGCTCGCGCCATCTGCAGAATGGGCAAGTGGAGTTTTAAACCCGAGGTGCGCAAAGCTCAGTACAGGTCCCACCTATGAGAGACGCTTTTGGAAGACAAATGGCATTTCTTAGAGAATTCCAAGTTCGTCAAATCACCTCCTCACCCCACCTTTACACCTGGCAGCAGCAAGGGGCAGGTGTCTGAATTGTGCCCACGTGTCATTCAGAGTACATTGACACCTGGCGTTAAGATGCAGCACCGTGTGGGTTTAACGTAAGTTGTGTGCGCATGTGTGTCAATTCTGGGGCTCTGACCAGGGAGGAATCCATTTGTGGCCTCACGTTCACCTTGCGATTTAAAAAGCTCGTCTTCATTAAACAACTCGTCTCCCGGAGGACGACTTCATTGAAATTTCGCACACTACCTCTTCGAGGAAATCTGTCAGTTTTCATTGAGATATCGCAAATTAAACTTTTCAGATTTCAAAGCCTCCGTTACTAAATTGTTAAGAGGACTACGGAGGATTTATTTCTTCTTTTCTTTTACTTTATTAGAATTGTTGTATGGCTTAACTGTTAGTGGACTCCTATTTAACTTGAAAGCAGCTTCTCTAAACCTAGAAAGAGGAACTGCGAATAAAGACAGGAGGGGCTTGGGGGGGTTAGGGTTACCAAGTAACTTAAAAATTCTATCCATCTATCTATTAAATAATGCCTTTCACGTCTTTTATATGGTGCCTTTCATGTCAATATATTATATAGTGCCTTTCACATCTAGCCATTTATTACGGTATATAGTGCCTTTCATATGTATTTATCAATCTCTTACACAGTGCCTTTCAGATCCAGCATATAGTGTCTTTCATATTTATCTATCCTTCTATCTATTATATAGTGTCTTTTCATATCTACCTACTATATAGTGCCTTTGAGATTTGTCTCTCCATCTATTATATAGTGCTTTTCATATCTATCTATTGACTTTAAAATTCTGCTTATCTATATATATAATTCACTAAGGCAAGACACCCATGGAAAGCACGCAGGAAGGGGCGTGGATTCACTAAGCCGCCGACAAGTGAGACACCTATGGCGCACGCAGGAAGGAGCCACGCCACCAACTCCAAGACCATTGGATACGACGACAACTCGCAGGGCCACGCCCACCAACTTGGACGTGACGACACAGAAAAAATGCTGTCATTTATATTCGTCTGTCGTAGAGGTCACATGCAGTGCAGGTCAGGTTAATGTCACGTACCTCCGAGCTACGTTGACTGTTCATAGTGGCGTGTTTCTCGCGGAGGTGAATCGCCATATGCAGCGTGTGAAACGGTTTTGAGGGTATCCCATGGGATCCTTAAAACAATCCTTTACAACTGAGGTTAAAGCACAATGAAGTAACCAGTCTTTAAAAAAATTGAGTTTTCGGTTACGACGCACGACCGCATGCACCATATCAAACTGTTTTACACGCTACATACAGCTATTCGCATCCGCGACAAACATGCGTCTTCTTAGATACTCCTGCAGGAACACGGAAGACGTTTTCCTGCCCACCAACACTCCTTTTTCACCGGCCGGCGTCTACCCTTGCTCTCTAGGCATTCACACTGCCTACCCATGTGCCCGGACGCAAAAACTCAACAACCACCCAGTTAGTCCCTTTCGTCTGTGGTAAGAGTCCGCATGCACGTCTGAGCCACGCGGTGTTTGTTATGCCGCGGGTTCACTATTGAGTTGTATTCTGCTCTCTCCAGAGTTCCATCTTTTCATTCACTTTCTGTTGTATTCTCACACCAACCCGTTTTAGACAACCGTGTCTTTCCAGAATCAATAATTATGCATGAGATTGAGCGTGTGTCTACCCGGCGCAGAGAGGCGTGGGTAAGCCGTTGAGCCCCATTCGGGCTGCAAACCGTGGAATTCCCACTCAGTGCGACTCATACGCTCTCACTGATTACGTTCCTACCCTTTGTGCACACCCACCTCCCACCTCGCTACTACCGTGGTCGGCTGTCTTGGTGAGTTATATATAGAAAAGCAGCCAAAACCGCACAGAGCAATGAAAAGTCTACGTGAGTCACAGGTGCATCTGGACTGTGTAAAGACGACAACGACTCGAGTGACGAGTTAGAGGTGGGCACTTGAGCGGGCAGTGCATACTGACGTCCTTTTCCTCTCTCCCGTTCCACACTACATGCCGTGCACCCCCATCCCTCCGTCTGGCAGGAGAAGGCGCGATGGCGGTCCGCCAGTTTTCAGTCACGGACGATTGTGTGTCGGTTCGTTCCGTGCATTGTTACAGTGTTGCTTTTCTTGCTGATTTATTACATTACCGATTTTTCAAATGTTCATTTTCTCCCTGTGCTTAAAAATCATTAAAAAACCGGCCTGATTATGTGGCGTATGGTATGCCGCAGGTTGGCTAGTATGTTTATAAAGCCTTAAATAATCTGCTCCATCTTATATATCGGAATGTCTGACACCTTATATTCCAAATCGTAACCTCAGATCTTCAAATGAGTGTCTCCTTAGAATTCCAAAAGCTAAACTTAAAAGAAGTGGTGAGGCGGGTGGCCTTCTGCTGTTATGCACCTAAAATCTGGAATAGCCTGCCAATAGGAATTCACCAGGCTAATACGGTGGAGCTCTTTAAAACACTGCTGAAAACACATTACTGTAACATGGCCTTTTTATAACTTCACTTTAACTTAATCCTGATACTCTGTATGTTCAATTCATCACAATAACTATTCACAGTGGCTCCAAAATCCGTACTGACCCCAACTCTCTCTTCTGTTTCTTTTTCCGGTTTCTTTGTGGTAGCGGCCTGCGCCACCACCACCTACTCAAAGCTTCATGATACTCCAACATTGATGGACTGAAAGCCAGAAGTCTACATGACCATCATCATCAAGTCCTTCCATGAGAACCCTGAATACAAAGAGGACTGTTTGATTTATGTGAGGTAAAATGCCAAGAGGGGACTGGGTGGTCTCGTGGCCCCTGCAGATTTTATTTTTTTCTTCAGCCGTCTGGAGTTTTTTTTTGTTTTTTCTGTCCTCCCTGGCCATCGGACCTTACTCTTATTCTATGTTAATTAACATTGACTTATTTTATTGTCTTAATGTGTTTTTTATTTTTCTATTCTTCATTATGTAAAGCACTTTGAGCTCCATTTTTTTGTAAGAAAATGTGCTATATAAATAAATGTTGTTGTTGTTGTTATCTATCTACCTATCATATAGAGTGCCTTTTATGTCTATCTATCTATTATATAATGCCCTTCACATCTATCTATTACTGTATATAGTGCCTTTCATATCTATTTATCTATAATACAGTGTCTTTCAGATCCAGCATATAATGTCTTTCATATTTATCTATCATTCTATCTGTTATATAGCGTCTTTTCATATCTACCTATGAATTTGTGCCTTTGAGATTTGTCTATCCATCTAATATAGTGCCTTTCAGATCTATCTATTATACAGTGCCCTTCAGATCTATTTATTACTGTATATAGTGCCTTTCATTTATATCTATTATATAGTGCCTTTCAAATCTATCTATCATATAGTGCCTTTCATATTTATCTATCTATCTATCATATAGTGCCTTTCATATCTATTTTATACAGTGCCCTTCAGATCTGTCTATTATATAGTGCCATTCATATCTATCTCTGTCTCTGTCTATCTAAATGCTGAGATGATTCCTTCTCCTGGCTGAAATAATTTGTCTCAATATTTCAGAAATCACCAGACTTACATTGTTGAGCTGAACAATCAGTGCTAAACTCTGCAACACAATCTGTAGAGCAGCAGGGTAATATGTTAAAAGTAACACACGTTATGTAATCTAATTACATTTTAAAAGCAACAAATAACCTAACACATTCATTATTTAATGAAGTAAAACACATTCGTTATTCTTCTTCCAGCAGCACTGTGTGCAAGGCAAGACACACGCGGATTGGCATGTAGTTCATGGCAGGGCTCAATCCAGTAACAGAGATGTAAAGATAAATTGTCAGTTTGACTGAACATCTATTTCCTTAATTAAATTATTGATTGATTGATTGGCTGTATTATTTGGTAAGTAAGCCATATTTTTTGGATTGCTATTACGTTTAGTACATTACAAACAACTCGCATAATCTTTCTTTCAGGTAACAAAGGGCACACAACAAGAGAGAGGAGATGTAATAAAAGGCTCTCCCGCACACAGTCGGTGATGTAGAGAGCAGCACGATAAGGAAACTTAGCAAAGATGTCCAAAATTGCATCAATCTTGAGCTCAAGGGCTCAGAAACCATAGGCAATACCATCCAGAGCAGAGAGGGGGTGCTGTCAATAACTCCATCTCCTTTTCCCTCTGGAATTCCGAGGATTATGACGTGGACGATGAGTGTCCTTGTCTCCTCTTCCACCCATAACGCCCTGCCCCTTCAGCACTACAAAGATCAATGAAGCCACCAGAGTGTTTTTTGAGCACCAACATCTGAGGAAGACATGAGCTCCTCAGGGCCTTCTTTCTTTTCGTGGCTGCATGCTGATTCCTTTTTTTGCACCCTGATGTGCATTTTCTTTTAACCGTTTCAAGTTCACCTTATTAAATGAGGTTACCGATTGGCACCCCAGCCCTTTATTGACTAATGGGTCTTTGTTAAATCTTACAGTGGTGTAGTCGGCAGGATTCTTGGAACTCAAAATATGGCACAAGCGCCAGAGTTTTCAGAGTGGGTTGTGTAACACCCAGGACAAGGAGCAGCCCTGTTGATTTCTAAAACCCCCACATAAAACAAACATGACAAGACCATAAGGAGGTACCTGCTGCCAGTCCTGCGGATACCATGAGGGTGGGCAGTCGAAGCGATTGCAGGCCTGCACCATGGCAGGCTTAGAGTGTCTGCACTTGTCTTCACTCACGACCACCGTCTCATTGTTCTCCCTGGACAAGAGGTGCGTACAGACCACGTCGCGGGTCTGCAGGCCTACTCCACAGGTGGCGGAACAGGAACTCCACTTCCCAGCTTCCCACCTATCAGAGAGACAGAAAATATGGAGAGGTGGATTTAGAATGTCGAGCTGTCTGTGGAACAAGAGGAGAAAGGAGAAACATGTCATGAGTGGACTGAAGTGCTCAGACTGCCACCCACTGTAACTCGTCTGGCGGGGCCAGACGCCATTCTCAAACATGAATACTGTTCACTGTGACCTGAATTTGAAATCATATATTAATCAGATCACTAGGACAGCATTTTTTCACTTAAGAAATATAACAAAAGTTAGACCTCTTATAACACTGAAAGATGCTGAGAAATTAATTCACGCTTTTGTTTTCAGTCGACTAGATTACTGTAACGTACTCCTCTCAGGACCACCCAATAAAGACATCAATCAGTGACAAAGAGTGCAGAATGCAGCTGCTAGAATCCTAACTAGGAAAAGAAAATCCAAACACATCACCCCAGTCCTAGCGTCACTACACTGGTTACCTGTGTCATTTAGAATTGACTTTAAAATACTGCTTATGGTTTACAAAGCCTTCAATAATCTGCTGCATCTTATATATCAGAGTGTCTGACATCTTATATTCTAAATCGTAACCTTAGATCTTCAAATGAGGGTCTGCTTAAAATTCCAAGAGCAAAACTTCAAAGAAGTGGTGAGGCGGGCAGGCGGCCTTCTGCTGTCATGCACCTCAAATCTGGAATAGCCTGCCAATAGGAATTCACCAGGCTGATACGGCGGAGCTCTTTAAAAAACAGCTAAAAACTCATTACTGTAACATGGCCTTCTCATAGCTTTATTTTAATTTAATCCTGATGCTCTGTATGTTCAATTCATTATCATTACTATTCATGGTGGCTCCAAAATCCGTACTGACCCCTACTCTCTCTTCTGTTCTTTTTCTGGTTTTCTGCAGCACCACACCTGATCAAAGCACCGTGATGTCCCTCCAGTGATGGATTAAAAGCCAGAAGTCCACATGACCGTCATCATCAAGTCCTTCCATGTGAACCTTGGATAGAATGAGGACTGATCCTTTATGTGAGGTAGAATGCCCAGAGGGGGCTGGGTGGTCTCATGGCCTGGAACTCCTGCAGATTTTATTTTTTCTCCGGCTGTCTGGAGTTTTTCTTGTTTTTTTCTGTCCTCCCTGGCCATCGGACCTTACTTTTATTCTGTTAATCAGTGTTCTCTGATTTTAAATCTTACTTTGCCTTTTTTCTCTTTCTTCATCAAGTAAAGCACTTTGAGCTCCACTATTTGTTTGAAAACGTGATATAGAAATAAAGGTTGTTGTGGATGAATACACATCTGGGGGCAACCCGTTAAAGTTTGCAGCGAAAAACGGCAAAATCCTGCACTGCCAAGGCTCTGTACTTCTTCATCAAACAGCTGGACCCCAATTCATCCACACTGTGAAGGGGCTTCGGGGAGAGGGCAAAAGAAACTCAACAAAAGACTCCACGACCGCAGGGTTTGAAGTCCAAAGTCAAACCCTAACTCTAACCCAGGTCAATAAATACACACAAAAATATACAAATTACGTAAAACAAACATCAATGCAAATACAAACCGGATTCCAAAAAAGTTGGGACACTATACAAATCGTTAATAAAAACTGAATGCAATGATGTGGAGGTGCCAACTTCTAATATTTTATTCAGAATAGAACATAAATCACGGAACAAAAGTTTAAACTGAGAAAATGTATCATTTTAAGGGAAAAATATGTTGATTCAGAATTTCATGGTGTCAACAAATCCCAAAAAAGTTGGGACAAGGCCATTTTCACCACTGTGTGGCATCTCCCCTTCTTCTTACAACACTCAACAGACGTCTGGGGACCGAGGAGACCAGTTTCTCAAGTTTAGAAATAGGAATGCTCTCCCATTCTTGTCTAATACAGGCCTCTAACTGTTCAATCGTCTTGGGCCTTCTTTGTCGCACCTTCCTCTTTATGATGCGCCAAATGTTCTCTATAGGTGAAAGATCTGGACTGCAGACTGGCCATTTCAGTACCCGGATCCTTCTCCTACGCAGCCATGATGTTGTGATTGATGCAGAATGTGGTCTGGCATTATCTTGTTGAAAAATGCAGGGTCTTCCCTGAAAGAGATGACGTCTGGATGGGAGCATATGTTGTTCTAGAACCTGAATATATTTTTCTGCATTGATGGTGCCTTTCCAGACATGCAAGCTGCCCATGCCACACGCACTCATGCAACCCCATACCATCAGAGATGCAGGCTTCTGAACTGAGCGTTGATAACAACTTGGGTTGTCCTTGTCCTCTTTGGTCCGGATGACATGGCGTCCCAGATTTCCAAAAGAACTTGAATCGTGACTCGCCTGACCACAGAACAGTCTTCCATTTTGCCACACTCCATTTTAAATGATCCCTGGCCCAGTGACAACGCCTGAGCTTGTGGATCTTGCTTAGAAATGGCTTCTTCTTTGCACTGTAGAGTTTCAGCTGGCAACGGCGGATGGCACGGTGGATTGTGTTCACTGACAATGGTTTCTGGAAGTATTCCTGAGCCCATTCTGTGATTTCCTTTACAGTAGCATTCCTGTTTGTGGTGCAGTGTCGTTTAAGGGCCCGGAGATCACGGGCATCCAGTATGGTTTTACGGCCTTGACCCTTACGCACAGAGATTGTTCCAGATTCTCTGAATCTTCGGATGATGTTATGCACAGTTGATGATGATAGATGCAAAGTCTTTGCAATTTTTCGCTGGGTAACACCTTTCTGATATTGCTCCACTATCTTTCTGCGCAACATTGTGGGAATTGGTGATCCTCTACCCATCTTGGCTTCTGAGAGACACTGCCACTCTGAGAAGCTCTTTTTATACCCAATCATGTTGCCAGTTGACCTAATTAGTGTTTAATGGTCTTCCAGCTCTTCGTTATGCTCAAATTTACCTTTTCCAGCCTCTTATTGCTACTTGTCCCAACTTTTTTGGGATTTGTTGACACCGTGAAATTTTGAATCAACATATTTTTCCTTTAAAATGATACATTTACTCGGATTAAACGTTTGATCTGTCATCTACGTTCTATTACAAATAAAATATTGACATTTGCCATCTCCACATCATTGCATTCAGTTTTTATTCACAATTTGTTTAGTGTCCCAACTTTTTTGGAATCCGGTTTGTAAATATATACTGCTCAAAAAAATAAAGGACCCCTTTATAATGAGAGTAGAGCATCAAATCACTGACACTTGTGGGCTATTGATCTGGTCAGTGAAGTAGCAGAGGGGCTTGTTCATCAATTTCAGTTACTTTGGTGCACTAGAGGGGAAACAATGAGAGAGACGACCCCCAAAACAGGAGTGAATGGTTTAACTGGTGGAGAGAGGCCACTGACATTTTCCCTCCTCATCTGTTCTGTCACTCGTTTTACATTTCTCTACAGTCAGTGTCACTACTGGTAGCATGAGGTGAACAATACCTGGACCCTACAGAGGTGGCACAGGTAGTCCAGCTTCTCCAGGATGGCACAGCAATACGTGGCATTGCCAGAAAGTTTGCTGTGTCTCCCAGCACAGTCTCAAGGGCATGGAGGAGATTTTAGGAGACAGCCAGGAAGTTCCTCTAGGAGAGCTGGACAGGGCCCCTCGTAGAAGGTCCTTAACCCATCAGCAGGACCCACCGGTATCTGCTCCTTTGGGGAAGGAGGAACAGGATGAGCACTGGCAGAGACTACAAAATGACCTCCAGCAGTCAGGCAGGCAGGCCACTGGTGTGAAGGTCTCTCACCAAACAATCAGAAACAGACTTCATGAGGGTGGCCTGAGGGCCCAGCGTTCTCTAGTGGGCACCGTAGAGCTCAATTGGCACTTGCCATAGAATACCAGAATTGGAAGGTCCACCGCTGATGCTCTGTGCTTTTCACAGATGAGAGCACATGTGACAGACGTGAAAGGGTCTGGAGAAGCCGTGGAGAACGTTTATGCTGCCTGTAACATCATTCAGCATGAGCAGTTTGGTGGTGGGTCAGTGATGGTCTGGGGAGGCATATCAATGGAGGGATGCACAGACCTCTACAGGCTAGACAATGACACCTTGACTGCCATTAGGTATCAGAGTGAACTCCTCTGACCCATTGTTAGACCCTATGCTGGTTCCTCCTGGTGCACGACAATGCCCAGCCTCATGTGGCGAGAGGATGAAGGAATTGATACCATTGACTGGCCCCCACCTCGCTCAATCGCCTGACCTCAATCCAATAGACCACCTCTGGGTGGGACATTATGTTTGGGTCCATCCGACACCTCAGACTGTCCATGAACTCAGTGATGCTTTGGTCCAGATCTGGGAGGAGATCCCTCAGGACACCATCCGTCATCTCATTAGGACGTTGTCAGCCTTGGAGGGGAGTTCATACAAACTACTGAATACAATTTGGAGCTGCTGAAAAGAAATTTCGGCCAAATGGACTCACCTGCCTGCCACATCATTTTTTCCCTTTGATTTTCAGGGTGTCTTTGAATTCAGCCCACTGTAGGTTGATCCATCATTTCGTTCCTCACACATCACCATATCAGTCAATAGCAGTAGAGAGAGCCAGCAGGATTTTTTTCCCCACTGAGATATGATGTGTTTTCAAAGTGTTCCTTTAATTTTTTTGAGCAGTTATATATAAACATATATATATATATATATTATATATATATATATATATATATATATATATAGATAGATAGATAGATAGATAGATAGACACACACACACACAGGGTGGTCCAGATCTAATTATGCAATTATGAAAACTGTTTGACTGACAACCATCTCTCCGCCATTTTGGAATGCAGCGCAGGTGCTGCCATCTATCGGCAACAAAAGGAATTTTTTGTGAATTCTCTATATAATAAGATCTGGACCAGCCAGTATGTATGTGTATATATATATATATATATATATATATATATATATATATATATATATATATATATATATATATATATATATATATATATACTGTGTGTATATATATATATATATATATATATATATATATATATATATATATATATATAGTATCTCACACAAAACTGAGTACACCCTCATATTTCTAAATATTTTAGGATATCTTTTCATGTCAATGTCAAGTGGTCCGTGTACAGTTTGTATAACAGTGTAAGTTTGCTGCCCCCTCAAAATAATTCAACACACAGCCATTAATGTCTAAACTGCTGGCAACAAAAGTGAGTGAGTGTTGTCCCATGAAAAGATATAATAAAATATTTACAGAAATGTGAGGGGTGTACTTTTGTGAGATACTGTATATATATATATATATATATATATATATATATATATATATATATATATATGTATATGTATATATAGTTCAGTTGTGGCACCGATTTATTTGTGCAAATCCGAGAGAGAGGCTGCAGGTCGGGTGAAGCCAGGTGGGCCCTCCTCGTTCACACGCCAGCCTCAGTTTGAGTCACTTTACCTCTCGCCATGTGTTGGAGTGTAACTTGCCTCCACTGAGCTAGCGATGCCCGTTTGTTCAGCATACTTTATCATCTACTGATTGTTAAGGAGTAACGTTTGATGTTTTTGAGAGAGAGAGATCGAGAAGGGTCTAAACTCAGCCTGCAATGCCTACGATAGGGCAGGGAATGCCCACAACACCAGTCACGAAACGCCCTTTGAATCCAATAATCCTCCCACAAGAGTAATCTTAACGTCATGTAACCCTAATGTTTAACAGTTTAATGCGGTGGGTGTTACGTGACTGACGTTGAGGGCGTTTCGTGATGTTGGCGCATTACAATGGCTGACCTCATAGGTATTGTGGTCTGCTATTACACTGTTGGAGAGGTCAGAGCTACGTGTGTTTTAGAGGGTACCTGATGGTTGGCAGAGATATCACAGCCAAGTGCTCTTCTCTCCGCGCGGGGGCAGCTCTCCCGTCAGAGCTGAACACAATCAGGTACAGTGCCAATATTGGACGTCGGCGCGTACCTGCCTTCCGCTTGGCCAGAATTCCATTTGTTTTATTGATTTTTAAAGTCTGTCCTGTTTCACTACTACGTGGGCTGAGCCGCAGTGGACAGCTAGCTAGTCAATGATATAAAATCAGACACAACAGACCAGAAATATGAGTTTGAACTCCAGCCAGGGGGGGTGGAATGAAATGCCGGCTGAAATGTGTCACCAATATTGTGGTCAAACGTTTACAGCAAAAAGTCCAAGCCAGGAAATGTTAGGATGGGGAAAACTTTCAGAAAAAGCGATCTGAGAATGAAGAATAAGGAAAGAACTTCCTAGATGACCTTTTATCCTGCCATGTCATTACTTGAAAATTGCAAAAGCTACGAGGACACGAGACACGAGGAATATGTGAAGATATGTGAAGTAAGCAATTTGAGCTAAATTTTTTTCTATGAAAATGTGCTATATAAATAAATGTTGTTGTTATTGTAACGAAGGGAACCCAACGTGGCAACGACCGTGAAACATACAAAAATCGCAAATCATCTGGTCCAAAATGTTGGATAACTTTTTAAAACGATTGAAATAACAACAAATGTTCAGACCCCGTGGGATTGAACTTTTTTTCATAAAGAATTAAAACGGAAACCAAAACCCTAACACTTCCACTCCAAGTACACACCTGTAAGGGATCCACAAACAAAACACAATGGGACATAATAAGACAAGCATGGACACGCAGAAACTAAATAATACATAAAACTAATAAAATATACATAATACAAATGTCATGTGGTTTTTAAATCGCTTAACCCACACCGGGGTAGCGTGGTGGTCCTGATGGAGCCATCCCTGTTAGCATAGGGTGCAAGGCAGGAACAAACCCTGGACTGGACACCAGTGCACCGCGGGGCAGACAGACTCTCTCTCTCACACACACACACACACACACACACACACACACACACACACACACTCGGGCCGATGTAGCATCACCAGGTCACCTAACCTTCATGTCTTTGGACTGTGGGAGGAAACCCAGGCAGACATGGAGAGAACACGCAAACTCCACACAGGAAGGACTCCTTATTCGAATCCCGTAAATGCCAATAGGGACTCTGCTCGGCTGGGCTCTTAATCTGCAATTGCTGAGTGCTTTGAGTAGTGAGAAAAGCAAAACGCAAAAAATTATTATCATTATTATTGAGGCAGCAGCACTACGACTGCGCCACCGTGCTGCCCCACATAATACAAACAGTACACATAAATCACAATATTAAACATGAACAAAAGACATCATAAAGGAGTGTGAATACCAGACAGGGAAGCAATGCGGGCTGAAACATCACAGAGAAGTTGGGCCAGCTTAGCTATTAGCTAAACCAATGAGCCTGAGCAACTGAGTTGTGTCCTTTTGTTTGTCAAAATTTCTGTTGTTCTGATAGCACGGCAAAGAAAAATAAATCATTAATGCATTTGTCGTACAGCTAAATACCTTTTCATCACCAAAGTCGTCCACAGCTCATAGGCAGACCCAAATAATAATGTGGTAAATACAAATTCACAAAGATCTAAAGCAAGAAAAGATATAAAGCCCACCAAAATGATGGTAAGCATAAACAAAAGAAGCTTAAGAACTGGGAAGAACTGGACTGGATGACATGTATTCTTCTATGGCTGCGCCTCTATAAAATGAGACACTAAAATGAATCTCACAACAAGTTGGCGCCTCTGGTTCCCAGGATGGACTTGGTGGCTTTTTTTCTGCACTGCCGTCTCCAGAGAAAGTTCAGATCTTTTTTAGAAATATTCCGTGCCACGCATGCGTGTCTGGGGACCAACTTTACTGGCTCTGGTAAGGTAAGCAGTTCCACCCCGGGACAAGAGGTGGCACAGACGCTAACATTTTCTTCAACTGTCTCCACTGCAGGCAAGAAAAGATGTCTTCTTGGAAGGACACTTGACCCCGCCCCACCACCACCCAGAGAAAGCTCCACCCTGCCCCGCCACTCAAAGAAAACCCCGCCTATCACCCAGAGAAAGTCCTGGGTGCCACCCAGGATTGTCCTATCCTGCCACCCAGAATAAGCCCCGCCCCTTCCTGTTTCAGCCCTACAAAGCTGTCCTGTGCCTGGAAGGTGACATCGGAGACCTGACGGACACATTTCAGAGCTCCTGACCTCACGCCCTTGTGATTTGATTAACGTTTTTCTTTTTTTGACTTGTTTTTCATCTTTCTTTTCGGTTGGTGTTAAGAGGGCTTACCACGGTGGTATCCCAACCTTTCCTTGTCATTTCGTGTTGCCTGCTTTCCTGGGCACCATTACATCAGTCATTGCCTCGTAATCCCATCGGTGTGCACCCCCCCTTCTTCTTCTGCTCTCCAAACCTTCAGAGCACCATGAAGTACAAAGAGAATCTGCCTGATTCTCCTTTGCTCATTGGAGTATTTTTTAGGCCCCTTATCATGACAATCTGTTCTAAAGACTCTACAGAATTTCTCATCAGTTACTCAAAAGAGGTCTTAAACCATCCTCGACTTAAAGCACATATTGTGTTAGTTCAGATTTTTCCCAGGCATCCCTCTTATAATTAAGGAAAGCTGGATTCCCTGGAAAAGGTCCCCAATCTCCACTGCTGGAGACCAGAGGCAGCACTACCAAGAACACAGTCCTTTCATTTTGTGCTTTCCCAGGGTTCACTGAGGGCCATCTGGCCCGAGTGCAACTCCACATTACAGACCTCCCACTGGAGCAGAGGAAGCCCACCAGTTCACTGGCTAATTGGGACATGTTTGAATGTGAGCTACATCTGGGCAATGACACATCTCTTACTTCACCAGATTGTTCCTAAAAATTGTATTCATTTTATTGCTCTTGTGCTCTACTTAAGCTTGAATTAAGGGAGCTTATCAAAGATTCAAACCCACATTGTTCAGATTGTGTTTGGTTCTTAATTTCTGAGAGATTCCTACAAATAAAATTATGGTTTGTGAGTTCCAACTGGAATGGAAGCTGCTCCCTTCCCAGGGTAGGAGGCCATAATGGAAGGACAAAGCTGGACTGGTGTCTCAACTATGATGTGTGCTGCTTCTTCTCCAGGATGGGATGCCTTCTTAGAAGGACAGCGGGTGGCTGCGTTCCCTGGGCACACAATGGCGGCGTACCACTGGTGGAACTCCCACAACAATACTTGCGTGGCAGACTGAGACTAGCAGTACCATAGGGCAGCCCAGTCAGGGGTTCTTGGGTATCACCAGGATTGGGGGGGTGGAAGATTCAGAGGAAGATTAAACCTTCTTTGAAGGGCTTCCAGCATGCAGGGCTGTGGGAACAGAAGTATCCCTGGGCCTGGCGTAAAGGAAGCCCACTTCCTTGCCAAAGCAGTCAGAGTTGGGGGGAGGCAGAGGTGACTACTTGGAAGGTATGGAAGGAGAAGAAAACATGCTGTTGTACTGTGCTGTCTGGAGTGGAGCTGGAAGCTGTGAAGATAGTGACTTAAATAAACGCATCTTGTATTTGTAGATAACGTAGATAGATAAGGTGAAAGGCACTATATGATAGATAGATAGATAGATAGATAGATAGATAGATAGATAGATAGATAGATAGATAGATAGATAGTGTGAAAGGCACTATATAATAGATAGATAGATAGATAGATAGATAGATAGATAGATAGATAGATAGATAGATAGATAGATAGATAGATAGATAATGTGAAAGGCACTATATGATAGATAGATAGATAGATAGATAGATAGATAGATAGATAGATAGATAGATAGATAGATAGATAGATAGATAGATAGATAGATAGATAGATAGATAGATAGATAGATAGATAGATATGAAGAGCATTGGCCTACTCAGACCCCATAATCAGAGACTTTGAGACAACTGGGCTCATGTTGCAGTGTGCATTTTAAAGTAACAGCTGGGACCCACTGTGCACGAATTCCTTTCATAATTTTAAAACCTTCAATCACATTCCCATCTCAATCTCCATTAGAATTAGAAGGTCCCACAGCTGAGTGAAAACCAAGCTTTGAGGTTGCTGGAGTTGCCTACACAGCTAGGAGACAGGATTGTGTCTTAAATTGAAGAAGTTTAGAACCACCAGGAGCCAAACTGAGCAATCAGGGAAGAAGGTGTTGGTAAGGAAGATGACCAAGAACTTCATGGCCAGTCTAACTAAACTCTACAGAATGTGTGTGGAGATGGGAAAAACTCCCAGAATGACAACCATCACTGCATCACTCCACTAATCTGGGCTTATGGCAGAGCAGCCCACTTGGACTTTACAAAACAGGCCCCTAAAGGACTCTCAGACTTTGAGAAAAAAAAAAAGATCCTGTGGTCTGGTGAAATCAAGATTGGCCTCAGTTCTAAGTATCCCCTCTGAAGGAAACCGGGCACTGCTGATCACCTGTGGAATTCCATTTCAATGGTGAAGCATGGAGACGGCAGCATCAGGGACTGGGAGACTAGTGAGGGTTCAGGGAAAGGGTTGAATGAAATCCTGCTCTAGAGTGCTATGGACCTCACACTGGGCTGAAGGTTCACAACACAGGAGAGGCTGAGGGACAACTCTGTGAATGTTCCTGAGAGGTCCAGCCAGAGCTTGGACTTGAACCTAAGTGTACACGTCAGGAGAGACCTGAGAGTAGCTGTGCATCGATGGTTTCCATCTAACCTCACAGAGACTGAGAAGAGCTGCATAGGAGAATGGCAGAAAATCCCCAAATCCAAGTGCGTGAAGCTCGTCACGTAAGAATACCAGGAAGACTCCAGGTCTAGAAAAGCTAAAAAAGGGGGCTTCACCAAATTACTGAGTAAAGAGTCAATGTGAGATTTCATTCCTAATAAATTTGCAAAAATGTCTGTCATTCTGGAGTACCGAGTGTTGTTTAAAGATGGAAAACATGAACTGAGATGACTAACAGCACATGAATCCACTGTAAAATTTCACCAAGCTCTTTGCAGAGCAACTTCAGAACATTCATTTGAAAAAGAGTCGATAACACGAGAGAGTGCAGTACCTGGGCGGGCAGGGCTCTGGGTGGCACGTCTTCAGCAGAGACGGGGGCCGGCGATGGCTCGTGCACAGACCTTCCTCCACAATCTGCCTCGTCTGTTGGTTCAGGCAAACCACAACCGCCTCTTGCAGGCCTGTTCAGGAAACATTCAATTAGACCCCCTTCTGTTACGAATCAGCAAGCCATTCAAACTTTTATTAACAAGAAAAAGAACATTTCCACTTTTATGAATACATTCTGAGGATTAGGTGGTTTCATCACAAACATTTACTTTCCACTTAGACCTGCAAAAAAATGGGACACTCGCCTCTGCTACAAAGTCAAAATGTCATCATTAGCATTTCGTGACGTTCAGAATTTAATCAGAATGCTTTCCTAAATTCAATTCTGTTACCCTAAACCAGCATGTTACTCTCTACCTTGTTTGCTGAGGGCACCAAAAAACTTACGGACAGCTGCTGATGTTCCTTACATTCATCCCAGGGGAAAATCCTGGCGTATTTATGGAATCAGAATCTTAAACTTTCTATTTCACCTTGGTTAAGATCCACAAGCCAAGCCAAGCCCAGGCCTTCCCACCCTGCCAGAAATTGGAATCACCCCCCCGACGGTCTGATTTCTCAACTCCACATCAGGCTTCGGCCTACTCGGGCTCTAAAATTAGAGACATTCTGGCAACTCCATTTTTAAAATTTTTATCTTTTCTTGTCAATTCATTTTTTTTTTCATTTCTGCAGATTTCTTCAAGCCAGAGTTTTATGGTTCTCCCTCAAGAGATTAAAGGGTTTTGATATTCTTGATATACACTACTCAAAAAAAAAAAAAACATGAAGGGAACACTTAAATCACACATTGGATCTCGATGAACGAAATATTCAAGTGGAAAATCTTTATTGAGTAACTAGGGGGGCTCCGCCCCCTGCTCGCTTTGCTCGCCCACCCCTCTGTTTGGTTTACCAGATATACAATTTAAAGAGATTGTTATTTTCATGGGAATTGTTACATAGGCATTATTTTCACTTTTACTTTAAAAACCATTTGTAAAAACAATACCTGTCCTTTACATCTCTTTCTCGCAGGACGTATAATGCTGCTCGCTTTGTGAAGGGGGGCGGCTGAACGCACGATAAGGAGATACCATTGGACTCTGCTGCTGGCTCACTGCCTGTTCTGCATGTCGCGTGTCGTTGTTTTAAGAGCTGGGAGCACATGATGTGTGTCTGCCAAAAGCAATCCAACAACTGCAAGGTTAGATGTCTGTGGACTTGTTTTAAATGATGGCTCACTGCCTTGTCTCGCGTGACGTTGTAAAAACAACACTCGGCACTGGGCATGGTTACATCTCTTTCTCGCAGGACGTATAGTGCTGTTCGCTTTGTGAAGGGGGGCGGCTGAACGCACGATAAGGAGATACCATTGGACTCTGCTGCTGGCGAGCTGCCTGTTCTGCATGTCGTTGTTTTAATCAAGCGGGGTCATTTTTGCTAAGTCGCTTGTAATTCGACCTCTCCAAATTAGAATCATTGCTGTTATTGAACTATCTGGAGTATAAACACATGTTTGGTCTCTTTGTAAAGGTAACATTCTCTAGTTTCACCCTTAGTAGTCAGAATCACTGTAGGTGTGACTGATCAAAAGTTATGCACATTAGAACTCACAGAAAAATGAATTTTTTTGTTCTCGCCTAAGTTTTTTTTATGAAAATAAAGGAAAATAAAGCTGCAGTAGGTAGGTGGGGACAGAAACACACTATGTACCAACAGAATAACTACTAATGACTACTCACATTTCAAATTTGAAAAGAATACCTGTAAAAATGACATTTTTACACCAGTTTTTATGTGGGCATGCCCAGGGCTTTTAGAGGGACCATTATCCACATTTTGGAACGTATGGAAAAGTGTAATAACTTTTGAATGCTTCAACCCACAGATATCAATGAGGGCTCTACTGAAAGCTTACACCTAAAGGAATCTATATCTACACACAGTGTCACTCTATTAGTTATAAAATAATAAAACAATAAAAAATACACATTTCTATGTAAAAATAGTCAATACAAGTCTTATGGGCCAAAAATATATTTATATATTTTTTTTTTACTTTTTTTGATAAAATGCACACAAACTATATACATTTCTTTTACAAACTGTTACAACACAGCTCAGCGTTTTTCCATGTGCCACTTGATGGCAGCAATCACTAGCAAGCAGAAAGCACAAGGCGTGGCACACGTCGCTCTCTGCCATTAGACGTCCCTGGGCGTTGAATACTTTCACGCGTACATGCATCTATTATTTAATCGAGCGTTATTTACGTTTATCTACTTTATTCATATTTAAAATGCGAAAAACTTGGCGAAATCACAATAAACAACCACGCACCAACTCTGCAGACTGGCACAAATGCCACCTTCGCGCAGCTCGATCGTTTGTTTACAAGTTAGTATGGCAAGTTACATATCAAAATGCTCGGCTGCTCATTGGCTGTAAGTTTTGAGTGTCAGTCACAGTGTCCAATCAAACTGGTAGATTCTACCAGGGTTTGGAGTTGTACGTCATCCTTCAGCTGTCTGTGACACTCGTTGGCTATACGAGGTGCCAGTCAACCCCAGACCCGTCGTAATTGGCCAACTTAGGTGTCGATCAGAAGCTAACACTTCCGTGTTTCATGCGGTAGCATGGTTATCGCCGACAGAAACAAATTACGTCTGATATGATCAATATAAATGAAAAAAAATTATGTAGGTGGTCTCAAGTTATGAAACGTTTTCTGGAGTTTTTGTCCCTTTGAGGATATATCGTGTGTTTTGGACCTAATCATTTTACTGGATTATATTCGCTGGAGCCTTATGGACAGAATGGGATCAATACTGCTCGGAAATATTGATGTTTGACTTGCAGGGGGTCTTCAAAGGTAGGGACAGTCAACTCTTAAAAGTATGTACTTCTCTATAAAAAAGGCTTTAGTGTCAGTGCTGTGGTTGTTGTGTGTCAAAATGGTTTATATCATCGGAAAGACGAGACTTTGAAGTTTCATTTGATGTGTAATATGTCGAGATGCATGGCAGATGGGCATGCACACATTACTGTAACGTTTTTAAAACGCTGTTATGTCCCGGGACCGGTACGTGTGCGCGTTAAGGGGATGAGCTGGGAGCACATGATGCGTGTCTGCCAAAAGCAATCCAACAACTGCAAGGTTAGATGTCTGTGGACTTGTTTTAAATGATGGCTCACTGCCTTGTCTCGCGTGACGTTGTAAAAACAACACTCGGCACTGGGCATGGTTACATCTCTTTCTCGCAGGACATATAGTGCTGCTCACGTTCTGGGGCTAAACACATGCTAAGGAGATGCCGTCAGATCATCTGCTGGCTTGTTGTTGCTGCTGCTGCTGGCGAGCTGCGTGTTCTGCTTGTCGCTTGTCGTTGTTTTAAGAGCTGGGAGCACAGGATGCGTGTCTGCCAAAAGCAATCCAACAACTGCAAGGTTAGATGTCTGTGGACTTGTTTTAAATGATGGCTCACTGCCTTGTCTCGCGTGACGTTGTAAAAACAACACTCGGCACTGGGCATGGTTTACATCTCTTTCTCGCAGGGCGTATAGTGCTGCTCGCGTTGTGAAGGGGGTGGCAGCTGTTGTCGCGCTGCCCGTCGATCATTTTAAAGCCTGTACAGCCGCTGTCCTTTTTGCCACTTCGTGTCTCTGCTGCGCGCGTTGTGAAGAGGGTGGGTTAGGGTGGCTGAATGCGTGCAAGGAGAAGCTGTCGGATCATCTGCTGTGAGCTGCGTGTTTTGCTTGTCGCTTGTCGTAAGCGCTGGGAGCAAGTTAAAGTGTCTCTCGCGGGACTTCAAATTGTCTTCTGAGAAGATCACGTCTCGTCTCCCTAGTCTGCCTCCCTAAGATTTTATTTTTTTACAATAGAGAGATATGTCTGTGAAGATTCTCAGTCATCCAGGTGAAATTATCTGGTAGTTGAGTCATGGCAACTGCACTTCTTTCTTGTTGGGTTGATACGCTTCACTGCTCATCCAAGCGTCTTCTTCAGTCTGAGGAATGTTGTTAGAGACCACAGTTTTTTCCTCCAGGTTAGTTTCACTTCACACCTGCCCTGATGAGGCTCGTCGAGTAAAACAAACGAAGGGGAAGGTGTGAGCAGATGTAACAGCCACACCTTTAACAGCCCCTCCTTACCCCCATAGAGTGGGTCATTAAGAGTGGCCCACCTGGTGGAGGTGTAAATTGCTCCTGATTTTTCTGGGGATGGATGATAAATTTAAGTCAGGTTATGCCTAAGGCCTCCACCTCTGATGAGTGAGGGGTTGCTGATTTGCACATGCAAACGACTTGTCTTCTCTATCCAATAGCTGGACGTTATTCCATACATGGCTGGTGTGTCCGAGAAGCTAAAAAGGATTTTTTGAAAAATGCCACATACCTGTTTACTTCAAACCCACTGACACACGGAGACAGAGACCCGTCCAGCCCAAAGACTGGATACTAAAACAGAAGAAGAGCAACGTAGTACAGTATATGCCGTTGAATGCAGCGAAGAGTGCCCTGAGCTGTACACTGGAGAGACCAAACAGCCGCAACACAGAAGGAGTAACACCTCAGGGCCAGAATCAGCTGTGTACCTCCATTTGCAGGACAAAGGACACTCATTTGAAGACATTAACGTCCAGATATTGGATAGAGAAGACAAGTGGTTTGAGAGAGGGGTCAGGGAAGCTTTGTATGTGCACGTTTTGGAAACGTTTGATGAGTTCAGTTGTTTTGTGACAAATCAAACACTGCACGCTTATGTGTATCAGCCATAGCAATGTCTCCTTCTTTTTCTTCTTTCGACTACTCCCATTAGGGGTTGCAACAGCGGATCATCTTGTTCCATATCTTCCTGTCTTTGTCATCTTGCTCTGTCACCCCATCACCTGCATGTCTTATCTCACCACCTTCTCTTAGACCTTCCTCTTCTCCTCTATCCTTAGCACCCTTTCTCATTATACCCAGCATCTCTCCTCCGCACATGTCCAAACCAACACAATCTCGCCTCTCTGACTTTGTCTTCCAACATTCCCACCTGAGCTGACACTCTAATGTCCTCATTTCTAATCCTGTCCATCCTCATTCCACCCAATGTAAACCTTAGCATCTTTAACTCTGCCACCTCCAGCTCTGTGTCCCGCTTTCTGGTCAATGCCACCGTCTCCAGCCCATATAAAATAGCTGGTCTCACTACCATCCTGTAGACCTTCCCTGTCACTCTTGCTGATACCAGTCTGTCACAAATCACTCCTGACACTCTTCTCCACCCTGCCTGCACTCTCCTCTTCACTTCTCTTCCACAATCCCCATTACTCTCTACTGTTGATCCCAAGTATTTAAACTCATCCACCTTCACCAACTCCACTGACCTCCCTCTCATTCACAAGACATTCTGTCTTGTTCCTACTGACCTTCATTCCTCTCCTCTCTAGAGCAGATCTCCACCTCTCCAGAGTCTTTTCCACCTGCTCCCTACAGATCACAATGTCATCAGCAAACATCACAGTCCACGAGGACTCCTGTCTAATCTCATCTGTCAGCCTGTCCATCAGCCATTGACAATACAAAAGGCCTCAGAGCCGATCCCTGATGTACCCCCACCTTCCGTCACTCCCACCGCAGACCTCACCACGGTCACACTTCCCTCGTACATATCCTGTACAACTCTTACGTACTTCTCTGCCACTCCCGACTTCCTCATACATTACCACAGCTCCTCTCAGTCACCCTGTCATACGCTTTCTTCAGGTCCACAAAGATGCAATGCAACTCCTTCAGGCCTTCTCTCTAAACTTCTCCATCAACATCCTCAGAGCAAACATCACATCTGTGGTGTTCTTTCTTGGCATGAAACCATCCTGCTGCTCACTAATCATCACCTCACTTCTTCCACTGCTCTTTCCCTTAACTTCATGCTGTGGCTCATCAATTTTATCCCCCTGTAGTTACTACAGTCCTGCACATCGCCCTTATTCTTAAATATCGGCCCACCAGTCCACTTCTTCTCCACTCCTCAGGCATCCTCTCATTTTCCAAGATTCCAAACAATCTGGTTAAAAACTCCACTGCCATCTCTCCTAAACACTTCTGTGCTTCCACAGGTATGTCATATCAGCCATAGCAATGTATAGTAGATTAATTATAACAAAAGAGAAAAGCTGTGAAACGCTATTAAAACTGAAGGTACATAACTTACACTGTGGTTTCGAAATGCGGCCTGACACGTGGTGCTGGGGAAGAACACTATGTGATTGCACAAGGGAGAGATTTCCAATGTGCAGAGCTCTCAGCGTAACGCATGGCAGTAGTAGGACAGTAATAGGTGGGTGCTGGTGTGTGCTTTTTTTTTTTGGCCCTCAGGGTTATTTGAGTGACGGATAATCGAGGCTTTACTGTATTTATTTCTTCAAATCTGCCACTTGAACTGAGCTGTGGACCCGCTCTACCACAGTTGGTCACAACAAGCTCTGTCAGGTTGGATGGAAACCGTCCATTTCCTCTGAGATGTTCAATTGAGTTGAAGTCCACGATCTGTTGTCCTTAAGCCACTCCCATGTCGTCTTTGAGGTCCAGAGTGCTCTGAGCAGGTTTTCATCAAGCATATCTCTTTGCTTTACTCTGTTCAGCTGTCCAGTCACCCAGCCCCTGATCCCACCACGCTTCATACACCTTTAGAATGACATGAGCGCTGCCTAATTACATCCGCACCTAACCCTGAGAGCTGAAGCCATACGGTCAGACCAGAGAGTCTCGTTTCTAACGGGATGGGAATCCTTTAAGGAGCTTTTTGCAAACTCCAAGCAAATTTTCACGTGTCATCTGGTCACTCCACCTTAAATCCCAAAATTTCTGGAGATGTGTTCATCTTCCTGGAACTTTCTTCCATCTCAGCGCAAGTTCTCAGAGTGATAGTTGGGTTCTTGGTGACCTCTCCTCTCTTCTGTGATTGCTCAGTTTGGCCGTGTGGTTGGCGCTATGACAAGTTCTGGTTGTTCCAAAGTTTCTTCCATTTAAGAATTAAGGAGGTCACTTTGCTTTTGGGATAATGAAGGTTTTACTGTATTATTATTTTATCATCATCATCATCATCTCGAGGTCTTAAGAATGAGGGGAGAAGATGAATGGGAGGTTGACAGGCGGAGGAGAGTGACGTCTGCAGTTTTTTTGGATTTTGTGGGGAAGAGCAAGTGGAGTGGAAAGGCAAAGCTCTCAGTTTACCAGTCGTTCTGCCCACACCTATGGCCGTGAGCTGTGGGTAGCGAGACCGAAAGAACTAAATCACGTACACAAGTGGCAGAAATGAGCTTCCTTCACAGGGTGCATGGGCTCAGCCGTAGGGGTAGGGTGTGAAGCACAACCATTCGGGAGGACCTTGGAGTTGTGCTGCTGCTCCTTCACAACAAAAAGGAGCCAGTTGAGGTGGTCTGGGCATCAGATTTGGATGCCTTACCCACATAGACTGAATAAACTCATCCAGGAAAATCCACAAAAACCTAACCAAGGTATAGATCATGATGCCAGTGAATCAAAAGTGCAACTCTCTGAGATGTGGAAAGAAATCTGAAAAACATTGGAAGAAAATGTCCTCAAACACGAGGAGGACGTACAAACTCCACACAGACATTTACCAGGCTGGGATTCAAACTTGGATCTCTGGAACTGTGAGGCTACCCAACGTATGCAGCTAAAATTTACAGAAATACCATCAAGACAATGAATGGCGAACAGTACCTCCTCCGCAGGACTCCGAGCATTCAGTAAAGCCCTCGTACTCCCAGTCATGGAGCTCCTCATCAGTGTGATGCGAGACTGCCACCTCCTCATCTTCCTCCTCCTCTTCTTCTTCTTCATCCTTCTCAGCATGAGGCTCATGCAATTCCTCTCCACATGGACCGCTGTAACACGACTGGAGAACCTGTGGTTTTGGCCCTTCACATTCATCCTCCGGCAAGTCTGCAACTGTTTGAGAGAAGGAGAGCAAGACTTGACACTTGACGGTCCGCTGCTGGGTCCCAACACCACATGTGCGGCTGCACGGAGACCAGACATCAGGGACAAACCTGGAAAACATAAGATCACAAGTTGAAGGAGGGACCACCAAGAGACATTAGTTCTCCCATACCAACTTCCTGGAAACCTTGAAATGAAAAAGTCAAGCTGGGGATGGATGGATAGATAGATAGATAGATAGATAGATAGATAGATAGATAGATAGATAGATAGATAGATAGATAGATAGATAGATAGATAGATAGATAGATGGATAGATAGATAGATAGATATGAAAGGCACTATATAACACACACACATATATATGTTTATACAATATTATATAGTATATATTTAATATTTTTAATAGTATATATTTAACAAAACTTAAAAGAAGTGGTGAGGCGGCCTTCTGCTGCTATGCACCTCAAATCTGGAATAGCCTGCCAATAGGAATTCGCCAGGCTAATACAGTAGAGCACTTTAAAACACTGCTGAAAACACATTACTGTAACATGGCCTTTTTATAACTTCATTTTAATCTTAATTTACTTAATCCTGATACTCTATATGTTCAATTTCCTCATAATAACTATTCATGGTGGCTCTAAAATCGGTACTGACCCCTACTCTCTTTTCTGTTTCTTTTTCCGGTTTTTTGTGGTGGTGGCCCACCACCACCTACTCAAAGCTTCATGATGCTCCAACAATGATGGACGGATTAAAAGGCAGAAGTCTACGTGACCATCATCATCATCATCAAGCCCTTCCGTGAGAACCCTACATCCAAAGAGGACTGTTTCATTTATGTTAGGTAGAATGCCCAGAGGGGACTGGTCAGGGGTATCATGGTCTGGAATCCCTACAGATTTTATTTTTTCTCCAGCCGTATGGAGTTTTTTTGTTTTTTCTGTCCCCCCTGGCCATTGAACCTTACTCTTATTCGATGTTAATGTTGATTTATTTTGTTTTATAATTGTGTCTTTCATTTTTCTATTCTTTAATATGTAAAGCACTTTGAGCTACTGTTTGTATGAAAATGTGCTATAGAAATAAATGTTGTTGTTGTTGTTATATATATATGAAAGGGGCTTTATGATAGATAGATAGATAGAAAGAAAGGCACTATATGATAGATAGATAGATAGATAGATAGATAGATAGATAGATAGATAGATAGATAGATAGATAGATAGATAGATAGATAGATAGATAGATAGATAGATAGATAGATAGATAGATAGATAGATAGATAGATAGATAGATAGATAGATAGAATGAAAGGCACTATATGATATAGATAGATAGATAGATAGATAGATAGGATAGATAGATAGATAGATAGATAGATAGATAGATAGATAGATAGATAGATAGATAGGATATGATAGATAGGATAGATAGATAGATAGATAGATAGATAGATAGATAGATAGATAGATAGATAGATAGATAGATAGATAGATAGATTGGAAAGGCACTATATAATGATAGATAGATAGATAGATAGATAGATAGATAGATAGATAGATAGATAGATAGATAGATTGGAAAGGCACTATATAATGATAGATAGATAGATAGATAGATAGATAGATAGATTGAAAGGCACTATATGATAGATAGATAGATAGATAGATAGATAGATAGATAGATAGATAGATAGATTGGAAAGGCACTATATAATGATAGATAGATAGATAGATAGATAGATAGATAGATAGATAGATAGATAGATAGATAGATAGATAGATAGATAGATTGGAAAGGCACTATATAATGATAGATAGATAGATAGATAGATAGATAGGAAAGGCACTATATAATAGATATATAGGAAAGGCACTATATAATAGATAGATAGATAGATAGATAGATAGATAGATAGATAGATAGATAGATAGATAGATAGATAGATAGATACTTTATTAATCCCAAGGGGAATTTCACACACTCCAGCAGCAGCATACTGATATAAATAAACAATATTAAATTAAAGAGTGATAACAATGCAGGTATAACAGACAATAACTTTGTATAATGTTAATATTTATGTTACATTAATGGTAGATGTGGCAGTCTGGCGTGTTCTAACCTCATAGCCTGGAGGTCTACAGCCTCAGTTGCAAAAAAGTTGGGACAGTATGGAAAATGCTAACAAAAAAAAATGAAAAGAAATGATTAGAAAATTCAGTTTACTTTGTAAAAGACTACAACAACACATGACTGGATGAGTTACCTTGTGAAATGAATTGCTTTTATTTTAAAGATACCAACTTATGTCCAATCTGATGACTGCAACACGGTCCAAAATAGACGGGACAGCCAAATGTCTTCCACTGTGTCACATCGCCATTTCTACTAAGCGTCTGAACACTGAAAACACTGGGATGGATGCGTTTCCCTGTTAGTCTATATGGGCATTGAATTATCAAGTTTCTCTGGATTCTGCGGTTACACACTAACCTGGACTATTCTCTTCTGTCTGTTCTGGTTCTTCTATGGTGGCGATCTGTGCCACCCCCACCACCTGATCAAGGTACCATGCTGCCCCCTGTGTTTATGGATTGAGTGGTGGGTGTCACAGATATACACGTCATCATCAAACTGTTTCATGTGAAGCCTGAAAACCATGAGGAGTGACTTAGATCACCTGTGTTAGGTAGACTGCCCAGTGGGGGCTGGATGGTCTTTCGGCCTTGGAACCCCTGCAGATTTTGTTTTTTTTTTTTGTTTCTTTTCTCTGTCCTCCTGGCCAAACCGACCTTACCTTTTTCTTTGTTACATACTGTATAATACAGGGAGATTCACTTGAAAGAGGCCCTGAATATTCTGTAATAACTCTCGCTAGGATGAAGCAATCTGAACGAAAGAACAACGTGCAATGTGCTCCTCAGTATATGGAGCTTCGAACAAGCTGGGATGCCCCCGCGTCGGAGCGATGAGGTAGGCGCCGGACAGCCGTCTCGACGTTTAACCATACCTTCTGGGCGCATTCCGCTCGTACCCCTTCACTCAGTCACTCAACTTCTCATCAGGATAGTGGTGTACAGTGTTGAGCAGCACATCTTCATAGTGTGAACCTATTGAGTCACCAATTCGTTTAAGCGATATCAGAATCAACCGGGTGATCGTGAGTTAACAGAAGGTCACATCCAGCCAGATGGAGCCACATGTCACACATCGGCAAGGAGCATGGCAGAAATAGAGTCCTTCTTCGGCAACAGGGTCATTTCAAAGGGGCTTTGGCCACCACGGTCGCTGGGTCTGACACCACCAGACTTCTTCCGTTGGGGTCTGCTCAGCGGAAATGTCTATCAACAACAACATTTATTTCTATAGCACATGTTCATTCAAATGATGTGGCTCAAAGTGCTTTACAGGATGAAGAAGGAGAAAAAAGACAAAATAAATTAAAAATAAAACTAGGCAATATTAATGAACATAGAATAAAAGTAAGTTCCGGTGGCCAGGGAGGACAGAAACAAAAAAAAACTCCAGACGGCTGGAGAAAAAAAAATCAGCCAGTGCTCCGAGGCCACGAGACCACCCAGCCCCCTCTGGGTATTCAACCTAACAGAAATGATCTCAATCAGTCCTCATGGTTTTCAGGCTTCACATGGAAGAACTTGATGATGATGATGGTCATGTGGACCTCTGGCCTTCCGTCCATTAATGTAAGGAGAGCACGGCACCCTGATCAGGTGGTGGTGGCGCAGATCGACAGCACAGAGAACCGCAAAAAGAACAGCAGAGAAAATAGGGGTTAGTACGGTGTGACCGATTAAGTGCTTTCTCGCACCCTTGTACCCTCAGACTATACGTCAGACACCAGGTAAAAGTCCAATAATGATATTTATTATAATAATAAAGTGCACAAAGTACGCTCCTCTCCACAATTCTCAATAAACAATACAATAATTAATAAACCAATCCTCCACTCCCAGACGCTTAGCCACCCTGCCTCCCAACTCAGCTCGTCCGTCTGGGATTTCCCAAAGTCCTTTATACTCCTTGACCCAGAAGTGTTTGTCCCTCCGTCCACGTGACTTTCTATCACTTCCCGGTCAGTTAAAACTTCTCTTTTCTTCAACCTGGAAGTACGTCATTCCTCCCATTCACGTGACCAGGACGCACTTCCAGGTTATAGGGCATATAGCGAGGCTCGTAGACTCCTATAGCGACTCCTTGTGGTCCCCAAGGTATCCAGCAGGGCTGTGTGTAAAAACTACAAAGTCCATGAGGCCCTGCTGGAACTCGGGGCACGTCCATGCTGTCAGGAGAGCTCCTCCTGGCGGCCTGGGGTTGAGGGCCGGCAACTCTTGCCGGACATCCATCACAATGGATTTGGGAGCCACCATGAATGATAAAGATAATTAAATGCATATCAGGAAATGAAGCTCTGAGAAAGCCATGTTACAATAATGTGTAAAAAAAAAATTCAGCCTGTCGAATTTCTGTCAGTAAACTCGTATGCCAGATTTGAGGTGCATAACAGCAGAAGGCCGCCCGCCCGCCTGCCTCACCACTTCTTCGAAGTTTAGCTCTTGGAATTCTAAGCAGACCCTCATTTGAAGATCTAAAGTTACGATTTGGGGTGTAAGGTGACAGGCCTTCAGAGATATAGGATGGAGCAGATTAAGGAAGGCTTTGTAAACCATAAGCAGAATTTTAAAGTCAATTCTAAATGGCACCGGTAACCAGTGTAGTGACGCTAGGCCTGGCGTGATGAGCTCGGATTTTCTTTTCCCAGTTAGGACTCTGGCAGCTCCATTCTGCACCAGTGATTGATGTCTTTTTTGGGTGGTCCTGAGAGGAGTGCGTTACAGTAATCTAACCGACTGAAAACAAAAGCCTGAACTCATTTCACAGCATCTTGCAATGTTACAAGAGGTCAGAACAAGCCTCACGTTGTGGAAGATCTGAAGAAAAACATCCAACGTGAAATTGCTGCTATCGCCCCAACCCCGAGACGCTTTCCGATACGTTCAGGAACATGGAGCGTCGTGTTGAAATGTGTCTGGAAAGTGAAAACCACTTCCAGCATTGCATGTGATGCAATCGACTACATAAAATGTCAAGGTATAGAGAGGGATTTGTTTGGTTCAGATTGCTTCATCCTAACGGGAGTTACAACACAATATTCATTATTATTATTGCCTAATCTTATTTATTTATGTTTTATATTAACTCTTTCAGGGCTGATGTCGACTTTTGTCAAAATTCAGGGGTAGAGGACGGTAATCAGCTGTTAACTGCGACAAAACTCACCCTTACATTTTAGTTTGACTCTCTTTGCTAGAAGGAAAGTTACATAGCTTTGTCGATTGAGCCTCGATTCCCTACGCGTGCCTGAGTAGCGAAGAGCAAATAACCTCTAAAATGGCATCGACATCTGGCGAGAGACCAAAGCGAACGTACAAAGCAAAATACTCCATGGATGTTTTATGTAATTTCGTTGAATAGGACTCCTACTTGTTGGATGTTGACAACGAAAGTGAGGTACCAGCATCATCTGATTGGTCGCCAGCTGATCGCGGTGCTGATGCGTCTATAGCAGCGTTCGCCTGGGAGGACCACCACTTATGATGACAGGAGGTACAAACCGTATTGCGTCACACTGTGACCGTCGCCCACCTACTGTGTGAAGACAAGCAGGCAGCCGGCTCACCTTGCATTCCTAATGATTATCGAGACGCCCCCGCGCAGCCACTGCTGCCAGAGATGCCGAACATACGACAACAGCAGCCACAGCACGTAGCAACAGACGTTTTGTGTTGATTTATGTGTGAAACCAGTGCGAAAAACTGATTTTTTTTGGAAAAAACATTCAGCCCTCAAAGAGTTAACTTCCTTTTATTTTGTTTCTATGAAAATATTCTGTAAGAAATCAATATAGTTGTTGTTGTTTTGGCCGGGTGGGGATCGGATCATCACCGTGCTGAATCCTGGTGGTCTCTGCAGCCTGTTATGGAACGCTCTTCCATCGACCTTGAGATTCAGCAGATCTTGTTGAACGGTTTGGGTGTCGACTTGGGACTCGTTTGTTTGGACTGGCATCTTTTTTTTTTTTGGTATTGTCCTTTGCTCTTATTTTGTTTTTTTTTTTAACATTTTCATTTTATTCTGTGTTTTATTGTTCAGCACGTTGTCCTGCGATGGGTGCCATTTTTACTTACTTTTCTCAAAAAGAACGGATTTGCCTCAGTTGAAAATACTTTCCCATCTTTTCGTGACAGCGTGTCTCTTTGCCGTGGAGACCACCGTTTTCTTTCAGGTTAGGCAACTCAAGGACGTTCATACGGTAAAGTGGACCCTGAGCCGCTCCTGCGTCGTCTTTGCGTTGTGCTTCCGGTGATTTTCCTGTTGGAAGGTGAACCTTTGGCCCAGTCCGAGTGCTCGGAGCAGGTTTTCATTAAGGGGATCTCTCAGCTTTGCTCCATTTAGCTTTCTCCCCACCCCGACTCTCCCAAACTCTCTTCCCACCAACACTGTGCTTCATCGTTGAATTGGTGTTGCACAGGTGATGAGTGACCCCTGGTTTCCTCCGGTCATGATGGTAATCTTGGTTTCAGCAGGACCAGAGAACGTTGTTCCGGTTCTTTTAGGTGCCTATATATTTTTTAGGTGCTCTCCAAGAGAGCTTTCATGTGTCACAGAAGACGTCATCGCCTTAGCTCTCCACTCTGTGCTGAGCCATCTAGAGCAGCAGCAGAGCTACGTCCGGATGCTCTTTGTCATACCGTCATTCCTGACATTCTCGTCACCAGACTGGTCACCCCCCTCTCACATGTGTCTGGATTAAAGACTTTCTTGCCACCCGGCCGGCTCCAGACTGTGAGACTCGGCCCCCACCACTCCTCCATTCACACCCTGAACACCGGCACCCCGCAAGGCTGTGTGCTGAGCCCCCTTCTCTGCTGTCTCTACTGTCCGGCCCACAACAACCACCTCATCGCCAAGTTTGCTGACGACACCGCAGTGGTCGGGACTCATCTCAAAGGGAGACGAGGCAGCTTACAGAGAGGAGGTCCTGAAGTTGGCAGCCTGGTGTTCAAAGAACAATCTGGGCTCTGAACACCAGGAAAACCAAGGAGATCATTGTCGACTTCAGGAGGCACAGCACCGACTTAGCCCCCGCTTTACATCAGCGGCAAATGTGTGTGCAGAGGGCCCATACCTTCCGGTTCCTCGGCGTCCTTATCTTCGCTGACATCTCCTGGACAGACGACATCACAGCAGTCATCAAAAAGGCTCAGCAGCGGTTACGCTTCCCGACGGTCCTCAGAAAGCACAACCTGGACTCCAACCTGCTACTGACCTTCTACCGCTCGTCCATCGAGAGCCCGCTGACGTGGTGTGTCACAGTATGGCGCGGCAGCTGCACCATGGCAGACAGGGAGAGGCTTCAGAGAGTAGTAAAGGCAGCACAGAAGATCATCGGCTGCCCTCTCCTCTCCACAGGCCCACCACTAGAAATATTTGGCCCCCTCTGCCTTCCCCCGGGGTCCCCACATGCCAAAACCTTCAAATACGTATACAAAATGATCGAAATGTAGTTTATCCGACAGCGACAATGCTGCATTTATGAATACCATACTTGATGAGTTAAGCCTTCTTCTCGCACATCAAAGTTTGACGGTGCTAACGGAAGCTCGTAGCGGAACTGAAACAATACATTAATGAGCTAGGCCTATTTATTATCTAACGTGTAACGGTACAATTACACCAACGCAATGAATACGAGTAACATCTGAACATTTTAATAAATACTAACGGTTAGGGTTATCTCCGTGGTGTACAATCAGTATGGTAACTTGCTGTATCAAACTTCAAAGTTTTCAAAAAATCCGGGTGATCCAAAATTTTTAGTGATACGCACAAAACTAACGCACACTCGTCACAGCTTTAAAAGCAACAATAAGCACCCAAGTGAATGAATTATCAAACTACGGAGACGGACTTCTGCTATACCATACACGTGTGGCTGAGTTAGTTTGTTTTATTGTGAACATTCTCAAAACTTTTTTTTATATAATACTGAACTTCTTTTGTTTTATATATATTGTAAATTTTATTTATTTTTGAATGTAATCATTTTATCTGTTGTATATAGTTCCTATTTGTCTGTTGTAGCAGGGGGGGATCACTTTAATTGATGCAACACCCACGGGACGCGCATGTAGCGTACAGCAGACTCCTGGCAAAAGCTGGATGACGCTTTTGCAGGTAAGGCGCTTCTCAACGCTCTCCGTCTCTTGTATAAGTTGACAAGTTTTAAATAAGTGTTTTCTGAATGGAACCATCACGCCATGTGGTTGTCGATGTGCTTTAAGGTTCTGTTGTACCTTTTGGTCGGCAGAAATGGGTTTTAAAAGTGTTTGGTTTAGCGGAGATTCAACCTCATTGGTATATTGTTTGGCTTGCTACCGGAGACCGAGAGCGCCTGACGTTACATGTGCTGACTGTGCCCTTTACTGCTTGTCTTGTAGGTATGTTGCAACGTTAATTATTGTCCTTCATTATTGTTGTTTATATTCAATTGTTAAATTTTGTATTTATTGTATTTGTGTATACATGTTTAATTAAAAGAAAAGAAAAAAGCTGGATGACGCTTTTGCAGGAGACCGAGAGCGCCTGACGTTACATGTGCTGACTGTGCCCTTTACTGCTTGTCTTAAAAAAGCTGGATGACGCTTTTGTAGAATAAACGGCAGAATTCGGGTATTGCTGTGTCTGTCTTCTTGCAAATCACCAGCAGCCATTCTAAAGCCGCTACACACGTCAACATCCACGATAGTGCACAACAATATGGCTGTTGTCTGAGACAGAACAGCGCCTGTGGGTGTGAAACGGAAGTATTTCAATTACAGCGGTGAAGTCAATCCATTATCCTCGTACCCGGTACAACAAACATACGACTCAACGTCAAGCTCAAGGACGTCGGCTCTCCTTTGTCTTTGAGAAGCGTGCCGCTGCCGGCCACCATTGACAAGTGTGCTTCACACGACACGAGCACGATATCCACTTGCGTGGAGCGTGCGGCTATTAAAACACTCACTTGTATTGTTGTAAGCTAAATGATTGAACTTTTCTATTACATGTAACTCTGCGGTGGGTTGGCACCCTGCCCAGGATTGGTTCCTGCCTTGTGCCCCGTGTTGGCTGGGATTGGCTCCAGCAGACCCCCGTGACCCTGTATTCGGGTTCAGCAGGTTAGAAAATGGATGGATGGATTACATGTAACTTGAATAATTGTCCGAATATATATATCTACGCGCACAACATCAGCATAAAAAAAATCAAGTGTGAAGGGGCCCACTTCCCGTTAGGGCCCCAGACCAGAGTCCCTTTTGCCCCCCACTGGCGGTGGGCCTGCCTGCCCTCCCTGATGAACATTTACAGCTAAAAACACCATCACCCTGGCCCTGATCTGTTCGACCTGTTGCCCTTGTAACGGGCGACCCCTTACCCGGCTGGCAGCTACACCTCCAAGACCTGTGGCCTGGATTAATTACTGAGGTTACATCTAATCAAGCCGTACCTTTAACAAATTCAACTTTTCCCCACAATCGACGGCGTAAATAAGCACAAAAGAAAAGCAGATATGTAAGCTTAAACTGATAAATTGTATTAAATGAAACAGAATAGCTAAACAAATTCTAAATATCCCTCCACCAAAGCAACAAGCTATATGAATACAGCAAACCCTCCCTCGCCCTTGTAACATGTAACAAACAACACAAATACCAAAAAAATGAATGAGACACGGAGATGAACGGTCGTGAACTTGAGTCCGAGTACCAACTGTCCTGAATGCAGATGACTGGTTAACCGATATATGGAGTGTTTGTGATTCCCGGAACAAAATGGAACAGCCTCACCGTGTATCCTCGGTGTGTGGTGGAAAATCATCCGACCCCGGGGTCTCTCGTGATGAGGGTGTTGGAGTGAGTCCGGCGGAATGAAAAACAAACTGGATGGAAATGCGCGATGTGGAATACAGCAGGTACAGGTGGTTTGAATGAAAGTCTCCTTGTCTGTCTGTCTGTCTGTCTGTCTGTCTCTCTCTCCTCCTTCGTTCCCTCGATTGTTTTTATAGTCCTGTGACGAATGTAATTGATTGATTGAAAACCGGTGTTTTCCAGGTTTGGGGCTGCGGTCTCCTTCCATCATCGGGGACGGCATTTACTGACACACACACAAACAGTAAACGGGACGGTGGAAACAAGACGCATGTGGCACGAACACAGACAACACTATTACTACTATGTAGCCCCGCTACACCCTCAGGGAGGCACTACAGGTGCATCACAACAAGGACAAACAGGCTCAAGAACAGTTTTTTCCCAAAAGCCATAACCATTCTAAACTCACACATCTATCTATCAACTGTGCAATATCCAGTATCTAAATGGTACTGATAATAACATCTGTATACTGTACAATATCATTACTCTCAGGGTCCAACATCCACTACTCACTGCACATGATCATCATTATTGTGCAATCCTTTTTAATAAAACCTGTGTGCGCGTCCAAGAGACCGTGTGTCTTCTGGTGAAGTGCGCATGCGCGGGCTGCGCCACACATTGTACCGTGCCCCGCCCATGCGCTCGGCATGTGGACGCACACACACTGGAAGCTGGGCGCGCAGTGAATGACGTATCCGCCGTCGCCGCCGCGCACGATGAGCAAATAAAGCACGCACACTGGAAGCTGGGCATCGTAGTGATGGGAAGTTCGGATCATTTTACCGACTCGGACCTTTGAGTCACGTTCAGCAAAATGAACGAGTCATTTTTCGAGTCATTTCGTTCAATTCTGTTTCCGGCTCAGACTGCATACTAGGTTAAGCTTATGGGGCTGTCACGTGATGAACGAACGACTCGCAAAACCCGAAGACTCGAGACAAGTGAATCAATTTCAATACAGAAACTATAGGAAGTTGCGCAAATGCACGAATCATTCCCATGAGACGACTCGGTCTTCCCGAGTCACATTAAAGATTCGTTCAAAAGGAACGAATCGTTCAAGAACGACCCATCACTACATGGCAGTGAACGGCCGCGCATGATAAGATATAAAGGACACCATTGCTGGGGAGAGTGCTGATTGAGTAGTCGCGGCAGCGCACATAAAATCCGTTGTTGGGGAGACGCCACACAAAATAATCAGTTGCACGCCCCCACAGATTAAAATACTTGCTGGGGAACTGCACAGTACTTGCTGGGGAGACGCCACAGGCACGATTATAAGCAGCACGCCACACATTACATCAGTTGCTGGGGACACTTTGCTGATTGCCCGCTGTTGTGACAGAAAATTAAAGTCATATTACGGACATCAAAGCCAGTATTACTGTCAGAGAAAATTACAGGCATTTTATGGAAATATAAACCAGTATTATTGCGAGAGAAAATTAAAGACATATTAAAGGATGCATATTACAGCCACATACAAGCCAGTATTACTGTCGGAGAAAATATTACGGATGTATCTATTAACAACATGCCACCAAAAAAAGGACACGTCAAGTAGGACAAAAGACACAGACGATCAAATCCTATATAAGCAACATCTCCTGGACGAACGGTCAGCTCAGCAAGTAAACATCAACAAAAGAAACGCTGAAAGACAAAGAAAAATACGAGAAAATAGATCGATTGAAGAAAAAGAAAATGACCGTCAGAAAAACGCTAAAAGAGAGAGACTCAGAAGAGCAAACCTTAGAAATTGTTGCCATTTACTTGCCAGAACCAGTTCTCAGCCACAGTCAGTTATATGTTGCATTATCAAGAGTTAGAAGTTTTCCAGATGTTGTTGTCAAGGTTGTAGATGGTCCTGAACAAGGCAAACTGTTACCAAACTCAGACAGAATATTTACAAGAAATGTTGTCTATAATGAAATTCTACAGAAAAAATTTCATGAGGTAAAAAAAATAGAAAATTTTACCTAAATATCTTCTTCAGATATTGTGTCTTACAGATTGTTACAAAGTTTTACACTAAGGCAATATTAATTATACTTGCTGTATTGTCATGTACGTTTCTATTTTATTTTTATTATTATTTTACTTTAGGCTTCTTGAAAAAATATTTTTGACAAAAAAAAAATTAAGACAAGAAACAGAATGAGGTCAACGTCCCTTGCCATTTAATATCGACTGTTCCTACTAATGTTTATGCACTACTGTTCTAGCGCCCGTTATTGTAACCGGCTTAATGTCTAGTATTTAAATAATGTGCAAAACCCCAATAGGGCAATAGCTATTCTTTCCATATGTATTTGTGAATTTCCCCTTGGGATTAATAAAGTATCTATCTATCTATGAATTATATAGTATCTATCTATCTATCTATTATATAGTGCCTTCTATCTATCTATCTATCTATCTATCATATAGTGTCTTCTATCTATCTATCTATTATATAGTGCCTTTCATATCTATCTATCTATCTATCTATTATATAGTGCCTTTCACTCTATCTATCTATCTATCTATCTATCATATTGTTGCAGAACTTTTTTGCAACTTCTTTGCAGCTTTTTGCACCATTTGTTTATTTACTTGTTGTGCTCTACATATATGTCTGAATTGAAGGAGCTGCTTTTAATCTCATTTCTACACGTGCATAGTGACAATAAAAGGCATTCTATTCTATTCTATAAAATTATGCTCTGTTAAGGTCAGGCATTTGTTTCACAATCTCTCATACAGCCACCCTTAGGGTGGAGTGGAGTCTCGGAGGCTAGGGATGTATGGTGGCAATCGGAGGTTTGCCAGTTCAAATCCCATAAATGCCAGAAGTTATTCCACGCTGTTGGGCCCTTCAGCAAGGCCCTTAACCTGCAGTTGCTCCGCGTGGGGTATGTTGTTAATCTGATCCAGCCCTGTAAGCAGGTCCTCCAACTGGCAGGACTGGCACTCCACCCACTGTTAAAAAAACCTCACACTCTTCAGTGTAGTGCTGAGGTGTCACCCGTTAGACGTCTGTGCTCGAGTCCTAATTTAGGATCCTGAGGTGTTTTTTTTTTTTTTCTCTCCACTCAGTTTTCTTTGGAGCTTATCCAGAGTGACCATTGGGTTCCAGGTCACCTCTCTTATCATGACCCTTCTTGTCTGATTGCTCAGCTTGGCCAGCTCTATGAAGAGTCCCGGTTGGGCGATGCACAATTTTAAATAAACACGGAGCCCTTTGGCTTTGGAGAGGTGTAGTAGGTGTGTTAGGAAGCGTGGCGAAGCAACTCTGGAGGTTGACGGGGTGATCGGCTAAACTGCACATTGGTGTGCAGACTCGTGCGGTGCAGCTCATTGCCTCATTAGCTGGACCAGGCCAAGGGGATGCCCACGTAACACCTGGCTGTGGCAGTTAGATGCTCAGAAGGTGGGACTGGGGGGTTGCCAACCACAATCAGTGTCACTAACCCCCCCAGCCAGTGATCACATGGGTTACACAGCAGGACAAAGAGCCGAAGCGCAAGAGGAAGTCCACCTCAAAATAAAATGAAGAAGGTATTGTGGCCTAGTCAGATTCCTGACTTGAACCCCACTGAGATGTTGTGAGGGGACCTTTAAGTGGGCAGTTCATAATCGAACCCCCTCCAGTGTGTCTGAATTAAAGCTTTTGTAGAGAAGAGTGGGCCAAATTTTCTCCCCAGCAATGCCAGAGTCTGATCTCCTGTTACCACGTGTGCAGTTGTTACTGCTAAACATAATAATAATAATAATAATAATAATTCTTTGCATTTTTATAGCGCTTTTCTCACTACTCAAAGCGCTCAGCAATTGCAAGTTAAGGGCCTCGCTTAAGGGCCCAACAGACCAGAGTCCCTATTGGCATTTACGGGATTCGAACCGACAACCTTCCGATTGCCAGTGCAGTTCCTTAGCCACAGAGGAACAACCATGTAATAAATTTGGGGGTTTGGTTCTTTTTCACAGGGGTGATATAGGTGTTCAGTGAATCAAACGATTGTTTAAACAATGGGTATTGTGTTTGCTCAGGCTGTCTTTTGTATTCTGCTCAATTTGTCATGTCACGTTCCCACCTGCTTAATCCTGGGCCTAACCCAGCAAGCATACAGAGAGCAAGGCAGGAACACACGCTGGACTGGTCGCCCATTCATCACACACTACGCACATCAGGGGCCAATTAAGTGATGCCAATCCAGCTAACCTGCCAGTCTTTAGAAATGTGGGAGTAAACCTACACAGATATGGCGAGGACAAATTGGACTGGACTGCCAATACTGATGCTCTGTGTAAGAAAGGTCAGAGCCGACTATACTTCATTAGAAGGCTGGCATCCTTCAACATCTGCAATAAGATGCTGCAGATGTTCTACCAGACGGTTGTGGCGAGCGCCCTCTTCTACGTGGTGGTGTGCTGGGGAGGCAGCATAAAGATGAACGACGCCTCACGCCTGAATAAACTGGTGAGGAAGGCAGGCTCTATTGTAGGCACGGAGCTGGACAGTTTGACATCCGTGGCAGAGCGACGGGCGCTAAGCAAACTCCTGTCAATCATGGAGAATCCACTGCATCCACTGAACAGGATCATCTCCAGACAGAGGAGTAGCTTCAGAGACAGACTGAGGAGACCCCACACTATGCGACTCTTCAATTCCACCCGGGGGAGTAAATGCGAACATTAATTCTATTTTATTTTATTTTTTTTCATTTTTATTACTATTTAATTTAATATTGTTTCTTTGTATCAGTATACTGCTGCTGGATTATGTGAATTTCCCCTTGGGATTAATAAAGTATCTATCTATCTATTGTGGTCCGCGGCCGGGCTCCCAGGAGGACCAGAGGAGGGCTTGTGTCTCCTCCAGACAGCAAGGGGGCGATCGCCCTGGTTGTATTGGGGGCCACGGGTAGAGGGCTTGGAAGCCCAACCCTGTAGGGGCCCGTGGCCACCCCCAGGCGATGCCCAGGTGCCTGAGGGACCCTGGAGCCCAGCACTTCCGCCACACTGGGGTGTGGCTAGGACTGATTGCCGGGAAGCAGCTGGGTTCCCATTTAAGGGGCCGCCTCCCTCCAGTCAGAAGCAAAAGTCGGGTGGAAGAGGACGGAGCTGGAGAGAGGACGGGAGGTGGCCAGGAGAAAGGCATTGGACTTGTGAGGCCTGGACAGTTGGGGGAACGGTGCGAGAGGCACTGGGGGTGCACGTGAGCACTATTTGTAGAATAATTATAAATAAACAAGTGTGTGGTGGAACCAACGATGTCTGTCTGCCTGTGTCCGGGTTCAAGTTCACACTATCTATCTATCTATCTATCTATCTATCTATCTATCTATCATATAGTGCCTTTCATATCTATCTATCTATCTATCTATCTATCTATCTATCTATCTATCTATCTATCTATCTATCTATCTATCTATCTATCTATCTACTTAGGGAGGACCCAAGACGTGAATCCTGGCCGCCTTACTGCAAGGTAGTGGTGTTCCAACACTGGGCCACCAAATGAAATTTGTCTGGAGAGCAAAAACAATGAAGTGTAATGAATAAGCGAAAATTGAAGAAATCAGGAAGGGGGCAAATACTTCTTCACAAAACTGTGCTTGTTTACCTGCTTTAATCTCCAAATGGGTCTCGTAGTTTTCAGTATACGTTGCTCCTAAATGTACTAATAGTGGCACTCCACCACACTGCCAGTTCAGGGTCCAAAACTAACCTAACCCACACATCTTGCACAGACGTACGTATGACGGGCGAAGTTGACAAATCTGTTGGCCTGGCTACCCCCTTGTTTGACGTGGACCTCATGGGATGGCCTGTGTCTTAGGGTAAGAAGTCTACTCACGAAGGCTCTTCGGTGACGGCCGTTTCTTCGTCCAGTTCCTGGGCTTGCTTGTACCAAGGCAGCTTCGCTTCCACCGGGAGTTTCTCTACGAGACAGCAATCGACACGTTATTATTAATCTTGGCTTGACGGCCCCCTCTCGTTGCTAGCGCTAAATCAAACCCCGAAGCCGTAAAAGTACACGCTTACAGAACGGGTTAAGCAAATAAAGATTCAGAGACAATGTCAAAAACACATGTTTCATGAAAAACCTTCATAACATTATGTATTAATATACTGGCTTTCAGATCACTGAGCCCACTAAAGTAAGCCCCCGCCCCAAACCCACTCGTCCGGCTCGCGGCATCTGCAGAAACACTAAAGGCTGACAGACACGAAGTGAGGGAAAATGTTCTTCCATTAATGTGGCTATTTTGTCAGGGTTACTTGCCGCGATTTCAAAGAAGGAGAATGTGCGCATGGGAATTTTGCTCACTTCTCACTATTATGGGTTCTTGTAGGGGTCCATGCGCCAGGGGATTCATCTTCCTGTCTTTTGTTGCAGCAAGCGATACCACTCTGGAATGAGAGGGGGCGCTGCTGCTAACTGTATCTTCTGCTTAGGCCGCCGTTCCAACAAGACGTCCATCTATAGCAGGTTAGAAGGAGTATGAGCCTCACTGGGCCACATGTTATGAAGGTACACCAAATTAACATCATTCTGGATGTTTAAATGTCTATCAGACAGCCTTGGCGCCACAATCACTCCTAACCCATTAATAGTTTGGTGGGCTCAAAGTGTAGAAGGACAAACAAACTGTAATGGCCTTTACTGCACTATTGGCACATAGACTTGTCTCGCCCCAACTGGACGAATCCTAACTCTCCTATTCTAAGTCAGAGGGTAACTGATGTTATATACAATTTGGAATTGGAAAAAAATCTCATTCTCACGTAGAGGATCTGTGCAGAACGTTTTTAAAACCGGACAGGACCTAATCAATAACATTTTAGAATAAGCATTTATATTGGAGGGGGAAAAGACTCCTTTCTGTCTTTACTACTCTTCACAGTTTTGCTCTGGATGTTGGCCTTCCACTCTTTCCCATGGGTGGGGGTTGATTTGATTTTAGTTTAAAGCTTGACTTGATTGTAAATAAAAATAAATTAAATTAAAAAAAAAAAAAAGGAGGATGAAAAGAATCGGAAGGTTAAGGGAAAATGAAAACAGAAAAGAAGGCAGAATCATGGAGGAGCTAACGCTGCTGTGGTGAAGGCAGACGTCACTCTTGGCAGTGAGGAGTGACCTACCACTTCGGACATTTCCCAATTGTAGTGCCAAGTCGCAGTGGGGGGGGGATACGGGCGCCCTGCTAAATGCTTGGGATGGTACTGGATATTACCGGGAACCTGGGATTCACGGACATTTCTCATTCCCACATTCCCCCGGGAATGAAACTGCTGGAATTCCTGGCTGAACGGGAACGGCCAAGCTTGCATATATAGCGTGTAAAAGTGTTAAAATCGATCAAGAAATAACAGAGCTATAGTTATACGGATTTTGGCCCGCGGTGTAGTGTGTTGCTCATTAATTCAGTCAACAACAGACCAGCAGCAGTCAGTCTCCCGGTTCCCATTAAGACTGAGCGCAGTGGACTGGGAGGATTCTGCACTCTGCAGCTCACGAATGCCAGGACAGGGCAGAGTTCGTGGACATTTGTGGCACGTGCTGTTGACAGTACAGGCTGGTGTCTTCATCAGACAACAGCTTTGAACAGCAACTTGAAATTGCAATGCGCCAGTCTGTTGCATCCGCATTATCTGTGCCAAGAAACTTGATGCATCGGTGAAAGCTGAAATGGCGGTGTTTCAGAGCAAAGCGCGGGCGTTGTTTAGAACAAGTGTATCAGTCTCTGATGACTGTGCCGACTACATCAGTGGAGACAGAGCGTGCTTTCTCAGCGGCTGGCGTACTCTACACGAAGGTGCGCTCTCGCCTGGATGACCGCACGCTGGACACGTTGTGCTTTCTACGCTCTTATTACCGCAACTAACTACTGTAGATACATGTACTCATATGACAGCATGAACTGCTTGTAGATAAGGTGAGTCTTATATTGGTGTCAACATATCGTAGTAGTTTTATTAAAAATAAGTGTCGGTCCTTCTAAAACCGTTCACATGCCCGTGCACTGTGTCATTCACGGGAACCCGGGATTCCCTAGTACTGGAGACCCTAACTCACTTTAAGATCGACACCCCCCTGGCTGTGGTGACCATTTTGGGGTAAGCAGAGGAGACGTCATTTTTTATGAGTGTCATGATTTTCTTTATGAATGGAGCCTGCCAGTGGATTTTAACTTACCGTATTTACTTGCATATAAGTCAGGTCTTGAAACCCGAAAAATCGACCATAAACTCAGACCTCAACTTCAACGGCCGTTCAAAAACGCGACACTTACATTTTTTTTTTTTTTTACGTCTTCTTGCCTCCTCCAATGCCGCACCAGTTTCTCAGATGCATCGAATTTTGTTGCAGCAGCGCAGTTGCCAGTTTCTTTTGCCACTCCAACAACTTTTAATTTCAAACCAGCTTCATATTTTCTACTGATCGAACGCTCCATCGTAGATAAGGAATGCTCTTACGATAAAGGTGTATGAGGTGTGAGATACAAAAAACACAAAACAGTGCGAACGTCGCTCCAGAATAGTTTGGGTATTACCGCGTGGTCAGGTAGGCACAATACATAGGAAAAGAAAAGGCCGTGTGCTCCGAGGCTGCTCTCTCAGGTGGGCGGGCGTTAGCATCGTGTAATCTCCTGGTCCAATAGCGTGAGTTTTCCGGATTCGACTTATACGACCAACTTTACAAACTACCAGAAATTGTACGGTAAAATCAAGTCCTCGACTTATCCGCGGGAGAACTTAAACGTGAGCATATACAATATACATTGAAATATCAAGCATGATGTATTTATCCATAGACTATTTATATAATTTAAATGGAAATTTGAATAACATAAACTGCCGGAACTTAATATACATTCGTTCAGCCGTCATTGAAGACAGGAGGAACCTTTCTTCTCAAGGATAACCTGCATGTAGAGTCGCTGCTAGTCCGGCTCAGTAAGGAAGAATTAGGGTGGTGTGGTTCAAGCCCAGACTTATAGGCGAGAGAACTTAAACACGAGTATATTTGGCAGTTTTTATAGATTTATTTAGTTATGGGGTTGAAGGAGGGCGGCACGGTGGCACAGTGAGTAGCACTGCTGCCTCGCAGTTAGGAGACCCGTCTGGGTTCGCTTCCCGGGTCCTCCCTGTGTGGAGTTTGCATGTTCTCCCCGTGTCTGTGTGGGTTTCCTCCCACAGTCCAAAGACATGCAGGTTAAGTGCATTGGTGGTCCTAAACTGACCCTAGTGTGTGGGTGTGTGTGTCCTGTGGTGGGCTGGCACCCTGCCCGGGGTTTGTTTCCTGCCTTGCGCCCTGTGTTGGCTGGGATTGGCTCTAGCAGACCCCCGTGACCCTGTGTTAGGATATAGTGGGGTGGAAACTGACTGACTGACTGACTGACTGAACCAAGGAGTCTGATTCTGGCATGTGTTTCCCTCAAGCTAAAGCCATTTTGTTTAGTTAAGCGCACTGCCATTTTAGAGCAATCACATCAACAACCCATTCCCATTCAACTGGGAATGCACGAGTAGTGATGTCATCGGCACGATCACATTCCCGGATCACCGGAGATTCGGATGCACTTAAGTGAGTAAGTAAGTTTTTCAGTTCTTTGGGTGTTTGTTTTGACCCTGTAGTTAGGATATAGTGGGTTGGATGATGGATGGATGGATGGAGTTGAAGGAGGTGATAACAGTAATCCCTCGCTATATTGCGCTTCGACTTTCGCGGCTTCACTCTATCGCGGATTTTATATGAAAGCATAACTAAATATATAACGCAGATTTTTCGCTGCTTCGCGGGTTCTGCGGACAATGTGTCTTTTTACTTTCTGTACATGCTTCTTCAGTTGGTTTGCCCAGTTGATTTCATACAAGGGACGCTATTGGCGGATGACTGAGAAGCTAACCAATCAGAGCACGCCTGTGTGCTGAATGCAGTGTTAACCAGGAAGTCTGGTCTCGCTCATTCAGCATCAACGTGTTTCGCTGTGTAAAGAGTTGTGCTCTTTTGTGTTTATCTTTGTGTATAGTCAAGCCCTTCATTATGGCTCCAAAACGATCTGCTCCTGCTTCAGGGGCCGTGCCCAAGCAAAGCGGAAGATGTTAACAATTGCGAAAAGGTAAACATTTTGGATTTGTTGAAGGCTACGATTCTTTTTATTTAAAAAGTAGGAAAGGAATATAAGATCTACGGCCGCAGTGTCCTTTTAACCAGGGTGTAAAACGAGTTGTAAGTGGATGTAATAAGGCAGTCGTCTGGATGGAATCTGCTTTAGGGATTTGGATTGAAGAAGAACAACGGCAGTGCTACACAATCGCCTGAAGTGGCTCCTTTAGTACAGCTGTAACGCTCTCCTTTGTTGTGCAGTAAAATAAAACTCATTGTTATCGGACAAGTCATCGTGTCATTGTTGGTGAGTAACCATAATTAATTTTCTACGTACAGTACTTAGTACATGTACGTACGTTTAGTGTCACTGTACACACACATTTACTGTATACTATTTTTGTTGCATTGTACGTATTTATTGCTGGTGGCCTGTCTATCGTAATGTCTGTAACATAAGTGATATCGGAGACGATCGATATCTTTAAAATAATATTTAGGTTTTACTGTATATAAACAGTGTGTTTACATACAGAATTTCAATGAATCTTACCTAATATCTAAGAGAATACAAAGGGATTATGCTGTATAACTCTGTGGGGAATATTTATAAACAGTGTGGGAGAGTTTATAAGGGCTTAAAATATATAAAAATAACCATAGAAACATATGGTTTCTACTTCGCGGATTTTCACCTATCGCGGGGGGGTCTGGAACACAACCCCCGCGATTGAGGAGGGATTACTGTATTGCTTGATTGGGCTGATCGGCAGACCACAAACACTGGCAACATCCTACAAATCTGTAAGCAGTTTGGACTTTGGAGTTACTGGTGTAAGATATACTATTCCATAGAAGGTTGGCGTCCTTCAACATCTGCAATAAGATGCTGCAGATGTTCTACCAGACGGTTGTGGCGAGCGCCCTCTTCTACGAGGTGGTGTGCTGGGGAGGCAGCACAAAGAAGAGGGACACCTCACGCCTGGACAAACTGGTGAGGAAGGCAGGCTCTATTGTAGGCACAGAGCTGGACAGTTTGACATCCATGGCAGAGCGACGGGCACCGAGCAGACTCCTGTCAATCATGGAGAATCCACGGTATCCACTGTGCATCCAAAAGTTATTGTCTGTTATACCTTCCTCGCACTCTCCACCTAGCATTTTGTAACTTGCACTGTATTGTTATCACTCTTTAATTTAGTATTGTTCTTATCAGTATGCTGCTGCTGGAGTATGTGAATTTCCCCTTGGGGATTAATAAAGTATCTATCTATCTGTCTATCTATCTAAGATGGAGCACAGCATAGTGCAGCACACCAGGGAGACTGTATGAGGAGTGATGCGGTATGAAGCTGCATTATGCGATGCTCCATCTTCACCAATAACTTACAGATTGGTTAAGATGTTGCCAGTGCTTGAGGTCAACCAATCAGCACAATTCATCATCTCAGCCCCACCCACGATAGCTCCTGGTTGAACAAAAGTACAAACCCTGGAGGAGGAGCTAAAACTTAAACACCAGGAACTACAAACGGCAGTGGGAATGCTACAAAAGTTCCCGAGTTTCTAAAAAGTCCCCGCTTCCTGAAAATGGGGAAACAGCAATCACAATCCTAAAGATGCATCGGAGACAGAAGCGAAACTCAGCAGCCTTCATATGCTCACCTCATCTACAGAAATCAAGAAACAGTATAGGGGTGTTGCTAGTCAACACGGGGGGCCGGCCGGTGGCTTTAATGTGTATTGTATTATACAACATGCACCATGATGCATTTTGGTTCGTCTTGGTGTGGCAATTTAAGGAACATGATGCATTTTCTAAAAACAAATATTAAAATAAAAAACTCCATTATCTGCTCTACAAAGCTGCAGAAGAATAAAAACCCCCTGAGATAAACATGGGAGAGTGAACAAGGCTTAAGGGAGAAACATTCTTTGCTTTTCCACCCCAGAAAAAAAAAAAAAACATTAAACCCCACTTCTACCGAGTGTCGCATTTTGTAATCGTGAAAATGCCCGCATCGCCCATTGTAGTTAAAACTGTTCCGAGAGTTTCGAGAAGTATCCAGCTGCAGTCAGGACAGTTTTAGGCCTCCAACAGAACCGATCACTTCAGACACTACGAGGCCCGGAGTCTCTTTGCATTCATGGGAGAAACACGATGACGTCAATTTTTACCTCTTCTGCAACTGCACAATTAAATAATTTACTAACTGGATTCAGTAGACATTTTTAATGCGATGTGTTGCTTTATCTTGAAAATTGATTCATTTAAGTTTTTTACACAAAAACGTTACATTGACTTATGAAAAAAATAACTGTAGCTAAACTTAAAGGAACTGAAATCGATATGACGGGCATGCAATATAGGCACGAGGGGAGTGGCTCTTGGAAAGTGGGCGGAGTCAAACAGATGCCGCTGATAGGGGCGTCATCTTATGGGCCTCAGCTTGTCTAAGGGCGCTGAATCGGTCAGAGGCTTCAGACTGTCTTGCCTGCAGTTGCACTCTCTTGAGAGTTTCACTCATCACTCTGCACTACCATCAACGGGTTTCCCTCTTATCAGACCACACCACTCCTTACCTTTGGGTTTGTAACAAGGGATGGGCGCCACACAGTCCTCCTTGATGTGTGGCTTGGCTTTTGGGTTGCAGCCACCAGCGTGGATCCCCCTGTGGTCAATGCAGAGCACAACTCGGTAGCGAAGCCCCTGTCCACAGGTCACCGTGCACTGCGGGAAGCACACAGAAGGTCAGAGTCTTTGCAATCACAGAGTATCAGGCTTTTCTGTCCTGAACCATCCCATCCGATCGTCGAAGCAGGCCAGAAGACCTGGGTGCCCTTTCTATAGGACCACCGTAAGGACAGGCGGTTAAGTGTTTGATTTTTTAAGATGGCCAAAGGTCAGCAGGAGATGATCAGATTCCAGCCGAGTTTCTTCAAGTTCTAGTTATTCTAAAGGCTGATTTACACTCACTGGCCACTTTATTAGGTACACCTGCTCAACTGCCTGTTAACCCAAATATCCAATCAGCCAATCACATGGCTGAGTGCATTTCAACCTGTAGACATTGTCAGGATGACCTGCTGAAGTTCAAACCGGGCATCAGAATGCAGCAGAAAAGGGACTGAAGTGACTTTGAACGTGACATGGCTGTTGGTGCCAGGCGGGCTGCTCTGAGAATTTCACACACTGCTGATCTACTGGGACTTTCACACACAACCATCCGTAGGGTTTACAGAGAGTGGTCTGAAAAAGGGAAAATATCAGTGAGCGACAGGACAAGAATGACTTGTTGATGCCAGAGGTCAGAGGAGAATGGCCAGAGTGGTCTGAACTGAAAGAAAGGCAACAGGAACTCAAATAAGCACTCGTTATCACCAAAGTATGCAGAAGAGCAATTCTGAACACACAACACGTCGACCCTTGAAGCAGGTGGGCTACAGCAGCAGGAGACCACAATGGGCGACATTCTGTCAGCTAAGAAAAGGCACCTGAGGCTACAATGCACATGGGCTCATCAAAACTGGACAACAGAAGTTTGGAAAAATATCGCCTGGTCTGATGAGTCTCAATTTCTGCTGCGACATTCAGATGGTAGGGGTAACAATTTGGCATCAACAACATGAAAGCATGGATCCATCCTGTTCAGACTGGTACTGGTGGTGTGATGGTGTGGAGGATATTTTATTGGCACACTTTGGTCTCCGTAGTACCAACTGAGCATTGTTTAAAGGCCACAGCCTACTCGAGTATTGTTGCTGACCATGTCCATCCCTTTATGACCGCAGTGTCAGGATCTCACAAAGCTCAGATCACCTCAAACCGATTTTCTTGAACATGTCAATGAGTTCACTGGACCTCCACAGTTACCAGATCTCAACCAAATCGATCACCTTTGGGATGGGGTGGAATGGATGTGCAGGTGACAAATCTGCAACAACTGTGTGATGCTATCACGTCAATATGGACCAGAATCCCTGAGGAATGTTTGCAGCACCTCATTGAATCTACGCCATGAAGAATTATGGCAGGTCTGAAGGCAACAGGGGGTCCAACCCGGGACTAGCAAGGTGTACCTAATAAAGTGGCCAGTGAGTGTGTACCTCTGTGTTGAGCCTACACTGCAACTATGTGTGTAGACCACTTCACTGAAAGCTGCATTGTGCCACAAAAAATGAGGACTGTACTACCACAACATGCCTGGTGGCTCAACAAAATGGCTTACTTGTACCAGGAAATGACAGAAATGATGAAATTGAGATCTTTATTTAAACACTTTGTTATAGGAGACACATGCAGAATGGATGCGTTGTCACACATACGCATCAGAGGAACTCGATCCAGGTATGTCATAAGCCACCGGGGTGAGAGGGGGCGCTCTCCCTAACATTCTCGTCTCCTTCTCTCCCCGCATCTCAGAGAAGCTGCCCTTAGCCCCGCCCCTTGTGCTGCTCACGCTGTCCGCACAGATGGAGGCGTCACTCACTCAGGAGAGCGAACCACCGAAACGACCCGAGAGCTACTGATCGCTCTTATATTGCCCAAGAGGCTGCTTTCTCTTCTCCACCTCCAGGTTGGCAGTTTCTTTTGATTTCACTTGGTGGTTGGTGTCCCAAAATTTCAGGGTTGCCTTGCTTGTTATTCTGCACCCGGCCACAGCATGCAAACGCTGCCCCCTTTCATCTCGCTGGAAGTAAGATGCAATTTGTTTCCCCACATTTTTTTTTTTTTTCTTGTTTTGTCGCAAATTGCTTTGCTCATCCCTACCCAAGACTAGATTTAACACCTTGACTGCTGGATCATTTATTACCAGGACGCTGCAGTAGAGGTCTAGGCATATGTGATAAAAGATCAGAACTCGAAAAAAAACATAATAGAAAGCAACAGTTATCATCAAAACAATAAAAAATTGTATAGAAAATGTTAATTGCATTATTTTCACCAGCAACACGAGTAAAAAGTTCACATTGGAATGAGAGTCCTGGAAGCATGGTGCCACCCGGAGTGCAGAATAAAAAGCACATGCGGCGCTTCTTTGAGATGTCCACATACACATGTTGGCAGTTGATGGCGCTCAGTGGGCTACAGAATGTGCTGTCTAGTCCATCGTGATCACTTTGGGATCACTTTTTGATTTCATTTTAATCGTAATTTAACTTAATCCTGATACTCTGTATGTTCAATTTCCTCATAATAACTATTCATGGTGGCTCTAAAATCGGTACTGTCCCCTACTCTCTTTTCTGTTTCTTTTTCCGGTTTCTTTGTCACCTACTCAAAGCTTCATGATGCTCCAACAATGATGGATTGATTAAAAGGCAGAAGTCTACGTGACCATCATCATCATCAAGTCCTTCCGTGAGAACCCTAAATCCAAAGAGGACTGTTTCATTTATGTTAGGTAGAATGCCCAGAGGGGACTGGGCGGTATCATGGTCTGGAATCCTACAGATTTTATTTTTCTCCAGCCGTCTGGAGTTTTTGTTTTTTCTGTCCCCCCCGGCCATTGAACCTTACTCTTATTCGATGTTAATGTTGATTTATTTTGTTTTATAATTGTGTCTTTCATTTTTCTATTCTTTAATATGTAAAGCACTTTGAGCTACTGTTTGTATGAAAATGTGCTATAGAAATAAATGTTGTTGTTGTTGTGTTGTTTGTGATGAAGAAACGACTTTGGGACAGTGGTCCACATCAGTGCCAGAGACGACATGCTCCACTTCACCCAGTGGATTGTCACCGTCATTATCATCAAAATATTCCGTCGTGCAACATGTCGAGGTGTCTCAAAACATCAGAAGCTTTATACCCTTTTTGTGATGACATAACTACAGACAACTGTCTAATTATAAAGCTATGTTCTGCAAGCTGTTGCCTCTTAAAAAATGTTTACAGCTGTCCACTAGGTGGCAGCAATGTAGTACGTGATGAAGTATTTAACACTAGAATCCCTGAAGCCTATGAAAAAACTCGGAATCCCGGCCCTCCTTAAATTCCTCTCCATCAGCGTCTTTTGTTTTGTAAATGTGTCAGTCAGCTCAAGCAGCAAGTAGCCCCCCCACCCACCGACACAGCTCAACAACAACATTTATTTATATAGCACATTTTCATACAAAACAATGTAGCTCAAAGTGCTCAGGTCGCAGGAAGATTCTCAGAGCTCAAGTCTTGTTTATCATGGTGTTAGGTGCCTGGAATTGTAGAGGATAAATAATACATCGTCATTTGGAATACATACAGCGCATCCGGAAAGTATTCACAGCGCATCACTTTTTCCACATTTTATGTTACAGCCTTATTCCAAAATGGATTAAATTCCTTTTTTTCCTCAGAATTCTACACACAACACCCCATAATGACAACATGAAAAAAGTTTACTTGAGGTTTTTACAAATTTATTAAAAATAAAAAAACTGAGAAAGCACATGTCCATAAGTATTCACAGCCTTTGCCATGAAGCTCCAAACTGAGCTCAGGTGCATCCTGTTTCCCCTGATCATCCTTGAGATGTTTAATTGGAATCCACCTGTGGTCAATTCAGTTGATGTGACCTGATCTGGAAAGGCACACACCGGTCTATAGAAGGTCCCACAGTTGACCGTTCATGTTAGAGCACAAACCAAGCATGAAGTCAAAGGAATTGTCTGTAGACCTCCGAGACAGGATTGTCTTGAGCCACAAATCTGGGGAAGGTTACAGAAACATGGCTGCTGCTTTGAAGGTCCCAATGAGCACAGTGGCCTCCATCATCCGTAGGTGGAAGAAGTTCGAAACCACCAGGACTCTTCCTAGAGCTGGCCGGCCATCTAAACTGAGCGATCGGGGAGAAGGGCCTTAGTCAGGGAGGTGACCAAGAACCCGATGGTCACTCTGTCAGAGCTCCAGAGGTCCTCTGTGGAGAGAGGGGAACCTTCCAGAAGGACAACCATCAGGCCTGTATGGTAGAGTGGCCAGACGGAAGCCACTCCTTAGTCAAAGGCACATGGCAGCCCGCCTGGAGTTTGTCAAAAGGCACCTGAAGGACTCTCAGACCATGAGAAACAAAATTCTCTGCTCTGATGAGACAAAGATTGAACTCTTTGGTGTGAATGGCAGGCGTCACGTTTGGAGGAAACCAGGCACCGCTCATCACCAGGCCAATACCATCCCTACAGTGAAGCATGGTGGTGGAACTGGGAGACTAGTCAGGATAAAGGGAAAGATGACTGCAGCAATGTACAGAGACATCCTGGATGAAAACCTGCTCCAAGGCGCTCTTGACCTCAGACTGGGGCGACGGTTCATCTTTCAGCAGGACAACGACCCTAAGCACACAGCCAAGATGTCAAAGGAGTGGCTTCAGGACAACTCTGTGAATGTCCTTGAGTGGCCCAGACTTGAATCTGATTGAACATCTCTGGAGAGATCTTAAAATGGCTGTGCACCGACACTTCTCATCCAACCTGATGGAGCTTGAGAGGTGCTGCAAAGAGGAATGGGCGAAACTGGCCAAGGATAGGTGTGCCAAGCTTGTGGCATCATCTTCAAAAAGACTTGAGGCTGGAATTACTGCCAAAGGGTCATCAACAAAGTATTGAGCAAAGGCTGTGAATACTTATGGACATGGGATTTGTCAGTTTATTTATTTTTAATAAATTTGCAATAATCTCAAGTAAACTTTTTTCACGTTGTCATTATGGGGTGTTGTGTGTAGAATTCTGAGGAAAAAAATGAATTTAATCCATTTTGGAATAAGGCTGGAACATAAGAAAATGTGGAAAAAGTGATGCGCTGGGAATACTTTCCGGATGCACTGTACATTTCATGCGTGTCCCGTGTCTACAACGATCTGTGCAAATGCAGGATGAAATGTGAGGCAGGAATTGTCCAACACATAACTAAAAAAGAAACGTTTTTCATATTTTACTAATAATTGACAACATGTAGACATGAAGTGTGTAATGTGTGAAGAATGAAGTCCAAATATCAAATAAACACTTTCACAAAAGGTACAAGTATAACAAAACAAGTGCACTTTTATTCAAGAATATAACCCAGGGGTTCTTAACCGGGGGTATCAATGCTGGTGGTATGGGACACGATCTCTGGGTACTGGTATTTATTTTATTTAATGTATTAATTTACACTTGGGTAGTACGAGAATGGAACGTGATAGAATCTTCGAGAACATTCGACATTTCCTGCAAATGCTTGTATTTAATTTTACACGTGTGTATTTACTACAACTTTCATTTTAAATTTACATTTAATACGCTTGAATTTTAATATTTAAATTTAATAAATGTATATTTACTGAACAAGCGTGTATTTACTCGTTTATTGGCAATGTACGTATCTCAAAGACTCTAAAAGCGCGTTTTGCATTGACTGCGCGCCACCATTCATTCTGGCAACTAATATAAGGAATGGTGATGATTATTTCGACAGTCAAGTAAAGGGGGTATGGGACCATATTGGACAATCCATTGGGGGTCATGAAAAGGTTAAGAACCCCTGATATAACCGTACAAAATGAAAATCGGGTTAGGGTACGACGCTGACACGACTGCTCGGGTGGTGCAGCAGTAAGAACTGCTGACTCATAATCAAGGGGTCGACAGTTTGAATCCAGATGCGTCCATTTTGAGTAGTGAGCTGATCTTATTGTTATTATTGTAGGATAAAAAACATATATTTGATTTGAGTCTGAAACAGCCGGTTTTTACCGGGGCACCACCCAAGCGGTCGTGTCAGCGTTTCTATCCTAACCCGCTTAGGAGGCAGTCGCCAAGCCCTGAGGTGCGTGACATATCGCAAGACAAGGGGTTGATTTGCGGTACCAACGCCTCTCTCTCTCTTTAATTAAGAAAAATAATGTACCTTCCATACTTCCGGGATCCCAAGATGGCCACCAAAAGTCTCTTCCACATCCAGCTCCCTCTGATGACGTCACTTCCGTCTCCCAGTCATGACGTCATCTCAGGCCATATTATTTCCGCCCGCCATTTTGTTACGGTATATAAACGCCATCTTTATCATTTACAGTTACCAACTGCTGTAAAAAGGCTCTTGATAACCTATCTGTGCCTTTTTTGCATTCTTTGTCCATTGGATATTATACGGGGACAGTCCCCAACTCTTTTCCTTTGTGGAAGCTGTCTTATTTCGTTACAATATATTGTATTCATATAGTGCCTTCCCGAAGTTCAAGTTGGCATTACACCACAATTCGGTCCGGTGCCTCAATCCTGCCTGCTGAATTATAAAGAAGTCCTGGATTTGGTGGAGCCTTCTGTTTTTCTCTTCCTCTTGGGCTGAATACTGAGGTATGAGTTATCTCGTATGGCGCGGCTCGACAGGCTCAGTGACATACGTATGAGTTAACTTGTACCCCACCTCGTCTTCTGTCATTTAAATAAAGATCTCAAGTGGTGAAGATCACTTGACTTGTTTCCTGTAATGTTGATATTTTTTCAAGCCACCAGGCGCGTTTTGGTTGAGTGGCATGCAAAAGTATTCAATCCCCTTGAAAGTCATCCTAATTCTCTACATGACAAAAAGATCTGTCCACATATTTACCACTTTGGTACTATAATGTGAACTCTTATGCTCTAACAGTAAATTTCTAAAAGTGACAATAAACCATTTTCTGTCAACAATGAACTGAACAAGTGAGCGTCTGCCTAAGTGTTTAAACATCTGTGCTTTGGTTGACACAAATGACAGCTAAATCACAAATGGCATTAAGGTGACAGTCATAATTAAACATAATTCGGTCCTACTTGTGAGTCGTTTCTATTTCTCTGGATATGAAAAGCCCCCCAATTTGTAAGGGCCATAGACTTTTAGGACAATCAATGCTAGGAAGAAAACAAAAGTAGCTCTCTGCTGATGTGACAAACAAAGTCACTGCAATGCACAAAGCGGGAAATGGCAAAAGAAAAAAATATCAAAGAGTCCAAATGTCCAGTTCAGCACTGCTGGACCCATCGTCAGTAACTGGGAGGTTCATCACAGCACCCCGACTCTTATAAGAGCAAGGAAGTGACTAAAAACCTAAGCGTCACTCTCATGACATCTGCAATGCTCTTTGGCCGAGACTGGAGTGAAGGCGCCGTGGGGGGTCCACAATTTAAGGAGCTCTCCATTAAAACAGGCCTCTCTATGGGAGGGGAGCCAGAAAGAAGCCATTACTTAACACTTTCAGGGTGGATGTTGACTTTTGTAGAAAGAAGGAGTTGACGATGGTAATCAACTGTAAACGGTGACAATACCCACTGTTATGTTTTACTTGGACTCTCTTTGCTAGAAGGAAAGTTATGTTCATTGGTTTGACTGAGATTCCCTACGAGGAGCAAACACCGGCGAAGATGGTATCGACATCTGGAGAGAGATCGAAGGGAACACGCACAGTAAAATACTCGGTGGATGACATTTTGCATATTATCGCTGAATTGTTGGACTCCAGTTTTGTGATCGAAAACAAATGTGAGATACCAGCATCAGCTGACCGGTCCCCAGCTGATCGTGTTGCTGAACAGATTCGTGTAGCCCAGCGTTTCTCAACCTGTAAGTATTTGGGACCCAAGTTTTCATAACAGTTTTAATCGCGCGCCCCCCTAACGTTTTTCTGAAACCCTAATAAAATGTACTCCTATATTTTTTGCTGCCGATACACTGCTACAAGTTTTATTATACCTACTTAACTTTCATCGATATTTATCTAACGCTATATTTATTTTTCTAGTATCAGAATGTAGTTTAAGTTCATTTGTTTTGGTTTCAATCGATGGATTTTTCATATTTTTGATACTTGCTTTCTTTTTTTCACATCTTTGCGCCCCCTTCTTTGTTACGCCCCACAGGTTGAGAACCGACGGTGTAGCCAACATACCTACGGTAACAATGACAAGAGGTACAAACCAGTGTGGAGGACTGCCGGCTTTCCATGCCGGACCGCACCCCCAGGCCGCCAGGAGGAGCTCTCCCGACAGCAGGATCATGCCCCGAGGTCCAGCAGGGCATTATGGACCTTGTAGTATTTTTACACAACCCTGCTGGATACCTTGCGGGCCACCAGGAGTCGCTGTGGGGGGGCTTATGGGCTCTTTTATGCCCTATGACCCGGGAGTACGTCATGGTCACGTGACAGGAACGAACAACGTGCTCCCGGGTTAAAGAAAAGGACTGATTGCCCTGACCCGGAAGGAGTAAGGAATTATGGACTGTCGGGACAGGAATACCTCCGGGTCAGGGGCTATAAAAGGACGGTGCCTTAGTCCAGACACCGAGCTGAGCTGGGAGGAAGGGTGGCTAAGTGTCCGGGCGAGGAGGAGACTTTATTGTGTTGGTTTATTGTATGAGTAGTGTGGAGGGTGCTTAGTGCACGGAAGAACAAAATAAAAGGTTCTGGACTTTTACCTGGTGTCTGGAGTTGTACCTGAGGGTTCAAGGGTGCACTACTGCCCCCTACTGTCACACCAGATTGCGATGCACTGCAACCGCGACCGCCTCTGCCATGCGAAGACAGCCTGGCAGCCAGCCAGCCGCACAGTCCTGAGGAACTGCTGGCCACAGCATGCGACAATAGACATTCTATGTTGATTTCTGTGTGAAACCATAGCTTAGTGTGTTTTTCAGAAAACTGTGGTTTTTGAAACAAAATATTCAGCCCTCAAAGAGTTAATTACTGGCATTTGCTACAAAGCATCAGAAAGACCCACTTAAGGTTCCAAACTAGAACTTTGTGGCCAGACTTCAAAGGGGTACGTACAAGTCCAGCTATTCCACTATGAACAGAACTACGGAAAGGTACAAACTGCCAACGACGGCCCACCCATGTGCACACGACAACTGTTACACCCCTCTGTAAGGCCACAGTCTTTGCTGGACAATCACTGCATAAATGAAGACTAAATAGCCCACTGCTGATGTGACAAAGTCATTGGAAGGCACAAGGCAGGAACATGGCTACAAAAAAAATAAAATCAAAGAGTCCAAATGTCCCGTTAAGCAATGCTGGACCCATCGTCAGAAACTGGAACCCGACTCTTACTAGAACATCACAGCGAGACCTCAAGAGGTGGGAGAGGCCACTAAAAACCCAAGCATCACTCTCAGAAGTCTGCAGGGCTCCATGGCTGAGACTGGAGGGAAGGTACACAAATTCAAGAGCTCTCCATTAAAACAGGCCTCTCTATGGGTGGGGAGCCAGAAAGAAGCCATTCCTTATGAAGGTCCTCATTGAAGAGTGTATATCATTTGCTACAAAGCTTGAGAAAGACCCAGTTGAGGTGTGGGAGAAGGTTTGATGGTCAGATGAGACCAAAATAGGACTTGGTGGCCTTGTGTGTACGTACAAGTCCAGCTATTCCACCATGAACAGAACTAGGGAAAGGTACAAACTGGCAATGATGGCCCCACCACATGCACACGACAACTGTTACAGCCCTCTGTAAGGCCACAGTCTTTGTTGGACAATCACTGCACAGATGAAGGCCAAGTAGCCCTCAAGGCACAAAGTTGGGAACATGGCTACAAAAAAATAAAATCAAAGAGTCCAAATGTCCCGTTAAGCAATGCTGGACCCATCGTCAGAAACTGCACCCTGACTCTTACTAGAACATCACAGCGAGACGTCAAGAGGTGGGAGAGGCCACTAAAAACCCAAGCATCACTCTCAGAAGTCTGCAGGGCTCCATGGCTGAGACTGGAGGGAAGGTACACAAATTTTAAGAGCTCTCCATTAAAACAAGCCTCTCTATGGGTGAGGAGCCAGAAAGAAGCCATTCCTTAAGAAGGTCCTCATTGAAGAGTGTATATCATTTGCTACAAAGCTTGAGAAAGACCCAGTTGAGGTGTGGGAGAAGGTTTGATGGTCAGATGAGACCACAACAGAACAAAGAGGTATGTGTGGCATAAAATTAACACTGTGAATGCCTCAAAAACACCAAACCTATGGTGACATATGGTGGTGGCATCATAATCATCATGCTATGAGGATGCTTTTAATGTGCTGGGGCTGTGAATCTTATGAAGAATTGAAGGGACAATGGATGGACACAAATACCTCACAATACCACAGGAGAACTTGTTCCAGTCTGCCCTAGCGGTGCTACATGATTAACGTCACCATAAATGTATTTTTTGCCTCAAGAAACACCAAACCTATGGTGACATATGGTGGTGGCATCATCATCATCATGCTATGAGGATGCTTTTAATGTGCTGGGGCTGTGAATCTTGTCAAGAGTTGAAGGGACGACGGATGGACACAAATACCTCACAATACCACAGGAGAACTTGTTCCAGTCTGCCCTGGCGGTGCTACATGATTAACGACACCATAAATGTATTTTATGCCGAGTCCCGTCTTTCGTAGCGTCGTCCTGTTTATACGGTCTGTGTGTCTATGTCAGGGGTGGGTCATGTCGGTCCTGGAGAGCCTACAAGTTTTCATTCCAACCCGGTCTCACACCTTATTTAATTTTATAGCTTGTTAGTCTGCAATATAAGGTTCTTATATCGTTGATTTTTTACTTTCCAAGGATATCATCCAAATGATTTGAAGCCTAAAACAAATCATTTTCAGTCTGGCACATTGTTCTATAACATGTGCATGATGAACACGCACAGATGTCAATGAAAACAAACTGGATGGAGAACTGCTGGCTGCTTTCTCATTTCCATTTTAAACACTGAATGCAGCTGTTTAAGATTGAAATAAGCAATCGAGGGTGGGGAACCTTAACAAGCGAGACCACCAAAATGAAGCATCAAAATGTTGCTTAAACAACAAGTGATTCAGCAGCAATAAATGACTTCTCATTAAGAAACTGGGTTGGAACAAAAACCTGCAGCCACTGCGGCTCTCTGGGATCGACACTGCCCACCTCTGGTCATTGTAAATATGGTCCCCTGGAAACAAAGGGGGAAGGATAACACTGTGGAAAACGTGGCTCCCCATGATAATTTATCCCGTCAATCCCATCACCTGCATCTGGGTCATTTGCTATTTAAACAGGAGGACAAAAAGAAAAAAAAAAGGAGGAAGAAATCCTGTTGGACTACGCCGACTTTAGAAGAAATCGGTGAGGTGCCTTCTGCTGTTATGCACCTAAAATCTGGAAAAGCTGACCGATAGAAAGTCACCAGGCTAATACGGTGGAGCACTTTAAAAAAACTGCTAAAACCCATCCATCCATTCATTATCCAACCCAGGGTCACGGGGGTCTACTAAAACCTCATTATTTTAACATGGCTTTCTCATAGCTTCTTTTCAGTGTAACCCTGATATTCTGTATATGCATTTAATTATCATTATCATTCTTGGGGGGGCTCCCAAATCCATACTAACCCCTACTTTCTCTGCTGTCCTTTTTCTGGTTTTCTGTGGTGGCGCCACCACCACCTGATCAAAGCACCGTGATGTCCCTACATTGATGGATTGAAGGCCAGAGGTCCACATGACCATCATCATCAAGTTCTCCCACGTGAACCCTGAATACAATGAGGACTGATTGAGGTCATTGATGTTAGGGGGGCTGGGTGGTCTCGTGGCCTCAGAACCCCTGCAGATTTTGTTTTTTGTATTTTTCTGTCCTCCCTGGCCATCGGACCTTACTTTATTCTCTGTTAGTTATTATTGCCTAATTGAATTTCTGTATTTTGTCTTTTTTTCATCCTGTAAAACACTTTGAGCTACACCTTTTAGAAATAATGAATGTTGTTGTACCACTGCTGTGAACCCACGGCTTGGGGGCAGACTCTGGCGGTGTCCCTCCAAGTGACACTCGAATGGCTCAAACACACAAAGGTGAAATGTTTTCCAATGGCCGAGTTAAAGGCCTGGTCTTATTTGAAATCTGCTGTCCAGAGGTGCCATCTCACCAACCTAGAGGGTCTCGAGAAATACTGAGTGGGGAACGATCACAACGTGCCAGTTTGGGCCGTCCTTACATACCCAACAGAACGAAGGCTGTTATTACAGTCAATGGGGTCCTTGACAAAGTGTGAATGTGTAGGCCTTGAATGCTTAGGCAAACACGAACTTTGGAGTTTCTCTTCTTCAGTTCACCACAGTTCTACAGAAAATGGTTTATTGTGACTTTGGAAATGCTTGGTGACAGCGTAAGAGTACTGAATGGATAAACATGGGGACAAACCTTTTGTCATGCAGTCCCCAGGGGATTGAATACTTTTGCACGCCACAGTAGTACGATCCTCATTTCACACACAAGTGTAAACTGCCTCATTTTTAGCCTCAGAGAGGTTTAAACTGCTAATGTGTTCAGCTCAGAACAGAAACAAAATGAATAATAAAAGATTAACATTCAAAAAGGACTCACCGAGGACCACTCCTGAGCCAACCATTTGGGACAGTCAAAAACGTTGCAGGGTTGCACCTGAGCCATCTTGGGGGCGTACGTGCACTTCCACTCCTCGACCGACACAACGTTGCCCTGCATGTCTTCCTCGACGCAGGACGCCGTGCGGCTCTGGATGCCCCCACCGCAGGAGGTGGAACAAGCAGTCCAAGGCGTGTGGTCCCACCTAGAAAAGCAAAGCGAAAGCTTCAGGGTGAGGAAAGTCGGGCTGCTGACCTGACCTGCCCAACACTCATCGCACTTCTCTGATAAAAAAAAAAAAAACAGAAGGGTCCGAGATGAGCAAGGGAAGGAGACCACCGAAAATACAAACATCAGAGAGACAGCAGCCTTCAGTCCATCCATTTACTCAGGTGGCTTAACTCAATTTTAACGTTTAAAGCAGCCATACCCATAAAATGGCATTTGCCGCGATCAAAAGCTTTTCAATATTAAGTGTGACTGATCATTTTTTTGAAATGCTTTGAAGTAAAGTGGGCAGCAGACTAAGAATGAATTCAGACCCCTTCACTTTCTGCACACTTTATTGTGTTGTAGGGTGAGGAGCAGCCGGGAACTTTACTAAAATACTGACCAGTCTCACTGAGAGGCACTCCTATAACATAATGCTGCCACTACCACACTTCACCATAAGGACAGAATTAGTCAGCTGATGAGCAGTGCCTGGTGTGCCCCGGACATCATGCTTGAACATTAGAACAATCTGGACGAGAACAGGCCATTGAGCCCAACAAAGCTCGCTAGTCCTATCCATCGAATTCTTCAAGAAGACACATCAAGTCGTGTTTGGAAAGTCCCTAAAGTCTTATTGTCTGCCACGCTACTTGGTCGCTTGTTCTCTGTGTAAAGAAAAACTAACACTAGTACAAAATTTACCCTCCACCAGTTTCCAACTGTCTCCCCGTGTCCTTCATGAACTCATTTTAAAGTCACCGTCTTGATCCACTGCACTAATCCCCTTCATCATTTTAAACACTTCACTCATGTCACCTCTTAATCCTCTTTTGGCTCAGCTCTTTCTTCATAATTCGTTCCCTGTAGCCCGAGAATGAGCCTAGTCGCTCTGCTCTGGACTTTCTCTAGTGCTGCTATGTCCTTTTTGTAGCCTGGAGACCAAATCTGCCCCTAGTACTCCTGCTGAGGGCTCACCAGTGTGTTATAAAGTTTCAGCAGAACCTCCTGTCACAAACGTGCACATGGCAGGCAGCTAAAAGGCTCAAATGAAGATAATTCCACGCCAGACCAGGGGATGGCAGGGTGCACCGATCCTAACTCTTATTCATCGGCAGACCGACCACAGGAAATTTCGCCAGGATTCAATGATGTCACTTCCGGTTCCTGCCCCGATGACATCACTTCCCGTGTCTGACTGTAAAGCTGCCATGTTTGTTCCTGTTTTGGACTGAAGTCTGTACGATATTGAACCACAACCTTCATTTCAAGTAAATAGGGCGGCTGCCCCCTAACCTTTTCCTGTGTCCTTTTTGAGTTCTTTCACACCTCCCGTGACTTGTACTCCACACATCAAGGCGCTATAAAACGTGACATTCTCTTAGCCTTCTTAATGGCTTCTGAACACTGGTGGGAGGTTGACAGCATAGAGTCCACTGTGACCCCTAACTCCTTCTCATAAGGTGGACTCTCGATTTTCCGACCGCCCATTGTGTATTCAAACCTCACATTTTTACTTCCTACGTGTAACTCTTTACGTTTACTGACATTAAATGTCATCTGCCACAAATCTGCCTTGCTGTCCCTCTGCGATAATTCAATGGATTTTCAATTATCTGCTAATCCACCAATCTTGGTGTCATCTGCAGACTTAACCAGCTTGTTACTTATCTTGCTCTCTAAATCATTTATGTATTGTCGCCTGCGGCTGGGGGTGGAGCCCAGCCAGGACGCCCAGGAGGACGGCTTGTGCCTCCGCCAGACCACGAGGGGGCGACCACCCTGGTTGTGTTGGGGGCCATGGGTAGAGGGCATGGAAGCCCGACCCTGTAGGGGCCCGTGGCCACCGGCAGGCGGCTCCCCGGTGCCTGAAGAACCCTGGTGTGGCGGAAGAAGACTGGGGACACACGGAGGGCTTCTGGGTGCGCAGCCGGCACTTCCACCACACGGGGGTGTGTCCGCGGGGGATTGCCGGGAAGCAGCTGAAGCCCATCCGGGTTGGGATAAAAGGGGCCGCCTCCCTCGGTTCATTAGGACGAGTCAGGTGGAAATGGACGGAGCTCGAGAAGAGGAGTGGAGGCGGCCAGAAAGGCAATTAGTGACTGTGAGGCCTGGACTTTGGGGGATCGGTGCTGGAGGCACTGAACTGTCATGTAAATATTGTAAATAAATGAGTGTGATGGGTGAACAAACGATGTCCGTCTGTCTGTGTCCGGTAGTGATGGGTCGTTCTTGAACGATTTGTTCGTTTTGAACAAATCTTTAATGTGACTCGGGAAGAACGAGTCGTCTCGTGGGAGTATTTCGTTCAGTTGCGCATGCGCATTTGCGCAACTTCCTATAGTTTCTGTATTGGAATTGATTCACTTGTCTCGAGTCTTCGGGTTTTGCGAGTCGTTCGTTCATCACGTGACAGCCCCATAAGCTTAACCTAGTATGCAGTCTGAGCCGGAAACAGAATTGAACGAAATGACTCGAAAAATGACTCGTTCATTTTGCTGAACGTGACTCAAAGGTCCGAGTCGGTAAAATGAATCGAACTTCCCATCACTAGTGTCCGGGTCCAGTCCCACAATATATTAAAAATAGCAGCGGCCCCAGCACTGCCCCCTGCTGGTCACCACTCTTAACATCGGCCAGTTCTGATCGGGTTCCTCGCACCATCACCCTCTGCTTCCTGTGTCTGAGCCAATTCTGCACCCATCGACACTCCACACCCTGAACTGCCACTTCTTTTAATTTGATGCCCAGCCTCTCAAGTGGCACCTCATCAAATGCTTTCTGAAATTCCAGATAAATAATCTCATCTGCTCCACTCTGCCTGCTAGTAAAACACGACCTTACTACACATGGCCTTATTCGTTTTGATTTCTTTGTATGTGCGGATTACTTGTGTTGTCACCGACATCAGGTGTACATTTCACGTCAATAGCCCCATTAGAAGTTATATTTACTGAGAAAACCATTGAAGCGTTCAATGCTCATGTTCTCCGCTGTATAGCACCTTTCTCATGCTCAAGGTGCTCCGTTAAGTCGATATGACAGGAGATCATCACGCCACCACTACTGCAAGGTGCAGGCAGCATTTCGAGAATCAACACGTGTCATCAAGAAAAGAAAAATACCCACCGTGGCAGGGGATGATAAAGGTCATACGGCATGATCTGCTTGAAGCCATCACTGTGGAAACAACAACGACAATCATCTGAGTGTGACATTACAAGGAACAATTGAACTCAATCTAATGCATTACTAAATAGCGCTCCAGCAGACCCCCCGTGACCCTGTAGTTAGGATATAGCGGGTTGGATAATGGATGGATGGATGGATGGATGGATAAATAGCATCCTTAATCTAGAGATAGCTCAGAGCAAATGAAGAGGAACAGACATGGTGAACAGCTGCACAAGATCAACTTATCTTGTTAAAAATTCACAATAATCGTTTTTACCGGACACGCCGTATTTGGTGTGCACTGTGACAGCACAAACTCTTCAGAACCTTCACTTTCAATACATTTTGTTGTGTTGCAGCCTTGTGTTAAACCACTTCAATTCATTTGACATCTCTTCACGCAACACTCAATACCCTCCAAATGACACCGCAAAGCCCAGATTTGGATAAATGTTTGCAAATTTATGAACTGAAATATCCCACTGACACACAAATTCAGACCCTTGTGCAGCAAATCCAGCCTGAAATGTTCTTGGGGTTTCATGGGACAAGCTTTGCACACCTGGATTTGGGGATTTTTCTGCCACTCTTCTCAGCAGATCCCCTCAAGCTCTGTCACGTTGGATGGAGACCGTCGGTGGACGGCTATTCTGAGGTCTCTCTAGAGACGTTGGATTGGATTCCAGGCTCGAGGACATTCCCAGAGTTGACACTAAGCCAATCCTGTGTGCTCCTTGTTTTGTCCTATTGGAAGGTGAACCTTGTGCCCTAGTTGGCAGTCCAGTGTGCTCTGCAGGAGATCTTCTCCGGTGGTCCGGGTCAGCTCCATGATCCCTGGTTACTTTCCGGGAGCCTCTTAAACCCGGAAACACTGATAACGTACCTGAGGATGAGCCTTGCAAATGAGGACATACACACTCAGCAAAGGGTTGGGTGCTTTTAGTACAAAACAAACAGCCAAACAAAGTGTTCAAAAGTGCAGTGCGATACATTCAATAAATAAATGACCCCTAAAAACAAGGTGTCAAGTGGAGGGTAAAAATGGCCAATAATTTTATATTCCATAAAAACAAGGTTAAAATCACAGGGAGCTAATATCCTTTATAAAATCCATGAACCCCAGTGCCTCCTTCCTAAAAACTGACGTCTCCTCCGCTTACCCCCGGCAGGATCTCGGCAGCCAGAGGAGACGTCCACCAACGGGCGCAGCTCCCGGGAGGACGACACACCGAGCCTCTGTGCTGCCACTCATGAGTGACCCCATGGCCCTCAAACACCAGCCGTGTGCTTCTGTAGGGGCCACCTTCCCAACCTTCTACTGCTATTCCATCACACGGGCTCCTCCTCTATCTGGCATCTTTCTCTTTCTACTTCCATCACCTCCATTCTTCCTTTGTTTCTTCTCTCATTCTTATCTCTTTTTGTTCCTTTTCTGTTCTCTTTCCTTCGCTGCCATGCAGGTTCCCTTTATAACGCCAATTGGGTGCAGGTGGTGTCCTCCTCCTGCTCCAAAGTCTGAATGAAGCTCTTGACTGACCCGCTTGCATTTGCACGTGAATACGTGATCAGTTGAGCACCCTAAACCACCTTGCAGTGGTCCGTGCACCTGCACCCAGTCGGAGCCTGCACACACCGGGACTCGCAATTATTTATTTAAACTTCCACTTCACCGCAGATCTGCTATCACATTTTCAATAAGAGTACCTGTGTAGAACATTAGAATAATCTGGACGAGGACAGGCCATTCAGCCTAACAAAGCTCACCAGTCCTATCCACTTGTTTCCTCCAAGAAAACATCAAGTCGAGTTTCGAAAGTCCCTAACGTCTTACTGTCTACCACACTACTTGGTCGCTTATTCCAAGTGTCTGTCGTTCTTTGTGTAAAGAAAAACTTCCTAATGTTTGTGCGAAATTTACCCTTAACAAGTTTCCAACTGTGTCCCCGTGTTCTTGATGAAGTCATTTTAAAATACAAGTCTCGATCCACTGCACTAATTCCCTTCATCATTTTAAACACTTCAGTCAGGTCTTCTCTTAACCTTCTTTTGCTTAAACTGTAAAGGATGTAGATAGATAGATAGATAGATAGATAGATAGATAGATAGATAGATAGATAGATAGATAGATAGGAAAGGCACTATATGATAGATAGAGAGATACAGTGGGATGCAAAAGTTTGGTCAACCTTGTTAATAGTCATTATTTTCCTGTATAAATCGTTGGTTGTTACGATAAAAAATGTCAGTTAAATATATCATATAGGAGACACGCACCGTGATATTTGAGAAGTGAAATGAAGTTTATTGGATTTACAGAAAGTGTGTAATAATTGTTCAAACAAAATCAGGCAGGTGCATAAATTTGGGCACCACAAAAAAGAAATGAACTCAATATTTAGTAGATCCGCCTTTTGCAGAAATTACAGCCTCTAAACGCTTCCTGTAGGTTCCAATGAGAGTCTGGATTGTGGTTGAAGGTATTTTGGACCATTCCTCTTTACAAAACATCTCGAGTTCATTCAGGTTTGATGGCTTCCGAGCATGGACAGCTCTCTTTAACTCACACCACAGATTTTCAATTCTATTCAGGTCTGGGGACTGAGATGGCCATTCCAGAACGTTGTACTTGTTCCTCTGCATGAATGCCTTAGTGGATTTTGAGCAGTGTTTCGGGTCGTTGTCCTGTTGAAAGATCCAGCCCCGGTGGGCGCAGCTTCAGCTTTGTCACTGATTCCTGGACATTGGTCTCCAGAATCTGCTGATACTGAGTGGAATCCATGCGTCCCTCAACTTTGACAAGATTCCCAGTCCCTGCACTGGCCACACAGCCCACAGCATGATGGAACCACCACCATATTTGACTGGAGGTAGCAGGTGTTTTTCTTGGAATGCTGTGTTCTTTTTCCTCCATGCATAACGCCCCTTGTTATGCCCAAATAACTCCATTTTAGTTTCATCAGTCCACAGCACCTTATTCCAAAATGAAGCTGGCTTGTCCAAATGTGCTTGAGCAGACCTCAAGCGGCTCTGTTTGTGCTTCCTCTTCATCACTCTCGCATACAGCATCTCCTTGTGTAAAGTCGCGAATGGTTGAACGATGCCCAGTGACTCCATCTGCTGCAAGATGATGTTGTAGGTCTTTGGTGCTGGTCTGTGGGTTGACTCTGACTGTTCTCACCATTTCGCTTCTGTCCATCCGAAATCTTTCTTGGTCTGCCACTTCGAGCCTTAACTTGAACTGAGCCTGTGGTCTTCCATTTCCTCAATATTTTCCTCACTGTGGAAATCTCTGGGACAGCTTTCTGTATCCTTCCCTTAAACCATGATGGTGAACAATCTTTGTCTTCAGGTCATTTGAGAGTTGTTTTGTGACCCCCATGTTGCTACTCTTCAGAGAAACTTACAATTGACCCCCTTAAATACTCGGATTCACCTGTGTATGTAGGTCAGGGGTCACTGAGCTTACCAAGCCAATTGGAGTTCCAATAATTAGTTCTAAAAGTTTGGGAATCAATAAAATGACAACGGTGCCCAAATTTATGCACCTGCCTGATTTTGTTTGAACAATTATTGCACACTTTCTGTAAATCCAATAAACTTCATTTCACTTCTCAAATATCACTGTGCGTGTCTCCTATATGATAGATTTAACTGACATTTTTTATCGTAACAACCAACGATTTATACAGGAAAATAATGACAATTAACAAGGTTGACCAAACCTTTGCATCCCACTGTACGTACGTTGAGTGTCACTGTACACACATTTTACTGTATGCAATTTTTCTTGCATTGTATTTATTGCTGGTGGCCTGTCTATCGTAATGGCTGTAACTTATGTGATATCGGAGATGCTCGATATCTTTAAAATAACACTTACTGCATACAAACAGTGTGTTTATGTACATAATTTCAATGAATCTTACCTAATATCTAAGAGAATATAAAGGGTTTATGCTGTATAACTGTGCGGGAGAGTTTATAAGGGGTTTTTACTTTGCTGATTTTCACCTTTCATTGGGGGGTACTGGAACGCAACCCCCACGATCGAGGAGGGATCACTGTACTCTAACTTAGAGCTCCTAAACATCAGGCATGTAGTATTGCACATTTTGACTGTTTCCACAAATTATATATGGCCAGTAACGGCGCACAGCACAATAACGTGCAGTGAATACACTTGAGCGTTCTAGCTATTCTCACGCGATCAGCGTCTCTTTGTCGTCACTGGATGGCGTTTTGTTCCGTCTCATTTGCCTTTGCACAAGGCTCTATCGTGGGTCCGCTGCTCTTCTCCATCTACATGCCTCCGTTAGGTCAGATTATCTCAGGGCACAACGTGAGCTACCACAGCTATGCTGATGACACACAGCTGTACTTATCAATAGCACCTGATGACCCCGACTCTCTCGATTCACTAACACAATATCTGACTTGTATCTCAAAATGGATGAATAGTAATTTTCTCAAGCTAAATAAAAAGAAAACTGAAATCTTAGTGATTGGCAATAATGGATACAATGAGGCTATTAGAAATAAACTGGATACATTAGGACTAAAAGTCAAGACGGAGGTAAAAAGCTTAGGGGTAACTGTTGTCTGTAATCTGAATTTTAAATCACATATTCATCAGATCATTAGGACAGCATTTTTTCACTTAAGAAACATAAGTAAAGTTAGACCTCTTATATCATTGAAAGATGCTGAGAAATGAGTTCACGCGTTTGTTTTCAGTCGACTAGATTACTGTAACGCACTCCTCTCAGGACCACCCAAAAAAGACAGAAATCATTTGCAACGAGTGCAGAATGGAGCTGCTAGAATCCTAACTAGGAAAAGAAAATCCGAACACATCACACCAGTCTTAGCGTCACTACACTGGTTACCTGTGTCATTCAGGATTGACTTTAAAATTCTGCTTATGGTTTATAAAGCCTTAAATAATCTCGCCCCATCTTATATATCAGAATGCCTGACGCGTTATATTCCAAATCGTAACCTCAGATCTTCAAATGAGTGTCTCCTTAGAATTCCAAGAACAAAACTTAACAGAAGTGGTGAGGCGGGCAGGCGGCCTTCTGCTGTTATGCACCTAAAATCTGGAATAGCCTGCCAATAGGAATTCACCAGGCTGATACAGTAGAGCAGTTAAAAACACTGCTGAAAACACATTACTGTAACATGGCCTTCTATAACTTCACTTTAACTTAATACTGATACTCTGTATGTTCAATTCATCATAATAACTATTCATGGTGGCTCTAAAATCTGTACTGACCCCAACTCTCTCTTCTGTTTCCTTTTCCGGTGTCCTTTCTACTCAAAGCACCGTGATGTTCCAACAATGATGGATGGATTAAAAGCCAGAAGTCTGTATGACCATCAACACCAAGTGACTCAGTGAGACTCCTAACTACAACGAGGACTGTTTCATTTATGTGAGGTAGAATGCCCAGAGGGGACTGGGTGGTCTCGTGGCCTCGGACCCCCTGCAGATTTTTTTTTTTTTCTGTTTTTTCTGTCCAACCTGGCCATTGGACCACCTTACTCCTTTTCTATGTTAACTAATGTTGTCTTATTTTAATTTCTTATTTTGTCTTTTATTTTTCTTTTCTTCATTACGTGAAGCACTTTGAGCTAATTTTTGTATGAAATGTGCTGTATAAATAAATGTTGTTTGCAATTCTGGCATGTTTGGCCACTGATTGCCGACGTCGATTAGCCTTTCCTATTTGCCCTTGCGATTCTCATTCGCTCAGTCTCGGCCTGTCTTCGTTGTATGGCCTATTCTTTGCTCTCAGTAGCTCGAGCAATTCTCTTTCACTCGGCGTCAGCCTGTCGTAAAATCCCAGTACGCTCTTCCTAGTTTTCCTCCTCTTTCTCCGTACGTTTACCATTCGTTTGCTCAGAGGTTGATGCACTTTCTGCTTCCTGAGCAGCTCTTCTTTTCTCCACCCTAGCGGCCCGCTTCTTCTCTTCTTTCGCAAACAATTACACTCCAAATGTAACTTTCCAGAAACACATTTCTTTCACTACCTACAAAATTTGAAACTTTGTTAAACAGAACCTACCCAATTTTCCTCACTTCCCATCTCTGTACCAGGAAAAATATTGCTCAGTCCCAAGGACTCAGACAGCACTTCTGTAATGTATCAAACTATTTTACAGTCCCTCCCTTACAAAGATCCAAGATGACAGAAGGGAAGAAGGATCTCTCACTCAATATCAAAACATCCCAATATACATTAATAAATCATTCTTTAGGCAATTAGATTCAACAATAACCTCATTTATTTGGAATTCAAAACATTCATGCATCAAAAGAGTGACCCTACAAAGACAAAAGACAGAAGGCGACATGGCTCTACCTAACTTTCAGTTTTATTACTGGGCGGCAAATATACAGGCGATAAGAACCTGGACACAAATAGAAGAACATACACAGGCTTGGACCGCAATAGAAGTCAAATCCTGCAGTACTGCTTTGTATTCCCTGCTCTGCGCTCCAGTAAACACACGTTATCGGCAATACACTAATAACCCAATTGTGCTCCACTCACTCAGAATATGAACCAATGTAGAAAGCATTTTAAGATGGAGAAGCTTCTTTCTGTGGCACCCCTGCAAGAGAACCACCTCTTTCAACCTTCACAAACATAATCAGTTTTTAATATCTGGAAAAAATTTGGAATTAACTTGCTTAGAGATCTTTATATAGACAACGTCTTTGCATCCTATGAACAATTACATTCTAAATTGAACATTCCAGCTACACATTTCTTTCACTATCTTCAAATCAGGAACTTTGTTAAGCAGAACCTTCCAGATTTTCCTCATCTTGCTCCCTCATCCATGCTGGAAAAATTATTGATCAATCTCAAGACTCCATCTCGACAATATATAGAATCATTTTACAATCCCTTCCCTTCAAAGATCCAAGAGGACACTGGGAAAAAGATCTCTCAATTAATATATCAGAAAAGGAGTGGAAAGTAGCAATGCAGAGAATTCACTCGAGCTCCATATGCGCAAAGCATACAATTATACAACTCAAAATGATATATCGAGCACATCTGTCTCATTTAGAACTGTCCAAAATGTTTCCTGTGCAAGAGCCAACCTGCAAACGCTGCAATCGAGCGCCAGCCTCACTGGGCCACGTGTTTTGGGCCCGCACCAAATTAACATTATTCTGGGCCAAAATCTATAAATGCCTTTCAGGCAGCCAGGGGGTCCCAATCCGTCCTAATCCACTAACAGCTGTGTTTGGTGTTCTCACAGAGGGGCTTAAAGTGGAGAACCGTAATGGCCTTTACAACACTATTAACACTGTCAGGGATGCCAGGGGCCATGACCCGGCCGGGACGACAGGAAGGACCGGATGTGGGTCTGCACCCACCCTTGATCACGTGGGGGTTGCCTTCCGGGTTGTTTTGGGGGCCACGGGTACAGGGCATGGAAGCCCTACCCTGTAGGGGCCCGTGGTCACCGCCAGGAGGCGCCCCAGTGCCTTGGGGACCTGTTACCCCAGCACTTCCGCCACACCAGGAAGTGCTGGGGGGAAGATTTATGACGGCGCCGGGAGGACAGCCGGCACTTCCGCCACGCTGGGGCGTGGCCAGAAGAAGATTGCCGGGAACACCTGGGGCTCATCCGGGTCCTCTATAAAAGGGGCCGTCTCCATTCATTCGAGGCTAGAGTCGGGTGGAAGGAGGACGAAGCAGAAGAGAGTGGAGGCGGCCCGAAGAAAGGCATTGTGGCCAGGACTTTGTGTTGGGGTTCGTTTGTGCACTGAACTGGGTCTGAGTGACCTTTGAACTGGGGTCTTAGTGACCAAATTATTGTAAATAATTCTGTAAATAAACGTGTGGTGGTTCTTAAACAAGATGTCCGCCTGTCTGTGTCCGGGCAAGGTTCACAACACGTAGACTTATTTTGCTCAACTGGACGAATTCTAACTCGCCTATTCTAAGTCAGTGGGTAACTGATGTTATATACGACTTGAAACTGGGAAAAACATCAAATTCGCACTTAGAGTATCTGGCAGGATCTAATCAATTACATTTTAGAATAAGCATTTATATTGAGGGGCGGCACGGTGGCGCAGTGGGTAGCGCTGCTGCCACGCAGTTAGGAGACTCAGGTTCGCTTCCCGGGTCCTCCCTGCGTGGAGTTGGCATGTTCTTCCCACATCTGCGTGGGTTTCCTCCCACAGTCCAAAGACATGCAGGTTAGGTGGATTGGCGATCCTAAATTGTCCCTAGTGTGTGGTGGGTGTGTGCCCTGCGGTGGGCTGGCGCCCTACCCGGGGTTTGTTTCCTACCTTGCGTCCTGCGTTGGCTGGGATTGGCTCCAGCAGACCCCCGTGACCCTGTAGTTAGGATATAGCGGGCTGGATAATGGATGGATGGATTTACATTGAGGAAGCAGGTTCTCTCCCCTCTTTTACTCCTTTCATTTTTATTCATTTAATATTTTATCTATTCATTTGTCTTTACTTGCTTAAAGTTTTACTCTGCTGGCCTAGCTCTCTTTCTCAGGGGTGGGGGTTGATTTGTTTCAAACTTTTTTCTTTTCTTTATGTAAAACTCAAGTTATGCTGTGTTATTTGATTTTTAAAAATCCAATAGAATTAAAATATATAAAAAAAAACTGATTAAGTTTATTGTCATGTGCACAGTAAGGAAGCACGTTTCTCTGTACAATGAAATTCTTTCTTTGCTGTCCACACCAAATAACAAAACCAACATATAAAGATAAACATAAATAATAAGTAGCAGATAGATAATAAGTAACAGAGGCAGCATCTATCTATATATAATTTACTAAGGCAAGACGCCCATGGAAAGCATGCCAGAAGGGGCGTGGATTCACTAAGCCGCCGTCAAGTAAGACACCTATGGCGCACGCAGGGAGGAGCCACGCCCACCAACTCCACGACCATTGGATACAACGAACTCGCAGAGCCACACCCACCAACTCGGACGCGACGACACATTTATATTCGTCTGTCATAGAGGCCTAATGCTCCTCCGAGCCATGTTGACTGTTCATAGAGGCAAGTTTCTCGCGGAGGCGAGTCGCCATATGCAGCGTGTAAAACGGTTTATCCCATGGGATCCTTAAAACAATCCTTTCCAACTGAGGTTAAAACACAATGACGTAAGCAGTCTTTAAAAAATGAGTTTTCGGTTACGACGCACGACCGCGTGTACCATAGCAAACTGTTTTACACGCTACATACAGCAATTCGCATCCACGACAAACATGCGTCTTCTTCACTTACGGACAATTATATGTTGCTCTCTCCAGAGTTCCATCTTTTCATTCACTTTCTGTTGTATCCTCAAACCCTCCCTTTTTAGACAACTGTGTCTTTCCAGAAGTGTTCAACCATCAATAAATAATTATGCGGCATTTGTTATGCCGCGGGTTCACTATTGAGTTGTATTTTGCTCTCTCCAGAGTTCCATCTTTTCATTCACTTTCTGTTGTATTCTCACACCAACCCGTATTAGACAACTGTGTCTTTCCAGAAGTGTTTAGCATTCAATAAATAATTATACATGAGACTGACCGTGTGTCTACCCGGTGTGGTTAAGCCATTGAACCCCATTCGGGCTGCAAACCGTGGAATTCCCACTCAGTGCGACTCATACGCTCCCACTGATTACGTTCCTACCCTTTGTGCACACCCACTTCCCACCTCGCGACTACCGTGGTCGGGTGTCTTAAAGGATTATATATAGAAAAGCAGCCAAAACCGCACAGAGCAATGAAACGTCTACGTGAGTCACAGGTGCATCTGGACTGTGTAAAGACGACAACGACTCGAGTGACGAGTTAGAGGTGGGCACATGATCGGGCAGTGCATACTGAACGAGAAATCAGCAGACTAGCATGACGAAGGGAGCTGAGTGGACGTCCTTCTCCTCTCCTCCCGTTCCACACTCCGCGCCGTGCACCCCATCCCTCTGTCTCACAAGAGAAGGTCCGCCAGTTTTCAGTCACGGACGATTGAGTGTTGGTTCGTTCCGTGCATTGTTACAATGTTGCTTTTCTTGCTGATTTATTACATTACCGATTTTTCAAATGTTAATTTTCTCCCTGTGCTTAAAAATCATTACAAAGCCGGCCTGATTATGCGGCGTATGGTACGCCGCGGGTTGGCTAGTAAAGTATAAAAACAGAATAGCAGTACAGTATAAAGTGTAATGTGCAGGTAGGTGTGTGATGGACAAGTCCAATACAGTTGTGTGAGGTCGTCAGAATGAGGTGATCCAAGGTTATAAACTCAAGTCAGTTTATTGAGGAGTCTAATGGCCTTGGGAAAGAAAGAGTTCTTTAGCCTAGAAGTCCTGCATTTCATACGTCTGTACCTCCTGCCTGAGGGTTGAAGTGTGAACGGTTCGTTTTGGGGGTGAGTGGGGTCCCTGAGGATCGAGGCAGTTCTCCTGCCAACTCCGCAGTTGTAGATGCTCTGCAGAGAGGGCACTGGGGTCTTGGTGATCTTCTCAGCAGTCCTTACCACTCTCTGCCTGCGTACCACACGGTGATGCAGCTGGTCAAGATGCTCTCAACAGTACAGCTGTAAAAGTTGCCGAGGATCTTAGTCGACATACCAAACTTCCTCAGATTCCTCAGAAATTACAGACACTGTTGAGCCCTCTTGACCAGCTGTTAATCAATTAATTTTTCACTTACGCTTGCACTTAAGTCTTCAATCTGCCTCAAGAATGATTTATGATATGAAGAGGTAGGGGAAGTGACGGTGAAAGTGGTAGGGATGAGAACGGTACCCGTACGCACGCGCTACCCTGCTGACTGCTGCCGAGAGCTGATTCTACAATAAAATAGAATAAAAATATAAAGAGGAATAACCTTGGAGGTCAATCATCACCCCAAAAGCGGATAGTAGACGTCACGTAGTAGTATATGTGGACCAAATTTCAGGTCAATGGGTCAAACAGTTTGCGAGCGACAGGATATTTAAAATCCCGGACAGACAAACAAACAGCCACGCTAGCGTATTATATAAGAAGACTACCTGTAACCCGTGGCTGCAACCACATAATAATGAAACAGGAGAAACTTTAAGAATCAACAGATGTTGGCACTGTATCTGATCGTGTTCAGCTCTGACGGGAGAGCGTCCCCCGCGTGGGGAGAAAAGCAAATGGCTGTGATATCTCTGGCAATCAGCAGCCACCCTCTAAAAATCATGTAGCTCTGATCTCTCTCTCAAAAATGACAAACGGTACTCCTTAACAATCTGTAGATGATAATGTCTGCTGAACAAACAGGTATCGCTAGCTAAGCGGAGGCGAGGTGCACTCCAACACGTGGCGAGATGTAGACCAACTGGCGAGTGAATGAAGAAGGCCCCGACTCTCGGCCCACAGCTACTCTGTTGGATTTGCATAAATACATCGGTACCGCAAGCGAACTCTGGTACTTAGCGCAATTACAGAAGTCAGCCGGCAAGTTCGAGTAAGTTATAGAAAACAACCCGATCTAAATCCGTTAAGTAATTCTCTCATGAAAAGCGGATAGACATACAGACAGGACGTGCATGACATTTTTGAAAACCGTTTCTTGGCGAGTACCTATGGGCCAAGGGTAACCTACATTCAAAATTTCAAGTCCCAAGTCCTCATGGTTTGGGAGATTCCGTGATTAATGAGTCAGTGGTATTTGGCTTTTATATATCTATACTAGCAAAATACCCGCGCTTCGCAGCGGAGAAGTAGTGTGTTAAAGTAGTAATGAAAAAGAAAAGGAAACATTTTGAAAATAACGTAACATGATTGTCAAAGTAATTGTTTTGTCACTGTTAGGGTTAGTTCTTTCATTCAGGTTTGTATTTGGAGGATGTGTTGTGTTCAACTTATATTCCGTGTTTGTCAACCGTTGTAAAGATAACAGGTTCCATTCATCGAAGTGTTAACTACCTAAAGCGAAACTCGTGAATCTAAGATGTTTAACAGGCATTCCTGGTATCAAGTTGTGGATTTGCCTGCGAAAATTTAGCGGTACCGTTTCTATGAACGTAATCTAACCTTTCCCAGTCCTGCAAAGTCAGTTCACGTGAGCCGCTCAGAGTACATGCATCGAAGGTTTTCAGCTGTGCTTGTGCTCTCTCGTGTGATCTTGCGATGTCCACGGCTTTATTTAATGTTAGCTCAGACCCGGCACTTTAAAGTTTCTCTCGCACTTTTGCTGAGTTTGTGCCAAACACTAGTCTATCCCTGACCATCTCATCTTCGTTTGCATAAGCACAGTCCTTCACCAGCAATTTTAACTCTGCTACAAAGTGATCAAAAGTATCATTTATACCCTGCGTCTTCTCATTAAACTTGTATCTCGCGAGTATCGTATTCATCGTAGGCATGACAAACGCCAGCGGCAATGTGTCTATGAACTTAATTTAAATGTTCGGTTTACACTGTGCTTTGTTTCCGCAGTAGCTGCACTTATGAATATGCTCGTATGCGTCACTCGCTTCATATTCTTTTGCTGCCTTCTCAATTGTGTAATGCGTTTTTTGAACAGGTTTCACTTACCGAAGTGTTCACTACCCAAATCGGTACTCGTGAATCTAAAATGTTTAACTGGCATTCCTGGTATTAAGTTGTGGATTTGCCTGCGAATATTTGGCGGTATCGTGTCTATGAACGTAATCTAACCTTTCCCAGTCCTGCAAAGTCAGTTCAACTGAGCCGCTCGGAGTACATGCATCGAAGGTTCTCAGCTATCTCGTGCGATCTTGCGATGTCCATGGCTTTATTTAATGTTAGCTCAGACCCGGCACTTTAAAGTTTCTCTCGCACTTTCACTGAGTTTGTGCCAAACACTATTCTATCCCTGACCGTCTCATCTTCGTTTGCATAAGCACAGTCCTTCACCAGCAATTTGAACTCCGCTACAAAGTGATCAAAAGTCTCGTTTATACCCTGCGTCTTCTCATTAAACTTGTATCTCGCGAATATCGTATTCGTCTTAGGCATGACAAACGCCAGCGGCAGCCTGTCTATGAACTTAATTTAAACTTAAGGTTTACACCGTGCTTTCTTTCCGCAGTAGCTGCACTAATGAATATGCTTGTATGCGTCACTCGCTTCATATTCTTTTGTTGTCTTCTCAATTGTGTAATGCGTTTTTTGTTCAGTGCTCTTTGGAGCTCTTCCTTGTTCTCTGTGTACTGCGTTCACAGTCCGTTCACGTGAGCCGCTCAGAGTACATGCATCGAAGGTTTTCAGCTGTGCTTGTGCTATCTTGTGCGATCTTGCGATGTCCATGGCTTTATTTAATGTTAGCTCAGACCCGCCACTTAAAAGTTTCTCTCGCACTTTCGCTGAGTTTGTGCCAAACACTAGTCTATCCCTGACCGTCTCATCTTCGTTTGCATAAGCACAGTCCTTCACCCGCGAATATTTAGCGGCAGCGTGTCTATTGGATTGCTGCCGACGGACGGCCTTATATGGGCAGGAACTCAATTACGTGGGAGGCAAGATGATGCGGGATGCAACTCCGCCTCACACGGTGACCGAGCTGCAGGCTATGGCCGTATATATGTACGTAAGTAGGTTCCAGTTATTACCGTTACGTGTAGAATTTCGAAATGAAACCTGCCTAACTTTTGTAAGTAAGCTGTAAGGAATGAGTCTGCGAAATGTCAGCCTTCTACCTACACGGGAAGTTGGAGAATTAGTGACGAGTCAGTGAGGGCTTTGTCTTTTATTAGTATAGATAGATTTATTCAATTCAGTGTCTATAAGAATATTTGTATTAATCATAGCTGAGTGCAGCATATAATTCCTTCTTCATTGTCTTCTTCCTTAGCATTTCCCATTTTTATATTGGGGTCAGCCTTCTGATTACCAGTGCAGATCCTTAGCCACACAGCCACTACTCTGTTGAGTGCAGCATATAACTAATGTATTAAAAAGTGCAGTCTAATAAATGAGACGTGGAAAACGCAGATGTAAAATGTATACTATAAAATACAAAATGTTATGATTTTTTGTTCAATTTGTTTCTAATATATGACACCAAAACAGCTGCTTCGGATGTAGAACTGAGAGACCTCGATAGTTTAGAAGTTTAATAAATGCCAAATACACTTCGGAGTGCAGGAACTAAAGGGAATTGAAATCGTCGTGAGGTGTGTCAGTTCACCAGCACTCGGATCTGTCCGAGGCCTAAAACTGTCCTGACTGCAGCTGGACACTTCTCGATATCTCTGAGCTAATGGTTTACCTCCAAATCTTACAAAATCGCCATCCGTCCATCTTCAAACCCGCTTATCTTGAGCAGGGTGGCAGAGCAGCTGTAGCCTAATCCCAGCAAGCAGTGGGCACAAGGCAAGAAACAACCCTTAAACAATGTACCCTCTGCCTTAAAATTCATTGCATTGTTCACCCACCTGGCTGGACAGGGGTCCATGTTGCATTCTTGCAGCTTTGGTTTGGGTTTGACGTTTTCCGGATAATAATGGCAGTACTGGTCGGGCACCACGCGGCTGCTGCGCAGGTCGAAGCACTCAGCAGATGTCAGCTGATAGCCTGAAACACATGATGGTTAAGTTTGAGTACCAAATAACATCAGTGCACAAAATAAGAGCATTTTTTCCCCAGTAAACTTCAGGAGGTCCTGGAATTGTGTCTACATTTTACTTTCTAAAAATATTGCAATACTTTTTTTGTGACATACTGTGCCGATTACATGTATTATTTACTGTATCACTCCTAGCTGGGCTGGATTAAGATTCATTACCTGGGCAGGAGGCCAGCCCACCAAATAGGTAGGGAGGTCCCGGCTACAGCCAGAAGATGGACGAGAATGGATGTGCTGGCATCCCAGAAGGACTTGATGAAGGATTCTTAATTTGCCGGGACGCCAGTACAATGCAAGAACAGGGGAAGACAACTTACTCAGATTATTTACTCCCCTGAAACACTAGATGGCGGCGTCCCTGGGTTATGGTACCTCTACATATACCACCAGGGCATGCTGGGCACTGTAGTCCCATGGGAGCAGCTCTGCTGGGTTCCGTGGATGCTGCTAGAGGGCACTGGAGGGATTATTGGTCCCTACTTCATGGGACTTTCGCCTAACCCGGAAGTGCTTTCAAGGGACTGTGTTGTGGCACCAGAAGTAGGAAGCAGCTTCAGTATCAGGGAGTCGGAGTCAGGAGAGGAGCTGGATGATACTCTCCTGGAGGAAGAACGGAAGAGTGAAGAGGAAGAACTGTGCCTCTGCTGGGGTTTATGAATGACCTGTGAAGGTAATGGCACAATAACTCACTTGTTTGAACCCGGGATTTGTGTTTGGGGTTTAGGGTGCTGAAACGTCCCCTCCTCTGGTGATAAAAATTTTAAACAAATACACTACAGAGCTGGAGGTAGCAGAATTAAAGATGCTAAGATTTGCATTGGGCATGACGAGGATGGACAGGATTGGAAATGAGGACATTAGAGGGTCAGCTCAGGTGGGACGGTTGGGAGACAAAGTCAGAGAGGCGAGATGGTTGGACATGTGCAGAGGAGAGATGAGGGGTATAATGGCAGAAGGGTGCTAAGGATAGAGCTGATATGTAAGAGGAGAAGAGGAAGGTCTAAACGAAGGTGGTGAGAGAGGACATGCAGGTGATGGGGTGACAGAGCAAGATACAGAAGACAGAAAGATATGGAAGAGGATGATCCGCTATGGCAACCCCTAACTGGAGCAGCCGAAAGAAGAAGAAGACACTACACCCCTGTCCTCACCTATGCACATAAGCTTTGGGTAATGGCCGAAAGAATGAGATCTTGAGTACGAGCTCCAGAAATGAGGTTTCTCTGCAGGATGGCCGCAAAGAACCTTGGAGTAGAGTTGCTGCACCTCCAGATCCAGCAGAACCAGTTGAAGTGTTTTGGGTATGTTATAAGAATGTCCCCGAAAACCTGTGAAAGACCCAGCAGACACTGGAGGGATTAAACCACTTTACTGGCTTGGGAATTCCTCAGGAAGAGCTGGAATCGGTAGCTGGGGACAGAGAAGTCTGGGTCAAAGTGCTGCCACAACTGTCACCAGGAACGCAGTTGGGAGAATGAGATGAGATGAGAGACACTACGCAACAATACACTCAACATCAATGACAAAAGACGACTGTGCCATGAAAGAAGGCAGCAAAATGAGCAGCATGGGGGGTCTTGAACTTAACACATGCCCCATGGTGCCTTTCATGGCAGCTTTGTTCTTAGACAATTGTGTTACCAAGGCATTAATGTACCAGTGAACTTTTACATCTGTTGAAGTTATGGTGGTCACAATTACCGAGGAGGCGGTTGGGTTTTGGGGCTGATTTACACTTCTATGTCAAGGCAACGCCATTGAAAGCAGGTTATTCTTCTGCATTGTGCTGTGCCATGCCCAGTGCGGGCATATGCCCAGACACTAGTTGGCAGTGTTTGTAGTATGCAAGAAAATTAAGACAATCCATTTCCTGTTTGCATTCCAAAGGCAAGAAATCATCTGATGGTCTTTGTGGTGTCGAGATGGGGTATCATACAAATGAGTATACTTCTCAAACTCTCCCAACGAGAAAGAAAAAAACATCAGCTTTCTAAAACGAGGCGTACACACCTTTCTATGCAATTTGCTTTTAATACATCACAACCACCTTACAAATGTGTGTTCGAGTTCTTAAGGAGGCGAGTGAGTGCAGATATACACCCTTGACACATATTTTTTAGGAAGTCACTACACACTGGAGAGATTCCAAAGGACTAGAAAAAGGCAAATATCATCCCATTATATAAAAAGGGTGACAGGGCAGATCCAAGGAACTACAGGCCAGTAAGCTTAACAAGCATCACAGGACAATTAATGGAAGGAATTATTAAGGATAAGATTGAGCAACACATGGCAAGGACAGGAGTTATTAGGAACAGTCAGCGTGGGGTCAGAAGAGGGAGGTCGTGTTTTACTAACAGGCTGGAATTCTATGAGGAGGAAACAAAAGGATACGACCAGAGAAGATGAGATTATTGATGTGGACTTTCAGAAAGTGTTTGATGAGGTGCCACTTGAGAGGCTGGGCATCAAATTAAAAGAAGTGGCAGTTCAGGGTGTGGAGTGTCGATGGGTGCAGAATTGGCTCAGACACAGGAAGCAGAGGGTGATGGTGTGAGGAACCTCATCAGAATTGGGTGATGTTAAGAGTGGTGACCAGCAGGGGGCAGTGTGGGGCCGCTGCTATTTTTAATATAAATAAATGATTTAGATAGGAATATAAGGAACAAGCTGGTGAAGTTTGCAGATGATACCAAGATAGGTGGATCAGCAGATAATTTGGAATCTGTTATACAGTATCATCACAGAAGGACTTGGATAGCATACAGGCTTGGGCAGGTTTGTCGATGAAATTTAATGTCAGTAAATGTAAAGAATTACAGATAGGAAGTCAAAATGTGAGGTTTGAATACACAATGGGGGGTCTGAAAATCGAGAGTCCGCCTCACGAGAAGGATTTAGGAGTCATAGTGGACTCTAAGATATCGACTTCCCGACAGTGTTCAGAAGCCACTAAGAAGGCTAACAGAATGTAATGCAGTCTGTGTCCTGTCGGAGGAAGAGAGCCGGTTTAAGAAGCAAGTAGTGATTCACACACACAGAGCACATAGAAGATCAAATACAAAACAAAGCATTTAATGTGCTACTTTAGTTACAATGGGATTTGAGATACTAATAAATTAAACAATTTTAAGATGAAGTTTATGATATTTTACTTTAATGACAAAATAAACTTTGTGATTAAAGTGGAAGTTTCGAGATTAAAGTTGACATTTCGTGCTTTATCCCACTGTGTGCCTTTTTTCTCTGTACCCTAATAAGCTTTCATTTGACACTCAGACGGTGGGCTACGACTCGCCTTTTCACTGCGACTTTTTTTATTTCGGGCACTGTGCGACTTTGTGAATGTGAGCTTTCAAGTTTCTCTGACACACTATGTCACTCGATCAGCTTCCTTTTCTTGTTTACTCCACTCTTTAAACTAACTAATAGTACGTTTTTCTTTGCCTCCACTTGGTATTTGCTGAAATTCTTCTATTTGCCCTTGTGCTTTTGCCATTGTCTTTTCACAGAACGCTGATTTAAGGGCTATTTATATTGATTTGCATATTCAAAATGGAGTAATTCTGGGAGGAGTCAGGGTGGGAAACGTGCGTTACTTTTCACGCTGACCGGGATTTATGTAGTGGAAGAACATGGAGGTTGGCGAACGCACAGATTTATGCATCTGGACTTTTTTGTGCGTAAGCACATTTCCGCTTTTGTCCTTACGTCATGTTAGAGTGTGAATTCTACGCACGGCGTTATACATGAGGCCCTCGGTGTTCAGCCAGCTGTGGTGGCCATGTGTGTCATTCCTCTTTTCAGAGCACTACCTTGGCTACCTCACCTTATGAGAAGAATTGAGGAGTCGTAGTGGACTCTAAGCTGTCGACTTCCAGACAGTGTTCAGAGGCCGTTAAGACGGCTAACAGACTGTCAGGTTATATAGCGCCTTGACGTGTGCAGTACAAGTCACAGGAGGTTCTGCTCAAGCTTTATAACACACTGGTGAGGCCTCATCTGGATTCTTGGGTGCAGTTTTGGTCTCCATAAAGACATAACAGCACAAGAGAAGGTCCAAAGAAGAGCAACTGGGCTGATTGAGGGCTACAGGGGATGAGTTACGAGGAAAGATTAGAAGAGCTGAGCCTTTACAGTTTAAACAAAAGAAGATGAAGAGGAGATCTGACTGAAGTGTTTAAAATGATGAAGGGAATTAGGCCAGTGGATCACGACTGTTATTTTAAAATGAGACACAGTTGGAAACTTGTTAAGGGGAAATTTTGGACAAACATTAGGAAGTTTTTCTTTACACAAAGAACGATAGACACTTGGAATGAGTGACCAAGTCGTGTGGTGGACAGTAAGACGTTAGGGACTTTCAAAACTCGACTTGATTTTTTTGGAAGAAATGAGTGGAGAGGACTGGCGAGCTTTGTGGGGCTGAATGGCCTGCTCTCGTCCAGAGTGTTCTAGATGTTCTAATGTTTGTGAAGGCATCTCAAACCCCACCTGGTTCCATACACCATCAAAAATAATGGGTTTAATTAACAGCAAGAATTGGCTTCTAATTAAGGAACTGGTTAGAGTGGAAATGGTTGGAGTTCGAGGCCCTGACTTAGCCGGTCATCTGTTGGCTCACCTCACATCTCATTTCTGTTTGGGTGCCATTTAAGGAAAGGAAGAAAAAAATGGAGGGCCAATGCTTGAAAAACAAGCCAAATAAAATGATGGGAAAAGAAATGAATCAGTCACAAAAAATGGTCACTAATTAGAACGAAAACCTGCAGCCACCGTGACGCTCCCAGCCTTAGAGACTTTCAAGCGGTTTGGCTCTGCCTTGTTCCAGTTTTCTTTTCGGTTTTGATCCTCCATCTTTTTTCTGGGGTTTCTTCTCTTATTCTCTCTTGTGGACGCTAGGGGTCGCTGTTGCCCCGTGACACCCCACAGAGAGACGTCCAAGACACCAAGTAAAAGCACTTAGAAATATTTTCATTTCTTCTTTTTCATATTGTGCCACAGTAGACACCACTAACACCACCATAAACAATACAATAACAATAAGTCAATCCTCGTCTCCTCCCAGCAGCTCCGTCACTCTACCACCCAACTCCGGCTCCGCTTGCTGGGTCTGCACCAGTCCTTTAAATAGTCCTTGACCCGGAAGCTCTCCTGTCCTTCTGTCCATGTAATTCCATAGCACTTCCGGGTCAGAGACAGACTTAGATTTTTCTTCAGCTCGGAAGTACTTCTGTTTCTCCGTCTTCGTGACTTGGGAGTACTTCCGGGCTACCGGGAAAATAAAAATCCCCGTGTCTCCCTGCAGCGTCCCACGATGGCACCCAGCATGGCTGTGATGCCGAACTCCATCTCCCATGGTGCCCTGCGGGAATCCAGGACACATCCATGCTGCAGGAAAGACGCCATCTAGCGTCTTGAATGTGTCGGCCGGGATAAGTCTTTATCATCACAGTCTTTATTATTTTGAAGGGAAGTGGGAGGGAAAACTGGAACACTTGGGGGTAAACCACCAAACACCATACTCAAGGAGAACATGCAGAATCCACCAGGACAACCTCAAGGTAGGAGATTCAGACCCAGCACCCGGGATCCATGAGGCAGCCGTGCCAAGCACTGTGCCAACTTGCCACTCACGCACAACAAGTTTCATTTTAACGTGTTTATTAACTCTTTCAGGGCTGATGTCGACTTGGAGTTGACGATGGTAGTCAACTGTAAACTGTGACAAAACCAACGGTTATGTTTTAGTTGGACTCTCGTTGCTGGAAGGAAAGTTCACTTCATTGGTTTAAACTGAGATTTCCTGCGCTCGTGTGAGCAGTAAGGAGCAAACAAGAGCAAAAATGGCACTGACGTAATGGCAAGAGATCAAAGCAAATGCGTAAAGCCAAATACTCCGTGGACAAAGTTTTGCCTATCATCTCTGAACTGGACTATGACTTGTCGGACTCCGATTTTGATACAAGAAATTGAAAATGAATGTGAGGTTCCAGCTTCAGCTGACTGGTCCCCAGCTAATCATAGTGCTGAACGGGTTCATGTAGCTGACACGCCACGTCAACGTTCGTCACGAGGACTGCCACTTAACAATGATAAGAGGTAGAAACCAAACTGCAAGGCACTGCGACTGTGACCACCGCTGCTGCTGCCACCCCAGCCACCTGGCAGCAAGCCTGCCACACATTCTTGGCAAACTGACAGCCACATAATGCAGCAGCAGATGTTTTATGTTGATTTCTGTGTGAATCCATTGCTTTTCAGAAGCTATGGGAGATCATCCTGGTCAACTCTTACCTCCTCCACAAGTGGCTGAACATGGAAAGAAATCCGTCTCCCTCCAGCGGTGGATGATGGGCTGGTAGAAGATGAACTGCACGGTGCTGTCTAAAGGGCTGACATAATGGATCTGGAAAATGAAGCACAAATAGCACAGAATGTCAAACACTTTAATTCTCTCAAATAGTATTTGAAAGTTGCAAATTCTTTAGCTTACGGAGAAAATTTGAAAACAACATCGCAGGTTTTTACAGAAAAGCTACAGTGGTGTGAAAAACTATTTGCCCCCTTCCTGATTTCTTATTCTTTTGCATGTTTGTCACACAAAATGTTTCTGATCATCAAACACATTTAACCATTAGTCAAATATTACACAAGTAAACACAAAATGCAGTTTTTAAATGATGGTTTTTATTATTTAGGGAGAAAAAAAAATCCAAACCTACATGGCCCTGTCTGAAAAAGTAATTGCCCCCTGAACCTAATAACTGGTTGGGCCACCCTTAGCAGCAATAACTGCAATCAAGCGTTTGCGATAACTTGCAATGAGTCTTTTACAGCGCTCTGGAGGAATTTTGGCCCACTCATCTTTGCAGAATAGTTGTAATTCAGCTTTATTTGAGGATTTTCTAGCATGAACCGCCTTTTTAAGGTCATGCCATAGCATCTCAATTGGATTCAGGTCAGGACTTTGACTAGGCCACTCCAAAGTCTTCATTTTGTTTTTCTTCAGCCATTCAGAGGTGGATTTGCTGGTGTGTTTTGGGTCATTGTCCTGTTGCAGCACCCAAGATCGCTTCAGCTTGAGTTGACGAACAGATGGCCGGACATTCTCCTTCAGGATTTTTGGTAGACAGTAGAATTCATGGTTCCATCTATCACAGCAAGCCTTCCAGGTCCTGAAGCAGCAAAACAACCCCAGACCATCACACTTACCACCACCATATTTTACTGTTGGTATGATGTTCTTTTTCTGAAATGCTGTGTTCCTTTTACGCCAGATGTAACGGACATTTGCCTTCCAAAAGTTCAACTTTTGTCTCATCAGTCCACAAGGTATTTTCCCAAAAGTCTTGGCAATCATTGAGATGTTTCTTAGCAAAATTGAGACGAGCCCTAATGTTCTTTTTGCTTAACAGTGGTTTGCGTCTTGGAAATCTGCCATGCAGGCCGTTTTGCCCAGTCTCTTTCTTATGGTGGAGTCGTGAACACTGACCTTAATTGAGGCAAGTGAGGCCTACAGTTCTTTAGACGTTGTCCTGGGGTCTTTTGTGACCTCTCAGATGAGTCGTCTCTGCGCTCTTGGGGTCATTTTGGTCGGCCGGCCACTCCTGGGAAGGTTCACCACTGTTCCATGTTTTTGCCATTTGTGGATAATGGCTGTCACTGTGGTTCGCTGGAGTCCCAAAGCTTTAGAAATGGCTTTATAACCTTTACCAGACTGATAGATCTCAATGACTTCTGTTCTCATTTGTTCCTGAATTTCTTTGGATCTTGGCATGATGTCTAGCTTTTGAGGTGCTTTTGGTCTACTTCTCTGTGTCAGGCAGCTCCTATTGAAGTGATTTCTTGATTGAAACAGGTGTGGCAGTAATCAGGAAATTGAACTCAGGTGTGATACACCACAGTTAGGTGATTTTTGAACAAGGGGGCAATTACTTTTTCACACAGGGCCATGTAGGTTTGGATTTTTTTTCTCCCTAAATAATAAAACCATCATTTAAAAACTGCATTTTGTGTTTACTTGTGTTATATTTGACTAATGGTTAAATGTGTTTGATGATCAGAAACATTTTGTGTGACAAACATGCAAACGAATAAGAAATCAGGAAGGGGGCAAATAGTTTTTCACACCACTGTAAATCTTTGCTCAGCGTGACAAGGGGTCTGCTCAGAGACACATCGGTGGGTGAGCCTGTGATGTCCTGGATGACGGACCACCGGTCAGGCAGATTTAAAGATTGTGTGAGCAATACAGGAGCCCCCACTGTGATATCAAACGAAATTTGATATCATGCTTTTGAAATTTCAAAAAAGAGAGTCTACATACTAATATATGTATTATGGAAGGCTGGTTTAACATTCAATCCATTTTCCTTTTTATTAAATTTGATATCCTGCTTTTAAAATTTGACAGAGCTTTTGAAATTTGATGTCAAGTTTTTAATGAGAAGTCAAGCAAAATGACGCCTACATTCATAATGGCTGACATGGTACAACACCCTAGTACTACAGATATCAAGTTTTTAAAATCTGATTTTGAAATTTTTAAAATTTGACATCAAGCTTTTGAAATTTCATATGACAGCTTAAATGCTAATACAGTATATATTTAATATCAGGCTTATAAAATTTGATCTCATGCTTTTAAAATCCGATTTTGTGCTGTTTGAAATTTGAAATCGAGTTTTTTAAATCTCATATTGTGCTTTTGGAATTTGATATCCGATGGCTCCTGCAGACCCCGTGACCCTGTGCTTAGGATATAGCGGGTTGGATAATGGATGGATGGATGGAATTTAAATGCATATACAGTATATATACACATTTTAAACTCTCACATCATATTTTTTTCATCTTGATATCACATTTATGAAATTTGATATCACGCTTTTACAAATTGATATCGAGCTTTTGAAACTTAATTTCAAAAAAGAGAGCCTCCATGCAACTATACATATTATGGAAAGTTGTTTGAACGTTTAATCCATTTTCCTATTATTAAGTTTGATATCACGCTTTTGAAATTTGTTAAATTGTGTTTTAAAAATCTGATATCGAGTTTGAGGATGATGATATCAACTTTCAAAAGCGTGATATTAAATTTTATAAAACCCGATATCAAATTTAATAAAAGGGAAAATGGATTAAATGTTAAAACAGCCTTCCATAATACGTATATTAGTATGTAGGTTCTTTTTTTTAATAAAATTTCAAAAGCATGATATCAAATATCAAAAACTCCATTATCAAATTTTTAAAACTGGACATCAGATTTCAAAAGCTTAATATCCAGTTTAAAACCGACGATATCTGCGTTGTAACTTCGGATATTAAAGAAAATGGATTAAATGTTCGAACGGCCCACCATACGGGGCCGCTAAGACGGTGATTTGCTTATTTCATTGCGGAGACCCCCGGCGCACACCGAGCCTGAACCAGACGCGCACACACACGCACGCACAGGGACACTGATTGGCTGCTTAATGCATCAATCAGTAATAAAGTTAATAATAGTTGTATTGTGAGGGAACGCCTCCCAATATGGTCACTTAAAAGCACTTTGCTCCGTCCTTGTAATAAAAGAAAACAGCGGCACTCGTTTACTCACCGATTTGTTCCCCGAGTGGACACGTGGGGCGGGCTTCCATCTGAAGTGTAACCGTGGGGTTTGGAAGATGCGGTGCTGCTGTGTAACAATCAGGTGTATGACGGACTCCTGCGAAGTAAGCGCGCGTGCGGCACAATCGACAGAGAGGTCGTGTAGGCTAAGCCACGTGACGCGCGAGAGTGATGGGGCTGTCAGGCTCGGCTCAGGTGAAAGTCGACGCGGGGCAAAAAGGCGATCATTTCGCCCACCAAAGTTAGTTCAGTTCAGTTCACGAGATGGTCAGCACGTGAGGAATTAGGGCTGCTGCAGGGTCATTTGCAGACATGGGGAGTAGACCGGCATCCATCCGAGGTTTTGGATAGGAGAGAGAGAGCCGGCTAAACATTTTCTTATTGAGGGTCTGATTCTTCAGAGCTCGTTATAAAGGGGGACTGATGGAGTGTTCCTTGGGGCTAAACCCGATTAAGACACCCGCAGGGCAAATTTAGTCCGGTAACGCAAACCCTGTCAGGGTCTTTGGGGGCTTCCAGAGAGCACTGCCAAGGGATGACTGTCCTGGTTACTGCACCACCTAGAATTACTTCGGACGACTTGGATAGAAGACTGGAAGCACTTCCCAGGTTGACTTTAAAAAAAAGCCCACCACCTCAGAGTCGGGAGGCAGTGGGCTACGCTGTTGTAGAAGGAAGGAGGATTGTGCTGGGTGCTTTATTTTGTTATTATTCTTGTGAAGAAGGCGTTGGAGCTCAATAAAGCCCTTTATTTAAGTTGGAAGTGTACCTGGGCATTACTGTATCTGAGGATTGGTGCTCAGTGGCACCCCCTTGTGGTTGGCACTATATATTTATATATAGTGCCTTTCATCTATCTATCTATTTATGTATTATATAGTGCCTTTCATATCTATCAATCTTTCTATGTACAGTGTAGGGTGGTCCAGATCTAATTATGCAATTTTCATTACGCTATAACTTATTTATTTTTATTTATGACATAGAAAATCACCCAAAAAATCCCGGACCATCGAGAAGTGTGCAAACTGACGACGTGAAGAATCGTCTTCGCACCGAACTGGAATCGTTCCCGAATAAATCAAAGTCATCCAGACGATCTGGATCTGCATAATTAGATCTGGACCACCCTGTATAGTATTATATATTGCCTCATCAATCTATCTTTTTATTATATAGTGCCTTATCTATCCATCTATCTAGCAATGTATTATATAGTGCCTTTCACTTCTATCTATGTATTTATGTATTATATAGTGCATTTCACATCTATCATCCATCCATCCATCCATTATCCAACCCGCTATATCCTAACTACGGGGTCACTAGGATCTGCTGGAGCCAGTCCCAGTCAACACAGGGCACAACACAGGAAACAAACCCCAGGCAGGGTGCCAGCCCACCGCAGGGCACACACACACCAAGCACACACCAGGGACAATTTAGAATCGCCAGCGCACCTAACCTGCATGTCTTTGGACTGTGGGAGGAAAACCACGCAGACACAGCAAGAACATGCAAACTCCACGCAGGGAGTCCTATCTATCTATCTATCTATCTAAGGGGAGATCACCGTAAGTATTATTGTGTACGCTGGTACAAGCTGACCAGCACAGACCTTAAGACTCCTGGATTTCCGTCCAGCCTGGCCGCCTTCCTGGGGTTCACTTTTCTGAATGCTCTCCTAACGTTGCTCTCTGACTGAGTGAGTGTTGTTTCTTCACTGAGGTGTTCTCCCACCACCGATGTGTCGGACCGCTGGCTGACTTGACCTGCACGTCGTATTTATTTGTATCCTCGACTGATGTGTAACTCATCATTGTAAGGTAATTAATAATGTTAATTAAAAAAAAATGGAATTTCAGAAGCATCCCCCAAACTCTACCACTGCTGACAGACGTCTCGGAGGGGCCGCAGAGACAGAGACCGCTGTGCATTGTGTGGCCTTCATGAGAACCACATGTGGCTTAGTTCGTTGTTTTATGAATGACATCATGTTTACCCAGAATCTTTTTGGTGGAGGAGCCGGCAAGCGCACTGCAATTTGTTTTGAGCTTTTCTAAATTTTCTGAAAGGATGGCTTTGATTAGAAAAGAATGTGAAAACGCTGAAGCGCAGCTGGACGTGTGCACAGAGTGGTCTGCTGGCGCTGAGCAAAAGTGCGGTGGACTTGTAGTAGGGATGTCAGGAATTGGAGAGCTGATTGATCACCCTGACATAACACTAGGGGGACTGCGGTGGTCTCTGGACTCGGACCTTCAAGTTTGAGTGTTCAGGGGGTTTGCCTTTTGCTAGACTGCAGACAAGTAAAGCTGTTTGGTGTTCTTCACTACGTTTGCCACCTTGTTGTCAGGATCTATCTATCTATCTATCTATCTATCTATCTATCATATAGTGCCTTTCTATGTATTATACAGTGCCTATCTATCTATTATATAGTGCCTATCTATCTATCTATCTATCTATCTATCTATCTATCTATCTATCTATCTATCTATCTATTATATAGTGCCTTTCATATTATCTATCTATCTATCTATCTATTATATAGTGCCTTTCTATGTATTATATAGTGCCTATCTATCTATTATATAGTGCCTATCTATCTATCTATCTATCTATCTATCTATCTATCTATCTATTTATCTATCTATCTATTAGGTACACCTTGCTAGTCCTGAATTGGACCCCCTTTTGCCTTCAGACCTGCTGTAATTCTTCATAGTGTAGATTCAATGAGGTGCTTCCAACATTCTTCAGTGATTTCTGTCCATTTTGACCTGATAGCATCACGCAGTTGCTGCAGGTCTGTCACCTGCACATCCATGATGTGAATCTCCTGCTCCACCAGATCCCAAAGGTGGTCTATTGGATTGAGATCTGGTGACTGTGGAGGCCATTGGAGTCCACTGAACTCATTGACACATTCAAGAAACCAGTCTGAGATGATCTGAGTTTTGTGTCATGGCGCCTTATCCTCCTGGAAGGAGCCATCAGAAGATGGGGACATTAAAGGGATGGACATGGTCAGCAACAACACTCAGGTAGGCTGTGGCATTGAAACGATGCTCAGCTGGTAATAAGGAGTCCAAAGTGTGCCAAGAAAATATCAACCACACCATCACACCATCACCACCTGCCAGAAATGTTAATACAAGGCAGGATGGATCTCTGCTTTAATGTTGCTGACCCCACCATATGAATGTCGCAGCAGACCAGGCGACGTTTTTCTAACATTCTGCTGTCCGATTTTGGTGAGCCCATGTGAACTGTAGCCTCAGTGGCCTGTTCTTAGCTGACAAGAGTGTCACCTGGTGTGGTCTCCTGCTGCTGTAGCCCCCCATCTGCTTCAAGTTTCGCTGTGTTGTGTGTTCAGAGCTGCTCTTCTGCACTCCTCAGTTGTAACGAGTGCTTATTTGAGTTCCTATTGCCTTTCTATCAGCTCAGACCAGTCTGGACCTTCTCCTCTGACCTTGGCCTTCAACAAGGCATTCTCGTCCTGTCACTCACTGGTGCCCCCCGTCCCCACCCTCGGCCCGCTGCCCGTCTTTCAGATTCACAAGTGAACTCTGATACTTAGCACAGTGAGAGAAGTCACAAAATCAACTGGAAGGTTCAAGCAAATTCTAGAAAAAAGAACCCGATCTAAACCTGTTAAGTAATTCTCCCGTGAAAAGCAGACAGACAGACAGACGTTAGATTTTATATAGAGAGAGATTTGTGTAAAATGAATGGGCCTGGGGTTGCAGTATAAGACAGACGTTTGGCCATAAGGTGCCCAGGTAGAAGCTGCACAGCATTTAATTCTGATGCTCTCACTAGAAGCCCACCGTCAACGGGGTCTGCTATGCCTCTTACTTAGAGGTGAGCTGTCCTTATTCACTCCTCTTTTGGACCTGAAAACTTTCTATTGGAGTTTTGAAGGTTAAGGACCATTCCCTGTAAACTCTGGAGATGGCTGTGCGTGGAAATCCCAGCAGATCGATCAGCAGTTTGTGAAATACTCAGACACCAACAGCCAGGCCACGTTCAGAGTCACTTCAGTCCCCTTTCTACTATGAACTCTAGCAGGTGGTCTTGACGAGGTCTACAGGCCGAAATGCATTGAGGTGCTGCCATGTGATTGGCTGATTAGAGATTAGTTGAAGAGGTGTACCTAATAAAGTGGCCGGCGCGTGTACAGGTGAGTTGAAAAGCCATTATCAGTTAGACAGAACTTCACAGAAAAAGAGAGTCTTCCTCCATGTCTTAAACACATTGAAGGGGTTAGCTGTTTGGATGGAGGTGGGCATCTTGGACCAGCACGTGATAAAGAGTCGGGATTAAGATTTGAAACCATACAGCTGTGGCATCACACGGCGCACACCTGATTGGTGAAGAAGGAGCAGAGGACCTCACCCAGTGTCTCCATATGTTCAGGTGCTGAGCTGCTGACCACCCTGCAGGTGAGCATCAAGGCTTTGAACTTAACAGTCTGCTGCACATTAGAACAATCTGGACGAGAACAGGCCCTTCAGCCCAACGAAGCTCGCCAGTCCTGTCCACTTATTTCTAGTTTAGAAAAGCCCTAAAGTCTTACTGTCCACCACACTACTTGGCCTATCATTCTTTGTGTAAAGAGAAACTTCCTAATGTTTGTGCGAAATTTACCCTTCACAAGTTTCCAACTGTGTCCCCGTGTTCTCGATGAACTCATTTTACAATAACCGTCTCGATCCGCTGCACTGATTCCCTTCATCATTTTAAACACTTCACTCAGGTCTCCTCTTCATCTCCTGTAAAGGCTCAGCTCTTTGAATCTTTCCTCCTAACTCATCCCCTGTTGCCCAGAATCAGCCCAGTTGCTCTTCCTTGGACCTTCTCTAGTGCTGTTATGTCCTTTTTGTGGCCTGGAGTCCAAAACAGCACCCAGGACTCCAGATGAGGCCTCACCAGTGTGTTATAAAGCTTGAGCAGAACCTCCTGTGACTTGTACTCCACACATCAAGGCGCTATATAACATGACATTCTGTTAGCCTTCTTAATGGCTGCTGAACACTGCCAGGAAGTCGATATCTTAAGAGTCCTCTACGACTCCCAAATTCTTCTCATGAGGCGTACTTTCAATTTCTTCTCATTTTAAAGTCACCATTTCAATCCGCTGCACTGATTCTCTTCATCATTTTAAACTCTTCACTCAGGTCTCGTCTTCATCTCCTGTAAAGGCTCAGCTCTTTTAATGTTTCCTCATAACTCACACCCTGTCACCCTCTAATCAGCCAAGTTGTTCTTCTCTGGACCTTCTCTTGTGCTGCTATGTCTTTATGGAGACCAAAACTGCACCCAAGAATCCAGATGAGGCCTCACCAGTGTGTTATAAAGCTTGAGCAGAACCTCCTGTGACTTGTACTGCACACGTCAAGGCGCTATATAACATGACATTCTGTTAGCCTTCTTAACGGCCTCTGAACACTGTCTGGAAGTCGATATCTTAGAGTCCACTATGACTCCTCAATTCTTCTCATAAGGTGAGGTAGCCAAGGTAGTGCTCTGAAAAGAGGAATGACACACATGGCCACCACAGCTGGCTGAACACCGGGGGCCTCATGTATAACGCCGTGCGTAGAATTCACACTCTAACATGACATAAGGACAAAAGAGGAAATGTGCTTACGCACGAAAAAGTCCAGATGCATAAATCTGTGCGTTCGCCAACCTCCATGTTCTTCCACTACATAAATCCCGGTCAGCGTGAAAAGTAACGCACGTTTCCCACCCTGACTCCTCCCAGAATTACTCCATTTTGAATATGCAAATCAATATAAATAGCCCTTAAATGAGCGTTCTGTGAAAAGACAATGGCAAAAGCACAAGGGCAAATAGAAGAATTTCAGCAAATACCAAGTGGAGGCAAAGAAAAACGTACTATTAGTTAGTTTAAAGAGTGGAGTAAACAAGAAAAGGAAGCTGATCGAGTGACATACCGTGCTCAAGTTCACAAAGTCGCACCGTGCCCGAAATAAAAAAAGTCGCAGTGAAAAGGCGAGTCGTAGCCCACCGTCTGAGTGTCAAATGAAAGCTTATTAGGGTACAGAGAAAAAAGGCACACAGTGGGATAAAGCACGAAATGTCAACTTTAATCTCGAAACTTCCACTTTAATCACAAAGTTTATTTTGTCATTAAAGTAAAATATCATAAATTTCATCTTAAAATTGTTTAATTTATTAGTATCTCAAATCTCATCGTAATTAAAGTGGCACGTTAAATGCTTTGTTTTGTATTTGATCTTCTATGTGCTCTGTGTGTGTGAATCACTACTTGCTTCTTAAACCGGCTCTCTTCCTCCAACTGGACACAGAATCCATTACATTCATGATATTACAGCTCTCTGAATAATTTAAATACTGAGATGTATACGTGATATCATTTTCATGATGATAGGAGTTAAAGCACGTTATTAAACATGGGAACACGGTGGCGCAGTGATTGTTCATGTCTTACACAAGATGCTTGCTTTGCCAGGCGCGACCTTTGATGAAATACTTTACTGCAGCAGTCCTGTCTCTTTCAAACGTACTAACCCCCAATTCCTGTCCTTCCTTTTCTTTCCCCAAGTAACCAATCACCACACAATCAGCTCTGTAACGGAGGTTAAGCCACCTATAAGCTTAGAGCGCCGATTCTTCAAAACCTTTAAAGAACATTGAAATATCTTCGTAGTACGTGTTTAGTTATTCTATCCATCTATCCTTCCAGTGTTGCGTCAGCACCAGCAAGAATACAGCGCGATGCAGGAACAATCTGTGAACGGAGCGCCAGCGGCTCGCTAGCACTGCGGCACCGTGTCCTCACATGTTTAATTATTAACAATATAGATTATTTAAATGAACTTAAAGTTTTATCTGTATAATATAATAAACATATTTTGCTGCATTTCACCTTAAAAATTAATCGTCATCATATGTAAATACGCGCTTTATAAAGTGGCTCAGGTTGTGCGATATTATAACTGTAGTGCAAGTTTACAGTGAGGTGATTGTACTTATAAGTCCTAACAGTTCTACAAGGAGCAGTTGATTGAGTGCATTTAGAGTTCTTGGGATGAGACTGTTTGTGAACCGTGAGGTCCGTACAGGAAAGACTCTGAAGTGTTTGTCGTATGGAAGCTGTTCAAATAGACTGTGTGAATGGCTGAGGCAGCGTGTGCTTGATGCTGTATCCTGATAATTCTCTTTCCGATCAGCTGCTGTAGATCTTTGATTCACACTCAGATACAGTGATATAAATACTCCGAGTGGTGCAGTAGTATGGAAAAAGACGATCCACTGTGGCAACCCCTAACGGGAGCAGCTGAAAGAAGAAGAAGAAGAAGAAGGTGCAGTGAGAGTAACAACGCTAAAGCAGCTATGGTATTTAGTTTGGCCATTCTGTGGACCATTATATTGTTACAAGTTAATTACAATTAGATGCCTTAAACCAGGGGTCTCCAATCTTTTTTCCCCTGAGAGCTCCTTTTACAAAATGAAGATGGCCAAGAGCTCCTCATGTTTTCTAACGTTTAGTCTCGTTTGCTTATTTCAACCCAAATAAACTGAATAAGCTTGTTTTGTCTGAACATTTACAAAATGCTGGTGTCCACAACTCACATTTTGCATTAAAACATCACAAAAAATAGAGTTCACCTGCATGTGCTTTTTGTATGTCTGTATGCTTTATCTCACACTATTGAATTAAAACACGACTGCTGTGAAAACAAAACAATGCAATTCCAAATCCACAGATCTGACTTATTCATTTGTCATTTTGTCACATGTCACTGTGTCACTTGATTCACAGGTCCAGTCGCATGTGTGATGTGTTTTTGAGTTCGTCAGATGACTGGCACTGAGGTGTTTGGTGGAGCGTAGCCACTGAGGTTCACTCTTATGGAGTCTTTTAAATGTTCGTCTGTCAGTCGTGTTCTGATCTTTGATTTCATGACAGTCACGTCAGACTCACTGAGGTATGGAGACCCAAACAAAGCAGACATTTTCAGAGCTGCTTGGGGAAGATTCTTCTAGTTATCAGGCTCTACTAAGCTCTAAAAATGCTGAGAATGCTGTTGAGACTTTAACAGCACATCATTTTGGTTTACTAATATATAAAATATCAAATCCAATGTCTGTCTTTCTGTATGTCTGCTTTTCATGAGAGGACTACGTAACAGATCGGGTTTTTTCTATAATTTGCTTGAACATTCCAACTGATTTTGCGACCGGGGGCCTCATGTATAACGCTGTGCGTAGAATTCACACTCTAACATGACGTAAGGACAAAAGCGGAAAATGTGCGTACGCACAAAAAAGTCCAGATGCATAAATCTGTGAGATGTGTAAGGCACTATATAATAGGCAGGTTTATACTGTGAACTGTATATGTGCAGTGGGGTGCAAAAGTATTCGACCCTCTGACTGCATGACAAAAGATTTGTCCCCGTGTTTATACATTCAGTATTTTTAATGTGACCTCTTATGCTGTCACAATGCATTTCCAAAGTCACAATAAAACATTTTCTGTAGATAGTGAACTGAAGAAGAAAAACTCCAAAGTCCGTGTCTGCCTCAGTGTTCAAAGCCCTACACATTCACACTTTGTCGAGGACCCTTCTGCTGCTGTAACGGCCTTCATTCTTTTGGGGTATCTAAGCGTGTCCCAGTTTGGCACATGGTGATCGTTCCCCATTCTTCCTGGCAGAATTGATCAAGACCCTCTAGGTTGGTGGGATGGTGCACCTCTGGACAGCAGTTTTAAGATAAGATCAGGGCTTTCACTTGGCCATTCCAAAACATTCCCCTTTCTGCTTTTGATCCATTCCAGTGTCACTTGGGGGTCATTGTCATGTTGAATGATGACTCTTCTCCCGGAGCCGTAAGTTCATAGCAGACTGGAACAAACAAGTTCCTGTGGTATTGTGAGGTACAGTATTTGTGTCCATCCATCGTCCCTTCAACTCTGACAAGCTTCACAGCCCCAGCACATTAAAAGCATCCCCATAGCATGATGATGATGATGATGCCACCACCATATGTCACCGGAGGTCTGGTGTTTCTCAAGGCATTCGCAGTGTTAGTTTTATACCACACATACCTCTTTGTTCTGTTGTGGTCTCATCTGAACATCAAACCTTCTCACACACCTCAACTGGGTCTTTCTCAAGCTTTGTAGCAAATGCCATACGCTCCTCTTTCTGGCTCCCCACCCATAGAGAGGCTTGTTTTAATGGAGAGCTCTTAAAATTTGTGTACCTTCCCTCCAGTCTCAGCCATGGAGCCCTGCAGACTTCTGAGAGTGATGCTTGGGTTTTTAGTGGCCTCTCCATCCAGTTGACGTCTCGCTGTGATGTTCTAGTAAGAGTCAGGGTGCAGTTTCTGACGATGGGTCCAGCATTGCTTAACGGGACATTTGGACTCTTTGATTTTATTTTTTTGTAGCCATGTTCCCAACATTGTGCCTTGAGGGCTACTTGGTCTTCATCTGTGCAGTGATTGTCCAACAAAGACTGTGGCCTTACAGAGGGGTGTAACAGTTGTCGTGTGCATGTGGTGGGGCCATCATTGCCAGTTTGTACCTTTCCCTAGTTCTATTCATAGTGGAATAGCTGGATTTGTACGTACACACAAGGCCACCAAGTCCTATTTTGGTCTCATCTGACCATCAAACCTTCTCCCACACCTTAAGTGGGTCTTTCTCAAGCTTTGTAGCAAATGCCATACGTTCCTCACTGTGGACCTTCTTAAGGAATGGCTTCTTTCTGGCTCCCCTCCCATAGAGAGGCCTGTTTTAATGGAGAGCTCCTTAAATTGTGGACCCCCCACTGCACCTTCACTCCAGTCTCGGCCAAAGAGCATTGCAGATGTCATGAGAGTGACGCTTGGATTTTTAGTCTCTTCCTTGCTCTGATGTTTTGCTCTAATTAGAGTCGGGGTGCTGTGATGAACCTCCCAGTTACTGATGATCGGTCCAGCATTGCTCAATGGGACATTCAGATTCTTTGATATTTTATTTGGTAGCCATGTTTCTGCCTTGTCCCTTTCAATGACTTTGTCACATCAGCAGAAGGCTACTTGGTCTTCATTTATGCAGTGATTGTCCAACAAAGACTGTGGCCTTACAGAGGGGTGTAACAGTTGTCGTGTGCATGTGGGGTGGGCCGTCATTGGCAGTTTGTATGTGTCCCTAGTTCTGTTCATAGTGGAATGGCTGGATTTGTAATGCCAGGCAGCAGTTTGTGTTTAAGAGACTCACCTGACTCCTAGGGCCAAATAAACTGTAAAGCAGCGGAGATGACCATTCAGAAAAAATGAGGAGAAGAAGGGAAGAGAGCACCGGATTGGAAGGACAAGTCAGAATTAAAAGAGCCCCCCTTTGTATTGAGGATTTGTTCTGTTCTGTGTATTGTGTTGTGTTGTATTGACCCCCTTCTATTTGACGCCCACTGCACGCCCAACCTACCTGGAAAGGGGTCTCTCTTTGAATTTTTGCCTTTTCCGAGGTTTCTTCCATTTTTTTTTTCCCCTACAAGGATTTTTTTCTGGGAATGTCGTCTTAGACACTCAAGGCTGGGGGGGCTGTCAAAGCCCATTGTGGCACTCCTTGTGTGATTTAGGGCTATTTGTATTGTATTGTATTGTATATCCAGAGAGACAAAGGGGACTCACAAGCAGGCCCTCATTATGTTTAATTAGGAATGCCAAATGACTGTCACCTTTGTGTCATTTGTCATTTGTGTCAACCTCGAGCTTCCAAAGCGCAGACGTTTAAATACTTACACAGTTCAATATCCATCCATCCATTATCCAACCTGCTATATCCTAACTACAGGATCACGGGGGTCTGCTGGAGCCAATCCCAGCCAAAACAGGGCGTAAGGCAGGAAACAAACCCCGGGCAGGGTGCCAGCCCACTGCAGGGCACACACACACACACACACACACTAGGGACAATTTAGGATCACCAATCCACCGAACCTGCATGTCTGTGGACTGTGGGAGGAATCCCACGCAGACACGGGGAGAACATGTAAACTCCATGCAGGGAGGAGCTGGGAAGCGAACCCGGGTGTCTTAACTGCGAGGCTGCAGTGCTATCCACTGCGCCACCATGCCGCCCACAGTTCAATATATCAACACAAAATTGTTTAGTTTGACTTTAGCAGTGTATTGTTACCACCTAAGAGTTCACATTAAAACACAGAAGTGATAAACGTGGGGACAAATCTTCTGTCATGCAGAAAATGACAATGACTTTCAAGGGGGGTGAATACTTTTGCACACCACCGTTGTTTTTTCCTGGTCCTCCCACATTCTGCCTCCTCTCCCTTTGTGGCTGATTGACGTGACCCACGTTTGGTGGTATTGGGGTGGAGGGGGTTGATCTTACGTTCCTCAGCATCGACTCCTTGTCTTGTCACCCTGGCCACTGTGAGGATGTTTAAATCAGGCAGCGTGGCACATTTTAAATCTAGAACGTGTCTAATTGCAGCAGGTCCTGATTTACGACTGAGGCTTTGATCAAAGTGTGGATTTCCGCAGCCGCTTGGCCCGCCTCCATGGCTATTCGTGCCGTTCTTGAACCTGATTAGGTGTGAAGCCTACTGGACCCTGCGGGCCGTGATCCATAGATAGAGAGAGCGGCCTCGAGGCAATTTGGCTTTTAACGCTTCCGTCGCTTTGTGACATTTCTGGTAAGGAGAACATCTGGAGCTACTTGAGCTTCGAGTGAATGGTGTCCAAAAAAACTTCCAACCGTGGGGGGGTCTGCCTCAAGAGGGGCTCTGGAGCGTGTTTGATGTTAATTTTAACATCTACTAATTTGAGTATCTGATTTGGAGCATATGGAAGTTTTCAAAATTTGAAAGAGATGCACGGTTTATTTATGTATTTTAAGTTCCTTTCTTTTTTTTATTTTTTTATTTTAGATATCAACTTGTGGGAAGCCCATGTGCTTGTTAACATTCCTGGTGGGGGTCAATGTGGGGACCTCACTTGTAGTCCCATCAGGCCACAACAAAAGACAACAAGCGGGCAAAGACCTCCAATAAACCCCAACAAAGATCAGGCCTGCCCACCCTCTTTACAGGTCTACTGGGTAGGCCTCACCACCTTAGGCAGCCTGACCCCCAAACTCTGGATTTGGAATAAACTGGCTGCCCCTCCCCCACCTCCCCAGCCCTCCTCGGCACCACCCATGTTAGTGAAACTTAAAAAATCAATAAAAAAAAATGTTCAAATATGTAACTCTGGCCAAGCAGAAGGTAGGTACCCTCCAATGTCAAACGTTGGCACCGTATCTGATCGTGTTCAGCTCTGACAGGAGAGCGTCCCCCACGTGGGGAGAAGAGCACGTGGCCGTGACATCTCTGCCAATGAGCAGCCACCTTCTAAAATACTGTGATCTCTCTCTCAACGACGACAAACGTTACTCCTGTAAAAGGCGCTATATAGCGCCCGACCCGGAACAGACTATGCAGAGGCACGTGTAAAAATCACACAGGCTTTTATTTTTCTTCACCCGTGGGCACACGTCTTCCCCGTGTCCCACAGGCCCTTACCCGCACTTAACAGTCAAAACACCAAGAACTCTCCACTTTGCACCACCACTCCTCCCAGGCAACCTCGTCCTCTTCCTCCTGATTGTGGCTCCTGAGTGGTGGAGGCTGGCCTGCTTTATAGCCCACCCAGAAGTGTTCCAGGTGTTTGACCACCTGGTCCCAATTGCACCTCCGGGTGGGGCTGATGACTTGTCCAGCCGGGTTCTTGAGACTCGTCAGCACCCCCTAGCGGCCATCCCAGCTCCCAACCAGGCTGTGGAAGACTCCATCTCCCATGGAGCCAGGTGGGAGGCTGGGGAATCATCGTCGGCTGCCACCAAGCGTCCTGGGGGAGGTAATGAGCTGTCCAAAGTTGCTCCCCCGGAACATAAATAGCAAGGGCTTCCCAGCCGTCCATCACACTCCTTAACAATCTCTAGTCCAGGGGTCTCCAACCTTTTTTCCCCTGAGAGCTACTTTTACAAAATGAAAATGGCCGAGAGCTCCTCATGTTTTCTAACGTTTCTTCTCATCGCTTATTTCAACCCAAACAAACTGAATAAGCTCCTTTTGCCTGAACTTTTATAAAATGTTGGTGTCCACAACTCACATTTTGCATTGAAACATCACAAAACATATTTAGCTCACCCGCAAGTGCATTTGTACGTCTGTATGCATTGCTTTCTAGCGTATCTCAGACTATTGAATTAAACCAAGAATGCTGTCAACACCTTCGGTGGGTGGGCTGGCGCTCTGCCCAGGGTTTGTCTCCTGCTTTGCGCCCTGTGTTGGCTGGGATTGGCTCCAGCAGACCCCCGTGACCCTGTAGTTAGGATATAGTGGGCTGGATAATGGATGGATGGATGTATTTATTTATTTATTCATGTATTGATTGGGTGGCCCGGTGGCGCAGTGGGTAGCGCTGCTGCCTCGCAGTTAGGAGACTTGGGTTCGCTTCCCGGGTCCTCCCTGCGTAGAGTCTGCATGTTCTCCCCGTGTCTGCGTGGCTTTCCTCCCACAGTCCAAAGACATGCAGGTGAGGTGTGTGTGTGCCCTGCAGTGGGCTGGTGCCCTGCCCGGGGTTTGTTTCCTGCCTTGCGCCCTGTGTTGGCTGGGATTGGCTCCAGCAGGCCCCCGTGACCCTGTAGTTAGGATATAGCAGGTTGGATGATGGATGGAATGCTGTCAACACAAAACAATGCAATTCCAAATACACAGCATGAAAGGCGCTATATAGGTGCCCGACCTGACACAGACTGACAATGGAGGCACAGGTAAAAATAACACAAAACGATTTATTTTCTTTCTGCTGGGGGGTCACGTCTTCCCTGTGTCCCTCAGCTACAGCACAGTCCCACAAAGCACCACACAAAAACAAATCAAAAATAGTCTTCTTCCTCCATTTCTCCCAGGAAGCATCATCCTCCTCCTCCTCCTCCTCCCGACTCTGGCGCCTCGAGTGGTGGCTGCAGGCTCTTCTTATAGCCCACCCAGAAGTGCTTCAGGTGATAATGAACCTAATTCAGGCTGCTGCACTTCCGGGTGTGGCTGCGTTCCAGCAAACACGGGTTCGTTAAGCCCGGTGGCGGGCGTGGAGCCCAACAGAGCTGAGCCCTGAAGTCCCATGCCCGTGGCCCCCATGTAACCCAGGAAGGCGTAGTGTGTATCCCATGGCTGCTCCCCCGGATCCAGTGCCAAAGGGGAGTGGGTCCTGGCCGTTCACCACAACAGATGTTCCTTATTCATTTGTCATTTTGTCACATGTCACTGTGTCACTTGATTCACAGGTCCAGTCGCATGTGTGATGTGTTTTTGAGTTCGTCAGATGACTGGCACTGAGGTGTCTGGTGGAGTGGAGCCACTGAGGTTCACTCTTATGGAGTCTTTTAAATGTTCGTCTGTCAGTCGTGTTCTGAACTTTGATTTCATGACAGTCACGTCAGACTCACTGAGGTATGGAGACCCAAACAAAGCAGACATTTTCAGAGCTGCTTGGTGAAGATCCTTATAGTTATCAGGCTCTACTAAGCTACTAAGCTCCAGACTTTAACTGCACATTATTTTGAAGGTTTGCTAATATATAATATATCAAATGTCTCTCTGTCTGTATGTCTGTGCGCTTTTCATGAGAGAACTATAGCACTTAACGGATTTAGACTGATTTTTTTTTCTGTAATTTGCTTGAACATTCCGGTTGATTTTGCGACTTCTCTCATTTCGCTATGTATCAGAGTTCGCTTGTGGTGCCGATTTATTAGCGTGAATCCGAGAAACGCGCAGCGGGCCGAGGGGATAGGGGTCTTCCGCACTCACTTGCCAGCTTCGGGGTGTGCACCTTAACTCGAACAAGAGAACAATTGAATTCAACTTTGTTTGATATTTAAAATCAAGTGTTACTTAGGTCTTGTTGGTTTTATAAGTGCCTCCGTGTTCATCTGTGTCAGGTCAGGAGCCTATATAGCGGCTTTCTTACGATGTGAATTGAAGTGCGATATGCTTTTATATTGCATTTTAAAACTGACATGAACATTTCAAATCACAGTGAAAAGCAAACGATCAATTTTTTAACATTACACATTAAAACCGCGAAAAAATGAATTCCACCACTTGCCTATGCGTTACATTGCAATGTTGTTAACACGTTGGATTGCATCTCATTTTGCTACAAATAATCTTCCCTATTTAATCTGCTAATCTGGCTTCAGGCAGTTCTTGTGTTTCATTGCTCTGCCCACAGGTGGCACTGTCCTTAAAACTCACTGTAGTAAAGACAAACCCAAACGCGATCCAAGGCCCAAAATTTTGGGTTACAAAGTAGTTTGGGGTCCTTATCTTACAAAGCAGGGTATACTTGCAAACGCTTGTTGAGATTGGACCAAGGGTGTGAAGTTCTATAAAGGACAAACACAAAAATCACCTGTGCTACCCGGGTTCAACGTGGACCTCAGCTTAAGCGTCTGCAGTGTGCCACACAATGTGTATTTCTCTGTTATATGCCATTTGCTATGGGATTTGTAAAAGCAGTGTTAATGTTTGTGATGTGCCATCTGTTAGAATGGCAACCAAAATGCATTTTATTACTACAAACGTTTACGATGAACCATCTGTTGGAATATCAAATGCAAAGAATATGTCTTTGTTATATGAAATTTGGTATGGGATTTGAAAAACCCTCATGGAGACACCCACCCATTCTTCTTGATCTGACGGCACAAGTTCTGCTGGAAGCAAAACCATTTGTGTCTCACGGGTGAAACGGCGAGTTCTCGTTTTTGAATTCAGTTTCACGTGAATTGTTTTGCTCTTCGCTGCCAGAGAGTGACGCATTTCTTCCTAAGCACAGTATATTTTTGTGAATTTCATGCCCACAACACTTCCCCGCAGCTCAGCTGACCATTCAAGTGAGGGGTAAAATTAAAAAATGAAGAAATCCAATGACCTACCTTGACGGTGAAGTCGGCCCCCAGGGGTCCGCTCATTCTCAGAATCTCTTTGTCTGCAAATTTCTGGAAGTCCACCGTGGTGTTCTCGATGGGGTACGAGCCCGATGTGCTGAGGCTGTTTTCTCCTTTGCGGCCTTGTAGGGTTTTACTTTCAAGGTCTGGTGAGAATCCAAAAAAAAAAAATGGATGATGAGCGCAGCGTTTAAGAGTCTTGTGTGGCCAAAGAAGAAGTGAGCAAGCAGAGTGACGGCATTCTAGCAGGAAATGGAAATGAGACATCATCACAAAACAACTACAAAAATCTGTTCACTCATTCGCTGAGCAAACATCCAAAAACCGTAAATCAAAATGCATTTTCAAAAATGACAGAGAGTACAGAAAACAAATTTGTACATTGTTCTTTTAGAGGTGACAGGTGAGTGCAGAAGAGAACAAGCGGACCCTCTTTAATGGCAGCAGTTTGATCGATCTGCTTAGTAACGTGACAGTTACCGGGATGAAATGGCGGTGCCCATGAAAACAACACTGCTTTGTGGCAAGGAAATTTCAACATCGTGAATATGTTTTTTATTGCAAAGATGAAGTGGAATTTTTAAAATCCTCACATTCAACAACCCCAATTGATTAGAATTAGAAGAAAGCTGGCAAAAAGATTAAAAAGAAAAACGCATTATGGAATCATTGTTCTTTCTTTCCCTTATAAGGATGCCATCCCTTAGAGGCAGCCAAAACAGGAGGGAGGCTGGCTTTTCATGGGTTAATGTGCCCCCAGAATGGGCTCAGATAAAAATCCAAAAAAATGAAATGCTTCAATGAAAGGGAGAAGACCGAGGCTGTCTTCGCGAACTGTCTCATCTCCGTGTCCTCAGAGTGTGGCATGGAAAGCCACCACTGACACTTCAACCGACATAAAACAAGTAAGGACCTAAAAGAAAGACACGCCCATGACCACTTTAAAGACACGCCCATGACCAAAAATGTACAAGACACCCCCATTCACAAAAAGGTAAAAGACACATGTGTAAGCAGCAAAACCAGACCCATAAGAAACGACCACTTTAAAGACACACCCATGACCAAAAATGTAAAAGCCACGCCCACTAAGAGCCAAGCCACACCCATTGAAAATCTAAAACAAAGTCCTATTAGCAACAACTGTAAAAACACCACCACTAATAGATAGGCCATGAAAACCATAAAGAAACACCCAGTAACAAAATGATAAAGATAAGCACAATGACAGCCAAGACACACCCATGACAAGAAAGATTTAATAATAAAAGCATCTGTAAAGACACGCCCATGACCAAAAATGTACAAGACACGCCCATTATGAGCCAAAAAGGAAACACAAAACAAACACCCAGTAACCAAAATGTACAAAATGTAAGAAGTAAAACCAGACCAATAGAAATATCTAATGACATCTGTAAAGACACGGCCATGACCAAAAATATACAAGAGACGCCCATTAAGAGCCAAACCACAACCATACAAAATCAAAAAGAAAGTCCGACTAACAACAAGTGTGAAAACACAGCCATTAACAAAAATGGATAAAAACCACCCATTAATAGATAAACCATGAAAACTATAAAGAAACACGTAATAACACAATAATATAGGCAAGCATAATGACAGCCAAGCCACACCCATGACAAGAAAGATTTAATAATAAAAGCATCTGTAAAGACACGCCCATGACCAAAAATGTACAAGACACGCCCATTCACAAAAAGGTAAAAGACACACATGTAAGCAGCAAAACCAGACCCATAAGAAACGACCACTTTTAAGACACACCCATGACCAAAAATGTAAAAGCCACGCCCACTAAGAGCCAAGCCGCACCCATTGAAAATCTAAAACAAAGTCCTATTAGCAACAACTGTAAAAACACCACCACTAATAGAAAGGCTATTGTGATATATGGTCGGCTGTTCATCCCGGCCAATACCCCCACGCCGCCAGGTGGAGCCCTCCCTGCAGCATGGAGGTGCCCCGAATGCCAGCAGGGCATCATGGACATTGGAGTGTTTATTCACAACCCTGCTGGATACCATTGGGGCCGCTAGAGGACGCTGTAGGGAGGAACAAAGAGTATTTTCCTTGCACCTCGGAAGTACTTCCAACTCACATGGACAAGAGGAATGACGTGCTTCCGGGTTGAAGAAGAAGGATTTTTATCTGACCCGGAAGTGTTCCTAGTCATGTGTACAGAGAAAGCGAAACACTTCCGTGTCAAGGACTATTAAGGACTATGGGAAATCCCCAGATGGAGAGCTGAGCTGGGTGGAAGGGTGGCAATGTGTCTGGGAGAGTGGAGGATTGATTAGTGATTGTATTGTGGATTTATTTATGAGTATTGTAGAGAGGAGGGTGCTTTGTGCACTGGTGTTTATTAATAAAGTCAACTTTTGGACTTTTTATCTGGTGTCTGACGTATTGTCTAAGGGTTCAAGGGAGCGATAGCACCTCTTATTTGTCACACCATGAAAACCATAAAAAAAACACCCAGTAACAAAATGATAAAGACAAGCACAATGACAGCCAAGACACACCCATGAAAAGAAAGATTCAATGATAAAAGTAACTGTAAAGACACGCAAATGACCAAAAATATACAAGACATGCCCATTAAGAGCCAAAAAGAAAACACAAAAGAAACACCCAGTAACCAAAATGTACAAAATGTAAGCAGCAAAACCAGACCAATAGAAATACTTAATGACATCTGTAAAGACACGCCCATGACCAAAAATGTACAAGACACACCCATTAAGAGCCAAACCACAACCATACAAAATCCAAAAGAAAGTCCGACTAACAACAAGTGTGAAAACACAGCCATTAACAAAAATGGATAAAAACCACCCATTAATAGATAAGCCATGAAAACCATAAAGAAACATCTTATAACAAAATGATAAAGACAAGCATAATGACAGCCAAGCCACACCCATGACAAGAAAGAATTTAAAAATAAAAGCAACTGTAAAGACATGCCTATGACCAAAAATGTACAAGACGCCCATTAAAACACAAAAGAAACACCCAGTAACCAAAATGTACAAAATGTAAGCAGCAAAACCAGACCAATAGAAATATCTAATGACATCAGTAAAGACACGCCCATGACCAAAAATATACAAGATACGCCCACTAAGAGCCAAGCCACATCCATAAAATCTCAAAGAAACACTTAATAGCATAAAGACAGTAAAGACACGCCCACTAACAAAACCTTATAAGACAACTTCATGTACAAAATGTATAAGACACGCCCATTAACAGCAAAGCCACACCCATAAAGAGTGTAAGAGAAGCACACTATGAGTGACTGCAGAGACACGGCCATTAGCAGAACTTGAACCCCGCAGAACTTCTCTCCTGATCAATGACAGCTCCCCCTACTGACCAGTGCTGTGCCTGCTGTCTAATTTTCATACTACGTGTTTGTTTTCTGTTCTTTGCATACCCTCAGTATACCCTGCACAGGTGATCAGAAACAGCTGAATGACGTGCCTGAGCTGCTAAGTCACCGTGGGTTACCTACCAGGCTGACAAACATTTCATAAAAGACGTGTTCTTGTTTTAATTAATTCTTTCTTTGTAAAAGGAAAACTAAAATAACCATCGGAGGCAGATCTGTGCCCCCAACTGAGGACCCCCCCGCCGAGGAATTACTTACACAAATGATCGGGTCCTTTCAATACCAGCCTGACGTGACGACTGCCAAAAGGAATGGCGATGACCGTGTCCTCCCCTACAAAGACAATAAGCAGAGGAAAGCCACTCAGTGGGACGCTGTGCGTTTTCTTCACATTCTGCCTTTGGTTCAGTTTGCAGTCAGAATGTATTAAAGGGGAGCGCATTACAAACTGGCTTCACTGGGCTCTTGTGATGAGGATTCCCAAATCGGCTGCCCTGTGTTGCCTGTCTGTTGTACTGAGCCCATCTGACTTCATGGAAGCAACTTTTGCCTTTTCTAGGTTTGGTTGTTGGTGTCAGCAGTGGGCCAGCGCTCTGCTGAAGCCCCACCCTAGGCTGGCCTTTAGTCTCTGGCCCCTCCCACTTGTGGCTGTTGTTTAGCAATCTTTGTTAAAGTCTTCCAGTGACGGACAGGCAGGAGACAGAAAGAGAGTGGTGCTGCTCAGACATCTATCTGTAGACGTGACTCTTGATTATATAGCACCTTTCATAGCCACTTATCGACCTCTAATGTATTACTATCATATAGTGCCTTTCTTATCTATCTACTGCAATCTGTAGACACATCTGTCTATTCCTATCATATGGTGGCTTATCTATGTAGCTCTTATCTATAGTGCATTAAATCTATCATAATATTTTAATGAAATGGTTATTATATAGTGCCTTTCAAATAATATCTTTGGAATCTTTTAATTATATAACATCTTTCAAAACCATGTTTATCAAAATATATTGCTTACGTAGTGCATTTTACAGTTACATCTGTCATAATCTTTTTAGTTAGATAGTTCCTTTCACAGTCATGTCTAGCTATCATAATCTTTCAATTATGTAATGTCACTCATACCCATTGTCACGTGAGTTGTCATGAGTGACACTTAGTATCTGCTACTATAATGGAGCGCCTCCACTTTATAGCTGTAGTGCCTTTGATTTGTCATAATGTTTGAATTACGTACTGCTTTTCATGGTTATATCTATCTCATATTTCTATAATTGAATAATGACTTTCATAACCATGCCTATCTATACCTATCATAGAGTGCCTCTCCTCAGTATCAGTTATACACAGTGTCTTTAATTACTCATTACCTTAAAAAATATAGTGCCTTTCACAATCTATCTATCTATCTATCTATCTATCTATCTATCTATCTATCTATCTATCTACTGTATCTATATAGTGCCTTTATTATCTACTTATGATAATAATAATAATAATACTGTACATTTTATGTATATAGCACCTAGACATAGAGAAATGAAAGGCACTATATAAAAATGACTGTGGTAGATACAGTATACATAGAGCTATATAAATTTAGTTGTTATGAAAAAGTCCCAATATACTGTATAAGCTGGATGGATGGATAGGCAGAAATGAAAGGCACTATAAACAGATAAATAAAGAAAATGGGTATGGCACTAACTAATCTTGTCTTGTCTTATAGACATAATCAGGTAGATTTATATCTTACACATCCCAGCATGGATGCCAGTCAATCCATGTCCTCCATTATCCTCCCATATTTAAACTGCACGCTCCTGTTACACACTCCTAATTCCATATTTTCTAGAAAACAGCATTTCCTTCAGATCTACTTGGAGGTAAACAATATTAAATTATTTAAAACATTTTTTATAAAAAAAAAAAAATAAAAGTTTCAATGCATGTTAGATGATAAAAGATGAACCCCGCTTACTTTTGATTGCTGAATGCTGTGATTTGAAGTGGCCTCGCACCAAACGGCATGTTGAGCCGTCTCCATTGCACACCCCACAGTTGTCCTCTTTTGCGGTGCTTCCCAGTTCATGGTCACAACCAACTATCTACCAAGAAAGACCAAAACACAAAGATAAACAGACAGAGATGTATGAAAGACACTATATGAGCAAAAGACAAACAAATAGAAAATGCACAGATAGATTTGAGAGGAACTATATAATAAAGATAGATAGATAGATAGATAGATAGATAGATAGATAGATAGATAGATAGATAGATAGATAGATAGATAGATAGATAGATAGATAGATAGATAGATAGTGCCTTTCATTTGTTTCTGTTTATCATGTTTGTACAGCTTTATAGCATGCCATATCCATTTATTACATCGATCTATTATACAGTGCCTTTCATTTCTATTTATGGTGCATTTCAAATTAATCATACAGTGCCTTTCATTTCTATCTTTCTACCTGAGTCCTATCATTTCCTTCATATCTAGTTTATTTATAAACTGCCATACGTGTCTCTCTGCCCTGTTTATACAGTTTTATAGATCGTCATGCACATCTATTATATTTATCTACTGTATTATATAGTGCTTTTCATTTCAACTATCTGTTTATAGAGCCTTTCATTTCTACCTATCCATCCATCCAGCTTATATATTGGGACTTTATTTTATATTGATTAAATTTATATAGTGTCATACATACTGTAGCTATTACAGAGTGCCTTTCATTTTTACTATCTGTGTATAGTGCCTTTCATGTCTGTTTAATTTAGAAACTGTCATACACACCTTTCACCTTCTTCTACTACATGCCATTTTTATTTCTACTAACTTTCAAATTTGTTATATAGCACCTTTAATTTCTCTCTGTCTACACAATTTATACAGCCTTATAGAGTGCCATACCCATTTACTATATTTATCTGTTTATAGTGCCTTTCATTTCTGCCTTTCCATCCATCCAGCTTATATATTGGGACTTTTTCATATCAACTAAATTTATATAGTGCCATGCATCCTGTATCTACCACACTCATTTTTATAGAGTGCCTTTCATTTCTCTATGTCTAGGTGCTATATACATAAAATGAATTATTATTATTATTATTATTATTATTATTATTATTATTATTAGTAGTAGTAGTAGTAGTAGATGATCTCATTTTGTAAAGCACTTTGAGCTACATTTTTTTGTATGAATATGTGCTATATAAATAAATGTTGATTGATTAGATAGATAGATAGATAGATAGATAGATAGATAGATAGATATGAAAGGCACTATATAATAGATAGATAATACTTGTACTAAGCAATGGATAAACAAATCTGAAAGGCGCTATTTGGGAGAAAGATTGAGAAGGCATAACAAACTGAAAGATAAGTGTACCGATAAGAAAGGCACTATATGAGCTAAAGATAAACAAATACTAAATGAGAGATAGACAGATTTTAAAGGCACAATATAATAGGCCAACAGATAGATAGAAAGGAAAAATCACATATAATAAATAGTAGCTGTCACCCGCGTGGAGAGCAGAGCGCGTGGCCGTGACATCTGTGTCACTCAGCAGCCACCCTCTAAAACACACGTGGCTCTCGACTCTCTCTCTCTCTCTCTCTCAAAAACGTCAAACGTTAGGCCCCGCCCCCGTCCCCTCAGCCCGCAGCTAATAAATCGGACTCGCGCTAATAAATCGGTACCGCAAGCGAGCTCTGATACTTAGCGCGATGAGAGAAGTCTAAAAATCAACCAGAATGTTCAAGCAAATTATAGAAAAAAAACCCGATCTAAATCCGTTAAGTGGTTCTCTCGTGAAAAGCGAACAGATATACAGTCAAACAGACGTTGGATTTTATATAGAGATATATGAATAAATAGGAAAGGCGCTATATGATAGATAACACTTACACTATATAAACGATAGATAAACAAATCTGAAAGGCGCTAAGCGGGACAAAGATTGAGAAGGCATAACTTAACAAACAGAAAGCACACATTAGAAGACTCGAGACGAGGACAAGCCATTCAGCCCAACAAAGCTCGCCAGTCCTGTCCATTTATTTCTTCCAATAAAACATCAAGTCGAGTTTTCAAAGTTCCTAACGTCTTACTCTCTACCACACTACTTGGTAGCTTAAAGGCAGGTAAAGGCAGACATATTAATCAGAAAGGCACTATATGGCCAGTAGATAAGGCTACTGGTTCAGGGTTATTCAAGTCAAATCATTTTATCGGTCATTCACACAAGTGACTTTGTGTTTGCGGGCGACCCGCACTAGCCAGGCTGAGAGTTGGGTACACCATTACATCGTCACGAGTTTTCTCCAATTTCCGCCCACTGACTTACGAGAAGACCTGCTGAGGTTTACTGCCGTTGGCTTTCAGGGGGCTCCCTCTCACAGCCCCGTACGACCAGAGCAGTTGAGTATCGGGGCTCTCAATAAAGCCACAGAAATTCGTCTGCAAATCTCGTCTCCCTTCAGGCACAAAGAGCCCTTTGATCTTTTCGCAGATCGTTGGCGTTTCTTTGAAGTTGATGTGTCAGAACGACGAGAAAAATGAAAGCTGGGGCAGCGAAGAGACTGTGCCGGGCCAGCCCTGAAATCGGCCACGTTAGAGCAGGAGATAAGCCAGATGAGGGCACGCATGAGGAAATGCGGCACAAAGCCAAGCAAATCATAAAATTGGCAGAAGGGCTGCATTTTGTATGAACCACCGTAACTCTGTGTCCTCGTTTTAATTTGGTTTAAAAAAATGGTGTTACATGATATATGACATGAATAGTGACAGCTGGCCATCGGCCAAGGGAGTCGGAGCAGAGGGTCGCAGATTTGGGCTATGATACCTCATGTGGAAAAGTTAACATCATCTGTCTCACGGAAAATGGCATTACGAGGAACACGATACCATCGGGAGAAAAAGCTGAAACCGTAGACGCGAGGGGGCCGGCTGTCACCCTGGGTGGGTGTGCGTTTTTCTTTCTTTTTTTTTCTTCTTTTTTGCTGTTCTTAATGGTTTTTCTCCAACAAGCTGCTGTCGGCTCTCCTGGGTAAACAAAAGTCTGCGAAGATGATGAGGAGGAGGCGAGCAAAGAGGAGAAGAAGACGTGGCAGAAATCAGCGAGCTTATCTGAGTTTGTCCATTGTGATTAGCCTGTGGTCGTCAGAGAGCCCACCGATCTATTGGTTTGTACTTTCCTGTCTATTTAATCTATAGAGTGCCATTCACATCCATTGTATAGCGCCTTTCAAATATCATACACTGCCTTACATTTCTGTCTTTCTATCCACTTCAAAAAGTCCCTTTCATATCTCTGTAATTTACAGAGCGCCCATCAAAGTCCATCATAAAGTGCCTTTCATTTCCATCTGTATAGTCACCTACCTTATTTATATGCTGTCTGCTGCTTCTTTCATATTTAATTAATTTATATAGTGCCATCCACAGCTATCTATTTATTAGAACCACTGAAATGTGTTATATAGTGCCTTTCATGTCTGTCTGCCTGCTCAGCTCATACAACATCTTCCATATCTATTGAATTTATATAGTGCCATAAATATCTATATAATGCCTATATAGCGTCTTTCATGTCTATCTTTCTACCTGGTGCATATAATTTCTTTTGTGCCACACACATTTATCACCTTCTTCTGTTACACGATATTTTTAATTTCTACTATTTACCTTTCAAATTCGTTATATAATGCTTTTCATTTCTCTGTCTACCCTGTTTAAACAGCTTTATAGAGTATCATGCACCCCATCATATTATTCTATTATATAGTGCCTTTCATTTCTACTTTCCATTTATATTGCCTTTCATTTCTAACAATCCATCCATCTAGTTTATTTATTGGGACTCATTTTATATCAATTATATAGCGCCATACATACTGTATCTGTCACACTCATTTATTATAAAGTGCCTTTCATTTCTACAATCTATTTATGGTGCCTTTCAAATTTGTTATATAGTGCCTTTCCTTTGTCTCTGTTTATCATGTTTGTACAGCTTTATAGCATGCCATATTCATTTATTACATCGACCGATTATACAGTGCCTTTCATTTCTATTTATGGTGCTTTTCAAATTAATCATATAGTGCCTTTCATTTCTATCTTTCTACCTGAGTCCTATCATTTCTTTCATATCTAGTTTATTTATAAACTGCCATACGCGTCTCTCTGCCCTGTTCATACAGTTTTATAGATCGTCATGCACATCTATTATATTTATCTACTGTATTATATAGTGCCTTTCATTTCAACTATCTGTTTATAGTGCCTTTCATTTCTACCTATCCATCCATCCAGCTTATATATTGGGACTTTATTTTATATTGATTAAATTTATATAGTGTCATACATACTGTAGCTATTACAGAGTGCCTTTCATTTTTACTATCTGTTTATAGTGCCTTTCATGTCTGTTTAATTTAGAAACTGTCATACACACCTATCACCTTCTTCTACTACATGCCATTTTCATTTCTACCATTTCTACTACCTTTTAAATTTGTTATATAGCACCTTTTATTTCTCTCTGTCTACCCCATTTATACAGCCTTATAGAGTGCCATACCCATTTACTATATTTATCTGTTTATAGTGCCTTTCATTTCTGCTTATCCATCCATCCAGCTTATATATTGGGACTTTTTTCATATCACCTAAATTTATATAGCACCATGCATACTGTATTTACCACACTCATTTATTATAGAGTGACTTTCATTTCTACTATCATATAGTGCCTTTCATTTCTCTATGTCTAGGTGCTATATATATAAAATGTACAGTATTATTATCATTAGTAGTAGTATTACGTTTATACAGCTTTATAGAGTGCCATATCCATTCATTATTCTGCTATCTATTATATAGTGCCTTTCATTTCCACCTATCCATTGATCCAATGTATATTTTTGGACTTTTTTATATTAATTAAATTTATATCGTGCCATGCATACTGTATCTGCCACACTCATTTATTATTGAGTGATTTTCATTTCTACTCTCTATTAAATAACACCTTTCATTTATATGTCTATGTGCCATATAAATAAAATGTATTATTATCATTATTACCACCCCGTTTATACAGCTTTATAGAGTGCCATATCCATTCATTATATTGATCTGTTATACAGTGCCTTTCGTTTCTACTATCAATTATATAGCGCCTTTCATTTCTATCTATCTATCTATCCAATGTATATGGGACTTTTTTGTATACTAATTAAATGTACATAGTGCCGTGCATACTGTATCTATCACCCTCGTTTATTACAGAGTGCCATTCATTTCTGCTATCTCTTGAAGTGCTTTTTGAATCTGTTTTATAGTGCCTTTCATTTCTGTCTGCTTGCCCTGCACCTAAAGACCCAATACCACTCGAGATGGAGCCCTCAGTAACGGTGCCTCGACGCGGTTTATCTTTTGTTATTCTTGCTGCTGCTCAGCCAAGTAGATGACTCTCTGTTATTAAAAGGGGCTGTCTGGTCTGAGACCCCCAAACACTTGCACTCGTGAGTTCTTCGTAGCCCTTACGACGCTTCACTTAACACGCAAGTTTATTCCTTTCCCCACAACTGCACGCAGTGGCTGCTTTCACGCGAACTGGCACATCTATAGGGATCGGTGCTCTAGGAGTGGATGAGCAAACGTACAGGTGAGCGATGATCGACACACAGGCGGCCATGGATGAAGACTCCAGTAACCGTGCAGCCTGTTATGGTGATGATGGGCGGGGCTGGAGAGGTGATTGACAGGGAGATGTCAGACCGGTACGCTGAGCTCCGCATTCCACGACCCGTCTGGGACATTCGCTTCACACTTTACAAGCCTAGGAAGGTTCAAGAAGGGAGAAGGAGACTCCGTGGGGTGGGCTTTGAATAAATTAGAGGCTCACAGAAGATAAGGGTGGATCATGGAGGGTAAGGTGACCATCCGTCCCCGTTTTCGAACAACTGTCCCCACTCAGAAACATGTTCCCGTTTTGTCCCCGGTTTAAGATTTCGTCCCCGGTTTCAGCTGGTTCACTTTTTTGAATGTATCTCATCACCAGGATAATATGAACTCGGCGCGCATGCGCGGTGTTTTGACGGAGGTTATGCTTTACCGCATCCTGCAACTTTGGCGAGAAATGACGTGATAAGCTTTCGCTTTGCATGTAGTCTACGCTCCTCTTAACCATGTCCACGGATTGGACCAAAAAATTCTGGTCACCTTAATGGAGGGGGACACGGCAGGCGACTCGAACGGGAACCGAGTGAACGCTACTTCTGGAGCAACGCCGTGGCCGCATTGAGTTACCCGTGGCCGTGAGAGCTGAACGTATGACTGTGTCATTAAATAAACGCGCACATTATCGGCTTTAACTCTCATTTAATGTGTGCGTCTCGGGTTTTTTCTTTACCTCAGCGTTCGTTCCAGTATTTTTCATGATGTTGTAAAGTGGCAACGATTACGTGCAGCTAAGCGCAATAGATCGTGGTCATGCTTATAAGCACCTGCCGTTGATGGGTGATACAAGGAACAAGGAACATTATAAATGCGCATGGCACAGTATTACTTGGCCACTAACCTGGGCATGACCCTGCCTGACTGCTGTGTCTGTATATGGGAGTGTGAGGCAGACCCCGCTACAATAAATAACTGCGCTGTTCCTGTTTCAAGCTGAATAAAGATGGTGTCGCCAAAGTATTGAGACTCGGCTTCGTGTTCTGGGGTGCAAGACGGGGACTCACACGTCACGGCACACAGACGTGGTCACCATGCTGTAGTAAACAGTATACGCTCGTACGGATGTTGACTATATGAGTGAGACATGCCGACTGGCGATTACCCACAATCCCACAGCGAGAGAGAAAGAGAGAGAGAGAAAGAGAGAGAGAGAGAGGAACCTTAGTTGTGATCACGTGACGCTCGGCACACACAATGTATACGGACTACTCGTATTGTAAGACCTCGCTCGTTTATTAAAATTTTAACTCGTCTTGCAATACACTCGCTGACCAAGTTACTGGCAATCCAAGGTTCCACTTGTACATGAAAAATGAGAGCCAACCATCACTTCACTGAGTGAAGAACAAGCACCTTTTAACCAAACATTGACAGACTCAGACAGTCAAGGTGAAGTGAGACTTGTCGGACGTGCACAGGTTGCCTTGTTCTCATGTTATTTTCTATCAGCTGTGCTATTTGGAGGGCGCGTGAATATGCCCAGGGCCGGATTAAGACCCTTAGATGCCCTAAGCACTAAGTAATTTTGGTGCCCCCTTACACTAGTAATTCAAAATATTAAAACAACTAGCAGAATACCCGCGCTTCGCAGCGGAGAAGTAGAGTGTTAAAGAAGTAATGAAAAAGAAAAGGAAACATTTTAAAAATAACGTAAGATGATTGTCATTGTAATTGTTTTGTCACTGATATGAGTGTCGCTGGTATATAAATATATATATATATATATATATATATACACATACATACATACATACATACATATCTACATATATACACACACACACATATATGTATATATACAATATATGTTAATTTTCTCTTTTTTAAGAGCGCTGTCAAAATGTTTTTGGGGCCTGAGCAGATCAGCTTTACTCAGGCCTTCACCTTTCTTTATTTTCGGATATTGTATGATCAACAGTGTTGGTCATGTTTTGCTGGTCACATTTTGGCTCATTTTATATCTCATTATTGTTTGGCTGCTAATTAAGGAAAAAGAAACAATTAAGGAAAAGAAGTTAATTAGGAGCAAAAACAGGTTGGTAATTAAGAAAATGGACAGAATGAAAACCTGCAGCCACAGGGGCCCTTCAGGACCGGAGCTGGGGACCCCTGCTTTAAACCTTATATTAAGAATGTGTGTAAAAGACTTGCTAAATAATGAACATAAAAGCCATAAATAAATACAAAATTAAATTAAAAAAATAAAATAATAAAAATGGTAAAAATTCATGACAGTTAAAGTTGTACGGCAATGTAATGCTTAGAGCGGTTATAGGCATTAAAAACTGCCGCCTCCATGTCGTAAACCGAACAACTTTAATTGTTATAGTATACCTAGGGGTCGTGAAAATTGTATCAAAATGAGACTGGGACCACACTTTTCGTGAAAATCTCTAGCTTTTGATGAAGCAAACCAAATTCCAAAATATCAATTAGCGCAGATTTTGTTTCAGCATTTTTTAAATTTTTTACATGTCATATTTAAGGATGTTTTAGGTCTCAAAGTGGCTTAAATGGCTACAAATATTAATTTTATCTGCCATCATTCTAAGGACTACAAATTATTTAATCTCCTGCCAAAACCTGTAGAAATTGACTTAAACCCCAAAATTGATTTAAAAATGTATTTTGTGCAGCACTGCTTTTCGAAAAAGATCTGATCGCATTTTTATTATTACTTGAAGAGAAAATGGTATCCGAAATTTTACAAATTTTAACGTTTGGGGTCGATTTTAAAGGTTTTTTTGAAATGTACGGTTTTCATTTTGACATGAAAACCATAGATTTTACATTTTGATTATTTAATTTATTTATGGCTTTTGTGTCAATTTAGCAAAGACTTGAAGGATATTGTGTGAACATTTTGTTAATAAATCTTTATTAGTAGTGTGAAAGCCGGCCCGGGCACAGACAGACGGACAGCATATTTCACCCAACACACGTTTATTTACACTGTATACAAAGTCTTTTTCGTGCACTCACAAAACCCCAGTGCCTCCAGCACCGATTCCCCCAAGTCCAGGCCACACAGTTCCTTTGCCTTTCTCCTGGCCGCCTCCAGTCCTTCCGCTAGCTCCGTCCTCTTCCGCCCGACTTCCGCCAATGACTGGAGGGAGGCGGCCCCTTAAATGGGATCCCGGATGGGCTCCAGCTGCTTCCCAGCAATCAGTCCTGGCCACGCCCCAGTGTGGCGGAAGTGCCGGCTGCGCACCTGGAAGCCGTCCGGGTGTCCCCTGTCGTCTTCCCCCCAGCACTTCCTGGTGTGGCGGAAGTGCTGGGCTCCAGGGTTCCTCAGGCACTTGGGCGCCGCCTGGCGGTGGCCACGGGCCCCTACAGTGTTGGGATTCCAAGCATAACCCCCAACATAACCAGGACGGACGCCCCCTCGCGGTCTGGAGGAGGCACAAGCCCTCCTCTGGTCCTCCTGGGCATCCCGGCCGGGCTCCTGCCCCGGCCAGGGACCACACGGGATATTCTGGCATCGGGGTGCCGCCTGGCGGTGGCCACGGGTCCCTACAGGGCTGGGCTTCCAAGCCCTGTACCCGTGGCCCCCAACATAACCAGGACGGACGCCCCCTTGCGGTCTGGAGGAGGCACAGTAGAAAAGTTATAAACAATTTTATCCAATAGTAATCAGCTGTACGATTTTCACTTTTACATAATGTAAATGGATTTAAAAATATCCAAGAATAGAATTAAATAGACTGACCAGAATATTTTTTCCTCAAACTGGGATGATTTTTTGTTTTTGCTTACAACAGAAAATAACGCTTTCTACACAAGTTAAATAATAGATAATTCACGAAACACAACAATTACATGATAATTTTTATTTAAAAATCTAAAAACATATTGTTTTGAATCAAGTTGTTTTCACAATATTTTGACATAACATGGCGTTTAAGGGAATCACCATGAAACGGGAATTCCCCATCGTAGATGGCACCAGTATGCAGAACGCACCGCGTTAGGTGCCATCTACGAACAGTGACGGCATAGGGAGGCATCATTCATTTTTCATTACATTTTGAAAATGGCTATAAATTTAATGAATTTAATAATTTATGTGATGAATTCGGCCATGACAGATTTTTGTGGTGCCCCCTTTACCCCTGATGCCCTAAGCATGTGCTTACTTTGCTTATATGGTTAATCCAGCACTGAATCAGCAGTATGATACTGTCAGCGTGCAGGAGATCGCGTCACTCTAAGTAGCTGTCACTGTTCAGACACACACGTCACCTACTGGAGGTATCGGCTTCAAAAGCTTTGTTGTGAAAAACTGAGATTTGGAACTTTGTGCTATTTGTGTATCTTTATTTTGTAAAGATGTGATTATTTTTACTCATTTTTTTATTTTATTATTTGGAAATAGCAGAATTTGCACATCATTTTATATTTTTGTTATTATTATTACAACATTTCTTTTTTTTTTTATTTTTATTAATTTTATTAAAATCCATACAAATCAATCAGGTTTTTACAAAAAGAAAAATTGAGTTAAGAACAAATCGATCCCCACCCCTGAGAGAGAGGGCAAGCCAAACGGCGTGAAATTTAAGACCTGTAAACATACCTAAAACATTTCTAAAAAATAAATCATTTATTACGTTCAAACAGTTACTCAGTACTTGAGTAGTCTTTTCACCAAGTACTTTTTTACTTCTACTTGAGTCATATTATTCTGAAGTAACGCTACTCTTACTTGAGTACAATTTTTGGCTTCTCTACCCACCTCTGAACTTCACTTGAGGTCCCTAGGGGGGTCCATGGATAAGTTTCAGGGGGTCCGTGAGAGTCAGATAAAAATTAACATTTATATTCACTATACATCCCGGTAACTGTTGCTTTAGAGTAGATGTAGTAGTAGATCAGTTTTGATTTGCACAAGAGGATTATTTTTCATAATTCGAATGAGTGGCCATTACTTTTTGTATGTAATGTTTTGTTTTTGGGCGGCACGGTGGCACAGTGGGTAGCGCTGCTGCCTCGCAGTTAGGAAACCCGGATTCACTTCCCGGGTCCTCCCTGCGTGGTTTGCATGTTCTCGCCGTGTCTGTGTCCAAAGACATGCAGGTTAGGTGCATTGGTGGTCCTAAATTGTGTGTGTGTGTGTGCCCTGCGGTGGGCTGGCACCCTGCCCCGGGGTTTGTTTCCTGCCTTGCGCCCTGTGTTGGCTGGGATTGGCTCCAGCAGACCCCCGTGACCCTGTAGTTAGGGTGTAGCAGGTTGGATAATGGATGGATGTTTTGTTTTTTTTAGATTGTTTAAAGTTTAACAATAATTTGTGTATGTCATATATGTATGAGACAATCAACTCTCGATAAATAAACTACATTATATTCATTGCATGCAAAGTTGTGTTTATGTGAATGTTTCTGGGGAAAGGGGTCCATCGCTTTCATCAGATTCTTAAAGGTGTCAGTGACTCAAAAAAGGTTCAGGATCACTGAGCTAAACGCTGACTTGAAGCGGGTGAATTCCTACGCAGTCCGTTTATTTTGTTGTTTGTATATTTGTAACTAATTGGGACCACTTCACCGAGCTGGGCTGTCATTTGACATCACACCCTTCAGCAGTTGGCTCTAACAGCTCTGTGGGGCTCCTATGTAGACGTTTTCCTCCGATAGGCTCCGCCCTGCTAGTCGAACTCTTCTGATTGGGCGTGTTTGCCTTCCCTGCCATATAAGCCCCTCCTACTCTGTGGAGAGCCAGGATTCACTTTGACTTTTTCTGCTGACCAACTCAATCCAGTGTGACTTAACGTCACTTCATTTTCTAAGCCATGTAATCCAGACGGGGGTCATGGAGGGTGGAGGTATTGGAGCCTACGCCAGCTAGCATCGGGCACAAGGCAGGAACAAACTCTTCATTTGGCCAACACAGTGCATAACAATAAAAAACTTCCAACTTTTTACAGGCACCACATACTGCATTGTTGAGTAAGGGGGTCCTACCATGACCTGCTGACCTGTCCACAGTTTGTTCCACTTTGCACCCGGTGCTTTTCTGGACAGGCAAACCCCAGCGTGACCTTGAATTGGATTAAGTGGGCTTGGGAAGGCCCAACTCTTAAATGTTCTCTCGGAGACCTTCACGCACCTCCACCTTTTATGGTAAGTGCAGCCGTTTCTTTCAGGTCTCAGTTCGTTCATTTTCTTCCATGTCAGTCATTAAACCTTTACTTAAAAAGTCAGACCTACAGTCATATGAAAAAATCTGGGAACCCCTCTTAATTCTTTGGATTTTTGTTTCTCATTGGCTGAGCTTTCAAAGTAGCAACTTCCTTTTAATATCTGACATGCCTTATGGACACAGTAGGATTTCAGCAGTGACATTAAGTTTATTGGATTAACAGAAAATATGCAATCTGCATCATAACAAAATTAAACAGGTGGGCACCCAACAGAGATATGACATCAATACTTAGCTGAGCCTCCTTTTGCTCCTTTGACCCTCCAGACGCTGTCCTCCTGTAGCCTGTGATGAGTGTCTGGACTCTGATGTTGGTATTTCTGACCTTCTTCATTACAGAATCTCTCCAGTTCAGTTCAATTTGATGGACAGCCTGCTTCAAATCATCCCATAGATTGTCGATGATATTCAAGTCAGGGGACTGTGACGGCCATTCCCTCTGCATGAACACCATCGACTATGACTCTATGGCTCAGGTGCCGCAGCGAGTGGCAGCCATTCCAGCAGCTCCATGTAGGACTTCATCTTTCTACCTTTGTTTTCTCTATTTTTCTTTATTTCACTGATCACTCCTACCACTTTCTTTTATGTTCCCTGGACACTTTTTACTACTTGACATGGATTTTTACACGCCGACACTCGTCTATTCAAGTAGTCAACTTCAAGCGCTGAGAACAAATGCCCGTGCCAGTGTGGCTCCCTATTTACCTGACGAGGTAAGAAGGCGGTATCGGGGCAGCAGAACTGGCGCTAAGTTAAAAGCCAAGCGTTTACCGAGAAAGTGGCGCTACAAACCGTCGTTGCCTTCTGTGATCCTGGGATATGTGAACTCACTACCAAATAAAATCGCCAAACTGGCCGCACTGGTGAAAAATGTCAGGACCTACAGAGAATGCAGTTTGCTGTGTTTTAGTGAAACGTGGCTAACAACAACCATCCCAGATGCTAACGTGGAGCTACCGGGTTTAGCACAGTCAGAGCAGACAGAGACACAAGTACCTGCGGGAAGAAGAAAGGAGGAGGACTCGCTCTCTATGTCAATACAAGTGGTGCAACTCTGGACACGTAAACGTTAAAATCTCCACTTGCTGCAGGGACATCGAACTGTTGGCCGTAAGTCTGCGCCCCTATTACTTGCCCAGAGAGTTTGGACACGTGATTGTTGTTATTGTTTACATCCCTCCTGGAGCAGACGCAGAGCTAGCGGGTGACATCATTCACTCCGCTGTTGCTAAGTTACAAACACAGCACCCCGAAGCGCTTGTGCTAATCGCTGGAGACTTTAACCAAGTGACGCTGGACAAAACATTACCTGCCTTCTCCCAGTATGTGGATTGTAACACCCGGGAAACAGGACTATCGACCTACTGTATGCAAACGTTAAAGACGCATACAGCGCCACCCCGCTGATCATAACCTGGTTCTGCTTCAGCCTCACTACAAACCAAGAGTGAGCGCTACCTACAACCACGCTCATTCAGGAAGTGGTCCCTGAGGCAGAGCAGGCTCTGAGAGACTGGAACTACAGACTGGGATATCCTGCTGGGTCAAATAGTGAGAACATTGAAGAGGCTGTTGAATGCACAACTGATTACATCAACTTCTGTATGGACATTGTAGTTCCAGTAAGAACAGTGCGCTGCTATGCTAACAACAAGCCATGGATTACAAGTGACATCAAGGGCCTTTTGAACCAGAAGAAAAGGGCTTTTAAAGGTGGTGATCAGCATGAGCTCAAGTGCGTGCAGAAGGAACTCGAGTCCAGCTCAGGGCGGCGAAAGAGCAGTACAGGAGAAAGCTGGAGCAGAAGTTGCAGAACAACAGCATGAAGGAAGTGTGGGATGGGATGAAGATTATCACTGGCTGCAGCTCGAAGGGGGGTGCCGCCATCGAGACAGACGTGAAGAGAGCAAACCAAATGAACAACTTCTTTAATAGGTTTGATCACAGTAACCCACTCTCACCTCGAGTACTGCATCCTCCAACCATCCTTCTGCTGATACCAGCATAGGTGAGACATCCCCACCCACAATTACAGCAGCCCAGGTGAGCAGAGAGCTGAAAAGACTTTGTGCCAGCAAAGCAGTGGGTCCAGATGGTGTATCGCCACACTGCTGAAGGCCTGTGCGTTGGAACTGGGGAGTCCTCTACAGCGCATCTTCAACCAGAGCCTGGAACAGGGAGAGTCCCAAGGCTTTGGAAAACATCTTGTATCACTCCTGTCCCAAAGGTATCACGTCCTAGTGAGCTGAATGACTTCCGGCCTGTTGCTCTGATGTCACATCTGATGAAGACCATGGAGCGGCTGCTGCTTCACCACCTGAGGCCACAGGTCCATCACGCCCTCGACCCTCTGCAGTTCGCATACCAGGAGAAGGTGGGAGCGGAGGATGCCATCATCTATATGCTACACGATCCCTCTCCCACCTGGACAGAGGCAGTGGTGCTGTAAGAATTATGTTTTTGGACTTCTCTAGCGCCTTCAACACCATCCAACCTCTGCTCCTTAGGGACAAGCTGACTGAGATGGGAGTAGACTCACACCTGGTGGCATGGATGTGGACTATCTTACAGACAGACCTCAGTATGTGCGTCTTGGGAACTGCAGGTCTGACATTGTGTCAGCAGCACAGGAGCGCCGCGGGGACTGTACTTTCTCGGTCCTGTTCAGTCTATATACATCAGACTTCCAATATGACTCGGAGTCCTGCCACGTGCAAAGGTTCACTGACGACACTGCTATGGTGGGCTGCATCAGGAGTGGGCAGGAGGAGGAGTACAGGAACTAATCAAGACTTTGTTAAATGGTGCGACTCAAACCACTTACACCTTAACACCAGCAAAACCAAGGAGCTGGTGGTGGATTTTAGGAGGCCCAGGCCCCTCATGGACCCCGTGATCATCAGAGGTGACTGTGCAGAGGGTGCAGACCTATAAATATCTGGGAGTGCAGCTGGATGACAAATTGGACTGGACTGCCAATACTGATGCTCTGTAAGAAAGGTCAGAGCAGACTATACTTCCTTAGAAGGTTGGCGTCCTTCAACATCTGCAATAAGATGCTGCAGATGTTCTACCAGACGGTTGTGATGAGCGCCCTCTTCTATGCGGTGGTGTGCTGGGGAAGCAGCATAAAGAAGATGGACACCTCACGCCAGGACAAACTGGTGAGGAAGGCAGGCTCTATTGTAGGAGTTAAGCTGGACAGTTTGACATCCATGGCAGAGCGACGGGCGCTGAACAGACTCCTGTCAATCATGGAGAATCCACTGCATCCACTGAACAGGATCATCTCCAGACAGAGGAGCAGCTTCAGCGACAGACTGCTGTCACCATCCTGCTCCACTGACAGACTGAGGAGACCCCACACTATCCGACTCGGGCGGTAAACGTTAACATTATACAAAGTTATTGTCTGTTATACTTTGATTGTTATCACTCTGATATTTAATATTGTTCTTTATCAGTATGCTGCTGTTGGAGTATGAGAATTTACCCTTGGGATTAATAAAGTATCTCTCTGTCTTTGTGGATTTTGGGTCATCGTCTTGTTTGAATATCCAACCCCTGCTTAAGTAACTTCAACTTTGTGACTGATGCTTGAACATTATCCTGAAGAATTTGTTGATATTGAGTTGAATTCATCCGACCCTCGACTTTAACAAGGGCCCCAGTCCCTGAACTGGCCACACAGCCCCACAGCATGATGGGACCTCCACCAGATTTGACAGGAGGTAGCAAGTGTTTCTCTTGGAATGCAGTGTTATTCTTCCGCCATGCAAAGCGCTTTTTGTTCTGACCAAATAACTCCATTTGTGTCTCATCGGTCCAAAGCACTTTGTTCTTAATGACTCTGACTTGTCTAAATGAGCATTTGATACAACAAGCGACTCTGTTTGTGACACGAGTGCAGAAAGGGCTTCTCTCTCATCACCCTGCCATACTGATGTTCTGAATTGTAGAACGATGTACAGATACACCATCTGCAGCGAGATGTTCTTGAGGTCTTTGGAGGTGATCTGTGGTTGTCTGTCTCCATTCTCACAATCCTGCTCATATGCCGCTCCTGTATTTTTCTTGGCCTGCCAGACCTGCTGGGTTGGTTTAACAGCAACTGTGCCTGTGGCCTTCCATTTCCTGATTCCATACCTTACAGTTGAAACTGACAGTTTAAACCTCTGAGATGGCTTTTTGTAGCCTTCCTCTAAACCAGGAGACTCAACAATCTTTGTTTTCAGATCTTTGAAGAGTCGCTTTGAGGATCCCATGCTGTCTGTCACTCTTCAGAGGAGAGTCAAAGGGAAGGAAGCACAACTTACGATTGACCACCTTAAATACCTTTGACCACTCATGATTGGACACTCCTGTCTATGAAGTTCAAGGCTTGACGAGCTCATCATACCAAGTAATCAGCACTGAGCAGTGACAGGCATTCAAATCAGCACAATGACAAGGGGACACACATTTGTGCACACCCAGTGTTTCATATTTGATTTAATTTCATAAAACTAAATACTGCGTCACTAAAAATCTTTGTTCAGAAAACACCGCAGTGCTCAGATGTTCCTAGGAAATGAAAGACATACCACTGTGATCTTTACTGTTGAAAGGAGAGTCAATTACTAGGCAGACTGAGAGGGGGTCCCAGACTTTTTCATATGACTGTAGACCCACACATACTAAATAACTATAGGCCTATTTCTAAGTTACCGTTTCTCTCTAAATACTAGAAAAAGTAGTCGCCAATCAGCTTCAGTCACATCTTACGCATTACAATTTATTTGAGAAATTCCAGTCTGGTTTCTGCACTGGTCATATTACAGAAGCGGCACTAATGTGACATTCTGATATCCTCTGATGAAGGAAACTCCACTGTAATGATGTTGTTAGACTTAGAGGCAGCGTTTGACACCATTGACCGTTCTATTTCACTGCACAGGCTAGAAAACGATGTGGGGCTCACAGGCACTGCGCACGCTTGGTTTAGTTCTTATTTATCAAATCGATTCCAATATGTACAGAAGTGTGCTGACAGGACTCCATCATTATACACACAACTGAGATATGGTGTCCCGCAGGGCTCAGTACTGGAACTGTCACTGTTGTCACTTTAAAGGCTTCCTCTGAGATCTCTCATTTGGAAACATAATGTTAATTGTCACTCGTATGCAGATGACACCCACTTATACTTTTCTTTTCGATCAAATGAAGTTTCTCCGATGTTGTCTTTAATTAGTTGTGTTAGTGAATTAAAGGAGTTGATGGATGAGAACGACTTGTCTTTATACAGAGATGTGAATTATTGGAGAGAATGACGGCGATCACAACAATATTCTGTCATCACTGAACTCAGTTGGAGTCCCCATTTATTTTACTGAATCGGCCTGCAATCTCAGTGTTATCTTTGACTCCAGCAGGTCATTTAAAGCACATATTACTAAGTTGTCCAAATCAGGTTTCTTCCGTCTTAAAAATGTTGGGAAATTAAGGAGCTTTCTAAATAAACAGGATTCTGAGAAATTAATTGGATTGACTACAGCAATGCGGTGTTCGCTGGGTATTCAAACTGTTCTTTATTCAGCCTCCAGTTAATCCAATATGCGGCTGCAAGAATTATTACAAGAACTAGAAAGTACGAACACATCACTCCAGTTCTTAAATCCTTACACTGGCTCCCGGTTAAGTTTAGAGCAGATTTCAAAATCCTCCTTTAAACATATAAAGCCTTAAATGGCCGAGGTCCGGCTTACTTGTCTGAACTTATCATGACTTACAAACCTTAGCGCACATTAAGATCTCAAGATGTCGGTCTGCTTAGGATTCCAAGGATTAATAAAATAACAGTGGGAGGGGAGTCTGAATGTTCTCCCCGTGTCTGCGTGGGTTTCCTCCCACAGTCCAAAGACATGCAGGTTAGGTGCATTGGCGATTCTAAATTGTCCTTGGTGTGTGGGTGTCTGCGTGTGCCCTTGCGGTGGGTTGTCACCCTGCCCAGGGTTTGTTTCCTGCCTTGCGCCCTGTGTTGGCTGGGATTGGCTCCAGCAGACCCCCATGACCCTGTAGTTAGGATATAGCGGGTTGGATAATGGATGGATGGACAGTGGGAGGTCGAGCTTTTAGTTACAGGGGGCCCCTAAACTGTGGACTGGTCTGCCTGCCACTATAAGAGATGCCCCTTTAGTCTCAGCTTTTAAGACTCGCGACTTCAGTTTAGCACACCCTGACTAGAGCTGCTGTTTAACTGTGCAGACTTCATCTCTGTTGTCAGTCATTAGCACTAAAACATAAGTAACACGACAGTTAGAATTTGTTACTAACCCTCACCTATTCTGTTTCTCTTCTCTGTACTCAAATGTGCCACTTGGTGCCACGGCCCACCTGCCAGGTTGTTTTGCCTCTCTAAGGTAAAGTCATCTCTGATGGAGGACCGCAGGAATCGTGGGAAATCTTTTCATCGGATTGGCTGGCCCAACACTGACTCAGCTGTGAAATGGCCAACAGGGGGAGGCAGCTTGTTGGCTGAGGTCTCCGGGTGTCTAAACAAATCCAAATCATATTATGGGATATCATCTACTGTTAAATTCTACACCGTACTTGTTTTATTTTTATACTGTGCTGAGGATTTGTTCTGTTCTGTGTATTGTATTGTATTGTGTTGTATTGACCCCTCTTTTCTTTTTGACGCCCACTGCACACCCAACCTACCTGGTAAGGGGTCTCTCTTTGAACTGCCATTTTTTCCCTTCAAGGTTTTCTTTGGGAGTTTTTTTTTGTCTTCTTAGAGAGTCGAGGCTGGGGGGCTGTCAAGATGCATGGCCTGTTAAAGCCCATTGTGGCACTTCTTGTGTGATTTTGGGCTACACAAAAAAATAAATGGTGTTGTATTGTATTGTATTTTTCAGCCTGATCTCACGTTCCACTCGGACTCCATGCTGGTGATACCCAGCAATGCGTGATGAACACTCCCGAGCGGACAAGTCACCCGTCTGCCTCTGTGACTTCAGTGCAGAATCATCTGCTCCCTTCCGGGCGGTTAAACTCTCACAGTTTCTCGCAGGGTTACCAGCTTAGCTTCTGTTACACTCCGAGCTCAAGAAAGTCCAACAGGGTTGGGCAACAAGGACAAAGCGTCCCAACTGTCATCTCAGGAGGAGGTTAGGAGCCTGTGCTGGCAAAACCGTGTTGTCACACCCACCACATGACAGACCACCTCAGCACCTCACGAGTTCAGATAGAATGGAGCAGGGTGAGGCATTTTTATGGTGGCTGGAGTGCCAATCCTGTCACCAACCCCCCAAATCCTCCCTGTAAGTTGGAGGACCAGCCAGCTGGCAGGTCTGGACTCAGGTTAACATCATACTCAGGATGGAGTAATGGCAGGTTAAGGGCATCAATCAAGGGCCCAACAGAGTGGCGTTTATGGGATCTGACCCTTGGGGAACCACCGACAAAACACATGGCACATAACAAAAGAAACTGGTGAGTACTCAAGAGCACAACCGAACAATGACTCAAATTGCTCACTAGAGGGCGAAATACCATCAAAAACCCCTGAACTCCTGTAGAATCTTTATACATAAAATTTGCTCTGTAACAAAATAAGCACAGGATGTTACCTGAAAGAGCAAAGACAATCGAAGAAAAATGAAAAACTTGAAAAATAAAAACAGAATACAGGGGTCAAAAGTCACAAAAAAAGCTCAAGAGTAAATAAATAAATAATTAATTAAACAGAAAGAAAGAATAAACTCAAGTGAACTCCCCACACCACAAGTGTATTCAGTATGAACTGCATAGGACTGTGGGTAGACCCCACCTTTATAGGGCTGAGGGCACGCCCCTTAACGGTGAAAGGTAGGTAGCCCCGCCTCTTGGGGAACCACCCACAAAATCCATGGTATAAAAAAAAAAAAAGAAGCTTAGCGTCGGCAGGAAAACAGATAACCAATCGGTGATCGAGCAAAAATAAAATAAATGAAGCAACTGAAACCCAAACAAGAGTCAAAAATCTCAGGCAAGAAGTCGAAAACACAAAACTGAATGGCAAAGAGAATCCATTTGAGGTTTAGAAGGATTGGTGTGCAGACCGGGTAAAGCTCAGTGCAACTGTTGATGAACTCAAGGTCATGACCCTGGAGACCACGCCCCTAGAAACACGAGTTGTGACCCTAACAACGGTACACAAAATGGCCTCCACTATAGGAAACAACAACAACAACAACATTTATTTATATAGCACATTTTCATACAAAAAGTAGCTCAAAGTGCTTTACATGAAGAAAAAAAAATCCAAAATAAGAAATTAAAATAAGACAACATTTGTTAACATAGAAAAGGAGTAAGGAAAGGACGATAAGACCCCCTAATTCAGCCCCAATCATAACACTTAGACATAAAGAAAAAAAAATCAACAATGTGAGCAGAAACAATGAAGGAAAGAAACTCAAAAGAATCCTTCGGACCTCATCCAAGGAGGAAAGCCTGGCTACAATAAAACAATTCTTGTGAATTTCCCCTTGGGATTAATAAAGTATCTATCTATCTATCTAACATTTATAGGCCTGGTGGTGGTCCCACAGCTGCAGCATTTGGGGAGGGGCCAAGATTCCATCCATTATCCAACCCGCTATATCCTAACTACAGGGTCACAGGGGTCTGCTGGATCCAATCCCAGCCAACACAGGGCGCAAGGAAGGAAACAAACCCCGCGCAGGGCGCAAGCCCACCACAGGGGTGCAAGATTGGGTTAAAATAAAGATCTCCACTGTAGTTAACAGAATACCCCGGATAGCTCAATCACAGCTTACCTGACAGCTGCCACTGATGCACATGTCGAGGGACTCCGTGTAGCATCGGGTGCCATCCAACACTTTAGGTGCCAGCTCTACCACCAGGGAGGTTCCTTGGGCCTTGCACTTGAGGGCGCAGGGGTTCTCTGGGTCGTTGTAAAGAGGGAGCCACTCGTGGTACTGCCCCTGGTACCGGACGTCAACGTGAGCGGAGCACTGCTGGGCACGGAAATCACCGGACTCCGGAGGACAGTCCTGACAGGGGACATGGACATACAGTGGAAATTCTAAGTCGCGCCTGCAGGGGGCACTGTGGCAGCGCTAATGAGTTTTAAATGTGTTGGTTTATATTTACTCACCACATTGCTGCAGGTCCGGTATCTGATATTCCGTCCTTCACAGGTTCTGCACAGACAAACATAGATAAAGAGATGAATACATAAGAAAGAAAGAAAGAAAGAAAGAAAGAAAGAAAGAAAGAAAGAAAGAAAGAAAGAAAGAAAGAAAAAGGAGAGGAGGAGGAGTTCAAGTTCACATGTTCTGCACAAATGAAAAAGGAAAGAAAGAAAGAAAAAGGAGAGGAGGAGGAGTTCAAGTTCACATGTTCTGCACAAATGAAAAAGGAAAGAAAAAGAAAGAAAGAAAGAAAGAAAGAAAAAGGAGAGGAGGAGGAGTTCACGGTCATATGTTCTGCACAAATGAAAAAGGAAAAAGAAAGAAAGAAAGAAAGAAAGAAGAGGAGGAGGAGTTCAAGTTCACATGTTCTGCACAAATGAAAAAGGAAAGAAAGAAAGAAAGAAAGAAAGAAAGAAAGAAAAAGGAGAGGGGGAGGAGTTCACGGTCACATGTTCTGCACAAATGAAAAAGGAAAGAAAGAAAGAAAGAAAGAAAGAAAGAAAGAAAGAAAGAAAGAAAGAAAGAAAAAGGAGAGGAGGAGTTCACGTTCACAGGTTCTGCACAAATGAAAAAGGAAAGAAAGAAAGAAAGAAAGAAAGAAAAAAAGAAAGAAAGAAAGAAAATGGAGAGGAGGAGGAGTTCATCATGTGAAAAATGCGGAAGATTGTTGTCCCACGTTTGGAGCAAAACATAAAGCTCAGCAGCTCCTCTAATGGTGCCGTTGCCCGTCGACAGCCCCCCGACCCTGCTGGTTTTCTCCTTGTCCTCTCATGAAGTTTGGAGGGACATCCTGCTCTTGCTGGCGTCACTGTTGTGTGTGACTTTCTCCACTTGTTGATGCCATCCTCACTGTGCTTCATGGCATACGTGGCATGGAAAACATTTGGGGCCCCTTGCTTAAAATGTCTGTCATTGTGAATCGTTCAGTGAGCAGAAGATGAGCTGTTCAAGATGACACATTCCTTTAAGAGTTTAATTAAGATTACATTTTCACTTCCACCATTCACAGGTACAAAATACCAAAACAATGAAAAGGGCCTGATGCAAAAGTTTGGGCCCCCAGCCTGGTCAGTACTTTGTAATACCCCCTTTGGTGAGTATCACAACTTGTAAATGCTTTTTGTAGCCAGCTAACAGTCTTTCAGTTCTTACCTGGGGTCTTTTTGTCCATTCATCCTTGCAGAATTCTTGAGCCATCTTGCCGGCACCATTCTCTCTTAGGTTGGGGGGCTGAGAGGGCAAAACTGTCAGCTTGTGCCTCTTGAGGTATCCCATTGTAGATATTGACATGTGTTTCAGCTCCTTATCTTGTCCTCTTTTTAACTTCAACTTTCTAACACATGGCGTAATGTTTGCCTAGAAAATTTGCTGCTATTTCTTTGAATCCACTCTTCCCTCCACCAATGGCGTGTTCCCTGTGCCACTTTCTGCCACACAAGCCCAAAGCCTCATCGATCCACCGCCATGCTTATTTCTCAGAGACGTGTTCTTTTCCTGGAATTCGGCTCCCTCTTTGTCTTCAAACACACCTTTGCACATTGTGGCCAGAAAGTTCTGTTTTGTCTTCCTTGATCCACAGGACTTGTTCCCAGAATGCATCACGGCTTGTTTAGATGTTGATTTGCAGACTGAGTTTCGTGGCTCGGACACAGGAAAGGTTTTATTCTGCTGACTCTACCATGAAGTTCATATTTGTAGAACAGCGGACCACCTCTCCGGAGTCGGCAGAATCTTCCTGAAGGTCTTTTATGGTCAAATGTAGGCTTCTATTTGCTGTTCTAGCACTCCAACAAGCGGTTCTTTCAGAATGTTTTCCTGGTCTTCCAGACCTCCACTTGACCTCCACCGTTCCTGTTAGCTGCAATTTCTTACTCACGTCACAAACTGAGGAAACAGCGACCTGAAAATGCTTTGCTGACTTCTTGTTGCCTTCCCCTGCCTTGTGAGCTTCACTTCTGTGACTTTTCAGAGTGCCAGGCGGCTGCTTAGAGGAGCCCCTGGCTGCTGATTGCTGGTACAAAATCTGAAGAGTCCGAGAATTTATACAGCTTTGCAACTGGCATCACCTGGGGTCTCCTAACGATGACTGTGAACAAGCCTTAGTCCTCCTAAAGAGTAAATGCCACCTTGTGAGAAGTTACCTGAGACCTCATATTATCTTGGGGGGCTCAAACTTTTGCACAATGCTCTTTTCCTTTTTTTCTAGAAAACAGAAACAACACACAAATCTTAAAAATGCCGAAGAGAAATGCTTCGTCTTGAAGGTGATGCCTTGTGGCGATCCGCTCATCTCCTGCTCGCTGAACTTTTCACAGAAGCAGACATTTTAAGCAAGGGGGTGCAAACCTTTGTATGCTGCAAGATCAAAAGTATTGGATGCTCTTTGGTTTGCCTTTCCTGATCGATTCCTTTCCGTGATGAGACCCCCGTTTGTGTTCTGAACGCTCATTGCAGACCACGGCTTTTGGAGCGGGAGATCGGAGTAGCGACACGCAGTCCGTCGTGGTGAACCCAAATGACAAGGAGCTCGATTAACCGGTTGATGTCCGCCCCTGCCCACAGTCCACACCGGTGGTCTTGTTTCAGCCAGCACTTCTCCCCTGGCTGGGGTTCAAAATTGTGTGGCTTGTCTAATTTTGTTAACATTGATTTGCATTAATGTTTCTTTTGTTTATTCTGTATATTATTATTGCATCCCATGTGTTTTGTGGGTGGGGCCTAAAGTTTTGTGGGTGGGACCTGAAGGAACCGCCCTCCATCCTATTCATTGGAGGGCCTTCCATAAACACTTGACAAGGCAGTGGAGTGTCTCTGGTCTCTAACTGGGCTGTTTTGCTTTTACTCTGGGATTTCCTGGATTTTTTTGGGGGGAGAAGAGATAGAAAAAGACAAAGAAAGAAGAAAGAACGGAGGTGGTGTCAGGACAGCATCCTGACCAACCCAGCCTGTGCGTGAAAGGCAGCGTGAAGGAAGGTCCCTGACTATCTATTCCTTAGAAGGCTGGCGTCCTTCAACATCTGCAATAAGATGCTGCAGATGTTCTACCAGATGGTTGTGGTGAGCGCCCTCTTCTACGCGGTGGTGTGCTGGGGAGGCAGCATAAAGAAGAGGGACGCCTCACACCTGGACAAACTGGTGAGGAAGGCAGGCTCTATTGTGGGCATGGAGCTGGACAGTTTGACATCCATGGCAGAGTGACGGGCGCTGAGCAGACTCCTGTCAGTCATGGAGAGTCCACTGCATCCACTGAACAGGATCATCTCCAGACAGAGGAGCAGCTTCAGAGACAGACTGAGGAGACCCCACACTATGTTACTCTTCAATTCCACCCGGGGGTAAACGTTAACATTATACAAAGTTACTGTCTGTTATACCTGCATTGTTATCACTCTGATATTTAATATTGTTCTTATCAGTATGCTGCTACTGGAGTATGTGAATTTCCCCTTGGGATTAATAAAGTATCTATCTATCTATCTATCTATTTTATAGTGCCTTTCACTCTATCTATCTATCTATCTATCTATCTATCTATCTATCTATCTATCTAATAGTGCCTTTCACTTCTATCTATCTATCTATCTATCTATCTATCTATCTATCTATCTATCTATCATATAGTGCCTTTCACTCTATCTATCTATCTATCTATCTATCTATCTATCTATCTATCTATCATATAGTGCCTTTCACTCTATCTATCTATCTATCTATCTATCTATTATATTGTGCCTTTCACTCTATCTATCTATCTATCTATCTATCTATCTATCTATCTATCTATCTATCTATCTATCTATCTATCTATCTATTTTATAGTGCCTTTCACTTCTATCTATCTATCTATCTATCTATCTATCTATCTATCTATCTATCTATCTATCTATCTAATAGTGCCTTTCACTTCTATCTATCTATCTATCTATCTATCATATAGCGCCTTTCACTTCTATCTATCTATCTATCTATCTATCTATCTATCTATCTATCTATCTATCTATCTATCTATCATATAGTTCCTTTCACTTCTATCTATCTATCTATCTATCTATTTATCTATCTATCTATCTATCTATCTAATAGTGCCTTTCACTTCTATCTATCTATCTATCTATCTATCTATCTATCTATCTATCTATCTATCTATCTATCATATAGCCTTTCACTTCTATCTATCTATCTATCTATCTATCTATCTATCTATCTATCTATCTATCATATAGTGCCTTTCACTTCTATCTATCTATCTATCTATCCGCTTTTCATGAGAGAACTACTTAACAGATTTAGATCGGGTTTTTTTTACTATATTTTGCTATATTTTCATTTTGCTGATTATGGCCTACAGGCAATGAAAACTCTAAATTCAGTATCTTAGAAAATTAGCCAAACTCTCTATTATAAAAAAAAATCTTGGAAGGAGACGAGACGTGACTTTGTCAGAGAGACGCTTCACGTCCTGCGAGACCAGACTTTGTGCCAAGAGATGTAACCAGGCCTGGGGGCCAGAAATAAAAGTCAAAGAGTGGATGACATAGTAGAACATTGTAAAGAAGTCAAAAACACACGCACGCAGAGCAGGTTAGAGATAATGGAAAATACGAAAATTCGAAAGTCTTAAAAAAAATGATAATAAAGATTGCATTAGCGCAAACAAACGGAAATTTTTTGTTTTTTGTTTTTTTATTCATTTTATTGTAATCATTCCATACAAATCAATCAATTTTCACAAAAAGTAGGATTGAGAACAAGTCGACTCCCACCCCTAAAAAAACGGAAATTATTATTCGGTGAAATAACAGAACAGCGAATATATTGTTTGGCTTTAAACCTTAAGTCGGAGACTTGTAGATCATCTAATTCGTGTTGCCATCAGGGAAAAGTAGTGTTTCTTGCCAATGAAGAGTGCGGCGGGCGACCAGGTCCCATGCCCGGCCGGGACGCCCCTTCTACTTATGTTCCGGGGGAGCAGCCATGGGCATCTCAGTATCTTCCCCGGGACACTTGGTGGCAGCCTCCCTGGCTGACGATGGTGCCTCAGTTTCCCGCAGGGTTCCATGGGAGATGGAGTTCTCAACAACCCTGTCACCAGGGGGTGCTGCATTGAGCCAGCCTGGACAACTGTACAGCCCCACCAGGAAGTGCAATCAGGAACAGGTGATCAAGCACCTGGAGCACTTCGGGGTGGGCTATAAAAAGGGCCGGCAACCACCACTCAGGAACCAGAATCGGGAGGAAGAGGACGAGGTTGCCAGGGAGGAGTGGTGGTTCGAAACAGGACTGTTATTGTGCTTTGGGACTGTGTTGTGGCTGCTGAAGAAAAATAAAAGTCTTTGTGTTTTTACACGTGCCTCCAAGTGAGACTGTGCCGGGTCCAATTCATAAGAGGCGTATCCACGAGAATGAAAAGATTTGTTGTTTGGCAAAAGTGAAATCCCGCGAGACGAGACTTTATGTAAAGAGATTTGGGAAAAGTCCCGCCCACATCTCAAACATTTACAACCACGCCCACGGTCCAATCATCGTGTGAATGCTATTGTCAGACACAGTTCGTGTAGGGAGAAAGAAACGAGATTCACTCACGGGCAGTTATACGTTACGTTGCCACGACGTAAGTCCAAACACGGAATCAAAATTCAATGCGATAGACGAAAAGGTAAAAGCGAAAAGAGATCGAATATATGGACAGAGGTGATATGACAGAAGGATGTAGATATTGTTCAGCTCTAAACTTTAAATCGGAGATTTGTAGATCGACTAATTCATGTTGCCAGCGAGAATGAAAAGATTCCAAAAACGTTGAAATTCCCTGAGACGGAGACTTTTAACGTGCGATTCTGTTAAGCCACACCCACTATTTTCAAACAAGGCCGCGGTCCTCTAAACCTCTCAGTTGCGTGAATGCTTTTGTCAGACACACTTCCTGCGCTCTTAGCTCTTATACATTTTATCAGGACAATAGTTTTATACGTTTGAGATGACACGTCAATGACAATGCGAAGAAGGAAGAGCAGGGAGAAACGTTCGAGAAAGTCGTTTTATTTATTAGAGAGAAAGAAACGAGATTGACTCACAGGCAGTTTATATGTTGCGTTGCCACGATGACAATCCAAACACGGAATAAATTCAATGCGATCTTGTAGAAAAGTTAATTCCAAATATTGTTTTTAACTAAAGTTTTAAAGTAAAAGTGAAAATAATGCATGTGTAACAATTCCCATGAAAATAACAATCTCTTTAAATTGTAAATCCGGGTTAACCAAACCCGAGGGTGGGCGAGCAAAGCGAGCAGGGGGCAGAGACCCCTAGTAAAAAAAAAAAAACTCCAGTCTTCGTCTCAGGCCACTGCGTAGCGTCCATGTCTCGCAACCATAGAGCAAGACAGGAAGCACCAGGACTCTAAAGACTATGAAAGACGATGAAACAGCTCGAGATTCTGGTTGGCAACCTCACCAGGGCAGACACCCGGTCCAGTCCCACCCTCTGGAAATGACCCTCAGGTGTTACATGGACTTCCCCTTGGCCTGTTCCAGCCACTCAGGTCCTCAACAACGAGGGTCCTGTGAGCCGGATCACCCTCGGGTAATCACGCCACATGGCCGTAGTGCCATAACTGACGCTCCCTCACAGTGCAGGTCATGTGCCTCATTTGGGACACCAGCGGGACCCAAGGACCCTCTGAAGAGACACACATGAAGGAGTCCAGTCTTCATCTCAGGTCACTGGATAGTCCATGTCTCACAAACAGGAAGCACCAGGACTCTAAAGACTTGGACCTTCGTCCTTTGGCATTGACATCAGGAGTGCCACACACCCCTTTATGACCTCAGGAAGAGTCACCAGAGTCACATGAATGTCACTGCCAAGGTAAAAAAAATTCAAAAAGTGAAACTCGTATATTCTATCGATTCATTACACACAGAGTGATCTGTTTCAAGCGTTACTTTCTTTTCATTTTGCTGATTATGGCTTACAGGTAATGAAAACTCAAAATTCATTATCTCAGAAAATTAGAATATTACATAAGACCAATAAAAAAAAAAAAATTAATACAGAACTGAAAAGTCTTTCCATGTAGGCACTCAATACTGAGTCGGGGCTCCTTTGGCATGAATGACGGCATCAATGTGGTGTGGCATGGAGGCGATCAGCCAAAATAAAAACTTTACAAGTACGGAGCAGAATTTAAGAGTAGATGATGTCACATCAGTGGTGGCGCTGCTGCCTCGCAGTTAGGAGACTCGGGTTCGCTTCCCGGGTCCTCCCTGCGTGGAGTTTGCATGTTCTCCCCGTGTCTGCGTGGGTTTCCTCCCACAGTCCAAAGACATGCAGGTCAGGTGGATTGGCGATTCTAAATTGGCCCTAGTGTGTGCCTGGTGTGTGTGTGTGTCCTGCGGTGAGTTGGCACCCTGCCCACGATTGGTTCCTGCCTTGTGCCCTGTGTTGGCTGGGAATGGCTCCAGCAGACCCCCGTGACCCTGTGTTCGGATTCAGCGGGTTGGAAAATGGATGGATGGATGGATGATGTCACATAGTATGATTTGGATTTAACAGCTATTACCATACACTGATAATTTCTATTATTTATTACATATCTATTGGGGTGGCACGGTGGTGCAGTGGGTAGCGCTGCTGCCTCGCAGTAAGGAGACCCATCTGGGTTCGCTTCCTGGGTCCTCCCTACATGGAGTTGGCATGTTCTCCCCGTGTCTGCGTGGGTTTCCTCCCACAGTCCAAAGACATGCAGGTGAGGTGCATTGGTGATCCTAAACTGCCCCTAGTGTGTGGTGGGTGTGTGTGTGTGCCCTGCGGTGGGCTGGCACCCCGCCCAGGGTTTGTTCCTGCCTTGTGCCCTGTGCTGGTGGGATTGGCTCCAGCAGACCCCGTGACCCTGTAGTTACGATATAGTGGGTTGGATAATGACTGACTGACTCAATGACTGCAAGAAGGGGACAAAACCCAGAAATAGGTTTAGGTTTGGGGTGGCCGCCCTGTATACCCGAACAATAAGGCGAAGAAACCAACACCCCGAGTAGACTTAACAGACTGAGACCACAACTCATCTGAATTGCATCGGGCCGGACGTAAACCTCACGGTGGTGGTCCACTCTGTGGTGTTGCCAGTTGCACGGCTGAACATTTCGTCCTAATTTGGGGTCCTGAGGTGGCTCTTCATGTTGGGGGGCAACACACTGTCATCAGTGCAGACTCCCCACCTCCTTCTCTAGGGTGTCAGTTTTATGGAGGAACGGCAGGAAGAGGCGTCATTTTAGGGTAGGAGATGGAAGTGGGGTCGGGACTGGAGGCTGCAGTGAAGGTTCTGGGGGTCTTGCAAAGGAAGAAGAACGGGCATTAGTGCTCATCGTCAACCCCCGTTACGGCTTATCGTTCTCTTTAGTCAAGCCCACCGACTGCCCTCCCCATGCGCTCGTGTGTGACCGCGGGTATTGTTGGTGTCCATTGCTCTTCAATCGGTTCTATTCCATTAATTGTGTCTGCATTTAGTTTCATCGATGCTTGTATTTTAACTGAGAGTTGTTCACGGGGCTCTGCGGCTCACACAAACAATAAGTCACGTTACACAATACAACATTATCCAACCAACTACAGGGTCACGGGGGTCTGCTGGAGCCAAGCCCAGCCAACACAGGGCACAAGGCAGGAAACAAACCCCGGGCAGGGTGCCAGCCTACCCCAGCGCACACACACACACACACACCCCAACACCAAGCACACACTAGGGACAATTTAGGACCACCAATGCACCTCACCTGCATGTCTTTGGACTGTAGGAGGACACGGGAAGAACATGCAAACTCCATGCAGGGAGGACCTCGGGAAGTGAACCCAGGTCTCTGAACTGCGAGGCAGCAGCGCTACCCACTGCGCCACCGTGCCACCCTACAACAATAACCTACAATTACACCGTGATAATAAAGATGCTGTTAATGATTTGGTGACCCCACAATCACTCCACTGCTGCAATGCTTGGCAGGACGCAGAAGCTCAGCTACCCGCGTTAGTCCACCGGGACAGTGCAGTGAACTCAACTCGAAGAACATCTGAGTGCTGGCAGCCAAACTGCCTGTCAAGGCCAAAAATAAAAAAAGACCCTCATAAAAGCGCAGCCCTCGCCCCTCGACGACTACTTACTACAATTCAAGAAGCTCCAGACTCTCCACAAAAAACACCGACGGGCCGAAGGCAATGAGCTTCATTCCGGGGTGGACTTTGTCACAACTCTAGGGGGCCTGCCAGCCACCGAACCCGACACAGACAGACAAAACAAAAGACGCTTTTATTTTTCTTCACCAAGTGGGAAACGCCGAACGCACAACTCGGTCCCACAAACACAAAAGCACACGATACAATAAAACTTTCTCTTTTCTTTACTCCTCCACTCTTCCTCAGCAAACTTCATCCACCTTCCACCCAACTCTGTCCACTGACCCCCAGAAGTGCGCCAGGTGCTCGTTGCCTCACTACCGGCAGCGCCACCCTCGGGGGCTCGGGAACAGCAGTAGCGCCCCCTGGTGGTGCCCCCGGATCCCAATAGGACTGTATCGGACTTCATCTCCCATGAAGCCCTGCGGGAATCCTGGCTGCCCAGGGGGGCTGCCATCAAGTGTTTCGGGGAAGACAGTGTTCTGTCCACAATGGCTCCCTCGGTCCTTCCACAGCAGAGGTGTCCTGGCCAACACAAATGTCTCCAAATTCAAAGGAAAAAACAAAAGAGAAAATACAGACGTGGGCACCGAAAACAGAAGAACCCCACAATGGTGTCTCAAATAACTTGAAACTGACCAAAGCCGTTGACGCCCATCATTGTCGATTCCATGTTTAACAAAAATCCGACTTTGCTTTAAAGTTCTGATTCGACAGAATATTTCAAATAAGAACACCAATGGGCACAAAATGACGGGACCCCCAGCCCCCTCATATTTGGTTTCATGGTCTTTAGAGTTTGCAGCCCCTGAAGACGAGCGATTCCCAGGTGTCTCCATGAGACGTCTGTGCCCATCCGGCTCCCTCATCCAGAGTAAACAGCTCCAGCTGAGGGGTTTGGGGGGTCTTCTCCAGTGTCACACGCGTGTGCTTGGGGATCAACCTAAGGGCTTAGGTAAGTATGATGTACCACCGAGACATGGTATTGGAGGGCATTGGTTAAAAATGCTCTCTCTTCTTGATCTCCCTCTGCAGAAAGGTAGATCAACCATCTCGGACCACCTGGCACAAACCCCTTACTCTCAGAATTCCTATTAGAGGGGAAAGACGCCATCGTGCCGGCTGAACATGTTCAGAAAGAAAGTACACACTCAACCTTCGTTCTTTATTATGCAGGGTTAGCCATTGGGTGCCCCGGACCCTTCACCTGCGCCTTGTGTCTTCAGTTCTTTCCAGAGATGTTTGATAGAATTTAACTCAGGGCTCACAGAAGGCCACGTCAGAATAGTCAGATTTTGTGGTGTTTTGGAACATGACGCTGTTGGAGGGTTCGTGACCTGTGACTGAGACGGACCTTTCTGACAACAATCAAGTCGAGATTTGGGGGTCCCTAAAGTCCTACTGCCCACCACATGGCTTGGTCACTTATTGCAAGTGTTTGTGGTTCAAAGTGAGAAGAAAAACTTCCTAATGTTTGAGTGAAATTTCCCCTTCACAAGTTTCCAACTGTGTCCCCGTGTTGTCGATGAACTCATTTTAAAGTCACCATCTTGATCCACTGCACTAATGCCCTTCATGATTTTAAACGCTTCAGTCAAATCTCCTCTTCATCCCCTGTCAAGGCTCAGCTCTTCTAATCTTTCCTCCTAACTCATCCCCTGTCGCCCTGAATCAGCCGAGTCGCTCTTCTCTGGACCTTCTCTAGTGCTGTTATGTCTTTAAGGAGACCCAAACTGCACACACGACTCCAAGTGAGGCCTCACCAGTGGGTTATAAAGCCTGAGCAGAACCTCCTGTGACTCGTACTCCACACATCAAGGCATCAAGTCCCCTTACACGGCTGCATGTAGACGAGACGTGCAGAATAACTCGACCTGACTTTGATCTGACAAAACATCACCCACCAAAACGCTGACTGTCACTTGGCGGTCACTGACTCAGCTCAGAGGGAGTTGCCCCTGAGAGATACGAGCTCACTGTTAGGCGATCCGTGGCTCCGGGGAATGAGAGTCAAGCATTTGTGTGCTCACCGTGTAATGTAAGACGCCGCCATTTCACCTCTTTTGTTTTATGCCACGAAAAGGCTATCCAGTTACCCTTAAACACCCGGCAATGAAAATGATACGAGCGAGTCTCAGTGTGCCAGATGTCACATCAAGCCCTACAGGAAATATAACTTCCCAAATCCCTAATCCTGCGCTGCTTCTGACATCTTTCGTCTTTGAAATGTTAACGGGGGGGGGAGGGTGGCTTGGGCAGATGGGGTCTAATAAGTGACTTCACATCATGCGGGGGCCGACTTACCTACACCTACAGACCTGCACTGATTTGAAATCTCTGGCATTTGAGTTCGTTTGAGTCAAGTGGGAGGACATCAGGTGTCATAGCAAGTGAAAGGCACTATATAATAGATAGATAGACAGAATGATAAAAGGCACTATATAATGAATAGATAGATAGATAGATAGATAGATAGATAGATAGATAGATAGATAGATAGATAGATAGATAGATAGATATGGATAGATAGATAGATAGATAGATAGATAGATAGATAGATATGAAAGACACTATATAATAGATAGATAGATATAAAGGCACTATATAATAGATAGATAGATAGATAGATAGATAGATAGATAGATAGATAGATAGATAGATAGATAAAGGCACTATATAATAGATAGACAGATAGATAAAAGGCACTATATAATGAATAGATAGATAGATAGATAGATAGATAGATAGATAGATAGATAGATATGAAAGGCACTATATAATAGATAGATAAAAGGCACTATATAATAGATAGATAGATAGATAAAAGGCACTATATAATGAATAGATAGATAGATAGATAGATAGATAGATAGATAGATAGATAGATATGAAAGACACTATATAATAGATAGACAGATAGATAGATAGTGTGGACTATGGCCGGCCATTCATCCTGGCCAATACCCCCAGGCCACCAGGTGGAGCCCTCCCTGCAGCATGGAGTTGCGCCGAATGCCAGTAGGGAATTATGGACAATGGTTTTCCCTACTACCCGGCAGTGCGTCCTAGTCACATGGACAGAGGAAATGACATGCTTCTGGGTTGAAGAAGAGGAGTTTTTATCTGACCCGGACGTGTTTTCTCTGTCTGTCCATGTGACTGGTAACACTTCTGGGTCAGATAAAAACTCCTTTTCACGGACTATATAAAGGACTGTGGGAGATCCCAGAGTTGAGCTGAGCTGGGTGGCAGGGTGGCAACGTGTCTGGGAGAGTGGAGAAATTTGTATTATTGAGTATTGATTATTTATATGAGTATTGTGGAGTGGAGGGTGCTTGGTGCACTTATTGGTCCTAATAAAAATAATTATTGGACTTTTATCTGGTGTCTGGCGTCTAGGCTGAAGGTTCAATGGGATGACAGCGCCCCCAATCTGTCACAATACATAGATAGATAAAAGGCACTATATAATGAATAGATAGATAGATAGATAGATAGATAGATAGATAGATAGATAGATAGATAGATAGATAGATAGATAGATTAAAAAGACCCCTTAATTTGTCCCTAAAATGAAGGTAAGAATATACAGAAGCCCCCTAGTGTCACTCCTGTGTCATTGCTGTGTGTTTGTGCTCTGCTCTCATGCGCCCTCTACTGTCCACAGATTCCAATGACACAAATATTGTCCCCTCCATTGGCGCACTGTGTGGTCAAGCGCAGGTCACCAGCCTGTGTTACAACTTAGAGCTGGATGGAAGGTATAATGAGATTTGCAAAGGACTTCAGATGAAAGGAAAGGCGCTCTATAAAACACAGGTGCTTTGCTTATACTGAGGTGCCTTTCTCGGAGTGCTTTGCGTGTCACTCTAGTGTGACCCTATGACAGAGCCCAGGAGTGAGCGCACTGCTCCTCAGAGGTTTAGCTCCATGACCGGCCTGACCAGTGAATGTTCATGTTGTCCCTTCATTCTCTCCTAACGTTCTGAATGTTAATTCGTTGGACTCCTTTCTTCAGGGTGACTTACAAACACAGCATTCATTACCGGAGCACTATATGAGCTGCTCAGGTCCCACATGAGAACTGAGTGGGCAGCCCACTGTAACTACACATTTGGTTAAACGTTAGGGATCCCCTTGACGGACATCTTCACACAGCAGCAGGACACGTGGTGGAGCCCACGAGACACATGAAGAAGGTCCTCAGTCGCAGGCCCATAGAACAGAGGGACGGCCAAAGACGAGGGGAGCTGCTTGTGTGAGAATGCAATCTTGTTCTTTGGTGGCCCTTCTGAGGTCATTCAACGTGACCCCTAATGTGTCTTGAGCATTTCTAGCGGATCCCGAGGGGGAGGTCACACTGTCAGCACGTCGGAGGAAATCTTGAAGGTCATAAAGCCGATTGCACGCAGGCTCAGGTCCTTAATAAGAACCAGTTGGGGCTTTGGTGTGGGAACTCAGTGACTTTGAGCAATGGCGAGCGCTAAGTGATGCTGTTTTCGTGAGACCCTGAGTGCGGCACAATGTGACACGACTCCCAAAACAAGACTAGATTTGCTCATAATTTCTTTAGGAAGCTGGGATGACTGCATCTAACATGAATCTCACTACAGTGTGAGAGCAACAAACTGGAAACATCGGTGGGGGTCATCGAAATCTGTAAGAAAAAGATTTGAACCTGCCGTCCTCAGGCTGAAAACTTGAGTAGGGAAGGTTGTGTGCCAGTTTGACATACAGACTGGCATGAACTGAGGACAACAACCTGGCGATGGTGAAGGCAGCACCACTGGCCGAAGAAAGTTTATAATGGAGCTGCTCACCCTCGGGTCTTCAACTGGCCACTCCAGTTCAGTGTCCTCCAGTGAATCTGAGCGTAGCAACCCTCTAAAGGAGAAAGGGCACCAACAGAGACCAAGTCCTGCAACCCTGGCACCTGCCACTCACCTGCTGCTCAGGCATCGGCGCAGTGAGTACGAGGCTCCACCCCCACACGTACGTGAACAGTCACTCCACGGCCCCCAGGCGTCCCACAGACTGTCCCGGTCCTCTTCAGAGCGCGCCATCCGTGAACTCTACAAGAAAGCAGAGCACCACATATGAGTACTGGTGGCAGTCGCGGGCACAGACAACCATGTGCAGGGCTCTAGAGCATTTAAGACAAAAACATTACAGGGCACTCCATTCATTCATAATGAAATGCAAAACCCGAGTCACAGTGGCAGTATACCCACCAACAGGGCACAGAGCCCCCCACCTCCCTCTATTCAGAGCGACCAAGAGGACAAACTACAGCACAAACTACAAAATAATAATAATACTAAAATTTTATTTATATAGTGCCTTCCCATGCACAAGGCACTCCAATTCTGCCAACAGAGAGTCCATCTAGAAAACTGGTAATGGAATAAGTGAGTCTGGGAAAAGGAAGGAATGAATAAATAGATGAATGGGAATGTTAGAAAGAATTGAAGGAAAACAAGGCAGCAAATAAGATACAAAGCAAAGGGACTCTCTCTCTAAGTATACAGTATATAAATATATATATATATATATTGTGGTCCCCGGCCGGGACGCCCAGGAGGACCAGAGGAGGGCTTGTGCCTCCTCCAGACCGCGAGGCGTCCGTCCTGGTTATGTTGGGGGCCTCGGGTAAAGGGCTTGGAAGCCCAGCCCTGTAGGGACCCGTGGCCACCACTAGGCGGCGCCCCGGTGCCTGAGGAACCCTGGAGCCCAGCACTTCCGCCACACCAGGAAGTGCTGGGGGGAAGACGACAGGGGACGCAGCCGGGGTGTGGCCAGGACTGATTGCCGGGAAGCAGCTGGAGCCCATCCGGGTTCCCATTTAAGGGGCCGCCTCTCTCCAGTCAGCAGTGGATGTCGGGTGGAAGTGGACAGAGCTGGAGAGAGGACGGGAGGTGGTCAAGAGAGAAAGGCACAAAGGACTGTGACCTGGACAATTGGGGGATCGGTGCAAGAGGCACTGGGGTTTGTGCACGTGACTTTAATTTGTGGAAATATTGTAAATAAACAGTGTGTGGTGAATTTAAGATGTCCATCTGTGTGTGTCCGGGTCCAAGTTCACAATATATACACACAGTATTGTCACACACATACGAGACGGGGGCAACTTTAATGTGATGCTGTTAGATTTTCAGATTCTTATTCCATTTTTTAGATTATAAACTAAAAAATACCAAGAACTCACGTCCCACAAGACGAGACTTTGTGCCAACAGGTTTAACCACGCCTGGGGCCGGAAATAAAAGACAAAGAGTAGAAAAGCTGCTGTACAGGCTTTTAAATGTTCAATGCGCTGCACGAGATGCAGATCATGTGGCACCGCAGCAGCAAAGCCAGAAGCTGCTTCAGCAAAGAGGAGGTAAAAAAAATTTATTTGTTCCCCATTGTATCACCATTTAGGAGGGGTTTTCAGAGGAGCAACGACGTCTCCTTGGGGTGCGTTCAGACCCCCTCTTCACAACGTGAGTGGCAGAGACGCAAAGTGGCTGGTGCATAGTGCAGGCCGGGGGGGTTGGCGAGCGAACTCCATATAAATAATTATTTTTCTTTTGTACATTTATTTTTTGTACCGCTAGTACATATACATATATATACAGTGGTGTGAAAAACTATTTGCCCCCTTCCTGATTTCTTATTCTTTTGCATGTTTGTCACACAAAATGTTTCTGATCATCAAACACATTTAAACATTAGTCAAATATAACACAAGTAAACACAAAATGCAGTTTTTAAATGATGGTTTTTATTATTTAGGGAGAAAAAATCCAAACCTACATGGCCCTGTGTGAAAAGTAATTGCCCCCTTGTTCAAAAATCACCTAACTGTGGTGTATCACACCTGAGTTCAATTTCCTGATTACTGCCACACGTGTTTCAATCAAGAAATCACTTAAATAGGAGCTGCCTGACACAGAGAAGTAGACCAAAAGCACCTCAAAAGCTAGACATCATGCCAAGATCCAAAGAAATTCAGGAACAAATGAGAACAGAAGTAATTGAGATCTCTCAGTCTGGTAAAGGTTATAAAGCCATTTCTAAAGCTTTGGGACTCCAGCGAACCACAGTGAGAGCCATTATCCACAAATGGCAAAAACATGGAACAGTGGTGAACCTTCCCAGGAGTGGCCGGCTGACCAAAATGACCCCAAGAGCAGAGGCGACTCATCCGAGAGGTCACAAAAGACCCCAGGACAACGTCTAAAGAACTGCAGGCCTCATGTGCCTCAATTAAGGTCAGTGTTCACGACTCCACCATAAGAAAGAGACTGGGCAAAAGCGGCCTGCATGGCAGATTTCCAAGACGCAAACCACTGTTAAGCAAAAAGAACATTAGGGCTCGTCTCAATTTTGCTAAGAAACATCTCAATGATTGCCAAGACTTTTGGGAAAATACCTTGTGGACTGATGAGACAAAAGTTGAACTTTTGGAAGGCAAATGTCCGTTACATCTGGCGTAAAAGGAACACAGCATTTCAGAAAAGAACATCATACCAACAGTAAAATATGGTGGTGGTAGTGTGATGGTCTGGGGTTGTTTTGCTGCTTCAGGACCTGGAAGGCTTGCTGTGATAGATGGAACCATGAATTCTACTGTCTACCAAAAAATCCTGAAGGAGAATGTCCAGCCATCTGTTCGTCAACTCAAGCTGAAGCGATCTTGGGTGCTGCAACAGGACAATGACCCAAAACACACCAGCAAATCCACCTCTGAATGGCTGAAGAAAAACAAAATGAAGACTTTGGAGTGGCCTAGTCAAAGTCCTGACCTGAATCCAATTGAGATGCTATGGCATGACCTTAAAAAGGCGGTTCATGCTAGAAAACCCTCAAATAAAGCTGAATTACAACAATTCTGCAAAGATGAGTGGGCCAAAATTCCTCCAGAGCGCTGTTAAAGACTTATTGCAAGTTATCACAAACGCTTGATTGCAGTTATTGCTGCTAAGGGTGGCCCAACCAGTTATCAGGTTCAGGGGCAATTACTTTTTCACACAGGGCCATGTAGGTTTGGATTTTTTCTCCTAAATAATAAAACCATCATTTAAAAACTGCATTTTGTGTTTACTTGTGTTATATTTGACTAATGGTTAAATGTGTTTGATGATCAGAAACATTTTGTGTGACAAACATGCAAAAGAATAAGAAATCAGGAAGGGGGCAAATAGTTTTTCACACCACTGTATACTAATAAAAGGCAAAGCCCTCACTCACCGACTGACTGACTCACTCACTGACTCGTCACTAATTCTCCAACTTCCCGTGTAGGTAGAAGGCTGACCCCATCTTCACGAAATTTGGTAGGCGGCTTCCCTGCGATAACTGAAACCGATGTATATACTTATTTCGGTGGTATGACGCCACTGTCGGCCGCCATATTGAACTTTCCAACATCACAAATTCTCCAACTTCCAGTGTAGGTAGAAGGCTGACATTTCGCAGGCTCATTCCTTACAGCTTACTTACAAAAGTTAGGCAGGTTTCATTTCGAACTTCTACGCGTAACGGTCATAACGGTTGACAACGTCCGCCATGTTGAACTTTCTTATTTATGGCCCCATCTTCACGAAATTTGGTAGGTGGCTTCCCTGCGCTAACCGAAACCGATGTACGTACTTATTTCAGTGGTATGATGCCACTGTCGGCCGCCATATTGAAGTTTCCAATGTCACTAATTCTCCAACTTCCCGTGTAGGTAGAAGGCTGAAAGTTGGTACTTATTTCGGTGGTATGATGCCACTGTCGGCCGCCATATTGAACTTTTCATCGGTCTTTGTTACTTATGGGCCCATCTTCAAGAAATTTGGTACGCGGGTTCCCAGCGCTAACTGAATCCTACTTGCGTACATATATACGTCCATAGCCTGCAGCTCGGTCGCCGTGTGAGGCGGCGTTGGGTCCCCCATCTTAACGTCTCCCACGTTGTTGGCTGCCTGCCTATATAAGGCCGTCTGTCACTCCGGTCTCTACATTCCCTTCCTTGCTTCACCACAGGATTCCCGTCTCCCTGCTGATAACTGCAGCCTTTTTATTTAATCCACGGTTTCTGCACTGTTTTATTGTTCATTTATTACGATTATAGTTATTGTGTAGGTATTTTAGACTTACTTTACATTGTTCAGGTACCCATTTCCTTTATCATTCCAACCGTACCCCCATTAACATGTCTATCGAGGTGATCACCATCGATCAAAGAACTGTCACTTACTGAGTGGTTTCCATGCCCGGAGATGGCGCCTGCCTTTTCCATTCTCTGTGTTACATATTGCACGGCCATATCAGGCTCACTCTTGATATCCATTGTGTCTTATGTATTGAATGACTGGACAGGTTCAAGGTGTGGACTGATGACGGTACAGGAGATAATTAGACTACACAGGAGCACTAGAAGAGTCAAATGCTTAAGCCCTTCACCTATGGATCTGCATGTGAGTTGATGGCTGCCGCTGAATTGTTCAGTTGTCACTTTCAAGTGTACCGAAATGGCCAAATATTTTACACCTTTGGACAACCGCCAATGCCTCTTAAACATCTTAGATTGACAGGTGACGATTTCAGTAGTGGACACTTCGATGTTTATGAATGTTTAAACTCTCAAAAGCTGGATGTGATTTTATCGATGAAACCAGTTGTGTGCTTACAACACTTGACAGATGCCGAATGTCACTTCAGCACAAGTCCTACAAATACTGTCGTCATTGAAACAAACCATGAAACTCAAACCGATTATGACAGCAGCAATCCAAGCTGTGAGATTTGAGACAAGATTACTGTTCACATGGCCGACTGTACGTTACATGCTCAGAGTAATCTCAGCACACAGCTTGGTCAGATTACAACCGGAGGGCCGAACTCACAACGTGGTATACAAAGAGATCCTTAACAAATAATTATTGGGATATTTTCCCTCAGTTTAAAAAGGTTTCATTTTCTTCTTAATAAAAATTTTAAGGCAGTACTTCACCGCTGCGGAGCACAGGTATTTTGCTAGTATTTATATATACAGATGCTGGTCATAAAATTAGAATATCATGACAAAGTTGATTTATTGTATATTAGATTCATTCATTACACACAGACTGATGTATTTCAAATGTTTATTTCTTTGAATTTTGATGATTATAACTGACAACTAATGAAAGTCCCAAATTCAGTATCTCGGAAAATTAGAATATCAATTAAGATCAATGCAACAAAAAGGATTTTTAGAAATGTTGGCCAACTGAAAGGTGAGAACATGAAAAGTGTGAGCAGGTACAGCACTCAATATTTAGTTGGCCTGGATTACTGCAGCAATGCCACGTGGCATGGAGTCGCTCAGTCTGTGGCACTGCTCAGGTGTTATGAGAGCCCATGTTGCTCTGATAGTGGCCTTCAGCTCTTCTGAATTGTTGGCTCTGGCGTATTGCATCTTCCTCTTCACAATAGATTTTCTATGGGGTTAAGGTCAGGCGAGTTTGCTGGCCAATCAAGAACAGGGATACCATGGTCCTTAAACAGGTACTGGTAGCTTTGGCACTGTGTGCAGGTGCCAGGTCCTGTTGGAAAATGAAATCTGCATCTCCATAAAGTTCGTCAGCAGCAGGAAGCATGAAGTGCTCTAAACTTCCTGGTAGACGGCTGCGTCGACCTTGGACCTCAGAAAACACAATGGACCAACACCAGCAGATGACATGGCACCCCAAACCATCACTGACTGTGGAAACTTTACACTGGACCTCAAGCAACGTGGATTCTGTGCCTCTCCTCTCTTCCTCCAGACTCTGGGACCTTGATTTACAAAAGAAATGCAAAATTTACTTCCATCAGAGAACATAACTTTGGACCACACAGCAGCAGTCCAGTCGAGACACTTCTGACGCTGTCTCTTGTTCAAGAGTGGCTTGACACGAGGAATGTGACAGCTGAAGTCCATGTCTTGCATACGTCTGTGCCTGGTGGTTCTTGAAGCATTGACTCCAGCTGCAGGCCACTCTTTGTGAATCTCCCCCACAGATTGGTTTCACAATCCTCTCCAGGGTACAAGCGGTTATCCCTATTGCTTGTCCACTTTTTTCTACCACATCTTGTCCTTCCCTTCGCCTCTCTCTCTATTAATGTACTTGGACACAGAGCTCTGTGAACAGCCAGCCTCTTTAGCGATGACCTTTTGTGTCTTGCCCTCCTTGTGCCAGGTGTCAATGGTCGTCTTCTGGACAACTGTCAAGTCAGCAGTCTTCTTCATGATTGTGTAGCCTACAGAACTCGACTGAGAGACCATTGAAAGGCTTCTGTGGGTGTTTGGAGTTCATTAGATGATTAGAGTAAGTGTGGCACCAGGTGTCTTCAATATTGAACCTTCTCACAATATTCGAATTTTCTGAGATACTGAATTTGGGACTTTCATTAGTTGTCAGTTATAATCATCAAAATTCAAAGAAATAAACATTTGAAATACATCAGTCTGTGTGTAATGAATGAATCTAATATACAAGTTTCACTTTTTGAATGGAATTACTGAAATAAATCAACTTTGTCGTGATATTCTAATTTTATGGCCGGCACCTGTATAATATAATATATATATATAATATATGTGTGTGTGTGCGTTTAGGGGACAGCTTAACGGCTCTGGTGAAGGTAATACAAGGGTTAACACTACCTGATGATGTCTTCTCTTTTTTGTCCTCTTCAGACTGGAAGATTGATGGCTTTTCCACCACTGATGTCACTTCCTGTGTTAGTCCACCTGGACCCGCCTCTTCCTGACAGAAACCCAGGTTCACGTCAGTTTAATATCAGACATTGAGACATAATGCTGTTGAATTGTATTTAGTTTATTTTTAAATTCATTTTCTGTGATTTGCTTGAACATTCCGGTTGAGTTTGCAACTTTTCTCATCACACTAAGTATCGTAGTTCGCTTGTGGCACTGATTTTTTTTGCACGAATACAAGAGACACCCAGCGGGCCAAGGTGAGGGGGAGGCGGGATCTCAGGAGCAGGGGCGGGGCCCCTCCTCACTCACACGCCAGCCTCTGTTCGAGTCGCTCTACCTCTTGCCACGTGTTGGAGAGCACCTCGGCTCCACTTAGCTAGTCATACCTGTTTGTTCAGCAGACATTATCATCTAGAGATTGTCTAGATGATTGTCTCTCCCGTCCCGCCAACTTTTTACATTCACATGGGATCACAGCTACTACATTCTTGCTCCTGACAGCAAAACCATAAATATTAAATATCAAGAGGCACTTGGATACAAAAGCTATCAATTTAAATTCTACTCAATATAAATGATTACATTTTTTAAATTTTTTTTATTGATTTTTAAAGTTCTGTCCTGTTTCACTACTATGTGGGTGGAGCTGCAGGGGACAGCTAGTATATATACAGTATATACAGTCCCACAGTTGACAGTTCATGTCAGAGCACAAACCAAGCATGAAGTCAAAGGAATTGTCTGTAGACCTCCGACACAGGATTGTCTCGAGGCACAAATCTGGGGAAGGTTACAGAAAAATTTCTGCTGCTTTGAAGACCCCAATGAGCACCGTGGCCTCCATCATCCGTAAGTGGAAGAAGTTTGAAACCACCAGGACTCTTCCTAGAGCTGGCCGGCCATCTAAACTGAGCGATCGGGGGAGAAGGGCCTTAGTCAGGGAGGTGACCAAGAACCCGATGGTCACTCTGTCACAGCTCTAGAGGTCCTCTGTGGAGAGAGGGGAACCTTCCAGAAGGACAACCATCTCTACAGCAATCCACCAATCAGGCTGTATGGTAGAGTGGCCAGACGGTAGCCAATCCTTAGTAAAAGGCACATGGCAGCCTGCCTGGAGTTTGTCAAAAGGCACCTGAAGGACTCTCAGACCATGAGAAACAAAATGCTCTGGTCTGATGAGACAAAGATTGAACTCTGGTGTGAATGGCAGGCGTCAATTTGGAGGAAACCAGGCACCGCTCATCACCAGGCCAATACCATCCGTACAGTGAAGCATGGTGGTGGCAGCATCGGGAACTGGGAGACTAGTCAGGATAATGGGAAAGATGACTGCAGCAATGTACAGAGACATCCTGGATGAAAACCTGCTCCAGAGCGCTCTTGACCTCAGACTGGGGCGACGGTTCATCTTTCAGCAGGACAACGACCCTCAGCACACAGCCAAGATATCAAAGGAGTGGCTTCAGGACAACTCTGTGAATGTCCTTGAGTGGCCCAGACTTGAATCTGATTGAACATCTCTGGAGAGATCTTAAAATGGCTGTGCACCGACGCTTCTCATCCAACCTGATGGAGCTTGAGAGGTGCTGCAAAGAGGAATGGGCGAAACTGGCCAAGGATAGGTGTGCCAAGCTTGTGGCATCATCTTCAAAAAGACTTGAGGCTGGAATTGCTGCCAAAGGTTCATCGACAAAGTATTGAGCACAGGCTGTGAATACTTATGGACATTGGATTTCTCAGTTTTTTTATTTTTAATAAATTTGCAAAAATCCCAAGTAAACTTTTTCACATTGTCATTATGGGGTGTTGTGTGTAGAATTCTGAGGAAAAAAATGAATTTAATCCATTTTGTAATAAGGCTGTAACATAACAAAATGTGGAAAAAGTGATGCGCTGGGAATACTTTCTGGATGCACTGTAGATATACAAATATATAGACATATACATATACAGTATACACATATATACATACATACCTATATATACATATATATAAACATATATACACACATACATATACAGTATATACATATACTGTATATATATATATATGAAAGGCAAGAGAAAAATAGATAGATATGAATGACATTATTTAATATTGAGACTCATAGGAAAAGTGCTATATAATTTAGAGATGCAGTATGAATTGACAGAAAGGAAAGGCAGCATATAAGCGTGAAAATGATCCATAAAATGTATAAAAAAAGGCACTTAATAATAAATAAACAGGTTTATAGACACATTATTGTCAAGTGTATGAGTACAGTAAAGTTGTGCTATAGGAAAGGCACTATATAATATTGATAGCTCCATCGATAGAAAGTAAAGGAAGTGCAGAATTAATGAACAGATACATTTTAAAGGCACTGTATAATACAGAGCTAGATGGAGAAATGAAAGGTGCTCTGTAAATGACACAAAGATAAACAGAATAGACAAGATATAGGAAGGAGACAGAAATGAAAGGCGCTATATAATAAGCAAACAGATACATACAAAGGCAGTTTATTGAACCAAAGTAGAAATTGCAGCATTAGATAGACGAATGTGAGAGGCACTATAGACAGTGACAGGCAACCCTGAACTAGATCGATAGCTTAGCAAAAGGACGGACCCTCAGGTCAATGCAGTGGCAAGCAAAAGTCAGTGACCTCTTTGAAATGCCTTCCTTTTCTGCACATACAATGTGACAGGGTCGTCAGCTAAGTGACAATCACAGACAAACACCCGCTAATGACACACAAACGGTTCTAATCTTTCGTGTCTTTACCGAACACAAAAGCCAAATGTTCAAAGTGGACCTTCCTTCAGTTCAATGGTTTATATAAGTCAGGTCACAGCTAATGTGGGAAAACAGAGTGGTGTGAAAAAGTATGTGCACCCTTCTTCAGTTCAGTGGCTTACATATCAGGTCAGGGTGATGTGAAAAGGTAAATGCACCCTACACCAGTTTAGTGGTTTACATATTAGGGCATAAGACAAGTGAAATGTACATTAATGTGAAAAAGTAAGAGCACCCCCTTCAATATAATCATTTACATATCAGGGTATGACTAACTAATATCTTATTTTTACTTAAAACTTGACAAACATTACACATTACAAACTTTGCATTATTAATATAAATGAGCTGAAGCAGGTGAACAAGAACACTCACGTTTACTTTCTCCCATCGTATGAAAGCCAAGCAGATACTGAGCACCATCACATGTCACACTTTAACACTACAAAGCTTTATTTATGTCCACCAAGTTAAGAAAGGCGGCCTTCACATGTGCTCATTTCTCTGGGGTCCGCGCTCACAGGTCACAGAGGATAAACCCTCGAGTAATGTGAGGGACTCGCTTTATTGTGTCCAAGAGCTTAGAAAGTATAAAGTACTCAAGTATGGCCGGGGTGGGGGGTCTCTGAGACCAGCGTCACTGCTGGTGGGGATGAGAGCTTCAGAAAGAGGCACAGTAGTAGAAGGAGCCCAAAAAGATCGGAGAAAGAGAGACGGGTGGTGGGGGCTCCAGATTAAATCTGACTGATCTCCACGGGCGACTGTGTAGTTCAAGAAAAAAGGCCCCGTCGAACTGGGGCTTTCATTTAGTGAGAAAGAGGCACAGGGGGCAGACCGAAGACCCCTGCCATCCCTCTGAAAGGAAAAGCGGCACAGCCACCGGCGGCGAGCTGACTCGGTGTGTTGCCAGGAAAATCTTTGTGACAGGACAAAGCCTTTTCTCATAAAGATGGGATTTGCTCGTTTTTAGAAAATGTTAACAACTATTTACTTAAACACGCCACCCAAATGGACTAGAAATCCAAAACAGAAACATCTGGTCGTGCTGGACGTTGATGTGTCGGCGGGTGGAATGAGAGAAGACCCCCTTAACAGGGGAAGGAGACACGGGCACCACGGACGTGACATAACGTAACACTGTCAAAGGGGTCCGCAGCCTATACTGGTGGCAATGCTCAGAGTTGGGGGTGACGTGGAAAAGAAAGCAACGAGCTGCTATAATGAAGGGCAGGACCCCGCGACGACGTCGTGAAAGGCGCTACAATCCCATTACAGCAATGGGCTGCGTTTGAATTTCTTTAATTGCGCAACACAAATAAGAAGTTGAAGGAATGTGTTTTTTTATCTGGCATTTCATCTCACTTAATATTCATAAAGGCTACACAACTGGCAACCCCCCGATGATTTCCACGCAGGTGTAGAGCGCATTGAATCTCACGAAGCGGCCAGATCTGTGCAGGAGGGGCACCTTCATTACTTTCGAGATTCTTTTTTATGTTGGGATCGTATGCTGTTGACTTTCTCTTTATTATCAAGTACGGAATTGAGACCCCTGCACGTCCCGCACCCTTTCAGTCAAGTCAAGTGGCTTTATTGCCATGTCGCTCATTCCTCGTATTGCAGCCAACAGGACCACCGCGGTATGGCATATACAGAAACACAGGGCAAGTGCGAGACCAGTGAAGACCTAAACTATAAATAAATAAATAAAAATAACCAATAACTGTAACTAATAGTTAAAACAACAGCAGTAATACATGTAGCAAGTGTGCTGCATATAAAAACACTTCTAGGAGCAGACCTGAGGGCAGCACAGAATTCAAAGACGGGACCACCAAGAGGTCAAACCTGACAGAACTGGTCTGAATGTTCCAGAACTGTCTGCCCGATGGAAGTGGGCCAAAGAGGCCATGGCAGGGGTGGCAGTGGGCCTCCTCCTTCATAATTCTGTACAATTTATGAGGGTGTCTTTACTGGAGGGCAGAGATTTTTTCCAATGGTCTTTTGTGCCGTGTGCATCTTCCATTGTAGGACCCTACACTCAGAGACGCTGCAGTTCCCAAACCAGACGGCGGTGCGGCCGGTCAGAATGCTCTCCATGGTGCCCCCTGTAGGATGAGGTGGGAAGGTAGGGGGAGAGGTAGTCTTGCCTTTGCTCAGCCACCATAGGAAGTGGAGACAGTACTGCACCTTCTTGGCTAGGGGATGGCGTTCTTTGACAAAGGTGCACACCAAGGAATCTGGTGCTCCCGACCAGCTCGGCTACAGAGCCCTCTGTGCTTGTTATTTAGCAAAGTGAATTGAGTTTCCTAATTTAAAAAGTTAGATTATATTCACTTTAGTAAAGGAAAAGTGCGTGTCTGTGTTACCTGTGTGTCCATACATGTCTGTTATATGCTATTTGGTGTGGGATTTGTAAAAGAAGTGGCAATGTTTGTGATGTGCCATCTGTGGGAATGAAAAATGCAATGCATTTAATTAATAATAATAATAATAATAATAATAATAATAATAATAGTGGATTTTATTTAATAGGCACCTTTCTTCATACTCAAGGTCACCGTACAATGAAATTAAACAACGGTAATAAAATTATAAAAACAAAGGGGACAATAAAATCAAATAGCAATAAGGTACAGAGGTAGTAGCAAACATCAAAGATAACAAAGATTACAAATTTATTACTAGAAATGTTTTTGATGTGCCATCTGTTGGAATGAAAATTGTAATCCGCTTTATTAGTACAAATATTTGTGTCATGCCTTCTGTTGGAAGGAAAACTGTAATCCATTTTATTATTATAAATGTTTGTAATGATCCATCTGTTGGAATTAAAATGAAGTCCATTGTATTACTACAAATGTTTGTGATGCGCCATCTGTTGGAGTGAAAACTGCAATGCACCCCTGTTACCACATTCATTACAAAATGTAATCCAATAGATGGTGCACTGCGTACATTAATATCAAATACCCTGAAGTCTACCATTTGGCATTAGATTTATAAAAGCAGCGCTGATGTTTGCAATGTGATATCTTTTGGAAAAAAAAAATGCAAGTGCATATGTCTCTGTTATATGATATTTAATATGGTATTTGTACAAGCAGGCTTAAAATTTGTGATGCACCATCTGTTGGAAAGAAAAATGCAATGAATTTTGTTACTACAAATGCTTGTGATGCATCAATTGTTAGAATGAAAAATGCAATACATATGTCCCTGTTATATGCCACTTGGTATGGGATTTGTAAAAGCTATGTTAATATTTGCGGTGCACCATCTGTTGGAAAGAAAAATGCAATGCATATTACTGCTACAAATGCTTGTGAGGCACCATTTGTTGGAAAGAAAAATGCAATGCAAATTATTAATACAAATGCTTTTGAGGCACCATCTGTTGGAATGGAAAATGCAATGCATATGTCCCTGTTATGTTCCAATTGGTATTGGAGTTATAAAAGCCATGTTAATATTTTTGATGCACCATCTGCTGGAATGACAAATGCAATGAATTTTATTATTACAAATGTTTGGGATGTGCCATCTGTTGGAATGAAAAATGCAATGCCTATGTCACTATTATATGCTATTTGGCAAGGACTTCGTAAAACCAGTGCTAATGTTTGTAATGCGCTATCTGTGGAGAAGAAAATATACAATGCATTTTATTGCTACACATGTATGTGATGTACCATCTGCTGGAATAAAAATTGCAATGCATATGCTCCTGTTATGTGTCATTTGGTATGGGATTCGTAAAAGCCATGCTAATGTTTTTGATGCACCATCTGTTGGAATGAAAAACTCAAAGCATTTCATTACTGCATTCATTAGAAAATACATTCCAACAGATGCTGCACTGCAAATATTAACTCCGAAAACGCTACATTGACTTCTTAGATTTCAAGTAGCACAGCAATTATTTGTTTGTTTTTTGTTTTTTTTTCCAGTAAAGGGAACTCATGCCCTGCATGCTTTGTTAAAACGATTTCAGCACCTGCACACAAACTCTCTCCACTTGCCTGAACTTATATATATATACAGTATACCTGTCGTTTATAGATTCTACATAACTAATATAATTGAATTTTTTAAAAAAATGTATTTGAGGATGGGTTTGAGTCAAAGAAAACTAGCATGTGGGCGCCATTCAGTTGATGACCCCCAGGCTTGGTGGCATCACCATACGGCGTTCATTTTTCCCAATTCAATGCCCAAATTTACACAGCCACAGCCACACGGCCATGGAGGATCATTTCCACATAAGAAACCCAAATGACTTGATTAAAGGAGCTACAGTCCAAAAACACACAAAAAAATGCAATGCTTTTTGTTTTGTAAGAAAACAGAGAGATGGCACAGCTCCGAAAGAAAAAAAAAAGCCTTAGGCCAGTGCAGAAAACATTCTGGACATGACTGAGCGATGAGGAAAAAGCGGCCAAAAAATGTGAATTTGAGAGCAAGCCAATCAAAGAAAAGACCAGGAAAATTAGCATCGCCTTCAGCTCCGTCAAAGTACCTTCCCAGAAACAAATTTGCTTCCTTTCCGTCTCGTAAAATGGCGAGTTTGTGTTGGACATATTTGATGTTTTCCTTTGCAGACGTTCAGACGTCTGATTTGGAAAAACATTCTGCGCCATTTGTGTTGCTCCGCTGCATGTGATGGATCGGGACGTGGGGCTGAAACAATAAGAGAAATGTGGAAAAAAATACGGAGTGGAGTGTGAAGACATCAGGTGAGGCTCATTGAAATGACTGGCGCCCCCTAGTGGCAACTCACTTCTGTCTTGTCTTGCCTACTGAAGGATAAATTCAGCAGTTTTCAAGTCAAATGTATTTCTTCACAGTCAGGGTATATAAGCTTTCGCCACACCAAACTGTGTTCTAAAGTTAAGCGTTTTGTATAACTTTTTAAAAAAATATCTCGCCCGCACTGGTGCTTTACAATGGAGGCCAACCGGACAACGCAACCGGAAAAATAAGCATAAAACCTTAACCAAATATCTCCATTTTTCCGTCAGAGACAGTTATTGAGCGTTGATCCATGTCTTGTGATTACACACTGTGACCACCAGGGGGCTTTGCAGTACCCCAAACCCCCAGACACGACCTCAGAGACACAAGTCTCAGTATAATAAGAAGTTTATTCTTACAACACACCTTGAACAAAGGCTTTAAACAAGGCATTAATGTGCCATCTGTTGGAATGAAAAATTGAATGCATTTTATTACTGCATTCATTAGAAAATACAACCACCAACCAACCACAGCACAATTTCTATTTCTTTTTTCTCTCCTCCACACATCCCAGGTGAGTTTTGTCCTCCTTCCACTCGACTCCATCTCACCTGGATGAGGTTGAGTGGCTCCTTTTATCTTGGTCCTGGGCGTACTTCTGGAACCAAGGCATAACAAAATGGAAGTACTTCCAGGTCAATCAGAAGTCCCCAAAACAGTAAGGATTAGGATGATTCCCTTCAGCTCCCCCTGGTGGCCACCATGAAACCCAAGGGACAACACATCCCAGCATGCTCGGGTGGTCTCACGCCTTTACATGCCTTTCATATCACTGAAAATCAGTCAAACAAAGGGATGCCTGTGCCTGGTCTGCCTTGATTGGCATCAAATCATTGGAATACCCTCTGACATTATCATCATCTGACAAAATATAGCCAGGGAGACTTAAACTGCAAGTGAGAGATGCGATTCACACATATAAGAGACAGGTAAAAGGCATGATGCCTGCAATATAAAGCAAAAAGCAGGCCAGACCCAAACAAACTTGACCAGGTAAGGCACAGTGCCAGGCAGCCTGAGTGCCCACTCTGATGGCTGCAATTAGCCTCCACTAGGCCAAATGGGCCCATGGCTGTTAAAGAGCTCAAATAGTGGCAAAGTCCCAAGACAAACCTCAAAATCACACTTAAGGGAATGGATTACCGTTGACCCCTGGCATATGTACGAAAGGGTTAATTTTAAGAAACTTTTTGAACAAAAGGAATTTATTGATAAAAAATGAAAAATAGCAAAGTGTGATGGCTTCAGAAAGCCTTCAGACCCCTTCATCTTTTCTCACATATTGTTACATTACAGCCATGTGCTAAAATTGTTTAATTGTTTTTTTTTCCTTTTTAACCAACATCAATACCACAGAATTGTGAAACAAAAAATGGGATTTTTTGGTATTTCTGCAAATGAATTAACAATACAAAGTGGAAATATAACACTGTCACAGATACAAAAGATACAAAAAAATGCCAAGGAGCCTTTTAATAATTCAAACCAAGACATGCAGTAGGAGGCCTCCAAAACAGAGCCAAAATGCAGGCCAGTCCCCCCATACCCAAATAGCGTGCCCAGGTAAGGCTCAGTGCCAGGCAGCCTGAGTGCCCACTCTGATCGCTGCTGTAAGCCTCCACCAGGCCAAGTGGGCCTATGGCTGTGAAAGAGCTCAAATAATGGCGAAGTCCCAAGAAAAAAAAATTCAAAATGAGACTTAAGGGAAGGGATTACCATCAACCCCTGGTGTGTGGAAGACAAGGTTAACAAAAAGAATCTTTATGAAAAAAAAGGAATTTATTGACCAAAATTGAAAATTAATAAATAATAGTGGCTTCAGAAAGCCTTCAGACCCCTTCACCTCTGCTCATATGTTGTTATGTTACAGTTTTGTGCTAAAAGTGTTTAAGTTTTTTTTCCTTATTAACCAACATCAATACCACAGAACGACGAAACAAAAATGGGACTTTTGGTATTTCTGCAAATGTATCAACAATATGAAATGGAAATATAACAAAAAAAGAATACAGAGAAGCCTTTTAATAATTAAAGCCAGGCATGCAGTATGAGGCCACCAAAACAGAGCCAAAAATCAGGGCAGCCCCCCCCCCATACCCAAATAGTGTGCCCAGGTAAGGTTCAGCGCCAGGCAGCCTGAGTGCCTACTCTGATGGTGACCGTAAGCCTCCACCAGGCCAAGTAGGATTATGGCAGTAAAAGAGCTCAAATAATGGCAAAGTCCAAAGAAAAAAATTCAAAATGAGACTTAAGGGGAGGGATTACCATCAACCCCTGGCGTGTGGAAGACAAGGTTAACAAAAAGAATCTTTATAAAAAAAAAAATGGAATTTATTGACCAAAATTGAAAAAAACAATAAACTACCATGACTTCAGAAAGACTTCGGACCCCTTCACCTTTTCTCACATGTTGTTATGTTACAGCCGTGTGCTAAAATTGTTTCATTTTATTTCTCATTAACAAACATCAATACCACAGAATGGCGCAACAAAAACAGGATTTTTGACATTTCTGCAAATTTATCAACAATGGAAATATAGGGTGGTCCAGATCTAATTATGCAATTTTCATTATGCTATAACTTATAAATCCTGGACCATCAAGAAGTGTGCGAACTGAAGAAACGTCTTCGCGCTGAACTGGAATCGTCCCCGCATAAATCAAAGCCATCCAGGCGATCTGGATCTGCATAATTAGATCTGGACCATCCTGTATATTCAGAGCCTTTGATGTCCATCTCTGGTCCGACCCATTCTACTGGGTCTACTATGGAGATGTTTCTACAACTGTTCAGAGTTAATTTGTGGTCAATTCAGTTCATTTGATGTGATTAGGAAAGACACGCACCTGTTTAGAGAAGGTCCACCTGTAGAACTTAAGGACGGGACTCTGGGGAACTCTGTAGCACTGATCACCTCTTTAATTCTTAAATGGAAGAAACCATTCTTGGCTTAGGGACAACCACATGGCCAAACTGAGCAATCGCGGGAAAGGAGAGGTCACCGAGAACCCAACTGTCACTCTGAGAACTTGTACCGAGAAGGAGGAAGATTTTTTGTTCTTTATTTCACCTTATATACTTTCTTGTATTAGGAATTTGTTAGTTTTCGCATACCTCTTGGGGTCAGAGCGCAGGGTCAGCCATTGTAAAGTACCCCTGGAGCAATTGAAGGTTAAGGGCCTTGCTCAAGGGCCCAGCAGAGTAGGATCTCTTTTGGCAGTGATAGGGATTTGAACCGGCAACCTTCAGGATACCAGCGCAGATCCTTAGCCTCAGAGCCACCACTCCTCCCTACAGATAATCTCCAGAAATGTTGGGAGTTAAGGTTGGAGTAACCATATGACGCATTAAAAAAAAAAAATTTGTTTGGAGTTTGCAAATGAAGCTCCCTAAAGGATTCCCAAAACGAAACTCTCTGGTCTGACGAAAGCAAGATTGGACCGTTTGGCCTTAGCTGTCAGTGTCAGGTCCGGATGTAAGCCGGCAGCGCTCATCACCTGCACCATGCCATTCCAGGGGTGCATGAAGCCTGGTGGTGGTGGGACCAGGGGCTGAGTGGCTGGGAAAGCCAAACAGAGCAAAGTGCCGAGATATGCGTAATGAAAACCTGCTCAGGGAACTCTGGACCTCAAAGACGACATGGGAGTGGCTTAGGGACAAGTCTGGGACAACTCAGCGGAGCTGAACCCAATCGAACATCTCAGGGGAGACTGACGGTTTCCATCCAACCTGACAGAGCTTGTCGTGACCATCTATGGTACAGCGGGTCTACGGCTCAGCGAAAGTGGCCGGTTTTAAGAAACTTGATTATCCATCATTCGATTAACCGTAACGGCCAAAGAAAAAAAAATCTTGCGCACGTCAGCGCCTGCCGATTACTGTCCTACTACTGCCGTGCGTTACGCTGTGAGCTTTAAAGACACTGAAACAGGTGTCCATTGTGCCAGCGCATGTTCATCTTCAGCACCACGGTTACCTTCAGCTTTAATAGCATTTCATAGCTTTTCTCTTTTATTACAATTAATCTACTATACATTGTTAATATCGATAAACATATGCGTGTGGTGCATGTGAAATAATTAAACGTTTACGAAATGGCAAAAGTGTTTCAAGTTTCGCTTCAATTAGCGGAGTACGAAGAACAACAGTGAATGACATAAAGTGTGATGACGTCAAAATTGAAAAACGTGTTGAAAATGGAAACCACCGACGGGAATGTGATTCTGTAGTAATGTTGTCCTGTACTGTTATTTTCTTTTTAAATTCTGTTCTATTTTGTTAATATATTGCGAGGTGCACGGGCAGCTTGTGATGCGCTGTGTGGGAGCAGAAAGTGATGGGACTCGGGAAGGGGCTTCTGTTCTGTGAGGGGCGAAAACACGAGTGACAGGAGAAGTTAGAGGAAAAAAAAACGGAAGGTGCTGCGGAAGGAAGGTTTGAGTAGGGACTCGGGAGAATAAGCAGGGATATCTGCAGTATAGAAAAAGACAGAAGGCGAGTGGCAGGAGATAAACTGACTGGTAGGGAAAGCTTTCTTTGGTTGTTTAGGAGGTGGGCTTTGTAACCCAGATAACCGGGGGGATGTGCGGTCAGAGGACGCAGGTGAGGCAGGTGAGGCAGAGCCTCACTAATAATGATAACATAAAATAAATGTGTCCACTGGTCTGTGCTTTAAGTTTGTTTTCTGTATGATTCTAATAATTTTGATCATTTTTTATAGTGAAAATCACTGAATTTGCGCATTTACTGTTCAAATGTAGGGGAGAAATGTGAGGCGCAGCAGCGACGAGCCTCACCTCTCCTCACACACTGATGGGGTTGATGCCTGCGATTGGCGCGTTAGTTGCATTGATCGCCAATGCAACTAACCTGCAGGTCTTTGGACCCACGCAGACACGGGGAGAACATGTGAACTCCACGCAGGGAGGACCCGGGAAGCGAACCCCAGGTCACCTTACTGCGAGGCAGCAGCCCTACCACTGCGCCACCGTGCCGCCCCTATACGAAATGGTTTATTTATTAAGGAAGCGCGTATGTTAGTGGAATGACTTTTGTTTTTAAATGTACCTGTTGTTCTTTATTTCCTGATAAGTTTGTTAATGAATGTGTCTTGTTTTTACTTTAATATTTTTAAAGTGCGTCTCTCGCGCTCTGACAGTTAAACGGGAGCGCAATGATGAGAGGTGCGTACGTCTGGAGCTTTTGTGATTAAAGTTAAATATGAAGATTGTTCAAAAGTTTACAATATACTTTGAATTCTATTTAGATGTTTTATGTGCTTTGGTATTTGTTACTGTGTTTTGATTTTGTTTTACTTTTGTTTCAAATTTTAAGGCTGTGTAGCGTATGGCCACATTTTTAACGTTTTTTTTTTTTTATTACTGACTGAATAGGCTACACAAAATATTTTTATTTTTTTATTGATGAAACACATATGTGAGTGGAATGATTTGTGTTTTAAAATGTACCTGATGTTCTTTATTTCATGATTAGCAGAATACCCGCACTTCACAGCGGAGAAGTAGTGTGTTACAGAAGTAATGAAAAAGAAATGGAAAATTTTGAAAATAACATAACATGATTGTCAATGTGATTGTTTTGTCACTGTTACGAGTGTTGCTGTCATATATATATATATATACTGTGACGCCCAGGAGGACCGGAGGAGGGCTTGTACCTCCTCCAGACCGCGAGGGGGCGTCCGCCCTGGTTATGTTGGGGGCCTCGGGTAAAGGGCTTGGAAGCCCAGCCCTGTAGGGACCGGTGGCCACCGCCAGGCGGCGCCCCGGTGCCTGAATATCCCTGGAGCCCAGCACTTCTGCCACACCAGGAAGTGCTGGGGGAAGACGACTGGGGACATCCGGACGGCTTTCGGGTGTGCAGCCGGCACTTCCGCCACACTGAGGTGTGGCTACGGAGGAGTGCCGGGAAGCAGCTGGAGCCCATCTGGGTTCTTATTTAAGGGGCCGCATCCCTTCAGTCGATGGTGGAAGTCGGGTGGAAGAGGGACGGAGCTGGAGAGAGAAATGGAGGTGGCCAGAAAGGCAGTTGGACTGTGTGCCCTGGACTTTGGGGGAACGGTGCTGGAGGCATTGGGAAGTGCACTGACATTATTTGTGTAAATATTGTATAATAAGCGTGTGTTGGGTGAACATAAGATGTCCGTCTGTGTGTGTCCGGGTTCAAGTCTGATTTTTTCCAAGTTGCCTTTCAATATGACGTCTGTCTATGCTGTGGCACACCTGCCAGTTATCCATTGTGTTGTTCCCACCTTGCGCCCAATGGCTTCATCTTCCCCGTGACCCTACTCAGGATAAGCAGGTTTGGAAAATGGATGGGTGGATGGATGAGTCGTTTATTATGCGCATGTCATATGTTTATGGGGTTGTCATTGTCACATGTACAGAGTCCAGTGAAATTCTGTCTAGCGTGTGCCAATCAACACACACTCCCTGTTCCTCTGACAGTCTAACCACACTCAGACAGCCAAGCATATAGTCCCTCCCAATTGACTGTCACTCAAGTAGAGAGCCCCGCCCATCTTACTGGCACTCTATTAAGCGGAGTGGTGGCTCTGTGGCTCTGAGGCTAGGGATCTGCATTGGCAATCGGAAGGTTGCTGGTTCATATTCCGTAAATGCCAACAGGGATTCTGCTCTGTTGGGCCCTTGAGCAAAGCCCTTAACCTGCAATTGCTGAGCGCTTTGAGTAGTGAGAAAAGCGCTATATAAATGCAAAGAATTATTATTTTATTATTATTATTATTATCAAAACTGGAAAAGGATCTGAAAGGCACTATACAAGAGAGAGGTTTATGATTCCATCATTATGGTTTTGGCTAATATTTTACAGCTGGGTGTCCTAACCCGGCTCAGGACTGGCACCAAGTTGGGCTGTTTAATTCACCTGCTGGCCTCATCGTACACCCAACAATAAGGACCTTGTCAACCTAACTGTCCTTATGGTGTACATACTAGAGTGACATTCTTACTTACATGTGCTAATCAACATGTAACATAAATTACAAGGCGCTTATGAGGAGGAAGAGGAAGCAGGCTGCTGGTAATGCGGCTTTACAAGTCTGAGTGGCAGCAAGGTGGGCGGGGCTATCTACTTGAGTGGCAGATGGTTGGGTGGGATTATATGTTTGAGTTACAGCTGGCTGTGTGTGGCTAGACAGGTTAATAGGGTCATTACTGGCAGAGGTGTAGAGAATAGCGAATTCTTACTTTGAAGTGTTTATCAACATTTAACACATCACCAAGAAAGATTGTCAAGGCGCTATATAATAAAAAGTTAACACACTCTACCTCAGAGGGAAAATGTATACAAAATAAATTATAGGTAAATTATAAGAAGGTGGAAGAGGTGGAGGAAGGCTACTAGTAATGCAACTTTACGTGTCCACATGTCAGAAAGATGGGCGGGGCTATCTACTTGAATGGCAGATGACTAATTGGGGTCATATACTTGAGTGGCAGATGGATGCATGGGTCTAAACGATTGAGTGGCAGACAGCCGGGCGGGGCTATATGCTAATGTGGATGATGATTAGGTGGAGCTATATGCTTGAGTGGCAGACACCTAGGTGGGACTATATGCTTGAGTGGCAGATGACTGATTGGGGCTTTATACTTGAGGGGCAGATGGATGGGTGGGTGTAAACACTTGAGTGGCAGTAAGCTGGGCGGGGCTATATGCTCATGAGGCTGATGATTAGGTGGAGCTATATGCTTGAGTGGCAGACAGCTAGGTGGGACTATATGCTTGAGTGGCAGATGACTGATTGGGGCTTTATACTTGAGTGGCGGATGGATGGGTGGGTGTAAATGCATGAGTGGCAGACAGCTGGGAGGGGCTATATGCTTATGTGGCTGAAGATTACTCTTCAATTCCACCCAGGGGGATAAATGATAACATTATACAAAGTTATTGTCTGTTATACCTGCATTTTTTTCACTCTTTAATTTAATATTGTTTTTTATCAGTATACTGCTGCTGGAGTATGTGAATTTCCCCTTGGGATTAATAAAGTATCTATCTATCTATCTATTAGGTGGGGCTATATGCTTGAGTGGCAGCTAGCTGGGCGGGGCTATATGCTTGAGTGGCAGATGACTGATTGGGGCCATATACTTGAGTGGCAGATAGATAGGTGGGTCTAAATGATTGAGTGGCAGGCAGATGGTCAAAGCTGTAAGTTTGAGTGGAAGCTTGGAGGGGTTAGACAGGTTAATGGGGTCATTAATGTCAGAATTACAAGGATGTTCTTACTTGCATGTGCTAATCATCATGTGTATGTGCAAGACACTTTATAATAGGACAAGCACTATACAACAGAGCGATGTGAAAGGCACTATATAATAGATGGTTTGATAGAATTCTGATTGTCAGGTGTACAGAGCACACTGAAATTCTTTCTTGCTAATCAACATGCAGCATGTTGCCAAGATAGATTTGAAAGGCACTATATAATGGTGAAGTTTACTGGGTCTTTACCATCAGGTGTTCAGAGAAAAGAGAAAATCTGACAGATAGATGTGCAAGGCGCTATAAAATGGAGTCCTTATTATCCCGTATACAGAGGACAGTGAAATTCTTTCCTGCATATTCTGATTAACATGTAACACCTCAGCAAGATTACCAACTAGAACTACCTGACCTCCAAACTTCTGTCTTCCTAACCTGAAATAAGATTTTTGGGAGCCTTCTAAAATCCTATATGAACAGAAGGTACATCCTGTAAAATGTGCCCAGGGTGACATCTTGAACGCGGGTCCAGGATGTAGAGGGGTCACAACTTAAACCAGTGTGCCACTCTCTCTCTTTTTACATACACATTTAGAGTCACCACCGCAATTCACATGGTGGGGGCGCTAAACCCGAGTAGAAGCCACCCCCTCACCTCCATAGCTTAATAAGCACTATGCCAGGCTGGCTGGGTGGCCTACTTTTGAACTTCAGTGTTTTTTGGTGGGCACAGTCTGCCATTGATCACTTTGTAATTTGCCAGTCTTAAGCCAATGACCCACTTTAATCCTTTAGACAGACACCTTCAGTGACTCAGTTCATACAGATGATGTGAGATGATTTGTGCCAGTCTTGCCTACAGAAATCTCCATAAAGTGATTTTGGAAGTGTGTGGCATAAAATGAAGTGGCGCCCTATCTGAAAGCACAACTGGCATTAAAGATGCCCACCGCAAGCTCACGTCTTCATTGTTCTGCAGTCTGTGTGTCCTGACCTGTCATTTTTAAACTTGGGGCATCAAAAGTGGCAAAGGTGTGATTATGCCAGGAAAACATAAGAGGTGATGTAAAACACACTTGACTGGCATTTTTGTACCAAACTGTGCAGTGATTCAATTTGCTGTGAAAGGCACTATATAAGAAAGATCTGAACTAATAACATGCTTAAGCCAATTCAATTAAATGTCCTTTCCCTGATGGTAAGGGTTATGCAAATTCTTAAAAAATGATGGCAGGTTTGTGCCAACTGATGCCATGGCCTAATAAAAAAACACGACCAGATCAAGGGTCCTCCTCATTTTTTGAACAATGACTTAAATTAATCACCATTGCCTCTTTACTGATTTGGAGTCCAGAGCCATTGCTAGTGTTCCCCATAAAGCTCTGAAGAATGCCAGCTGTGCCAGTTGTTACCATTCTCTAACACATAAGCAGCTAAATAATTATTCTCCTCATTGTTTGCCCATATGCCTTATATTCAGCTCCTAAGCATCTATAAAGATTCAGAAGATTCATAGTCTACAGCCATCACTAGCATACCCTTAAAGGGTTCAAAGAATGCCAAGTGATGCCAGTCCCAAGAAAACAGGCAACTAAATCAAATATTCTCATTTCCGGCCCATATACTCTAAACGGATCCCCAAATGCCCCTTTACACATTTAGAGAACACAGCTAGCAGTAGCATTCAACTAAAAGATCTGAAGCATGCCAGCCTCTATGCTCTATGTCAGCCTGATGCCATCCTCTAAAATAAAAAGAGCGACTAGATCGTGCATCCTCTTTTTTGCCCATGTAACCTAAACGGATCCCAAAAGCAACTTTACTGATTCAGAGTCCACAACCGTTGCTTGTGTCCCCCACAAAGGTTTAAGAATGCCAGCTGTACCCGGTGATGCCAACCTCATATTCAAAGGCAACTAGATCAATCATTCTCTATATTTTTGCCCTTGTGACTTAAATGAATCTTCAAAGCTTCTATACAGATTCAGTGTGCACAGCCATCATTAGCATTCCCCTAAAAGGTCTGAACAATGCCAACTGTGCCAGCTGATGCCATCCCCTAATACAAAGACAACTAGATCAAGTTTCATCCTTATTTCCTGTCTGTATTACCTAAACCAATTTCCCAAAGCCCCTTTCCAAATCTACTGTAAGTCCACAGCCAGCACTAGCATTCCCTTAAAAGGTCTGAAGTATGCCAGTTGATGCCACCCCCCAATAAAGAGCGTAAACTAGGTCAGATATTCGTATTTTTTGCCAATGAAACCTAAATGGATCCCAAAATCCTTCTTACCGATTTGGAGTCAGCACTTTTACTCCCGTCTAATACTAAGGCACCTGGATCAACCTCCCTGTTCTTTTTTTTGCCCATATGATTTACATGAATCCCCAAAGCCTCTTTACAGATTCAGAGTCAACAGCTAGCACTGGCATTCCCCATAAAAGTTTGAAGAATGTCAGGTGTGCCAGCTAATGCCTTCCTAAACTATAACTAAATCACATGTACTCATTTCTTGCCCTTATAATCTAAATTAACTCCCAAAGCTTCTTTACTGATTCACAGAGCAAGGCAGATTGTACCCCATAAAGGTCTGAAGAATGCCAGCTGATGCCATCTCCTAATACAAAGACAGCTACAGTAGATCAAATATTCTCCTGATGTCTTGCTCATGTAGCCTAAATGGATTCCCCAAATCCTCATTAAAGATTCAAAGTCCACAGAGAGCATTAGCATCCCTTTAAATGGCCTGAACAATGCCAACTGTGCCAGCTTAAGCCTTTCTCTAATAAAAAGTACAACTAGATCACATATTCTCATTTCTTCTTCATGTAACCTAAATGGATCCCTAAAGTTTCTTTATTGATTCAGAGTTTAGAGCAAGCGCTAGCATTCCACATACAGGTTTGAAGAATGCCAACTGATGCCATCCCCTAAGAAAAGAATGGCAGTTAGATCAACCATCCTGCTCATTTTTGCTCATATGACTTACTTGAATTGGCAAAGCCTCTTTATAAAGTCAAAGTCTACAGTCAGCCCTGGAATTCTTCTAAAAGGTCTGAAGTATGCCAGCTAATGCCATCGCCTAACACAAAGACAACTAGATCAATAATTCTGCTCATCCTTTACCCATGTAACCTAAATGGATCCCAAACACCCCCACAGGCAGCACTAGTACTCCCATAAAAGTTTGAAGTATGCCAGCTGATGCCATACCCCAATACGAGGGCAATTAGACCAACCGTCCTCCTTCTTTTTTTGCCAGCATTACCTACATGGATCGTTGAAGTCTCTTTACAGAGCCGTCACTGGTATCTGGTTTCCCCCTAAAGTTCTAAGGTATGCCACCTGTGCCACCTGAGTCCATTCTCTAATACTAAGACAACTGGATTAGGTATCATCCTGATATCCTCATATCCTCCATCACCCTTTTTATTGTTTTTCCCATATGACTTAAGTAAATCCCCAATTCCTCTTTACAGAGTGCACAGCTATCACTAGCATTCCCTAAAGGTCTGAGGTGTGCCACCTTTGCCAGCTGAATCCATTCTCCAATACAAAGACAACAAGATTTAGTATCCTTGTCATATGCTGGCTGTATAACATAAATGGAACCCCAAAACCTCTTTACAGATTCAGAGTCCATGGCTAGCACTAGCATTCCCAATAAAAGATTGAAGAATGCCAGGAGTACCAGCTGATGCCATCCTCTAATTAAATGTGCAACTAGATCACATATTCTCAGTCTTTGCCCATATAACCTAAACAGATCCCCAAAGCCTCTTTACAGGTTCAGAGTCCAAAGTCAGCACTAGTATTTCTATAAAAGTTTGAAGAATGCCAGCTGATGCCATCCTCTAACACAAAGGCAACTACATGTACCACTTTACTCGTTCTGTTTTTTTTTTACCGGTATGACTAACATGAATCATTAAAGCCTCTTCAGAGTCAACAGCCATCATTGGCATTTCCCTAAAAGTCTGAGGTATGCCACCTGTGCCAGTTGAGGCTATTTTTCTAATACCAAGACAAAAAGACCCTTACATATTGCCCGTATAACCTAGATGGATCCACAAGGTCCCCAAGTCCACAGCCGATGCTAGTGCCCCCCTAAAAGTTTGAAGAATGCCGGCTGATGCCATCCTCCAATACAAAGGCAACATGGTCAATCGTATTGTTTTGCCCATATGACTTACATGAATCCCTAAAGCCTCTTTACAGAGTCCACAGCCGCCCCTAAAAGATCTGAGCAGTTTTCAAGTACATTACCAGTGATAGAAATGCCAGGAGCAGTAAGAGCGTGCCAGGTGCAGGCGGGCGACAGCAGTCCATGCCGGGGGACTCTTCTCGGTGCTGGAAGTTTCGCAGTAAGTCCCGTGAGCGGCGACGTGAGCTTCCCCGGGTTCTGCCGTTCCTCTCTCCTCCTCGCTGTCACTCGCAGCTCTGCGCTCACATTTTCGGCGCCGATCACTTTCATTGCGTCCGACTCGAGTTTCCTGAGGGTGGGGGCGTGAAATGGAATCTGAGGGCTCCCGCCGGCGGGCCAATCGCGCTGCAGCGGAGAGGAAAGACAAAGGGGCTGGCTGGCTGGCTGGCCGTGCTTCACAGCTGCCACGGCGCTGGCCTCGGACCCACAGCTCGGCGTCCGGCAGGGAAAAACAAACTCAGACCCTGCTCTTGGGGGGTTGGGGGGGTCGGGGGTCTACATAGAAGCCGCTTTGCAGCCTTTTCTTTTTTTCTCAATAATATTTACTCTTAACGGAGCGGCAGTTAATTGTTGCGAAAAGACACCCACGCTGTGAAAGCTTTCAGCGGCTCGTCTGGCCACACGTAGGGAAGTGACTTTCCAGTTGGAACCGAGACGAGCCTCGTAAAACACTCTGTTCACATAACGACCCTCACACACTCGGCTGTGCGCGGACCCGACGGGCTGCCGAAGGGGGCTCTGATGTCCTCAATTACAGCGTGAAGACACGTGGACCTCGAAGGCTGGGAGCTGCGGACCAGACGTCAAAAAACGGGCTCGGGGACTAGTGGCCAGAAGCGGATTTGAGAAAAATGCGACTATACTGGGCAAAATGTAAAAAAATGCCATCATAAAAACTTTTTAGTGAACAATAGTGGAAAAAAATATCTATAAAAATTCACGATAAATTAAAAAAAAAATCCATACACACAAATCCTTATGTCGGACGATTCCTTTTTAGATACTACAACATAGAAAAACGTCATCCAAGTTCACAGGATTCTTCACCCATCCCTAAATGTGGACAAAGCTAATGCCAGGAACCAATTGTTTCATCAATACTGGAGCACCACAAGGAAAAGACCTGTCACCTTCTCACTTCGCTGTGAAATATAACAGCAGGTCAAGTCACTAGGAGGAACCCTCAGATGATTCTGCACTTATGGGGGGTGAGAAAAGGGAGAGGAGTCAGACGGAGAACTTAGAGAATTGTCTGCAACTGAACATCAGCAAAACCAAAGAACTGCTTATTGACTTTCACTACACCAAAGAGCCTCTACATCTGGTCACTATTCAAGAAGTGGATGTAGACAGGGGTCCACTACTACAAGTACTTGGGGGGGTCTATATCACTGACAGGTTGGACTGGTCTCATAACACAGAGGGACTATAGAAGAAAGGGCAGAGCAGGGTCTTTCTTTAGGAGACTGCACTGCTTTAATGTGGGAAGTGACCTCCTTTACATCTTCTACAACTCTGTGATGGTGTGCTGGTGACATTACTTCAAAGGAGGAACACTGAATCAACAAGTTAATGATAAGGGCAGGCCCAGTTATGGAAAACACTCTGGACCCCCTGGAGTTGGCAGAAGAGGAGAGGAAGAAAACAAAACTGAGTCCGATTATGAACAACGCTGCGCATCTTCTCACTGACATACCGCCACTGAGGACTTTCAGCCAGAGGATCATTCAACAAAAGTGGGTCAAGAGACACAACTGGGGGGCCCTTTATACCAACAGCAATATGCCTGTATAGTGCCTGGCTGGGACTGGCACTGACAAGTCAGAAGTTTGATTCATTTTCAATGTTTTTCCTTTTTAGTCATTCTGGTGTGTGTTCAGACCACAGTGTTTGTGTCTATTTAGTTATGAATTATATAGTGCCTTTCCTATCTATCTATCTATCTATCTATCTATCTATCTATCTATCTATCTATCATATAGTGCCTTTCCTATCTATCTATCTATCTATCATATAGTGCCTTTCCTATCTATCTATCTATCTATCTATCTATCTATGTATGTATTATATAGTGCCTTTCCTATCTATCTATCATATAGTGCCTGGCTGGGACTGGGACTGACAAGTCAGAAGTTTGATTCATTTTCAATGTTTTTCCTTTTTAGTCATTCTGGTGTGTGTTCAGACCACAGTGTTTGTGTCTATTTAGTTATGAATTATATAGTGCCTTTCCTATCTATCTATCTATCTATCTATCTATCTATCTATCTATCTATCTATCTATCTATCTATCTATCTATCTATCTATCTATCTATCATATAGTGCCTTTCCTATCTATCTATTATATAGTGCCTTTCCTATCTATCTATCTATCTATCTATCTATCTATCTATCTATCTATCTATCTATCTATCTATCTATCATATAGTGCCTTATCTATCTATCTATCTATCTATTATATAGTGCCTTTCATATCTATCTATCTATCTATCATTTAGTGCCTTTCATATCTATCTATCTATCTATCTATCACATAGTGCCTTTTAGACACACCTCTTTACTGCATGCTGCAGCAAGCCCCTCCTTCAAGTAGCCCTCTGGAATGGAGTGTGGCTGAAGGGGCGGGGCTACTGGAATAAAAACTGGCCAATTAAAGCTGCTCTTGAGTGCTGCTACTGACCTGATATTTTTTGAGCGACTCATTTAACTGAATTCTTTTGATTCATTTGTCAGATTAGATGCTGCCCCCCCCACCCCCCATTGACTGAGTGACAAATACACACTGACCAGTCACATCATTAGTAACACCTGCCTGACATCGTGTAGTTCGCCCTTGGAGTTTGACCCATCAAGGTATATGGACTCCATAAGACCTCTGAAGGTGCCCTTTGTGGTTTTAATCAGCAGCAGATCCTTGGAAGTCCTGTAAGCTGTGAGGTGGTACCTCCATGGATCGGACTTGTGTTTCCAGCACAGCCCACAGACGCTCGATCGGATTGAGATCTGTGGAATTTGGAGGCCAAGCCAATACCTTGAACTTTTTTGTTATGTTCCTCAAACTATTCCCGAACAATTTTTGCTGTGTGGCAGGGCACATTATCTTGCTGGAAGAGGCCACAGCCATCAGGGAATACCGCTGCCTTGAAGGGGTACATGTGGTCTCCAACAATCTGTAGGTAGGTAGTACGTGTCAAAGGGGCTTCCCTTCTTCGTATATTGCATCCTGATGCCATCTCTTGCCCAAGTTAACGACACACACACCCAGATGATGCACACAATTCAGCACACCAGGGCACCTTCTCCCATTGCTCCATGCTTTAGTTCCGATGCTCATGTGCCCATTGTAGGTGTATTTGGTAGTGGGCACTGGGCACTCTAACTGGTCTGCAGCTCTGTTTCCCCCTGCATACTACACTGCAATGCACTGTGTGCTCTGTCACCTTGTCTCTTATAGCAATGTGTGCTCCAGTAGCTCTTCAGAGGGATCAGACCAGATGGGCTTGCCTTAGCTCCCCCATGTAACCATGACCCTATCGCCATGTCACATGTTGTTCATTTCTTGGACCACTTTTAATAGATATTGACCACCACACAAGATCTGCCATTTTGGAGATGTTCTGAGGCAGTCGTTCAGCCATCTCAATTTGGCCCTCCTCAGAGTCTCTCAGACCCTTACGCTTGCCCACATCACTTTCAATAACTGACTGTTCACTTGCTGCTTGGCATACGTCACCAATGGGCAGGTGTCATTGTCACAAGATAATCCGAGTTATTCACTTTACCTGGCAGCCCCACTATAACACATTTACATTTATGACTGCCCATTTGTTTGGTTCATCATTACTTTCCTAGTCAGTAGGTGGCAGTGTTGGTTCAATGTTGCAAACCAAACATTTTCACCTGATTACCTGTTCAAACAATATCACACCGTTATTAGTAGTATTATTGCACCCATAAATCCACATTAAAACCCATTTATTTCAATTCAGGGTCACATTGTTATTTAATGAAAATGACACTAACTCTAAATCATATTATTATTATTATTATTATTATTATTATTGTTGTTGTTCTTGTTGTTCTTGTTGTTGAAACAGTGCTGACTCCTGCATTGGCCTTGGGGCGAGTCACCACCACTATGAGCTGGCATTCATTCCATTATTCAAATGAGGAGCTTCAGTACCAGCTGCAGGGGACCCTAGAAAAAGGGTAAGTCTGCCATGGGTACACAGTCACTTATTAGTGTGGCTAAAGCGAGAAGTGAGAATTCATTTGGTTGGCACTAGCAAGTATCATGTAGCTGTACGTTATTATTATTATTATTATTATTATTATTATTATTATTGCAACAGTGCTGACTTTTGCATCTATCTGGGATGATGGCAGTGATTAGTCACCAAAAGAATAAGGCAGCACTCTGTATTCATTTGAGCAGAATCAGTGCCAGCTGCAGGGGAGCCTATAAAAACAACAAGCCTAACAAAGTCACATTGTCATTGAAGCAAGCTGGCCTCCTAAGGACTATAAGTGCCTAAGAGAGTGATGAGAACTGAGAACATTAGAACATTAGAACACCCTAGACGAGAACAGGCCATTCAGCCCAACAAAGCTCGCCAGTCCTATCCACTTATTTCCTCCAAGAAAACATCAAGTCGAGTTTTGAAAGTCCCTAATGTCTTACTGTCTACCACACTACTTGGTCGCTTATTCCAAGTGTCTATCGTTCGTTGTGTAAAGAAAAACTTCCTAACAATTTGTGCGAAATTTACCCTTCAAAAGTTTCCAACTGTGTCCCCGTGTACTTGATCAACTCATTTTAAAATAACAGTCTCGATCCACTGTACTAATTCCCTTCATAATTTTAAACACTTCAATGATGTCACCTCTTAATCTTCTTTTGATTAAACTGATAATTCAACCCCTGTAGCCCTGGAATCAGCCTAGTCGCTCGTCTTTGGACCTTTTCTAGTGCTGCTATGTCCTTTTTGTATGCTTTTTATGCTTAGCCTTTGACCGTGGGCCAGAGTGACTTGTTTGCTCGACAAAAAAATGATAAAGAGAATCCATTGGTGCTGTACTGGGCACTGCTATACTGGTGGCAGAAGTGGGATAAGTCACAGCCCAGCAGTCTGACTTGGTGTGCCAGAGAAAGGCAAAATTGATCTGCTGGGAAATTCTGAGGGGTATTTGAAGAGTCACATCTATATACATCTATATATTTATCTTTCTGTTATGTATAAAATTCCAATAACATCTACCCATCTTATATACTGCCTTCCACATCTCTCTGTTGATCTACCTGACAATTGTATACTGCTTTTCACATCTATCTCTTTAATTATATAATGTCTTCAATTTCTATATATGTGTTGTAGTGCCTTTCACACCTACATATCTTTCTCTTTTAATTACATTGTGACTTATCTATCTAACTATCTATCATATAGTGATTTTCACTCTATCTATCTATTATATAGTGCCTTTCACTCAATCTATCTATCTATCTATCATATAGTGCCATTCTATCTATCTATCTATCTATCTATCATATAGTGCCTTTCACTCTATCTATCTATTATATAGTGCCTTTCACTCTATCTATCTATCTATCTATCTATCATATAGTGCCTTTCACTCTAAATATCTATCTATTATATAGTGCCATTCTATCTATCTATCTATCTAAAACAAAGTCTGCCTGCTTCAGTGTACCGCCTTCTGATAAACAGGCCCGTCCACAGACAGAGAGGCTGATATTTTGATATCATCGCCCAGCTGATTGGACGCCAATCTAAATTCCTGGCATTCCTTGTTGCAGCCAAGACGGAGTTCACTTGTAAATTCCTTCACATCTGTCATCCACTGCACTGTTTACTTGAATTCCACACCTTCCTGTTTCCTGTTTGCACCAGACTTTGACATCGGGTCGGCCCAAACGGCTCCTGCCATACTGGTGTGCACCCTTGTTCTGTTTTTTTTTTTTTTAACACTTTTAAGGCCTTCATCTAAACAAAAAAAGAAAGAAATGACCTCAATAAAACAAACTGGAAATTGAACAAAATGTCCACCTGTCAAAGCTGAAAGCATTACTTCTTTACTAAATAGCACCCTCTTCAGGACAAAGGAGCAACTGTCACCTGCATTGGCCTAAGGCACTGAAGCCGCATGAATCAGCAGAGCCCAATATTACAGACTGTGGGCAAACGTGGGCACCGCAGTAGACCTCAATACAGGAAAGGTAGAGACTGGTATGGATTGGCACCCCCAACTCCATTTTATGTAGTGCTTATTACTTTTCCTCTGCTCCCTTGTCATGTTTATGATTACATTTTTAATTTTTTTTTTTGTAATTTTGCCCTGGTCCCTTTACCCCTCATTTACGCATTTATAGTGTCATTACTTGTACAGACTACCATTAAATTTTTACTTCCTGGTGATAATCATCAAGCTACATGTTAACATCATTAGTAAGTAGAACTACCTGACCTGAAATTTTTGCCTGCCTTAGCTGAGCCCATCCTAATAAATCCACTCAACATAAATTGCAAATACATTATGAAAAGGAGAAGAAGAGCTGCTAGTCAAGCATAGTGGCAGATGGCTGGCCAAGGCCATATAGTACTGTATAGTGGCAGTCAACTGGGTGGAGTTAGGAGCCTGACTGTATAATAGGATGGGAGGGGCTGTGTGTTTGAGTGTCATACAAATGGGCGGATCAAGATGCCTGACTGTCCAAGAGGTGGGGCAGACCATCGGGTTGAGTAGCTGATGGTTTACATGTCTAACTGTTCAATAGGCTGGGTGGAACTGTGTGTTTCAAAGGCAGGCAGCTGGGCGGGGTTAGATACCTGACTGTACAATAAACTGGGCGGAGCTATGTGCTTCAGATGCAGGCAGCTGGGCGAGGTTAAATACCTGGCTGTACAATAGACTGGGCGGAGCTATGTGCTTCAGATGCAGGCAGCTGGGCGGGGTTAAATACCTGGCTGTACAATAGACTGGGCAGAGCTATGTGCTTCAGATGCAGGCAGCTGGGCGGGGCTAAATACCTGGCTGTACAATAGACTGGGCGGAGCTATATTTTTCCGAAGCAGGTGACTGGGTAGGGTTAAATGTACAATAGACCGGATGAAGCTATGTGCTTCAAAGGCAGGCAGCTTGGCGGGGTTAGATGCCTGGCTGTACAATAGACTGGGTGGAGCTATTTATTTAAATGGAAGATGGCTGGACATGTTAGATGCTTGATTATCAAATAGGCTGGGTGGAGCTATGTGCTTGAGTGGCAAGATGACTAAATGGGGTGAGATGCCTGACTGTACAATAGACTGGGCGGAGCTATGTGCTTCAGATGCAGGCAGCTGGGCGGGGTTAGATACCTGGTTGTACAATAGACTGGGCGGAGCTATGTGCTTCAGAAGCAGGTGACTGAGCGGGATTAAATGTCTGACTGTACAATAGACTGGGCGGAGCTATATGTTTTAAAGGCAGGCAGCTGGGTTTAAGAACATTCATGTCAGTCAGAATGCCCAGAGGGGGTGGGTGGTCTTCTGGCCTTGGAACCCCTGCAGATTTGTTTTAGTTTTTTCTGTCCTCCCAGCTATCTGACCTTATCTTTTTTTGTTATTTATTCTTTAATATTATTTCCTAATCTTTTTTTCATGTAACTTTCTCTTTAACATCATGTAGAGCACTTTGAGCTACATTGTTTGTATGGATATGTGCTATAGAAATAAATGTTGTCTGTACAACAAGCTGGGTGGAGCTATATATTTAAATGGCAGCTGGCTGGGCGGTGTGAGCAGCTTGATTATCAAATAGGCTGGGTGGAGCTATGTGTCTGAGTGGCAAGACAGCTAAATGGGGTGAGATGCCTGACTATACAAGAGGCTGGACGAAGCTGATGTTTGAGTGGCATGTGGATGGGCAGAGTCAAATGTCTGACTGTCCAATTGGCTGGGCAGGGCTATACGTGTGAAAGTCAGAAAGCCGGGGTTAGTTGCCTGATTCCCGACAAGCCCCTGCAGGGAAACGAGGACAGTCAAGTTCATAGGCTAATCAACATGCAACACATCATCATCAAGATAGATGTGCAAGGCACTATATAACAGATAGGAAAACCACTATACAATAGAGATATGAAAGGCACTATACAGTAGATCATCTTAAAGGGCCCTTATTGTCAGGTGTGAAGTCTGCAGGGAAATTCTTAATTGCATGGCCTAATGAGGGTGCAACATTTCAGCAAGACAGATATGCAAGGCACTATATAATAGATACACAAAGCAGTATACAACAGAGAAATCTGAAAGGCACTATATAGTAGACAGCATTATAGAGACCTTATTTTAACCTGTAACCCATTGCTACTTTCCGTCGTCATGATTAGTGAATAGATTATCACACCTTGAGAGTGAAAACTTGTCTTTTGCTTTTTGTTTCTTTGGCTAATTTTATTTTACCACTAGAACTATGAATCACTGCCTGTGTGTGTGCAAGCTGAATACAAAGGTCCAAGGTCCACTCCAAGTTAAACCTTGTATTTACTGCCACTGGTGGGGGTGGGGGGTGCTGGCATAATATTTAGGGCTGTAACCCCCCGTTTTTCCACTTTTATTTGATCCCCCAGTTTTTTGGGTCCCCTGAATGGACGTACAGCAAGTAAGCCCTTGCTATGTAATGTCGCCCTCTACAGGCTCTTTTGCTTTCTGCAGCTGTTTTTGTCAGGTATCCGAGACAAAGCGAGCAGAGAAAACGGAATGAAGTTGAACTTCTGTGAATCAGACCACCGTACTCGGATGCCCTCGAGTTCTCAGCTGCATGTTGTTCAATACTGAACGGTTTCTTTTGTTCTGTAGTGGAATTCCCAGCAGTAACACGCAGGCGAGGCTGACCTATCTGGCGCTAGGACCCCAAGCGACTCAGCCGTCCCGCTTTGACCTGCCAGCCATTCTTACGCTCCCTCTCCGCTGAGCCGTTGCCTTGACACGGGGACAGCCTTAACCGGCGTAGTCCAAAGCAGAGTCGCTGACCTCTTTGGCAACAATTAAAGTTAATGAGTCGCACAAGTGTGTTTGTGTCCCCCGGCTCGGCCTCTCAGCCCCTCAGTCCTGCGCTTTGATCACATTTTCAAACCTCAGCCATTTTCTCTAATTGAATTTTATTCCCAGGGCCGCTTTAACACATTTCTCACAGATGAGAAGAAAAAAGGAGGAGGAGGAGGAGAAGGAGAGCCGAGGTCAGTCAGTGCCTTCGGGCGGGCGGCCGGCCAGCGGGAAAAGTCAAACCCGAGAAGAGCCGAAAGGAATGACGGGGCGAGGCTGCCGACTGGCCATCTGCCCGCTCACCTGCGCCCTCTACTGGCTCGAGACGTGGCAGGAACGCTACGCATGTGTGTCACAGGCTTCAATACTCCTGGAGCTTAAAAGGTGCCGGCTGTGGACAAGACGAGACCAGAGAGGATTTGTTAAAAAGTCACTTTCTGACCGGAAGCACCGAACTGGACCACAAGGTGGGAGGAAAGCAAAATAAGGGGAAAAACTCCTGTAGACCAAAGTCAGCTGGTCACCCTGCTCTTCTCTGTCCAGTCTGAGCAGACAGCGAGCAGGTGACCAGGCATGATGGTACAACCCTGGGCATGGCGATCCATTGTAGGGTCACACAGAGGCACGGCGGTTTCAATGACGTGACATTGTTTCTTCGGGTCCGTGTCGCTCAGGGCGTCTTGTGGCTGACGGGGAAAAATGGGGGCTCAGTGGGCGACGCCTGAGCAGCAGAATAAACAAGAGTGGCTTGAGCTCTCACCTGGATATAGCGCCTTTCATTTGTGCCTGTCTAGATTGAATAGCTCCTTTTTTATCTATTGATTTGGTGTCTTTCAAAATTATAGATTACTATTATAGAGTGAATTTGATTCTTATTATTTAGGAACATATATATCTGTGCCTTTTATATCTGTCTAGAATATACTGTCATTTATAGTTATCTGTTTTACTGTATACTGTATACTTGTCAGTCTAGTATATACATAGGCCCTTTCATATCTATTTATTGTCTGTAATACCTACCCATAAATCTACTGTATAGTGCCTTTCATATATTTATTCCCATTCTATAGTGTCTTTTATGTCACTCTATTCCTAATATATGATTATGGTTACATCAGTTTATTCGTATTATATAGCGTCTTTCACATCTATCAATCAATCAACTATCTAGTGCCTGTCATATCTAACTATATCTAGCATATATTGCCTTTAATAGTTATCTATCTATTATATAGTGCCTTTCACTATCTATCTATCTATCTATCTATAGTATCCTGCCTACTATAATAAAATTCAAATCTATCTACTGTATCTATCTGTCAGATTTTGCACAGGAGCCCCTGCAGGACACAAGTTTTTGTAAGCTGACAAATATAGTGCCTTTCATATCTATCATTCTCTCTATTTATTATATAGTGCCTTTCATATCTATCTATCTATCTATCTATCTATCTATCTATGGTATCCTGCCTACTATACCAAAATTCAAATCTACAGTCATATGAAAAAGTCTGGGACCCCCTCTCAGCCTGTGTAATAATCGACTCTCCTTTCAACAGTAAAGATCACAGTGGTATGTCTGTCATTTCCTAGAAACATCTGAGTACTGCGGTGTTTTCAAAGATTTTTAGTGACGCGGTATTTAGTTTATGAAATTAAATCAAATGTGAAAAACTGGCTGTGCACAAATGTGGGTCCCCTTGTCATTGTGCTGATTTGAATGGCTGTCACTTCTCAGTGCTGATTACTTGGTATGATGAGCTCGTCAAGCCTTGAACTTCATAGACAGGAGTGTCCAGTCATGAGTGGTCAAAGGTATTTAAGGTGGTCAGCTGCAAGTTGTGCTTCCTTCCCTTTGACTCTCCTCTGAAGAGTGACAGACAGCATGGGATCCTCAAAGCAACTCTCCAAAGATCTGAAAACAAAGATTGTTGAGTCTCCTGGTTTAGGTGAAGGCTACAAAAAGCCATCTCAGAGGTTTAAACTGTCAGTTTCAAGTGTAAGGAATGGAATCAGGAAATGGAAGGCCACAGGCACAGTTGCTGTTAAACCAACTCAGCAGGTCTGGCAGGCCAAGAAAAATACAAGAGCGGCATATGAAGAGGCAGGATTGTGAGAATGGAGACAGACAGCCACAGATCACCTCCAAAGACCTGCAAGAACATCTCGCTGCAGATGGTGTATCTGTACATCGTGCTACAATTCAGCACATCTGTATGGCAGGGTGATGAGAGAGAAGCCCTTTCTGCACTCGTGTCACAAACAGAGTCGCTTGTTGTATCAAATGCTCATTTAGACAAGTCAGAGTCATTAAGAACAAAGTGCTTTGGACTGATGAGACACAAATGGAGTTATTTGGTCAGAACAAAAAGCTTTGCATGGCAGAAGAAGAACACCGCATCCCAAGATAAACACCTGCTACCTCCTGTCAAATTTGGTGGAGGTCCCATCATGCTGTGGGGCTGTGTGGCCAGTTCAGGGACTGGGGCCCTTGTTAAAGTCGAGGGTCAGATGAATTCAACCCGATATCAACAGATTCTTCAGGATAATGTTCAAGCATCAGTCACAAAGCTGAAGGTACTTAAGCAGGAGTTGGATATTCAAACAAGACAATGACTCAAAACACAGCTGGAAATCTACAAAGACATTCATGCAGAGGGAGAAGTACAATGTCCTGGAATGGCCGTCACAGTCCCCTGACTTGAATATCATCGACAATCTATGGGATGATTTGAAGCAGGCTGTCCATCAAATTGAACTGAACTGGAGAGATTTTGTATGAAGAAGGTCAGAAATACCAACATCAGAGTCCAGACACTCATCACAGGCTACAGGAGGACAGCGTCGAGAGGCTCAAAGGAGCAAAAGGAGGCTCAACTGAGTATTGATGTCATATCTCTGTTGGGTGCCCACATTTATGCACCTGTCTAATTTTGTTATGATGCATGTTGCATATTTTCTGTTAATCCAATAAACTTAATGTCACTGCAGAAATCCTACTGTGTCCATAAGGCATGTCAGATATTAAAAGGAAGTTTCTACTTTGAAAGCTCAGCCAATGAGAAACAAAAATCCAAAGAATTAAGACGGGTACCCAAACTTTTTCATATGGCTGAAATTATATAGTGCCTTCAACATCACCATCTTTATTTGATATAGCACCTTTCACAGTGAGTGCCACCAGAAAGTTTGAAATTAGAGATGAGTTTAGCTTTCTTTATCTTATATAGTGCCCTGTATTTTGAGCACAGCAGATCGCAGCCAGCCTCAAAAGTCTTTGACCTCAGCCCGACATGACCCGTATCAACTGGTCCAACTGATCAGATGTGTTCGGCTCAACTTTATTTGGAATCATCACCATGTGGGCTTCTGCTGGTTTCTCTGTGCCTAAAGATTGTTGGCTTTCTTCCAGTATACTCCATGTCTTTATGCACACAACGCATTAAATGAACGCATATAAACCCCACATCACACGGCCTATTCTTCTGTGAAGCTGTCATGTTGATGAATTACGACTTGTACAGAAACTCCTGGCACGCAGCTCCTGTCTTAGACCAATGTGCTGCACAGGGATCCTCATGGGCAAGTGCAGTGTCAGCGGCTTTAGAGCTGGAGTGGCTGGATCAGGCCCACCCACCATGGGCCTCGCTCTGAGCAGTCAGGTCTGGACATTTAATGCCTGAGCCTGTTGAGTGGGCAGTCGGAGGAGTGTGTCTCACCTTATCTCATCACCCCATCCACACACTATGATAGAAAGGTAGGCAGATATGAAAGGCATTATATGATAGATAGATAGATTTGAATTTTGGTATAGTAGGCAGGATACGCTGCAGTGGGATGGCGCCTTGCCTGGGGTTTGTTTCCTGCTTTACGCCCTGTGTTGGCTGGGATTGGCTCCAGCAGACCTCCGTGACCCTGTGGTCAGGATATAGTGGGTTGGATAATGGATGGATGGATGGATAGGCAGGATACGATAGATAGATAGACAGATAGATATGATAGCCATTATATGACAGATAGATAATTTGAATTTTGGTATAGTAGGCAGGATACAATAGATAGATAGATAGATAGATAGATAGATAGATAGATAGATAGATAGATAGGTAGGTAGGTAGGTAGGTAGGTAGGTAGTGTCAGGGATGCCAGGGGCAACGACCCGGCCGGGACGCCGTGAGGGACCGGAAGAGGGTCAAAGCCCACCCTGGATCACGTGGGGGCCGCCTTCCTGGTTGCTCTGGGGGCCACAGGTACAGGGCATGGAAGCTCCACCATGTACGGGCCCGTGGTCACCGCCAGGAGGCGCCCCAATGACCTGTTATACCAGCACTTCTGCCACACCAGAAAGTGCTGGGGGGAAGATTTAGGACGGCACCCGGAGAGCTGCCGGGAGGACAGCCGGCACTTCCGCCACGCTGGGGCGTTGCCAAGGGAGGAATGCCGGGAACACCTGGGGCTCATCCGGGGACTGCATAAAAGGGGCCGTCTTCATTCATTCAGCGCTGGAGTCGGGAGGAGGCAGGAAGAAGCACAGAGGAGGTGTGGAGGCGGCCCGAAGAGAGGCATTTGTGGCCAGGACTGAGTAATTTGGGGATTGTGCACTGAAGTAGGTCTTAGTGACCATTATTTGGGTCTGTGTGACCATTTAATAATTATAAATAATTGTAAATAAACGTGTGGTGGTTGAGAAACAACATGTCCGCCTGTCTGTGTCCGGGTTGGCTCTACAATAGATAGGAAAGGCACTATATGATAGATAGATTTGAATTGTGGTATAGTAGGCAGGATACGATAGATAGATAGATAGATAGATAGATAGATAGATAGATAGATAGATAGATAGATAGATAGATAGATAGATAGATAGATAGATAGATAGATAGATAGATAGATAGATAGATAGCAGTCCCTGGCAGTGATTCGCAGGGGGTCTTGTCTTTTGAAGAACCACCAACAAGACCCAAGGTATATAAGACAGGTATAGAAAACAAGGCGGATAATAAATGAGAGAGAGAGAGGTTGGCAGCCTGTGATGATAAGGCGCATTGCCACATCCACCACACGACAAACCGCCGGGATTGGGATCCAAGTGCAGTTGTGCAATGGGTGATACCTCAGCACAATATTAAACATGGGGTTACATGAGGTGGGACCCCTACTAGTGACACAGAGCACAAAGTGGAGGGAGTGCCAGTCTATCAAAGGGCATATCTCCACATTTAAGAAGATTTAGTAAATTACCGGCCAACATTAGGGCCATAGGGGTGGAACGCAGCTCAGCAGCATGAGGCATGAGGCAGGCACCAAGCACAGTAGAGATGCCAGTTTTACTTGTTAGCATTTAAGCATTTCAGGGGATTAAATTTTTTTTTGGAGGAGTTGTGATCTGTGTGTGTGTGTGTGTGACTCATGGCTTGTTGTAGACTTGCACAGCATGTTCTAATGATGATCGCTGCAAAAGGCTGAGCATCAAGCCAATAGAGTGGTGGAATAGTTGATTGATTGATTGATTGATTGATTGTTTAGGTTGTGAATGGTTGATTGACTGACTGATTGATGTCTGGTGGTTTTGGACGCAGAGCCAATAAGCTGAGAGAATTCAGACGTACCGTTCTTCAGGTGAAGCGGAGGTCCAGTGATCCCGTGGTGGGCGCTTTGCTCCCCATGTCTGGCTGCTTTAGTCTCTTTGTATTCTTTGGATATCTGTGGCAGCCTATCTAGCTCTGGCCGGTTTATTCTCCTTATTTTGTTTTTTCCTCTCCCTGTTGACCTTCTGAACTACTCATCAAGCCCCCCTCCACCCACCCCCGGCCCCCCAGTCACATTCTGTTTCTGTTTTTGGGCAAGCAGCCTTGCCTCCTTTGCCAAGTTACTTTTATCACTATCAGTCGCTCAGCGTGGTGTTTATTAGTTTAAGGGCTGCTTCAGTCCGCTGACGTTCCGACTGGCAAACAAATTCATCACTGGTGTTACAGGAGGTTAATTTGAAGTTAATAAAACAAACGGCTCCTTGCAGCCATCTGTGTCTGCGCAGCTAGAGGGTACCATCATGTGGGATGCCCGTGACGCTATCGTCACACTTTGAAAGGCGCTCGATAAAAGGAAGAACCTCTTTTGCTTCAATAATAATTGGCATAGCTACTTCTGATGCCCAGCCCGGGGGATCACACTGATATTCATATAGAACATTTATTTGTTTTTGGGTGGGTGTGTTACTGGCAGAAAGCACTTTCCATCAGGTCAGACCCCCAATAAAATGCTGCGTGCCCCCTGCCATCCCCAGGGCTGTATTGTAGCCAAACTGGCATCAGCTCAGTGCGCTGAGGTGTTCAAAAACTGTTATGACAGATCTGAATTGTCACTTGAGATCAGGACCTGTCCTGGAATGCCACACATGCAGTCTGAGGATGGCAAACAGACAGACTGGCAGCCTCGTGCCATCGTTAAGGGATGAAACTAAAGGAAATCCATGAAAGGTTGCATGCCATGCATGGTGATGATGGACCTGACCTTCTTAGTATAAGTTGAAGTTTTGGGCCAGGAGTCGACTGAAGATGACCCCCTTATTTGGGCGGCATCCTGTTGAGGCCTCTTCACAGGAAATGTGTTTTGAAAAGGGGTGGCCATGATGGTGGATGATCATCATGAGATGGCACATTTCAGCTGGCACAGCATCCACAGTCACCCATACCTCGTTTGAAGAGGTCAATGGATCCATGGATGCTGACGCCGGATCAGAAAGCCGGTCACCCAGGAATTTACCTTCTGTGAGAATATCCCATTGAGTTTTCCCTCACAGATTGTTATTGACAGTGAAACATGGCTTCACCACCGCGACCCTGAAACCAAACAAGAGTCCATGCAGTGAAGGGGGCGAGGTTTTTACCTGAACCCCCTCACACTAATTTTGTGTGCAGCAGTTGGCCAGAAAAGTCATGGTGACAATTATCTGGGACACAAAGAGTCAACCATCGCTGGAGAAACCTGCGCTTCCACAGCGGGGTCTTGACACGAGACCACCAGACAGAAACATCGTGGGATAAAATGTTAGTAGGCATCTCGCCACTTTACAACAATGCACCATCCTACAAAGACCCAAAAATCGAAGGCCACCATCAGGGGATGTGGCGTCACAGAGCTTAATCGGCCACCATGCCGTCCAGACCTGGAGCCCACCGATTATTTTGTCTGTGACTGTGACTTCCCGGTGATAACGATGGCAGTGACAGGTTGGCTGGAGGACCAGGATAATAATAATAATAATAATGCATTTCATTTGTATAGCGCCTTTCCCTGAATCCTTCTATTCTGAAGGGACCAAGTTTGTTGAAGTCACGGGGATGATATTGAAAAGTAAGGAGGTGAGTTTGACCATCAGATTTTTTTTTCAAAATCACCCCCACACACTCACCTTCTTGATCAGACCCGTCACTATGGGCAGCCCGTGAAGCCCCTCTGGCGTTGTGTGCCCCGAGGTCTATGGCACTAGAGTCTTCACCACTATTCGCTTCTCAGTGTTAACCTTGGGCATACATAGAGTGTTAATAAAATGGAGTCTTATTTGATATTTTCTGCTTATTGTTACTCTGATGAGTGGCATGGTGGCACAGTGATTAGTGCTGATGCGGCACAAACTCCAGCATCCTTATTAGGAACATGGACTTTTGAGGAGCTTCATTTTGGAGGTTTCATTGGATGCTAGGGGTTGCCACAGCATTGCTAGGATGAAATGACAGGAAGTGCATTGCATGTGATGTGACCCAAGCTACTGGGTTAGGCTCTGCCTCCAAAAATATGTACTGGGTTAAGCTCCACCTCCATAACATGCTGGGTTAGGCTCCGCCCCATAACATGCACTGGGTTAGGCTCCACCTCCATAACATGCTGGGTTAGGCTCCGCCTCCATAACATGCACTGGGTTAGGCTTCACCTCCATAACATGCTGGGTTAGGCTCCACCCCCTGTGGCCCTAAAATGGACTGTGGTTTAAAAGATCTTGCTGAAGGTGACGGTGTGTCATGTGATAAACTGGCACTCGCCCAGGGGTTGCTTTCTGTCTTAGTTAGGCTCAGTCTCCTGTCAAATTTGACGATGACATCATCCTCTCCCTCCATAATATGCTGGGTTAGGTTTCACCACCATAACATAATAAATAATAATAATAGATTTTATTTATATCGCGCTGTATATTTAACAATCTCAAAGTGCTACAAAATAAGAATAAAATTAACAAACAAAAAATCTATAGAAATAATTTAACAAAAAGCCTTTCTAAAAAGATAAGTTTTTAGGCTTCGTTTGAAGGCATCAATCGACTGTGGGGCTCTCAAGTAGTCGGGGAGGGAATTCCACAGCCTCGGCGCCACCGAAGAAAAGACCCTATCACCCATACTGCTAAGCTTAGTTCTGGGAACTTGAAGAGTGTTGGTATGCACAGAGCGGAGGGTGCATGAGGACGTATGAGGGATAAGGAGTTCCTGTAAATACAGGGGAGCAGATCCATAAATGCACTGATGGGTAAGGAAGGAAACCTTGTACTCAATTCTAAGTGGTACAGGGAGCCAGTGAAGGGTTTTCAAGATAGGAGTGATGGGCTATGCTTTCGCACCCTCATCAGGATCCTGGCAGCGCTGTTCTGAATGTACTGGAGTCTCTGGATACTCTTGCCAGGAATCCCAATGAGGAGCGCATTACAGTAATCCAGCCTGGACGAGACAAAGGCATGGACAAGCCTCTCTGCATCTGCCAGGGTAATTGTTGGACGGAGTTTAGCAATGTTCCTGAGATGGTGAAAAGATGACTTACAGAGATGTTTAATGTGGGTGTCAAAAGTTAGTTGAGAATCCATTTTAACACCCAAGTTTGTAACAAATGTAGAAAGAGGTATCTTTTTCCAGAAAAGGTGATACTGGTGATGGTAGTGGAACGAAGCTGGTGTGGTGTGCCAACTAAAATGGCTTCTGTTTTAGATCTGTTTAGCTGAAGGAAGTTGAGCCTCATCCATGCCTCTATTTCCTCCAAACAAATAGTCAGTGTAGATGTTGGCAGAGGAGGTGGGAGTAGTCCTAAGATAAAGCTGAGTGTCATCGGCATAACAATGAAAAGAAAAACCATGTCTGCTAATGACACTTCCAAGGGGGAGCATATAAATGTTGAAAAGGATGGGGCCCAACACAGAGCCCTGTGGAACACCACAGGTAACATTATGGGTGTGAGATTTTGCTGCCAAGTGCGACATACTCAGTTCTACCGGTCAAATAAGATGTAAACCAATTTTGAACAGTTCCTGAAAGTCCAAGGGTGTATTGCAGACGGTGAAGAAGAATATCATGATCAATTGTATCAAAAGCAGCTGTCAGGTCAAGGAGAATGAGTAAAGAAGGAGAACCAGTATCTGCTGACATCAGAAGGTCATTTGTGACCCTGACCAGGGCTGTTTCGGTGCTATGGCCAGGGCGAAAACCAGACTGAAACTTTTCAAACAGATTATTCAGTTTGAGATGATCACGAAGTTGTACTGCAACTATTTTTTCCAGAACTTTAGAAAGAAATGGAAGATTAGAGATGGGTCTATAGTTAGACAGAACTTCAGGATCCAGGGTGGGTTTTTAGTAGAGGTCTGATGACAGCAGTTTTAGTGCTGAAGGAATATGGCCAACCAAAAGGGATTGGTTTATAATCCTGGTGATAAGTGTAGAAATAGCAGAAATGTTGGCCTTCAGCAAGGCTGAGGGAAAAGGGTCCAGGTAACTGGTAGACGGTTTCATTTTCCTGATGACGTCCTCCACCTCTTCCCGTGTGGCAACAGAGAAGGAGCAAAGGGGCTGGACAGTCTCAGGCAGGGGTCGACAGTTGAGGATAACAGAAAATCCATGGTAGAGAGGTTTAAGCGAATGTTATAAACCTTTTGTCTGAAAAAATTGATATGCAGATTACACCTCAGTGGCCTCGGAATGAGCACATGAAGGAGGTTTAAGAAGATGATTTATAGTAGAAAAAAGTTTTTTTGGATCCCTGGAGCTATTTGTAATGATGGTAGAATAGAATCTGGACCGTGCAACCTTCAAAGCTTCCGCATACGCCCTCCTATGTTCCCTATAGGCCTGTTTGTGAACAGTCAACCCAGAAGCCTTGAGCGTCGCTCAAGAACACGCCAGCCTTCATTTTCGCAGCTCGCAGGTGTACCATGGTGCTGAGCACGAAAATGAGACGGACCTAGACGTTAAAGGGGCGTGAAAGTCAAGGAGACTGCTCAGAGACTGGTTGTAGAGATCAACGAGGTCAGCAACAGAGCTGGAACTGGTAAGATCAGTGGAAAGAAGTTTAAGGTCCAGGGCCAAGGCATCCACATTGATGTTCTTCAAATTTCTAAAATGAATCTGCCGTTTTGGTTTGGTACGAGGGGAGAAAAAGGGTAGCTCCATTGACACTACTTTGTGGTCTGAAATACCAAGATCATAAACCTGTAACTTACTAATTAAAGCAAAGTTTGAAATAACCAAGTCAAGTGTATGACCCCTAGAGTGTGTGGGGACATCAACATATTGTTGTAAGTTGAGGGAATCTAACAACTCAAGAAAATCAACAGTGAGATAACCTTTAGGATTATCAATATGAATATTTATATCTCCCAGGATTATGATGTTGGCAGAGGTGGCACACAATGTTGTGAGAAGATCAGTCATTTCCGGAATAAAAGCAGAGTTAGGTTTTGGAGGTCGATAGATAAGAAGAACAGTCATGGGAAAAGGGGGCTTGCATTTAAATGCAAGACACTCGCAGGAAGATGTTACAGGTAATGAAATAGGGGACACCCCCATTACCTGACGATAGATGATGGCTAAACCACCACCACGCCCAGTGCTGCGAGCTGCTTCCAAATAACTGTAGCCAGATGGACATGCTTCATTTAAGGCAGAGTAAGCCTCTGACTGGTGCCAGGTTTCTGTTAGACACATGAAGTCAAGTCCCTTCTCCCTGATGTGTTCTTCAATCAGTGTGGATTTATTGCTGATGGATTGAGTATTAAACAATTCAAATTTGACCAGCGATTTTGGAGTAAATCTCAGTACAGGTCTCAAAACATTAAAATCCACTCCACGCAGCTTGGAATCCGCTCCACAAAATAAATCCAGCCGGGGATGTAAGGATCTCGCGGTATTTCTCACAGTGGCTCGGTTGTTTCCACGCTAGAGTGCAGAGATCTCGCGATACTTCTAATGTTTATAGTATTTGAAACAACGGCGCTCTGATGACGCATCACACGTGCGACAGGTGACCAAAAAGATGCTGTTTATTGAAAATGAGCTTCCGACCAGAGCCTCTATGAATGTAACGAGGACGGCGAAGAAGTCCAAGTTCTTTAATGATGTGGATGTTAATTCCAGGAGTGGTTACAGGATTTAGTCGGGAAGTTGTAAACTGGAATAGCTGAGCACCATTCCAACTGAAGAGGGAGAAGAAGATACCATCCAGATAATGCCGCAAAATCCACAACAAACGGTAAAGCAGAATATCCCGACGGCAGGTGAGTAGACACAAAATCTTGATAAAAATCCGTAGAATCCACGGCAAACAATAAAAACAGTATGTCCAGACAACAGGTGAATAGACAACAAAAATTTGATAAAAATGCGTAAAATCCACGACAAACAATACTACAAACTCAGACTCAGAGGGAGAAGCGGCGAACATTCAACACCAGCGTCCTCTCCCTTCCCTAGAGAAGAGCATGCTGGGTTAGGCTCCGCCTCTATAACATGCTGGGTTAGGCTCCGCCTCTATAACATGTGCTGGGTTAGGCTCTGCCTCCATATCATGCTAGGATAGGCTCCACCCCCTGTGGCCCTAAAGTGGACTGTGGTTTACAAGATCTTGCTGAAGGTATCGATGTGTAATGTGATGAACTGGCACCCCCCTTCTGCCTTAGTTAGGCTCTGGCTCCTGTCACCTTTGACACTGATGTCATCCTCTCCCAAGTTCACCCACACATACACACACACCTTCTGTGACAACATTAGACTTGCAGGAAGCTCCTAGGGGATGATGGACTTGCCTGAGAGGCTTCAATGAAAAGCCAGCATTTGAGAACGATAACCGCCACAGAACACCTCAGCTGGACCTCAAGTGCCAGGACATTCAGGGGCTGAACAGGTCAGCTGGAATAAGGAATAAGCTGCCCAAAGTGCACAGATGCAAGTGGGACACAAAAGTGTCGTCATCTCTACACGGTGGGACTGAAATGTCTGCAAATCCCCCTCAGTGAAAGTCTGCAATGCACACTTTAATCACGAGTCTGAACTGTCGGAGTTGTGATTTTAAACTGTGTCTCTGATCTAAACAATATGGAGGGCTACTGTAATTAGTAAAGGCGCTGTATGATAAACTGATACAGACAGAAAAGGCGCTAGAAATGAGAAAAACCAGAAAAGGCATTATACTGACAAACAGATGGAACAGAAATGATAATAAATTCATAGCAAGATAGAAAAGGCGTAATGTACAATACATGGACACGGAAGGCACTATATTGAGAGATGATAGGGAGGGCACTCTAATGACAAACAGTTTTACATTAAATCTATATTCAATCATTTATAATACAACTTTACCTTTACATTAACTATACATATTTCTTCTAAAACATTCATTTCATACAATTTATTTCATAATTCAGTTGCATATTTTAACACAAATTGCTGTTATTACCAATTAACCTTTGAGATCTGAGAGGTTAAAAAAGAGTCATATGGGTCTGGGGGGCATGTGTATTGAATTTGGAACTTATTATTATTATTATCCATCCATTATCCAACCCGCTATATTTTAACTACAGGGTCATGGGGGTCTGCTGGAGCCAATCCAAGCCAACACACGGCACAAGGCAGGAAACAAACCCCAGGCAGGGTGCCAGCCCACCGCAGGGCACACACACACCCCCCACACTGAGGACAATTTAGGATCGCCAGTGCACCTAACCTGCACGTCTTTGGACTGTGGGAGGAAACCCACGCAGGCACAGGGAGAACATGCAAACACCCAGGTCTCCTAACTGCGAGGCAGCAGCGCTACCCACTGTGCCACCATGCCGCCCATTATTATTGTTATTGTTGTTGTTGTTGTTATTACTAGCACTGTGAAACACCCAATTATTAAAACAGGCTTAATGGTACCACAGTACGTCTGCCTGTTTCAATCACAATGAACCTCTGTCTACCCTGATATACCGTACCTCCCTCTGCCTTTGGGCTTCTTTTTGGTTTTCTCCGTCAGCTGTGTTGTGGACAGCGTGACACTTGGACGTATGCCACACAGTTTACTGTCTTGCGCCAGCACCTGGTCCTTATTCATCAAACATTCCTGCCCTCTTGTGGACGCCAGACAACATTACATCTGGGCATGGACACAGACACTGGACAGACAGATTACTTCTAGCCTTGTGTATATATATATATATATATAGAGAGAGAGAGAGAGAGAGAAAGAAAGAGAGAGACTATGATGATGATGATGATGATGAGGGGTGTCCTCTGCCAAATGCTGCCCCATTTAAGGTTCATTCCCTCCTTATGCTGATTGCTGAAAACACTTTTTTTTTTGGAGCAATATTTATTACTTAGCCCTGTATTTCAAAATTCCATGCCAAATAAATTTGGATTGATTGATTGGGCTCAGATCTATTGAGCTGCAGATTTCAAGGCTCCACCTTAATCATAATTAGTCCCAAAAATGGAGGGCGCATGGCACACAGCTGGTGAAGGCGGCCCTCCGATGACAGATGACGACTCTCAGCCCCGGTGCACGCAGACTTGTGGCTTTCGCACATCTGCTCACGATTATCTGGAGGAAGTGCCACTGTTTGCCAGAGACTGAGGGGTTCGCCCGCTTCAAGAAACGAACAGCAGCAGTCAGGCGATGGGAAAATTAATGACGGCCTACAGTAGCCCCTCGCTCTCTCTCACTCGCTCTCTCGCTTTCCTGCGTGTTACTGGAAGCGGGAAGAAACATCAAATTAAATCACCAGGATGGAGCATCAGACTTCACCCTATGGCCACTTGCTGCTTGAGGCTCTGGCTGCAGACAAAAATGGTAAGGGGGCATCTGAAACACTAAAGGGATGGGGGCATTGTTTTGATGAAGTCCCAAAAATCCCAAAACTAGCAGTATAGCTGACAGCACAGGTGTGTGCTGGGGGGGCTCAGTCCAACTAAATAACCCCCCTGGAGACAGGTGTGAGCTTGTCAATGCACTGGCCGCCCACTGGCCACCTGCAGTTGAATTGGCCCACAGGCCTCTGGGGGGGGATGGGAGATTTTCTCACACATGTCACACTCTGTCACTTAGCCTCTCACATTATGACCTCACACTCCCTTTCTTCGGGTCTCCTTCTCTCATTCATTCTCCATCACTGGGCTCTCTGGGTATGAGCACATTCGCTTCTCTCTTCCAGACATTACATTAACTACAGATATTTCTTCTAAAACATGCATTAAATACAATTCATTTCATAATTCAATTACATATTTTGACACAAATTGCTGTTATTACCAATTAAGCTTTAAGATCTCAGTGGTTAATAAAGAGTCATATGGGCCTTGCATGTGTATTGAATTTGGAATTATCCTTATTATTATTGTTGTTGTTATTGCTGTTATTATTATTATTTTTATTAACTGTTATTTGTTATTATTATTATTTTTATTAACTGTTATAGCAATAACAACAACAATAATAATAATAATAACAATTAATAAAAATAATAATAACAGCAATAACAACAACAATAATAATAACTATTATTAACAACAACAATAATAATATTATTGTTATTATTACTTTTCTTGTTGTTATTATTATTATTATTGTTGTTGTTAATAATAGTTATTATTATTATTATTGTTACTTTTCTTGTTATTATTGCTGTTGTTAATAATAATAATGTTGTTATATTATTATTACCTTTCTTGTTATTATTATTGTTGTTGTTAATAACGATGATATTGTTGTTATTATTATTATTCCTTTTCTTGGTGTTGTTATTATTATTGTTGTCATTGTTAGTTATTATTATTATTATTATTATTACTTCTCTTTTTATTATTGTTGTTGTTGTTGTTAATAATAACACCAACAACAATATCCATCCTGCCATTATCCAACTACAAGGTCACAGGGGTCTGCTGGAGCCAATCCCAGCCAACACAGGGCGCAGGGCAGGAAACAAAAACCCAGGCAGGGCGCCAGCCCACCACAGGGCAAACACACACGCACACACCAAGCACACACTAAGGACAATTTAGGATCGGCAATGCACCTCACCTGCATGTCTTTGGGAGGAAACCCACACAGACACGGGGAGAACATGCAAACTCCACACAGGGAAGACCCAGAAAGCGAACCCAGGTCTCCTAACTGCAAGGCAGCAGCGCTACCCACTGTGCCACCATGCCACAACAACAATATTACTATCATTATTACTATTAAACAATAACAACAGTATTATTAGTATTATTATTAACAACAACAACTAATAATATTAATAATATAGTATTGTACAACATTAATAATATTACTGTTGTTATTGTTATAATTATTGTTATTACTAGCTCTACTCTTTCCGTACATCCACACCAAAGATGAATTCTGGAACTAGAAGCTTTAGATCAACTGGAGATCAAGTTGGTTAACTGGCAGGAGATAAAGAGTACAGAGAAGAGGAGAATATTAATATGGGTAGTAATAATAATAATAATAATAATAATAATAAAACATTTTACGAGGTCTGTCTGGAAAGTATCAGGCCATGTGATATGAAAAAACAGATACATTTATTAAAGAAGATACAAGAAACATTGTAAATCAGACAATGACGGCTCAGTCCCCTTGAAAGTGGGCACCTTGAGACCCCACCACCCCACCCAGTTCTCCCAGCATCTCCTCCAGCATTCAAAATGTTCTGTAAAATCCTTTGTTGGATTCGCCATCAGCTGCCTTGTCGTATTTTCCCAAATCTCATTGATGGTCTGAAATCTCTTCCCTTTCAAAGGTGATTTCAGTTTTGAGAAAAGCCAGAAGTCGCTGGGCACCAAACCTGGGCTGTAGCAGGACTGAGTCACCTGGGTGATTTGATGCCCCAGATGTGATGTTGTCACGACAAAGCTGCCAATCACCAGCTGCCCATACCTGTGGCCATTTTCGTCATATTGCATCTCTCAACTGACGAGGTTGTAGCCTGGAGGAGTGTACTCGTGATGGACAACACCTACCCAATCAAAAAACAGTTAATACAGTTTTGACTTTGCCACGCCTTCTTCGGGCATGGAGAACCAGGGCGACTTCCATTGGGATGACTTTGTTTCTGGACCATAACTGCAGACCCACGATTCCTCTCCAGTTGTGACCTTCCTGAGGAAATCTGGTTCATGGTAACGGGCAACTGCAGCACGATGTTCCTTCTGCGCTGGTACCAGAAGCCGTGGAACGAATTTTGCCACGGAACATTTCATGCCAAGATCCTGGGTCAAAATCTCGGACACAGCAGTTTTCTGGAATCCCCAGATCAGCTTGTAGTTCTCGCACTGTCAGTCGCCGTCCTTTGTTGATTGCGGCTCGTACACGTTCAGCATTCTCAGGGGTTCTCCTTGTTGCAGGCCTTCCAGAACATGGATCACTTTCAACATATTCTCTGCCATCTTTGAGGCGTTTGCCACACACTTTAATCTGCACCACACCCCAAAAGCCTTCTGAATCATCTGAATAATTTCCGCAAACTAATGTTTGAGCTAAACGTAAAATCCATTGTTCTGCTCACTTGGTCATTTTGAATGCGACGGCCACACAGTACACATGCCCACTCGATGGCATCTGGAGCCCCCCATTGACTAGTCCAGTGAAGTTCTCATTGTTAACAAATGGCACATTTCTGTCCACTCTTCTTGCCAGCCGGTTACATTGATGCAGCATAAACCGTTCTCGTTATATTAACAAAGGCTGGACTTTCTCCAGACAGACCTCATATTAATATAGCGCCTTTCCCATGCGCAAGGCGCAAAAAGTGTTGTTAACAATGGACCCTCATTACTGTTTCTGATTTATATTAATGACATTAATTCCAGGGATGGCAGACACTGAGGAGGCAATACAATGACGCGGGCGAGCTTCAGAACTGGGCAAACACCTGGCAAATGGAGTTTAACATGGAAAAGTGCAAAGTGCCACAGGTGGGCAAAAAGGAACGTCAATTCTAAATACAAGATGGGAGACAATGACGCACAGGAAGCCACCTCTCAGATTGTTTAATGGAGTCTTGGAAAGTGAGAGGATGCCTGAGGAGTGGAGAAGAAGTGGACTGGTGGGCCGATATTTAAGAATAAGGGGGACGTACAGGACTGCAGTAACTACAGGGGGATAAAATTGATGAGCCACAGCATGAAGTTATGGGAAAGAGTAGTGGAAGAAGTGAGGTGATGATCAGTGAGCAGCAGGATGGTTTCATGCCAAGAAAGAGCACCACAGATGTGATGTTTGCTCTGAGGATGTTGATGGAAAAGTTTAGAGAGAAGGCCAGAAGGAGTTGCATTGCATCTTTGTGGACCTGAAGAAAGCAAATGACAGGGTGACTAAGAGGAGCTGTGGTATTGTATGAGGAATTCGGGAGTGCAGAGAAGTACGTAAGAGTGGTACAGGATATGAACAAGGGAAGTGTGACCGTGGTGAGGTCTGCGGTAGGAGTGACGGAGGTGGGATTACATCAGGGATCGGCTCTGAACCCTTTCTTATTTGCAATGGTGGCGGACAGGTTGACAGATGAGATTAGACAGGAGTCCCTGTGGACTGTGATGTTTGCTGATGACATTGTGATCTGTAGTGAGAGGAGGGAGCAGGTTGAGGAGACCCTGGAGAGGTGGAGATATGAGAGGAGAGGAGAGGAATGAAGGTCAGTAGGAACAAAACAGAATACATGTGTGTGAATGAGAGGGAGGTCAGTGGAGTTGGTGAAGGATGAGGGAGTAGAGTTGTCCAAATTGCATGGACAGAGAGTGTATATAAATATAAAAAAGCCCTCTTTAAAGCTCGCTCAGAATACTATTCTACATTAATAGATAGCAATAATAAAAATCCTCGGGTACTTTTTAGAGCAGTGGCTAAATTAACAAATGGAAATTCAGATCAACAGTGCAAAATACCATCAGATATTAGCAGTACAGACTTTATGAACTTCTTCAATGAGAAAATTAAAAATATAAGATCCCAGATCTCAGCATCACAGTACAAACTACATACTAGCTTAGCAGACCCTGCCGCACATTGCATTCAGCACTTTAATAATTTTAATCCTGTAACTCACCAGGAAGTCTTAACTTTAATTACTAAAATGAAGCCCACTACTTGTTCCCCTGATCCAGTGCCAACAAAACTAATAAAAAGTGCAATGGATGTTCTTGCAGCCTATTCTAACCGTTATCAATAGTTCATTACTGCATGGCACGTACCTGATGCACTAAAAGTGTCAGTCATTAAACCTTTACTTAAAAAGTCAGACCTAGACCCACACATACTAAATAATTATAGGCCTATTTCAAATTTACCATTTCTCTCTAAAATACTAGAGAAAGTAGTCGCCAGTCAGCTTCAGTCACACCTTACGCATTACAATTTATTTGAGAAATTCCAGTCTGGCTTTCGCACTGGTCATAGTACAGAAACGGCACGAACACGGATTGTAAATGACATTCTGATATCCTCTGATGAAGGAAATTCCACTGTAATTATGTTGTTGGACTTAAGTGCAGCATTTGACACCATTGACCATTCTATTTTACTGCACAGGCTAGAAAGCGATGTTGGGCTTACAGGCCCGTGCTCGCTTGGTTCAGTTCTTATTTATCAAATCGATTCCAGTATGTACAGAAATGTGCAGACAGTACTCCATCATTATACACAGAAGTTCAATATGGTGTCCGCAGGGCTCAGTACTGGGACCTTTACTGTTTTCACTTTACATGCTTCCACTGGGATCTCTCATTAGGAAACATAATGTTAATTTTCACTCGTATGCAGATGACACCCAGTTATACCTTTCATTTAAATCAAATGAAGTTTCTCCGATGTTGTCTTTAATTAGTTGTGTTAGTGAATTAAAGGAATGGATGAATGAGAACTACTTGTCTTTAAATACAGATAAAACAGAGATGTTAATTGTTGGAGGGAATGACGCTGATCACAGCAATATTTTGTCGTCATTTAACTCAGTTGGAATCCCAATTAATTTTACTGAATCAGCCCGCAATCTAGGAGTTATCTTTGACTCTAGCATGTCATTTAAAGCGCATATTACAAAGTCGTCCAAAACATGTTTTTCCATCTTAAAAATGTTAGGAAATTAAGGCGCTTTCTAAATAAACAGGATTGTGAGAAATTAATTCATGCATTTATCTCTAGTAGGATTGACTACTGCAATGCGGTGTTCACTGGCTGTTCAAACTGTTCTCTATACAGCCTCCAGTTAATCCAAAATGCGCTGCAAGAATTATTACAAGAACAAGAAAATATGAACACATAACCCAGTTCTTAAATCTTTACACTGGCTCCCAGTTAAGTTTAGGGCAGATTTCAAAATCCTCCTTTTAACATATAAAGCATTAAATGGCCAAGGTCCGCTTACTTGTCTGAACTTATCATGACTTACAAACCTGAGCACATTAAGATCTCAAGATGCCGGTCTGCTTAGGATTCCAAGGATTAATAAAATAACAGTGGGAGGTCGAGCTTTTAGTTACAGGGCCCCTAAACTGTGGAATGGTCTTCCTGCTTCCATAAGAGATGCCCCTTCAGTCTCAGCCTTTAAATCCCGGCTGAAGACTCACTACTTCAGTTTAGCATATCCTGACTAGAGCTGCTGATTAACTGTACATACTGCATCTCTGTTGTTAGTCATTAGCACTAAAACATAAGTAACATGATAATTATATTTGAATACTAACCCTCACCTATTCTGTTTCTTTCTCGGTACCCAAATGTGGCATTGGTGCCACGCCCACCTGCCAAGTTGTTTGCCTGCCTATGGTAAAGTCATCCCTGATGGAGGATCACAGGAATCATGGGAAAGAGGGGTCCTTTCATCGGAGCAACGTTTCAGCCGTGGCATGGCCAAATGGGGAGGCAGCTAGATGGATGAGGTCTCCAGGACTCTAAAAATATCCAAACCTAATTATGTCATACCATCTACTGTTAAACCGTACTTCTAAAATTTTTATTATTATGCTGTCTTAAGGAATTGTTCTGTTCTGTATATTGTATTGTATTGACCCCCTACTTTTGACACCCACTGCACGCCCAACCTACCTGGAAAGGGGTCTCTCTTTGAACTGCCTTTCCCGAGGTTTCTCCCATTTTTCCCTACAAGGTTTTTTGGGAGTTTTCCTTGTCTTCTCAGAGAGTCAAGGCTGGGGGGCTGTCAAGAGGAAGGGCCTGTTAAAGCCCATTGCGGCACTTCCTGTGTGATTTTGGGCTATACAAAAATAAACTGTATTGTATTGTATTGTATTGGTGAAGGTGGAGGAGTTTAAATACTTGGGATCAACAGTACAGAGTAATGGGGATTGTGGAAGAGAAGTGAAGAAGAGAGTGCAGGCAGGGTGGAGTGGGTGGAGAAGAGTGTCAGGAGTGATTTGTGACAGACGGGTATCAGCAAGAGTGACAGGGAAGGTCTACAGGACAGTAGTGAGACCAGCTGTGTTATATGGGCTGGAGACGGTGGCACAGGAGACAGAGCTGGAGGTGGCAGAGTTAAAGATGCTAAGATTTGCATTGGGTGTGATGAGGATGGACAGGATTAGAAATGAGGACATTAGAGGGTCAGCTGAGGTGGGACAGTTGGGAGACAAAGTCAGAGAGGCGAGATTGTGTTAGTGTGGACATGTGAGGAGGAGAGATGAGGGGTATAATGAGATACAGGTGCTAAGGATGGAGCTGACAGGTAAGAGGAGAAGAGGAAGGCCTAAGAGAAGGTGGTGAGACGGGACATGCAGGTGATGAGGTGACAGAGCAAGATGACGAGGACAGAAAGAGATGGAAGAAGATGATCTGCTGTGGCAACCCCTTATGGGAGTAGCTAAAAAAAAGAAGAAGAAGAAGGTGATGCAACATTGTCATCGACTAAGAATTACACAGAAGAAATTAAAACAGCAAATAAAATGTTAGATTATATCATAAAAACTGTTGAGTTGAAGTCAAGCGACATTACGCTCAGACCGTATGACGTGTCAGTGAAACCACATCTGGAGTTCGGTGTGCAGTTCTGGTCACCGAAATACAAGAAAGACATAACAGCACTTGAAGCTGTGCAGAGGAGAACAACCAGGTGCATCATGGGACATTGGCATAAGTCAGACCTAAACCCATGTGTGCTAAATAACTAGAGACCCATTTCAAACCTACCCTTTCTTTCTAAAATAAAAAAAGTAGTTGCCAGTCAGCTTCAGTCACACCTTACGCATTACAATTTACTTCAGAAATTCCAGTCTGGTTTCCACACTGGTCATAGTACAGAAACGCCACTAACACGTCCGCTGTGGTGATCCCTACCTGGAACAGCCGAAAGAAGAAGAAGGCAATAAAGCAACGGTTTGCCATTCGCCGTTTTGCTGGCTCAGAGACATTCGGCGCGGCGCCCAGCAGACTCCTGTTATTATGTTATGGCGAGCGCCACAACGGATGGACTCTCCGCTCTTGACGTGGCTCTTTGAGGTGGCACACTAGCTTTAGAGGGACTGCTTGCCTTTTGCTGGGAGTTGTCGTTTTTATTGGCACTTCTGTTACTGATGATGTAGCGGAGTGGTGCCTCTCAGGCTAAGGATCTGTGCCAGTATCTGGAAGGTTACCGGTTCGAATCCCCATTACTGCCAGAAGGGATCCCACTCTGCTGGGTCCTTAAACTGTAATTACTCCGGGGGTGCTGTACCTTGGCTGACCCTGACCTCAAGGGGTATGTGGGAATTAACAAATTTCTAATACAAGAAATACAGCGAAATAATGTAATGCCAGCTCGTTCTTTTGTGACTCACACTCGATCATGCGGGGATTGTGCAAACTCCAGCCACACACTGACCAGGCTGCAAACTGGGGGTCTAAGGTGGTCTGTGAGGCAGCAGCCTATGCCAACTGTGCCACCTCAACACGAATATCCAAATGTTTTAAAATTCCGAAGCTATGATATAAAATGAAAGCAACTTGGCTGCAGACCTCGCCTTCTACGGGGTATATTCAGAGGCACTGCCCACTTTAGCGTTTTGCGTGGCTACCGTACATTTCCAGACTCTGGGAAGAAACAAAATGTCTTTTTAAGTTCGCTGTTGTTGTGTTTCAGGTTTTCCAACTTAATCACGCTGGAGTTGAAATCGAATACCAGTGCATGCAAGCAGGCAATTTCATCTGATGGCAAGAGTTGGTCCTCTTCCAGAAAGAATCACAACTGGCTTGGAAGGCGCTGGCATTTTTTTGTGGCAAAGGGCAAAATTCTGAAACACAAATTATAAAACAAGAATGAGATGGTGAGGTCCAGTTTCGTCCAACAGGGCTTGCCGCATATCATGTATCTGGAAAAGCCATTTGAGGGATGGGCACGGGTTCAATCTGGGCCTGTGCAGAATTCAGCAGCTCCTGCAGTGGCTTGGCAAATGGAACGGCTCGCTGCCAGAACATCTGGAGCACTTGGCACCAGCCTCTGCCGTCGGGTGCCAACCCAGTGGGTGTCAGCCCTCATGTCACCGCACGTAAAAATTAAAAAACGCAAAATTGCTTTGACTCTAATGGTTAAAGGAACGAGCGGCGCTGAGGGTTTAATCGGGTTTGGTCACCGGGGGGCCGCCGTGCTTGCAGATCTTCAGTCACATCGACATTTTTGTTTTTTAACGAGGTTCCTCCAGTCATTAAGTGTTGCCACTTTCCGCCATCTTTGTGCCATTTCAGCAGTCACAACGTGGTGCCTGAACCATTAGGTGAGGTGAGTAGTTAGAGGGGCACTTAGAGGGACCCCTACGAGTTCTGAACGCTGAGTGGACTCGTTTGAAAAAGCAGGATGAACGCGTTTGGAATTACTTAGGTCGGGACATCACCACCATAATGACGCAAAGTCCTGAAGTTTCAAAACTCCAATGACAAAGGAGAAATGAAGAGAAAGGCAATGAAATGAAGAGGCACAGCAGAACCTGTTGATGGTGGGCTTCTAGTAAAAGCATCTTAATGTTAAAATTCTGTGCAACTTCCACCAGGGCACCTTATACTGCAACCCTTTTTTGGAGGGGCTGCCCAGTAACTGTGTCATCTTCCTTTACCTTCACATTGCTGTGAAACCACCTAGTTAGGGCAACTGACTCCGCCCCTTCTGTAAAAGCCCAGCCCCCCCCGGTAAGGAGGAGTCACCCATTGGCTAAAGAGCAGAAGAAGCAAAGCTCCTTCAAGCCATAAACATTATACAAAGAGGAAAAGGAAGAGAAAAAATTCACATAAGAAAGATATAAAATGGAGAGAATAGCACTAGACAAATAGAAAGGGAACGTGAAAGGCACTATATAATAGATAGATAGATAGATAGATAGATAGATAGATAGATAGATAGATAGATAGAGAGATAGATATGAAAGGCACTATATGATAGATAGATAGATAGATAGATAGATAGATAGATAGATAGATAGATAGATAGATATGAAAGGCGCTATATGATAGATAGATAGATAGATAGATAGATAGATAGATAGATAGATAGATAGGCACTATATAATAGATAGATAGATAGATAGATAGATAGATAGAGATATGAAAGGCACTTTATGATAGATAGATAGATAGATAGAGATAGATAGATAGATAGATAGATAGATAGATAGATAGATAGATAGATAGATAGATAGAAGGCACTATATCTATACTAATAAAAGGCAAAGCCCTCACTCACTCACTCACTCACTCACTCACTCGTCACTAATTCTCCAACTTTCCGTGTAGGTAGAAGGCTGACATTTCGCAGGCTCATTCCTTACAGCTTACTTACAAAAGTTGGGCAGGTTTCATTTCGAAATTCTACACGTAACGGTCATAACAGTTGACAACATTCGCCATGTTGAACTTTCTTATTGATGGCCCCATCTTCACAAAATTTGGTAGGTGGCTTCCCTGCGCTAACCGAAACCGATGTTTGTACTTATTTAAGTGGTATGATGCCACTGTCGGCCGCCATATTGAAGTTTCCAATGTCAGGAGCACTAGAAGAGTGAAATGCTTAAGACCTTCACCTATGGATCTGCATGTGAGTTGATGGCTGCTGCTGAATTGTTCAGTTGTCGCTTTCAAGTGTACCGAAATGGCCAAACATTTTACACAAACCGCCAATGCCTCTTAAACATCTTAGACTCACAGGTGACGATTTCAGTAGTGGACACTTTGATGTTTATGAATGTTTAAACTCTCAAAAGCTGGATGTGATTTTATCGATGAAACCAGTTGTGTACTTACAACACTTGACAGATGCCGAATGTCACTTCAGCACAAGTCCTGCAAATACTGTCGTAATTGAAACAAACCATGAAACTCAAACCGATTATGACAGCAGCAATCCAAGCTGTGAGATTTGAGACAAGATTACTGTTCACATGGCCGACTGTACGTTACATGCTCAGAGTAAGCTCAACGCACAGCTTGGTCAGATTACAACCGGAGGGCCGAACTCACAATGTGGTACACAAAGAGATCCTTAACAAATAATTATTGAGATATTTTCCCTCAGTGTAAAAAGCTTTAATTTTCTTCTTAATAAAAATTTTAAGGCAGTACTTCGGCACTGCGAAGCGCGGGTATTTTGTTAGTAATGAATAAGTAGATAGATAGACAGAAGGCACTATATAATGAATAGATAGATAGATAAGGACTGGAAGGGGGCGGAGTCAGTTGCCCTCACTGGCACTGTGGAGGAAAAGGAAGACAACACAGTTAGTGGCAGCACCGCCTTCTCCTGGCCCACGGTGGGATTACACCCCTGAGTGGAACCAAGAGAGTGATGCTCTAATGTGCATACATTAGATCAGAAACAATAAAGAATTTCATTGTGCTTCTACCTGCTGGCCATTTTGTTTTTATTTACTTACTACCTGCCTGTGGTCTTCGGGACAAAAAGAACAACCCAGAGACTCCCTAGCAGTTTTATTATATTGGTGAACTTGCACAGGTGTCAGCTAAGGGAGCCACGATAGGTCATATCTCATCTGAGATGGACGTGTAGTCAAGTGCAGCTGTGGCACAAACTGAGTGGGACTGGCTGGAACCGTTCTCAGGCGAAAGTATGGCAGCTCGTTGTGTGAACGTACAACACGCATGTGACCCAAAGCTCAGTAGAATGACAAGTGAGGTCCAGGCAAGAGATGAAAAAATGTGAAAGCGGATGCATCTGCCATCTAGTGGCTGTGGTTGACTATGACCAGACCGGACAGCTCCACACATACACAGGTCTTTCATAGTGAGAACTGAGGTGCACACAAACGCAGAAATAATTCAAAAGTGCATGCCTGCGCCATCTAGTGGCTGTGGTTGAGCATGACCACAGCAGACTGCTCCACACACACACACACACACAGGTTTTTTGTTTTTATATTACACTAGCTGTGTGTGGTGTTAAGGGCAAATAAAACAACCCAAAGACCCCCTATCAGTATTACTATATAGCACGACGTCATGGTTGCATGGCACCGTTTGCTGCACGCAAGTCTTTGGTAGTTAGAAGTGAGGTGCATGCATGCACCACCTAGTGGCTTTGGTTGAGCGTGCACAGGGCAGACTGTTCCACACACACACACACAAGTATTTGGTTTCTATCTTACATATTCCTTCAAGCAGGGTTCACCACTTCTTCGGGGGGTTTGTTTGGTGGGTATTTTTGGTGTTTCCTTTTTTTCTCACACTTTTGTAACTAGGATACATTTTAAAACATAATTTCATTTTCTGATATGATTCATTTAAATATCCATCCACCCATCCAGTATCCAACCCACTATATCCGAACTACGGGGTCACAGGGGTCTGCTGGAGCCAATCCCAGCCAACACAGGGCGAAAGGCAGGAAACAAACCCCAGTCAGGGTGCCAGCAGACTGCAGGTCATTTAAATATGTTTAATAAAAATTTAATTTTAGAATAAAAAAAGAAACAATATACAGTGTCACACATGTATAACTGGAGGATCTCCTCCTAGGTTCTGTCAGGTTATTGAGCATGGGAAGGGCGCTATATAAATAAAACATATTATTGTTTTTATGATGTAATCACCCGCCGGCAGAGACGAGAGGGGGTGCTATCGCTAACTCTCTTTTCTCCTTTTCTCCCAGCAGCACGTGAGAGCACCTGACTCCGCCCCTTCTGGTTCGCCGGGTATAAGGATCCTGGACTCCCGGAAGGAGGCGTCATTTGGCTAACGGACTACCCGTGGTACGGAGCTCCCGAAAGCATTGACTACGTTATTTGAGAATTTTTCCGTTTTCATTTTGGCCCACAAGCCTGGGCTATTACAACAATACGGATGCTATTTTCAATTACTTTTCCAGTCTGTTAAAAGGGACGACCCAAATATTGATCAAGCCATCTGTCATTCTTGCAGTTCGGACAGAATGGAAATAAAAATGAACCTAAAACTGCAAATGCTAATAGGCACACGTCTGATGCACGAGCAGAGTGAGATTTCCTGATAACAAAATGGAAGTTGAACTATGAATCCTAAATGGGAGAGGCAGCCGCACTAATCACCGTGCCACCAGACTATATAAAGCTGCTCTGTGTGTTACGCCGAGTGCAGCGCGTGCCTCTTATGCTTTTGAAGTATTTTGTTTCTTTTTAAGGCTCAAACTTTTAATTTTTTTGCTCCATCACGAAGTCCTACTTAACCTTTCCTGCATTAGGCAGCCATCGTGTGAAAACTTCAAAAAAATAAAAATCCATTTAGCAAACATACGCAACGTAATTAAGTCCCCATTGCTCCTTTCTGCTTCATGTCAGGCGTTTTATCTAAACACTTAAAATTCTGACTTTAAATGCCGCCATCATATATGTGGACGACCTCGGCGCACATTTGCCAGTAATGGCTAACACATGTGTAATTATTAACATCGTGCCGGCTCGGTGTTGGGAGAATCATTTCTGTGTCAAACTGTCACTGGATGAAATATCGGCAGATTCAGGAGGTTCAAAGCAGAGAGGTCCGCACGGGTTTCTTCCATTCCGCCCTCCAGAAAATTCTGTTCCCCTCTGAAAGCGCACTCCAATTGAACCTGCAGCCTTAAACCCAATCCACCCGGACGTTGCGATCTTCCTTAAATGAGCGACCGAAGCGTTTCAGCTGTGTATTATAGTATATATAATTGGCTTCGATATGACGTCACATTCCCGTTTCTGTGCCGCTAGTAAACATAGACATATATAGTTGGACGCCTCATGCATTGTGTTGCCCAGTCGACACGATACGTCAGCGTGTCCGCCCTGTTGCGAGTGGCAAAAGTGCCATTTAAACTAATAAAAAAAAACAATAACGATTAAAACAGTATCGTTTACATAACAGATTTTGGCGAATCGTTTAAATGCAATTATTTATATCAATTCATAAACTAATAATGGCAATTATTAAATCATAATAATAATAATAATTATTAAATAATTCCTCTCATGTAAGTAACATTTCTTGGACTGCCTTCTTCCATCTCTGAAACATTTCTAGACTTCGTCCTGTTCTTACACTTACTGAAGTATCGGTTAATGCCCGAGTCACCTCACGTATACAGTAGATTACTGTAACGCTATTCTATCTGTCATCCCACAAAAACGTATCCATCGCTTACAACTTCTTCAAAATTCTGCTGCCAGGATAATAACCTGCTGCTCTAAATCCACTAAACATCTCACACCGATTCTCTCTCGACTTCACTGGCTCGCTGTTCACTACTGAATACGATACACAATCCCGCTCTGAACATTTCAAGCTCTCCACAACCTCACTGTGAATGAGGTGTCTACCTATATGTGTCTACGAGCAGCACTACCGCCACGCCACCGTGTGACTTTATTCTCGACATACACTTTTTTTTCCTTCACTGTGTTCGTATTTATTTTTTTTTTCTTCTCGGTGGCCATAATACGCTTCCGTTGCTTTTAAAATGTGGGGTTCGAGGTTCAACCTATGAATCAGTTGGCTTTATTAGACCTTAACGTTGACCTCCTTGTGTTAAAAACCCACAGGATACGGCGACATAGGCAGAGAAAACATCGCCGGCCGCCGCAGCTACTGGGCTCACCCTCTGACAGCGCGCCGTGTGTGTAATCTACGAAGAAAGGCGACAATTGTCGCGTTAAGTTCCTGTCGGATGTCAGTTTGGAGTTTTGATTGGCTGCTACAGCTGCTATAACACCGTTTTATTTGCGATTTCGGTGTTAGCCCTGAAGAGCGGCTACTTGTCACCTTGAAGGAAGCAAAGATGCCAACAGCACCCACGTATGCATTCGGCATTAATAATCCATAAAGTTACGTCATTAGCGCAAACCCACAAACTGTTTCGAATTCTCCATTATTATTTTGTTGATAATATTTGTATATATATATATATATATATAGTTAAGGGAAGGACCAAAAAATAATGGAAGAATAAATAAAAAAATTATCTCTGAAGGAAAAACAAACATGGACTGAAAGGAGAGCGTCCCTTATTGTCCCTTAAGTGCTGGGTAGGACCCTCAGGCAAGCCTGGCTGGTGGAGAGTGCATTCACCATGCCAAGTGCAGGTGGGAAGACAGTCAGGCATTTGCCTCAAAATCTACAGAGCTAAACAAACCAAACCCACCAGTCTGTAGAAGGTCCCACAACTGAGCAAACACCAAGCCATGACGTCAAACAGGATGGTGTCGAGGAACAGATTTGCGGAAGACTACAGCACTGAAGATTCCCAAGAGCCCAGTGGCCTCCATAATAAGTCTGGAACAACCCTGACTCTTCGTAGAGCTGCGACCTGTGGTCACTTCAATTGACTAGAATGTACTGTAATAGATGTGACTAACCCTAAGCCTAAGCCTAACCCACCTGCCCATAGAAGGTCCCACAACTGAGCAATGAGATGAAAGGAACTGCCAGCAGAGCTCAGAAACAGGATGGTGTTGAGGAACGGATTTGAGGAAGACTGCAGCATTGAAGGTTCCCCAGACACTAGTGGCCTCCATAATTCTTAAATATGGAAGAACTCTGAAACAACCACAACTCTTCTTAGAGCTGACCACCTGGCCCAACTGCAGAAAGCCAAAGGTCAGGGGAATGACCAACAGCTTGATACCCATTGTGGCCGAGCTCCAAGAGAACCCGTGTGGAGATGTGAGAAACTTCATAAAGGACAACCTGCACTACAACATGACACTAATTTGGGCTTTAATGACAAGAGTGGCCAGACACAGTGACTTTGCTTTAGGGGTCTTCCAGGCTAAAGCGTCACTAGCATCAGCACTTATTAAAGGTTAGCCCCCTCCTAGAAGCATGGGGGGCATCCCTGGAGTTTTCATGTGGTCAGCTGGTTTTGTCAGAATGCTGAAAAGGGAGGAACAAGGGGCTTCGAGCCAAAGTGTATTGGACAGGTGAGGGCGTTTTTGCTTGTTTGTTACTCCCACACTCGAAATCAGCTGGCTGAACTGGGAAGGGGGTCATGCATGAACTGTTTCCCTGGTGAATGTCCCCAGGAAGGGACAAGCAGACTTTATTTAGGGGTCATTGGAATTAAATTGGCAAGAAAATGGGATTGGATGAACCCTGTCGGTCCAGGGGTATGCCAAAACAATGTCGGGCCAGTATTAGACATGGCTGTCCCACCCCTCAGTCTCTCTTTCCTTTGCCAATTTTCCATGTTGAAGACCAACTCTACCTGAGACTGGCAAGCTGCCTGGGCCTGTGCAGATGATCCATTGACCTACAACAACGTTTATTTCTAGAGCACATTTTCATACAAATCGCGTAGCTCTAAATGCTTCACAAGATGAAGAAAGAAAAGTTTATATGAAATTAGGCAATACTAAGTAACAAAGAATAAAGTAAGGCCAGTTGGCCGGGAGGATGAGAAAAAACAGAAAAACAAAACAAAAAAAAAAATCCTAGATTGGCTGGCGGGAGAAAAAAAAAACAAACTCTGCTGGGGTTCTGAGGACATGAGACCACCTGGCCAGCCCCCACTGGGCATTGTATCTCACATAGATGGTCTAAAGCCGTGCTCATGGTTTTCAGGCTGCACGCCAAAGACTTAAATTATGATAATGTGCACATCTGGGGTGGTTCCTTGATCAGGTGGTGGTGGTGCAGATCCAGAAGAATTGAAAGCAACTGTAAGTCCTTGGGCCACCTGAAACTACACATCTAGTGTCATCGGGTCGTATGGTTTTGGTTTGCAAAGCCACCTTCTGTTTGCTTGTATGTATAATATAATGGATTACGTACAACAGATGATGAATTCAATGTGTAGCTCCTTCCCCTGCCTGCTCTTTTACTCTCTCTGACTGCCAGAGGTTACAGGGGTAAAGAAGGGAAGAGGGGAGGAAGAGCTAAAGTGCAGGAGCTGACCACAGAGAGGCAAGTGAATGAGATTTGAGGCTTTTAGTGAAGTCTCTCTCTCTCCTAGACTCCACCCCTTCTCTCTCTTTCTCCCCTAGACTCCACCCCTTCTCTCTCTCTCTGAGACCCCACCCCTTCTCTCTCTCTCTTTCTCTCTCATAGACACCACCCCTTTTCTCTCTCTCTCTGACTCCGCCCCTTTTCTTTCACTCTCTCCTAGACTCCACCCTTTCTCTCTCTCTCTTTTACTCTCTCTCCTAGACTCCACCCTTTCTTTTTCTCGCTCACTCTCTCTGACTCCACTCCAGCCCTTTCTCTCTCTTTTTCTCTGTCTCCTAGATTCCACCACTTCTCTCTCTCTCTCTTTCTCTCTCCTAGACTCCACCCCTTCTCTCTCTAACTCCACCCCTTCTCTCTCTTTTTTTCTGTCTCGCCTAGGTTTCTCTCGCTTTTTTCTCTCGCTCTCGCCTTTCTCTCGCTTTCTCTCCTAGACCCCACCCCTTCTCTCTCACTCTCTCTTAGACTCCACCCTTTCTCTCTCTCTCTTTCTCTGTATCCTAAATTCCACCACTTCTCTCTCTGACTCCACCCCTTCTCTCTGTCTCTCTCCTAGACCACACCCCTTCCCTCTCTCTTTCTCTCTCTCTCTCTGACTCCACCCCTTCCCTCTTTCTTTCTCTCTGCCAAATGTATGTGTGACGCCCCCCAGAATTTTCATTCCAGAAATGGCTCTGATCCTAACCGTGTAGAGGTCAACTTTCTCCCTGCATCCTGCAATTTTTTGTTTCTCTGGCATTTCATTCTTCATCCCACATCCCAAAGTCACGTGTTAAACTTAATTCAGGGCACAAGATGGGCACAGTGTGTGTTTGTGTGTATGTGTGTGTGTGAGCCCAGTGCTGTCTGTTGTGGATGAAGCAGCCCCGATGATGGGTTATTCACACATTCATTTTCCTTGCAGTGGCTTTTGAATGCATGTGCCGTATCACCACTGATCCATGACACGTGTTTTAAAGCTGGCCAGAAGAGCTACTATTTAAAAACCAATCATCAGCTTGAGTGTTGCGGACCACTAATCCAAACCATCAAAGAGTCGCCCATTCCGCAGAGTGCCGGTAGGCATGGGCGAGTGCCCATACGTGTGCCTGCTGCAGTCAGCATGTCCTTCATGTGGGCGGCACCACATGGCATTCCCAGCACCACATTACATTCCTGCTCTTCCTTTGTGTCTTCCTTCCTCAAAGTGCATGTCAGTGGAAAAAAAATATTAATAAGCAGGAACAAACCTCATGGAGAACATTCCAGCAATTTCTGGTTTATAAAAAATATTAATGTGAAATCAGCAGAGTCGCCCAACTTAGCAAGTATAATAATAATAATAATAATGTCTGCCAGCATACGTGGCCGGCAAAGTCATTATGGACGTGGGTTTTGGTGTCCCAGGCTAAGAAAGCTGAAAGTGGAATTCCATGCATGTAGAAGTGAGAGTTTGTCCAACGTTTCTCTGAGGGTCCTCAACAGGCCTAGAGGAGCAGCGGCCAAAAAGGTGGAAACGCTCAAGGAAATGAACTCCATGATGCAGAGAGCAAAAGTGACAGCCTAGCTTTGGGAATGGAAGATGGATAACGAAGAACGTCAAAGGAATAACAAGACGAGGACCAGGAGAAAGGCGCTGACTGCTGTGTCCTTCGTGACAGAAAGGCTTCTCCTAAAAAGGACAATTTGGTGTCACATTTCCAGCCACAATGAAGCACAAACAAATGGAATTCAGGCCTCAAAAAAGGCAGCCGAGCCACAACCCAAGTGACAGGCTTCTGACCTGCACAGACCCGGAAATAAAGCAAGAGTCTCAAAACGTCCAGAATGGAAGAGATGGGAAACTGCTTAAAAAAGTCTGGTCCAAAGATCAAACCAAAAGGAAAGGTAGTTTACAGTTAAAGAGGGTCCAAAACGACACCGAAAAAAGGGGCAACAATTGGGTTTACCTAAAAGAAAAAAATGGATTCATTCTGACAACGTGAATGCACAAGAGAATTCAAAACGAGTATGTTCTGTTACTGTACATATCCAAATATGGAATGAATGAATTAACGAATGAACGAACAAACGAACGAACGAACGAACGACGAACGAACGAACGAACGAACGAACAAATGAACTGTGCTACTCTTTATGTCACAATATTCTGCCTTAATCAACCCCACTAATACACTGTATAGGTCAGAGGGTATAAAGTGAATGAATGAATCTTACTACAGTATATGTCAGTTGAATTTGAATGAATGAACGAACAAACGAATGAACGAACGAACAAATGAATGAATGAACTGTGCTACTCTGTATGTCACAGTATTTTAAATTAAGAAAAAATAATGCGGTGTAGGTCAGAGAGTCCAAAGTGAATGAATGAATCTTACTACAGTACATATCAGTGACATTTGACAGAATGAATTAACGAATGAACGAATGAACGAACGAACGAACGAACGAAGGAACGAACGGTGCTACTCTTTATGTCACAATATTCTGCCTTAATCAACCCCACTAATACACTGTATAGGTCAGAGGGTATAAAGTGAATGAATGAATCTTACTACAGTATATGTCAGTTGAATTTGAATGAATGAACGAACAAACGAATGAACGAACGAACAAATGAATGAATGAACTGTGCTACTCTGTATGTCACAGTATTTTAAATTAAGAAAAAATAATGCGGTGTAGGTCAGAGAGTCCAAAGTGAATGAATGAATCTTACTACAGTACATATCAGTGACATTTGACAGAATGAATTAACGAATGAACGAATGAACGAACGAACGAACGAACGAAGGAACGAACGGTGCTACTCTTTATGTCACAATATTCTGCCTTAATCAACCCCACTAATACACTGTATAGGTCAGAGGGTATAAAGTGAATGAATGAATCTTACTACAGTATATGTCAGTTGAATTTGAATGAATGAACGAACGAATGAACAAACGAATGAACGAACGAACAAATGAATGAATGAACTATGCTACTCTGTATGTCACAGTATTTTAAATTAAGAAAAAATAACGCTAATACACTGTATAGATCAGAGAGTCCCAAGTGAATGAATGAATCTTACTACAGTATATGTCAGTTGCATGTGAATGAATTAACGAACAAATGAACGAACAAATGAATGAATGAACTGTGCTTCTCTGTATGTCACAATATTTTGAATTAAAAAAAAATAACGCTAATACACTGTATAGGTCAGAGGGTCCAAAGTGAATGAATGAATCTTACTACAGTACATATCGGTGACATTAGACAGAACGAATTAATGAACAAACGAACGAATAAGTGAACTATACTACCCTGTATGTCACAGTATTCTGAATTAATGAATCCCACCAATACACTGTATAGGTCAGAGGATCCAAAATGAATGAATGAATCTTGCTACAGTACATATCAGTGACATTTGACTGACTGACTGACTGACTGACTGACTGACTGACTGAATGAATGAATGAATCTTGCTACAGTACATATCAGTGACATTTGACTGACTGACTGACTGAATGAATGAATGAATGAATGAATGAATGAATCCTGCCGCTCTATATGTCTGTGAACTCTGAATGATTGACTGCATGAATTCCAACGGTGTCCATATCAGAGAATTGTAATAAATAAATGACTTAACCAATCAAATAATTACTCATTTTGCTATATACTAGTGACTACAAATGAATGAATGAATGAATGATTGAACGAATGATACCAATGTACATATTACAGAATTCTGTATGTAAAAAATGAATGGATCCTGATGCTGTATATATTCAAATTCTGAATGAATGAAGGAATCCGGCCGCTCAATTTGCCAATAAATTCTAAATGAATGAATGAATCCTTTTAATACACAGTAAAGGTCTGAGAAGTTTAAGTCAATGGGTGAGCTAACCTTACTGTAGTGTTAGTCAGAAACATTTTCATAGAGGAGTAGAGCCAATTAATCCTGTTACACTATACAGCAAATCCGAGAATTGTAAATGAATGAATGAATGCATTAGTCCATATCAAGGAATTCTAAATGAGTGAGTAACTTAATGAATAAATTACTTAATTCTGGTGCTGTATATATCACAGGATCCAAAATGAACGAATGAATGAATACTACCAATGTATGTGTTAGAGAATTATGCATGAATGATACCTACTACTGTACTGTACACAGTATATCCAAATTTTAAATGAATGAACGATCAAATGATTCCTGCTATTACATATGTCAAAATTTTAAATGAATGAGTGAATGAATAGTGTTACTCTATAAGTCACAGAATTCTTAATGCATGAAGGAGTCCTGCTATTCAGTGTGTCAACAAATTCTAAATAAACGAATGAATGAATACTACTAATACAGGTCTGAGAGTTTAAAATGAATGAATGAATCTTACTACAGTGTTAGTCCCTGACATTTAAATGAAGGAGTAAATGATTGAATCTTGCTACTCCATACAGAGAATTCTAAATGAATGAATGGATGAATGCATGTATGCCCTCAATGTCCATATCTGGTAATTCTAAGTGAATGAGTAAAGACCGCCCTGCAGTGGGCTGGCGCCCTGCCTGGGGTTTGTTTCCTGCCTTGTGCCCTGTGTTGGCTGGGATTGGCTCCAGCTGACCCCCCGTGACCCTGTAGTTAGGATATAGCGGGTTGAATAATGGATAGATGGATGGATGGATGAATGAGTTAATCCTGATATTGCATGCATCAGAGGATTCGAAATGAATGAATGAATGAACACTACAAATGCACACATTACATAATTAAGAATGAATAAATGAATGAATCCTGCTAGTTTATATAGCAAAAGTTTGAATGAATTAATAAATAATTCCTGCTACTGCATGCATCCGCATTTTGAATGAATGAATGACTTTGTATATCACAAAGGTATGAATGAATGAAGGAACCCTGCTGCTCAATATATCATTAAATTCTAATGAAACAAATGAATGAATGAATCCCACCAACACACCATAGGTTGGAGAATTTTAAATGAATACATGAATCTTATTACAGTGTTAGTCCTTGGCATTTAAATGAAGGAATACATAAATGAATCCTGGTACTCCAAAAATTATATATCTGAAAATGAATAAGTGAGTAAACGCATGAAAGTAACCAATGCCCATAACAGGGAATTCTAATTGAATTAATACACGAATCAGTCCTGATACTGTATAAATCAGATGATCAAAAACAAGCGAACGAATGAATGAATGATTGAATGAATAAATGAATGAATTAATGAATGAATTAATCATTGCTACCAATGTACATATTAGAGACTTAAGAATGGTTCCTGATACTGTATATATAACCAGATGTTCAATGAATGTATGAATGAATGAATGTTGCCTGCTACTGGATACATCCACATCTTGGATGGATGGATGGATGGATGGATGGTTGGTGCTACTCCGCACATCTCCGAATGCTGACTGAACGAGGCCGCCCTGCCCCTCCATCTGCCACTGAACTCTAAATGAGCGAATGCTGCTACTGCATACGCATGCCAGGGGGCACAAGTGAATGAGTTCCTCACAGAAAGGTCTTCTATGACAGAAGGGGATTTGACCGGGTGAGCAGTTCACAGTTGGAAGAAGGTGATGCTGCAGTCCACCGTGGCCCCCCACGTGTTAGGTAAGAAGTGGGCACACACAATACCAACAATGAATTTGGATGCCACCCAGCAGGCACTTGTCCCTGTTCAGAAGCTTTAACCACTACAACCCCCTGCCTGGCACTAAGAGCCACTAAGACAGCACAGTCATAGGCGTTTTTATTTTTGGGGGGGTGTAGTTTGGGCTTTGACCCCCCTGCCAAGTATATTTTATGATACTTCACTATTCCCACTAATCATGATTTATGTACTTTCTCACTCCCCATTAATTCCTCTGCCAGGCAGACATGGCGGCACAGTGGTGAGCATGATGGCCCGATAGAGGGCCAGCACCTTGGGTTTGAAGCTGATGGGATTTTCATGTTCTCTCCATGCCAGTGTGGCCGCCTTCCAGCCACATCTCCATTATTCTAAATTGGCACAGTATGAATCTCGGTGTGTGCCCCATGGTGGACTGCCACCCCATCCAGGGTTGACTCCAGCCTTGAGCCCAGTGCTGCCAGGGTTGGCTCCAGCTCCCTGTAAACCTGAACTGGGTTTGAGAATTTGAATGCTATATTAGAAAGCAGCTTAGGCTGGCGTTCATGAGAGAAAGGCACTATAAAAAAGAGAGCATCTGCGGCATCTCCTAAGATTTACAGCTTTGTGTGGATGGCTGCTGCTCTTACATACTGACAAGAGGCATGAGTGGGCAAAATGTCTTTCAGGGCATTGTGGGGGAGGCCAGTATAGCACTCTTTACACGAGGTGCACGGCCAAAATGGAGTCCGCCAGGTCAGGGTTTCACTGCTCTGCCCCAGTCACCAAAGCACAACAGCTGCGTCTTTTGCAAAAATCAAAGACAAAAAAAAAGGAGTCAAGAAATGAAAACATGGAGCGCTGCCCAGATTTCTGTAAAATAAAATGGTATTGCTCTTGGCATCCAGACAATGTGAATGTTGAAACAAAGCCCCAAAAGGAGACAAGTGTTCTTTTAATTAATCGTCGGCCTGAAAACGCAGAACACAGAGGCTGGAGAGGCACAAGGCGGAGGAGAAGGAGAAGGAGGGCAAGGGTGGCGGGTGCCATCGAGAAAGGAGAGGCAGCAGCCTGAAAGTGGCGACTGTGAGGGTCCGTGGTGAGTGGATATGGGTGCAGGGAGTATTGTAGGAATACAAAATTCAATAAATAAAAAAAAAAATCTGAATAGCGCAAGCCACTCCCATTCAGGGTGTTTATAAGAAACGTGATGACTTGCTTCATGGTGTTCTTGAGGAATCTGCCATTTGTCACTAGGAAAGGATCAAAAATCGAAAATAACCTCATATTCGTAATTGTTGACCTTGGAATAGCCGGAAACAATACCCAACATGCTTATGTTTGAAATTTGTCATTTTTAACCATCTGGGGGTGGCGCTTAGTGGGCTAGGACCACTGGTGAAGAATCAAATATCAAAACTATGATCATATTCATGATCAGCAACCCTGAAATAGCATACAATGGCTTCATTTCATTTGTTTCTGCCTGACACCTCCTGGCTGACTGGTATGCAAAAATGCCCAACTATGATATACCATTCAACTCCAAGCTTTGTGGGGTTTCCCTCTTTTTTGGTCTTCTAGACCCCAAAATCTAGACATTTTTTGTAGGCCATATTTTGTGCAGGAAGAAACACTGTTAAGATAAAGAGAAAACCAAAAAGCGTCTTCAACAAAAAGGATCGTTTTTCTTCACACATGAAACAACATATCAAACATTAACACAGCTTTTATGAATGCCATACCAAATGGCATATAACAGAGATACTGTATGTGTATTACATTTTACATTTCAACAGCTGGCGCATCACAAACATTGGCACTGCATTTACAAACCCAATATCAAATGGCATATAAGAGAAATACGCAAAGCATCTGTCATTCCAACAGATGGGGTATCACAAACATTGGCACTGCATTTAAAAAACCCAATACCAAATGGCATATAGGAGACATAAATATTGCATTTGTAATTCCTACAGATGGTGTGTCACAAACAGCACTGCATTTACAAATCCCATACCAAATGGCATATAAGAGAAATATGCATTGCATGTGTAATTCCTACAGATGGCACATCACAAACCTGAACACTGCTTTTACAAATCCCACATCAAATGGCATATAAGAGATATATACATTGCATTTGTCATTGCAACAGATAGTGCATCACAGACAATAGTATTGTGTTTAAAAATCCCATACCAAATGGCCTATCATAGACATATGCATTGCATGTTACACTGTAAATGTTAATTCTGAAGTCTACGTTGATTATTTAGATTTCAACCCATCACAGATGAGTAGCACAGCTAGTTCAACTTAATAAATGGAATAGTGTCTTTGTGTCTGTCTGCATGTTCATCTGGTTTCTTTGTCTGTGCTTTTCAACAGATGGCGCATCACAAACATTTACACTGCTTTTACTCTTCCTGTACTAAATGTCATGTAAGTGAGACATAGCACCAGGGCAGACATACTGCACTGCAAACGTCGACAACTTAGATATCAAGCCATCTTACACAGGTAGCACAGCTAACGGTAAAAATAATGAAAGAAGAAAAAGAAAAGAAAATATAATAAGATAGGAATTTGGTCTAAGCAAAAATATACTGAAAAAGATACTCTCATGAGCACCGAGATGGAAATGCAGAGACACACACATATACAGTGCATCCAGAAAGTATTCCCAGCGCTTCATCACTTTGTCCACATTTTGTTATGTTACAGCCTTATTCCAAAATGGATTAAATTCAATTTTTTCCTCAGAATTCTACACACAACACCCCATAATGACAACGTGAAAAAAGTTTACTTGAGGTTTTTGCAAATTTATTAAAAATCAAAAAACTGAGAAATCACATGTACATAAGTATTCACAGCCTTACGCCCTGTGTTGGCTGTGATTGGCTCCAGCAGACCCCCATGACCCTGTAGTTAGGATGTAGCAGGTTGGATAATGGATGGATGGATGGATAAGTATTCACAGCCTTTGCCATGAAGCTCCAAACTCAGCTCAGGTGCATCCTGTGTCCCCTGATCATCCTTGAGATGTTTCATTGGAGTCCACCGGTGGTCAATTCAGTTGATGTGACCTGATTTGGAAAGGCACACACCTGTCTATAGAAGGTCACACAGTTGACAGTTCATGTCAGAGCACAAACCAAGCATGAAGTCAAAGGAATTGTCTGTAGACCTCCGAGACAGGATTGTCTCGAGGCACAAATCTGGGGAAGGTTACAGAAAAATTTGTGCTGCTTTGAAGGTCCCATCATCTGTAAATGGAAGAAGTTCAAAACCACCAGGACTCTTCCTAGAGCTGGCAGGCCATCTAAACTGAGCGATCGGGGGAGAAGGGCCTTAGTCAGGGAGGTGACCAAGAACCTGATGGTCACTCTGTCAGAGCTCCAGAGGTCCTCTGTGGAGAGAGGAGAACCTTCCAGAAGGACAACCATCTCTGCAGCAATCCACCAATCAGGCCTGTATGGTAGAGTGGCCAGACTGAAGCCACTCCTTAGTAAAAGGCACATGGCAGCCCACCTGGAGTTTGCCAAAAGGCACCTGAAGGACTCTCAGACCATGAGAAACAAAATTCTCTGGTCTGATGAGACAAAGATTGAACTCTTTGGTGTGAATGCCAGGCGCCACGCTTGGAGGAAACCAGGCACCGCTCATCACTAGGCCAATACCATCTCTACAGTGAAGCATGGTGGTGGCAGCATCATGGAACTGGGAGACTAGTCAGGATAAAGGGAAAGATGACTGCAGCAATGTACAGAGACATCCTGGATGAAAACCTGCTCCAGAGCTCTTGACCTCAGACTGGGCGACGGTTCATCTTTCAGCAGGACAACGACCCTAAGCACACAGCCAAGATATCAAAGGAGTGGCCTCAGGACAACTCTGTGAATGTCCTTGAGTGGCCCAGGCTTGAATCCGATTGAACATCTCGGGAGAGATCTTAAAATGGCTGAGCACCGACGCTTCCCATCTAACCTGATGGAACTTGAGAGGTGCTGCAAAGAGGAATGGGCGAAACTGGCCAAGGATAGGTGTGCCAAGCTTGTGGCATCATCTTCAAAAAGACTTGAGGCTGGAATTGCTGCCAAAGGTGCATCGACAAAGTATTGAGCACAGGCTGTGAATACTTATGGACATGGAATTTCTCAGTTTTTATAAATTTTAATAAACTTTTTCATGTTGTCATTATGGGGTGTTGTGTGTAGAATTCTGAGAAAAAACATGAAATTAATCCATTTTGGAATAAGGCTGTGACATAACAAAATGTGGAGAAAGTGATGCGCTGTGAATATTTTCCGGATGCGCTGTACATGCTAATCGAGAGGCAGGTATGATCACATGGATATTTATTTAACAAACAGACAAAGCTGAAAATATTTAAGTCTCTATTTAGTTCACCTGCCTAGGAAGAAGCTTCCAGTGATGGTAACAACATAATCTTAAATAAAGTTTAGCAGGACAGCCCCTAAAAACCATACAAATTAAATTTTGGAACTTGAAATGAAAGTAGTAGACTAATATAGTCGCAAAATTTAAGCAAAGCATAATGGTTATCTTTAAACATTTACCCCTGATTCATAAATGCAAATAAGGCAGTATGGCCATCCAATCAGACTTTATTTAAATCGGCCTTTAGCAATGCAGGCAAAGCCTGTAGTCCTGTTGCTGCGTTTATTGTTTGATTTTACTTTGCTGTGTCTTTGTCTTCTGTGCTATGTCAGCTTAAATTATTACTATGATGATGATGATTATGATCATTATTATTGTCATGTATGTTGTAGCCTATAATTTTGCCTCCCAGTCAGTACCCTGGGTCTTACAGTGCCAAACATTAGGATTAACACCCTGGCTCAGTCTGTTTGGAGTTGGCACCTTCACTTAGGTCTATGTGAGTTTTCTCCAAGTACGTCATTCCAACGTCTGGTATTATGAGGGTAAATCCGCCAGGCGTCCTCTCCACAGTCAACTCCTGCCTCGCACCTGGTGCTGTCAAGACAGGCTCTGTCGTTCCTAAGCTATGTGAGGTCATATAAGGGATCAATAGATGGATATTATTGAAGTAATTCTTAACACTTCTCACCGTATTTCACAAAATCTGGTTGCAATTTCCATTCACACCACTGGGTGGAGTTTCTGAGCGCTGCAAATCAGAAAATTATCTTGGTGAGTTAATCAACGAAATAACCGTCTGAATGGAAGCAGAGGGCATTTTCTGCCCTTAAAGCTCCAAGTCAAGGAGTCACAAGAAGTTAACAGCACACCCAAACCTTTAGGACTTGAACCTTAAACTACCCAAGAGGTGGCCGATTCAAACTGCGACACACCAAATCTGTAAACTGGCGGCCATTTCAGCTCGGCACATTCTTCAGCTGATCTGACTGCAGGTGCAAAGGGGGTCCATACAACAGGAGAAGGGCAGCAAAGCTCAAGCAAATCAGTGAGGAAGACACAGCACATCACAAGGGGGACTTGGGCCGTCGGCTCCACAGACACAGCCATCAGTTTAGGGCTCTCTATTCCCAGAAATTGTTTATTTGTTTGTTTGGATTTTTAAATTACCTGAGAACACCAACGGCACAGGCAGCAGAGATGAGACAGCTTAGGTAGAGCGGGCTGACCTGACATGTGGCGCCTTTCACATCTACACGCTAATTGTATAGTGCCTTTAACTTCTGCAAAAAAGAGCTTCTCATGTCCATCAATCTATCTATCTTTTATATAGTGCCTTTCATATCTATCTATCTATCTATCTATCTTTTATATAGTGCCTTTCATATCTATCTATCTATCTATCTGTCTATCTATCTTTTATAAAGTGCCTTTCATATCTATTTATATATCTATCTTTTATATAGTGCCTTTCATATCTATCTATCTATCTATCTATTTATTATATAGTGCCTTTCATATCTATCTATCTATCTATCTATCTATTTATTACATAGAGTCTATCTTTTATATAGTGCCTTTCAAATCTATTTATCTATCTATTTATTATATAGTGCCTTTCACTCTATCTATCGATCTATCTATTACATAGAGTCTATCTTTTATATAGTGCCTTCATATCTATCTATCTATCTATTATATAGTGCCTTTCACTCTATCTATCGATCTATTAATCTATCTATTACATAGTGTCTATCTATCTTTTATATAGTGCCTTTCATATCTATCTATCTATCATACAGTGCCTTTCGTCCTATCAATCTATCTATCTATTACATAGTGTCTATCTATCTTTTATATAGTGCCTTTCATCTATCTATCTATCTATCTATCTATCTATCATATAGCACCTTTCACATCTCTTTGTCTGTGTCAATCACATTATGAACTTCACACGTCTGTCCATCTTTTATGTAGTTCCTATCAAATCTGTCTACATATCTCTTAATGGGGATCACTGTCAACCCCTGGCTTGTACTGAGGAGAAGGATCAAAGGAGCATATTTTTGAGAAATCGGAAAAATACAACAGAATAGTTTAGAAGAGCAGCAAAATAAGGATAAAGGATTTGTCTAACAGAGGATTCACAGTAAGAGGGTCTCAATACAAACTCCACATAACAGAAACCACAAAACTAGTCAAGAAGCAGAGTTCAAAACCAAAGAAAATATAAAGCTCACAAATCCCACCGAAGTGCACCACATTGTATTGAATATGACCTGCCCTGAACTTCAACTCCCAGCCTGCCTTTCTAGGGTAGGGGGCGGGCCCTTAAAAGTGATGGATGTTTGGCCCCGCCTCTTGATGAGCCAACCCACAAAAAACAAGAAACGGGAGAAAACTGCAAGATAAAAACAAATATCTCACTATACCTTGCAGAATAAAAATAACAGACGATACATTAGACAAATAATAAATGAATAGGACAATATTATTTAAAAAAAAGAAAATAATTAATGACAATAAAAAAAGAACTAAGAAGATAAAAGTCACAATTTAAACTTAAATAGCAAAAGAACCCGGGCTTGACCATAACAGTGCCTGCTGAGAACAACTCAGTGCCCTCCGACCACCATCTCAGTCCCACCTCCATCAACTAACATCACAACACAGGTAGGCTGCCCATTAGACCAGTGACTGCTCACAAAAACATCAATCCATCTGCCCATCCATTTTATGATCCAGGACAGAGCGGAGGGGATGATGGAGCCTCTCCGAGCAAGTATACGGTGCAGGGCAGGACCAGCATAAGAAAAAAATAAAATACAAAAAATAAAACAGCCAAAGCCTAGCTTAAGTAATAAAATCAGCACCTACGGGATCATCGAACTTAGGATTTGCCAAGGTTTCAAAAATGGATTCTTCTGGGTGGTCTTCCATTCGGACAAGCGGGTACTCCCGTAGAAAGACGGCTCCTTCATCTCCATGTGCGCAAACCTGCGTGAGAAGAAGAAGAATTAGAACAGCGCAGTTGAAATACTGAAGAGGGCGCCATAACGCTGATGGGCTGTTTTAGCATAATTTGACTTTTTAAATGCAGGATCAGATAGACTGTGAAAATGAAGGGGGGGCACTCAAACAAAGACCCGGCTAGTCACAATTAGATAGATAGATAGATAGATAGATAGATAGATAGATAGATATGAAAGGCACTATATAGATAGATAGATAGATAGATAGATAGATAGATAGATAGATAGATAGATAGATAGATAGATAGATAAAGGCGGCTCTCCACAATACCCAAAATGCCACAATACCTGAAGTCACCATCATTTGCCATGAGATGTTTTAGTTCTTTTAAATTATAAATTCCTGTTCATATTACACTTTTATTATAAATATTCCTGCTGTTGTGACTATAATAACATCCCATACTGATCATGTGACTATTCTAATATTGCTTCCTCTCAAAAGTCACTACCTATTAAAATGATCTCCTTTCTTATTGTAACATGTGATGTTCTTCTCACCCTCATCATCATTTCATTAATGCTTTTTACTTGTGAAATTTTCACAAGCACGATTTGCAAGTATATATACTGCTCACAAAAATTAAAGGAACACTTTAAAGAAACACATTAGATACATCAGATCTCAATATGAAGTTGGATATCTATACAAATAACGACAGGGCAATGTCTTAGGAACAAAAGGATGCCAAGTCTTTTAATGGAAATAAAAGTTTTCTGCCTACAGAGGGCTCAATTGTGTAGACACCCTAAAATCAGAGTGAAATGAAGATGTGGCAGGCTAGTCCATTTTTCAAAAACTTAATTTCTGCTACTCAAAATGCTTTTCAGTATCTTGTGTGGCCCCACGAGCTTGTATGCATGCTTGACAACGTCGGGCATGCTCCTAATGAGACGACGGATGGTGTCTTGTGGCATTTCCTCCCAGATCTGTATGAGGGCATCCCTGAGCTGTTGTACAGTCTGAGGAGCAACCTGGCGCCTAATGGACCGAAACATAATGTCCCACAGATGTTCTATTGGGTTTAAGTCAGGGGATCGTGAAGGCCATTCAATTGTTTCAATTCCTTCATCCTCCAGGTACTGCCTGCATACTCTTGCCACATGAGGCCGGGCATTGTCGCATTAGGAGGAAACCAGGACCTACTGCACCAGCGTAGGGTCTGACAATGGGTTCAAGGATTTCATCTCGATACCTTATGGCAGTCAGAGCACCATTTCCTACGCAGTAGATGTCTGTGCGTCCCTCCATGGATATGCCTCCCCAGACCATCACTGACCCACCACCAAACCTGTCATGTTGAACGACGTTGCAGGCAGCATATCGTTCTCCTTGTCTTCTCCAGACTCTTTCACGACTATCACAGCTGCTCAGGGTGAACCTGCTCTCGTCTGTAAAAGTACAGGGCCAGTGGTGGACTTGCCAATTCTGGTGTTCTTGAGCAAATGCCAGTCGAGCTCCACGGTGCTGGGCAGTGAGCACAGGGCCCACTACAGGACGTCGGGCCCTCAGGCCATCTTCATGACGTCTGTTCCTGATTGTTTGGGTAGAGACATTCACACCAGTGGCCCTCTGGAGGTCATTCTGTAGGGCACGAGCAGTGCTCAGCCTGTTCCGCCTTGCACAAAGGAGCAGGTATCGGTCCTGCTGATGGGTTGAGGACCTTCTACGGCCCTGTCCAGCTCTCCGAGAATAACAGCCAGTCTCCTGAAATCTCCTCCATGTTCTGGAGATTGTGCTGGGAGACACATTAAACCTTCTTGCTGCAGCACGTGTGGATGTGCCATCCTGGAGAAGTTGGACAACCTGTGCAACTTCTGTAGGGTTAAGGAATCGCTTCATACTGCCAGTAGAGATGATTACTCAAGCCAAAACTAGCACGAGTGGAAAACCAGCCAAAAAAGATCAAGAGGGAGAAACTTGAAATGACCTCCACATGTAAAACCAGTCCTGTTTTGAGGGTTTTCTAATTGTTGCCACTTTAGTGCACCTGTCGTTAAGTCCATGAACACCAATACAGCTGAAAGTGATTAACAATGACCTCAGCTGCTTAACCAACCAGAAAATTATCAGACAGGTTTAATTGATTTCATGCCAGGCCCAATAAAAAAAGTGTTCCTTTAATTTTTGTGAGCAGTGTGTATAAAATCCAATGTTGATCTGTATGTCTGTCTGCTTTTCACAAGAGAACTACTTAACGGATTTAAATCGTTTTTTTTTTCTAGAATTTGCTCGAACATTGAACAGCATGGTGGCACAGTGGGGTAGCGCTGCTGCCTCGCAGTTAGGAGACCCAGGTTCACTTCCCAGGTCCTCCCTGCGTGGAGTCTGCATGTTCTCCCCGTGTCTGCATGGGTTTCCTCCCACAGTCCAAAGACATGCAGGTTTAGATCCTAAATTGTCCCCAGTGTGTGCTTGGTGTGTGGGTGTGTGTGTGTACCTTGTGGTGGGCTGGCGCCCTGCCTGGGATTTGTTCCGGCCTTCTGCCCTGTGCTGGCTGGAATTGGCTCCAGCAGAGCACAGTTGGTCTGCAAGTTGGCAAACATCCGCCACGGTGCCGACTTGCAGACCAACCACAAGCGTTACCTGGTAGGTAACCACCCATACAATCAGATTGTGATTCAGACTATGAATGCCATTAATGTAATTACCCCGATCTACATGCTGTCAAATAAATGAACCACTCGCCGTTGCAGAACATTAACGAGGCTTCACCTCTGACGCTAACGTCCGAGGTTCGATTCCCGAGAGGAGGTGCAGTGAGTTTGTACGCCTGATGAGCCCAGAATTAGGGCGAAACACGTGTCGCGTACTCTTTGCATTATTTGACAGTAAAAACCATATATATACTAGGGGGCTTCGTGCGCCGTGTTTGTTTTTCGGATACACACTTTAAGATTTTTTTTTTCTTTGAATTGTTTCTATTTCATTCGTTTCACTTTTATTTCAGAGCTCCTGTAAAAACAATATTTGGAATCTTTTACATGAGGTTCGTGTGACTTGTGCTTAATGACTTTGTACCCTAATTCAGGACCGGTTTCTCTGTTTGGAATCTCAGCTCAGACAAAACGATCTTCATCATCAGCAGTTAATCTTTTTTTTTTTTGCAAAGTAACCAATAAATGCATGCGAGGTAAACTCCGTTTTTGAAATTCTCTGATTTAAACTTCAAAGCCTTACAATATTTTTACATATCACCTCTGTCCATTGTCGCAGTAGGGGGCAGTAGTGCTCCCTTGAACCCTCAGGTACCACGCCAAACACCTGGTAAAAGTGCTACAATTATTCTTTTTATTATAATAATGTGCACCAAGCACCCTCCACTCCACACTATTCATAAACCACAATAACAATAATAAATCAATAATCAATAATCACAATCCTCCACTCCCAGACGCGTTGCCCTCCTACCACCCAGCTCAGCTCAGTCTCTGGGAGTTCCCTCAGTCCTTTTATATTCCCTGACCCGGAAGTATTCCCAGTCCCCAGTCCATGTGATCTTGTATCACTTCCGGGTCAGGTAAAAAGTACTTTTCTTCATCCCAGAAGTCCATCGCTCTTCCTATGACGAACTTCCGGGTCATAGTGTACAAATAAGTCTTTGGTCCTCCCTGCAGCTCCCTCTTGTGGCCCCTGTGGTATCCAGCAGGGCTGAGGATAAAAACTACATAGTCCATGACTCCCTGCTGGTCTTCGGGGCACCTCCATACTGCAGGGAGGGCTCCATCTGGCGGCTTGGGGGACTTGGCCGGGATAAACTGCCAGGCACAGTCCACACCATATATTCGATCTCTATTCGCCGAGTAATAATTTCTGTTTTTTTGCATTAATGCGATCTTTACTTTCTTTATTCTGGCACTGTCGTTTTTTTTCTGCTTTCATATTCGGTATCGTGCTCTGCATGTGTTTCGCGCCTACATTTTTTTTTTTACGTCTTTTGAATTCCAGCTTTCATTTTCTCTAACCTGCTCTTCATGTGTTTGGCCCCCTTGTTTTTTAACCTCTTTATGACATTTTGCTTTGTTTTCTACTCTTTGTCTTTTATTTCTGACCTCGCTTTGTCCTGGTTTTTTCAATGACACCTGGTTTATTGGTGATGATTTTTCCCTTTTTTGGGTAATAATTTCCGTTTGTTTGCGCACCTGCGATCTTTACTTTCTTTCTAATTTTCCTACTTTCATATTCTTTAACTTTCTCCACATGCGTATCGCAGCAACTTTTTTTTTTTTTTTTGAGCTTTTTGAATTCCACTGCTCTCATAATCTCTAACCTGCTCTGCATGTGTTTAGCGCCAACGTTTGTGAAACGTCTTTATGAAGTTCTACGTTGTCTTTTAAATTCTGAGCCCCATTTTTCTGGGCTGATTATTACTTTCCTTATTTTTTCAATTTGCACCTCGATTATTCTTTTTTGGCGACACGGTGGCGCAGTGGTAGCGCTGCTGCCTCGCAGTTAGGAGACCCGGGTTCGCTTCCCAGGTCCTCCCTGCGTGGAGTTTGCATGTCCTCCCGTGTCTGCGTGGGTTTCCTCCGGGCGCTCCGGTTTCCTCCCACAATCCAAAGACATGCAGGTTAGGTGGATTGGTGATTCTGAATTGGCCCTAGTGTGTGCTTGGTGCGTGGGTGTGTGTTTGTGTGTGTCCTGCGGTAGGTTGGCACCCTGCCCAGGATTGGTTCCTGCCTTGTGCCCTGTGTTGGCTGGGATTGGCTCCAGCAGACCCCCGTGACCCTATTCGGATTCAGCGGGTTAGACAATGGATGGATGGATTATTCTTTTTTGCTCTTTCTTCTCTCCAACACTTTTGAGTCTCTTTTCTCTGCGCTGCTTTCTTCTTCACTTAGTCGTCTACGTTTCATTTATAACGTATTGTCTTTATACGCTTTATATGCGCTGAGAGCCCTGGATCTGTGTGTGCACAAAGCCTCCTTTACACGATTGAGGGTTTTGCTGCTCGTGGTCTTATTTGATACCAGCAGGAGTACCCGGCGTTGCCCGGGAATGTATAACCGGTGAATTTCCCAAATGAAAGAAACAGAACATAGAAATAGAGCAAACAGTTTTCTGATTGACATTTTATTGTAACTTCCTCCACTGTGGATTCTGTCTGCTGTGGCGTTTCAGACGCCCTTGAAATGGACTTGCTTGTGGCATCTGACACGCAGGAGCCGTCTCAGGACAGGGCAGTCCTAACTTTTATCGGAGCTGCTTACTCTGCTGCCGGTGCGCACAGTTGCGGCAGTCTGCTTCAAGAAGACAGATCCTCGAGGAGTCAGCCGGCCGTCTCCTGCCCCACGTCCGGGCGCCAAAAACTGTGGACTCTTTTTCTGTGTTGTTTCTTGGGACTGAAGACAGAGAGATGTGATTAAGTTTGTAAAAATCTTTTCTTAATACACACCAGGCAAAGGTAAGATGACAGAGAAGCACAGTCCTAGGACACCTGCCCTTCGTCTTCCCCGAGGGGTCGGTATCCCAAATCTTTTATAGGGCCTTTGTCTTATGACTTTGGTTGCACAAGAACTTCAAACCGTTACATCTTACAACATTTTGCTTGGATCAGCATTTACCACATCCTTTAAGTTCATCAGTTGGTCACTTGTGGTTTTTTGTTCGTTAGGAGAAACAAGAAGTTGCACTTGCACTATAAAGACAGGTTCTGCGTGGCTCTATCATGTATACCAGATTGATCAAACTAATCAAACTATTTATTATTTTTTCACAGTGGCATAGGAATAAAAGCAGGACAATTATAATGTGTTGCATGGTATTACATACGGAATAAGCACCACAGTGAGATGAATTTACCTCATTTAAAATATGTTGGAAGGCATTTGTAAGGAGCGTTTGTGTTGAACCGTGATGCCATCTAACAGACGTTGGCGACAGCAAGTACAGAGAGAATTGACATTCAAACGGTGCTGCGTGTGGGGAAAATGGCCGGGGAAGGATGCTGTCTTTTTAAGGCGAGTCTCTGTTCAGACGTTGGTGAATGACATACAGCACTATCAGTGTGTGTGGGAGTGTGACCCTCGAAAACACAGGTGTGTCAGCCGCTCACGCGCACTGAGTCGTTCACGTTTTACATTCATACGGCACTTCACCTTCACCCGATCAAAGGAGTTGGCCAAACAAACAAACATACATACATCGATTGGCTCTGCTTTATAAATTAGACTAGCAGAATACCCGCACTTGGCAGCGGAGAAGTAGTGTGTTAAAGAAGTTATGAAAAAGAAAAGGAAACATTTTAATAATAATGTAACATGATTGACAATGTAATTGTTTTCTCATTGGTATGAGTGTTGTTGTCATATCTATATATATATACACACACACAAACTCACCTAAAGGATTATTAGGACCACCATACTAATACGGTGTTTGACCCCCTTTCGCCTTCAGAACTGCCTTAATTCTACGTGGCATTGATTCAAAGAGGTGCTGAAAGCATTCTTTAGAAATGTTGGCCCATATTGATAGGATAGCATCTTGCAGTTGATGGAGATTTGTGGGATGCACATCCAGGGCACAAGCTCCTGCTCCACCACATCCCAAAGATGCTCTATTGGGTTGAGATCTGGTGACTGTGGGGGCCATTTTAGTACAGTGAACTCATTGTCATGTTCGAGAAACCAATTTGAAATGATTCGAGCTTTGTGACATGGTGCATTATCCTGCTGGAAGTAGCCATCAGAGGATGGGTACATGGTGGTCATGAAGGGATGGACATGGTCAGAAACAATGCTCAGGTAGCCGATGCCCAATTGGCACTAAGGGGCCTAAAGTGTGCCAAGAAAACATCCCCCACACCATTACACCACCACCACCAGCCTGCACAGTGGTAACAAGGCATGATGGATCCATGTTCTCATTCTGTTTACTCCACCATTTGAATGTCTCAACAGAAATCGAGACTCATCAGACCAGGCAACATTTTTCCAGTCTTCAACTGTCCAATTTTGGTGAGCTCGTGCAAATTGTAGCCTCTTTTTCCTATTTGTAGTGGAGATGAGTGGCACCCGGTGGGGTCTTCTGCTGTTGTAGCCCATCCGCCTCAAGGTTGTGCGTGTTGTGGCTTCACAAATGCTTTGCTGCATACCTCGGTTGTAACGAGTGGTTATTTCAGTCAAAGTTGCTCTTCTATCAGCTTGAATCAGTCGGCCCATTCATTCTCCTCTGACCTCTAGCATCAACAAGGCATTTTCGCCCACAGGACTGCCGCATACTGGATGTTTTTCCCTTTTAACACCATTCTTTGTAAACCCTAGAAATGGTTGTGCGTGAAAATCCCAGTAACTGAGCAGATTGTGAAATACTCAGACCGGCCCGCCTGGCACCAACAACCATGCCACACTCCAAATTGCTTCAATCACCTTTCTTTGCCATTCTGACATTCAGTTTGGAGTTCAGGAGATTGTCTTGACCAGGACCACACCCCTAAATGCATTGAAGCAACTGCCATGTGATTGGTTGATTAGATAATTGCATTAATGAGAAATTGAACAGGTGTTCCTAATAATCCTTTAGGTGAGTGTATATATATATATACCGCGCTTCGCAGAGGAGAAGTAAAAAGAAAAGCAAACATAATTAATAATAATGTCACATGATTGACAATGTAATTGTTTTGTCATTGTCATGAGTGTTGCTGGCATATATATATATATATATATATATATATATATATATATATATATATACATATACAGTATATATATATATATATATACATGTGTACATATATACACACACACATATACTATGGGGTGCCAAACAGGCAAATACATTGATATTCTGAATATATAAAGTCGGCGTCAGAATTTATAAACTCATTCCTGATTATATAAAGTCAAAGTCAAAATCTATTGATTGAAACGAATCTGAACTGAAGTAAGTTAACAAAAACGTATTCAGAAAAATAAATTAAAAAAACACTGTTCGGATAATGTTTTGAAAATAATGCATGTGCCCTGCCCAGGATTGGTTCCTGCCTTGCGTCCAGTGTTGGCTGGGATTGGCTCCAGCAGACCCCCGTGACCCTGTGGTCGGATTCAACGGGTTGGGAAATGGATGGATATTCCAGCGCTGACATTGTATATTGAAGTTTTGACTTTATATATTCGGGAATGACTTTATATATACAAGGTTTGACTTTATTTAGTCATCATTGCATAACTTTTTCTTTACAATAGAAATTTTAAGACTAAATTCAACTTCCATTCCTACCAAAGATATTTCTGGCGACTAAATAAAACCTACTTATGTCCAAATTTGAGCTATTGAGCTGTCGCCTGCCTGCCTAAATAAGTCACCCTCGCTTTGCTCTTACTTTATTTACCGTTCATTTAATCACGGCTAGTGGTGGAAAAATTCTAAAATGGAAGGAGGATGGCTTTACCAAAACAATTATTGATGGCGAATCGATTATTCATAAAGCTTGAATTGGTGATCTGTTTTTCTGTGTTAACCTCATATTTTTCATACTTCTTCTCAAACTAAGGTGGTGCGAAGGTAAAATGAATCGGGATGCGCTGATCAATGTAATCGATGTACCAGGAAATCATGCATTGAAAAAAGCTCCTCTCTGCTTGTAATGCAAAGTGTGATTAAATGCATTATTTTTTAACGCGTTATGGAGCACATACATCGAAGCTTCTCGGCTGTGCTTGTGCTAAGAAAAGGAAAGATTTTAAAAATAACGTAACACGATTGTCAATGTAACCTTTTGTAAGTAGTGCCTGGAGGATTCAGTGTGGTGAAACTCTAGAGACAGCGTGTGTATTAACTTGTGGATTTTTCTGTGAGTATTTGGTGGCAGTGTGACAAAGTTGCTTCGGAAGACGGCAAGTAGCGGAGCTCAGCTCAGAGCGAAATGAGATGAATGGGAGGGGAGATGATGACGTGACTCCCCCACCCGCCTTAACTGTCAATCCCCACAAACACAGTCTCGAATTTGCATAAGCACACCCCTTCACCTACAATTTTAACTTAGTTACAAAGTGATCAAAACTCTCGCTTATATCCCGCGCCCCTCTCATTAAACTTGTATCCCGCATTACCTGTGGGCATGTGAAACGCCAGCGGTAGCCTGTCTATGAACTTAATTTAAACTTTAGGTTTACATCGTGCTTTCTTTCCGAGGCAGCAGAACTCATGAATATGGTAGTATATGTCACTCGCTCGCTTCTTATTGTTTCGCTGCCTTCTCAATTATATAATGCATGTTTTTTTCAGCGCTTTTTGGAGGTCTTCCTGGTTTTCTACGCACTGCGTTGACAGTCAGTTCACGTGATTACGTGGGAGGCGTGATGATGTCACACGAAACTCCGCCCCCCACGTCTTTCCAGCTCAACTCTATTACATTATATGTAGAAAAATACCTTCCAGTTATGACCATTAGGCGTAGAATTTCGAAATGAAACCTGCCCAACTTTTGTAAGTAAGCTGTAAGGAATGAGCCTGCCAAATGTCAGCCTTCTACCTACACGGGAAGTTGGAGAATTAGTGATGAGTGAGTGAGTCAGTGAGTGAGTGAGTGAGTGAGGGCTTTGCCTTTTATTAGTATATATATATATATATATATATATATATATATATATATATATATATATATATATATATATATATATATATATGACTTGGACAGGAATGTGCAGTTCTTCTTGAAAGTTTGTGAACCCTTTAGAATTTTCTGTATTTCCGCATAAATACGACCTAAGACATCATCAGATTTTCACTCAAGTCCTAAAAGTAGATAAAGAGAAACCAGTTAAACAAATGAGACAAAAATATTATACTTGGTCATTTATTTATTAAGGAAAATGATTGAATATTACATATTTGTGAGTGGCAAAAGTATGTGAACCTTTGCTTTCAGTATCTGGTGTGACCCCCCAATAACTGCAACTAAACGTTTCCGTAACTTTTGATCATTCCTGCACACCGCTTGGAGGAATTTTAGCCCATTCCTCCGTACAGAACAGCTTCAACTCTGGGATGTTGGTGGGTTTCCTCACATGAACTGCTCTCTTCAGGTCCTTCCACAACATTTCGATTGGATTAAGGTCAGGACTTTGACTTGGCCATTCCAGAACATTCACTTTATTCTTCTTTAACCATTCTTTGGTAGAACGACTTGTGTGCTTAGGGTCGTTGTCTTGCTGCATGACCCACCTTCTCTTGAGATTCAGTTCATGGACAGATGTCCTGACATTTTCCTTTAGAATTCTCTGATATAATTCAGAATTCATTGTTCCATCAATGAAGGCAAGCCGTCCTGGCCCAGATGCAGCAAACAGGCCCAAACCATGATACTACCACCACCATGTTTCACAGATGGTTTAAGGTTCTTATGCTGGAATGCAGTGTTTTCCTTTCTCCAAACATAACGCTTTTCATTTAAACCATAAAGTTCTATTTTGGTCTCATCCGTCCACAAAACATTCTTCCAATAGCCTTCTGGTTTGTCCACGTGATCTTTAGCAAACTGCAGACGAGCAGCAATGTTTTTTGGAGAGCAGTGGCTTTCTCCTTGCAACCCTGCCATGCACACCATTGTTGTTCAGTGTTCTCCTGATGGTGGACTCATGAACATGAACATTAGCCAATGTGAGAGAGGCCTTCAGTTGGGGTCCTTTGTGACCTCGCCGACTATTACACGTGTGCCTTGCTCTTGGAGTGATCTTTGTTGGTCGACCACTCCTGGGGAGGGTAACAATGGTCTTGAATTTCCTCCATTTGTACACAATCTGTCTGACTGTGGATTGGTGGAGTCCAAACTCTTTAGAGATGGTTTTGTAACCTTTTCCAGCCTGATGAGCATCAACAACTCTTTTTGTGAGGTCCTCAGAAATCTCCTTTGTTTGTGCCATGATACACTTCCACAAACATGTGTTGTGAAGAGCAGACTTTGATAGATCCTGTTCTTTAAATCACACAGGGTGCCCACTCACACCTGATTGGCATCCCATTGACTCGAATTTCACCTTCAAACTGACTGATCATCCGTGAGGTTCACATACTTTTGCCACTCACAAATATGTAATATTCAATCATTTTCCTCAATAAATAAATGACCAAGTATAATATTTTTGTCTCATTTGTTTAACTGGTTTCTCTTTATCTACTTTTAGGACTTGAGTGAAAATCTGATGATGTTTGAGGTCATATTTTTATGTAGAAATCTAGAAAATTCTAATGGGTTCACAAACTTTCAAGCACAACTGTAAGTAAGTGAGGCTAGGGATCTGCACTGGCAATGGGAAGGTTGCCAGTTCAAACCCCATAAATCCCAATCGGGACTCTGCTCTGTTGGGCCCTTGAGCCATTCCCTTAATCTGCAACTGCTGAGCGCTATATAAATGCAAAGAATTATTATTTATTATTAACAAGCTGGTTAAGCCTGCAGATGATACCAGTGCTAATCCAAGTAATCCACCAAGTGAGGCGGATTGGCAGACAATCGAGTCATCATGGAGGGATTTGGGCAACTATGGCTGGGCAGAATTTAATGGGCCTGTAAGAACTATCTATCATTTTTGGGTGGAGTACTCGTGCTACAATAGAAGCACTCGGCTGTTTGTTCCTGAAGCCATCCTAAAGGACAGGGCTGTGACGTCATCGTGGTCCGTGTCGCACGGGCACACCTGAGGCTGACCCCATAAAGACGCCTGCAGAAGGAAGTTCAGTCTTTGATGTGAGCGCCGGCCAAATCACTCATTAAATGAATTATTTAGGCTCCATTTCTTGCCCTCGTGTCAATACCCGTTTTACGAGATTTTTTTTTTTTGCTCAGGACCCCAAGAAGTGGGTATTTGGTTGGGTGAGGGGGGTGGATAGGGGGCTCCCTTTCTCTTCAGGTGCCTACAGGGTTCTCTTTGAGTTGAACTGATGGCTAAATAAAAGAAGAAGAAGAAGAAGAAGGAGAGGGAGGTCTACAGCCACACGGGATCCTTCATTAACAGAATTTGGAAAATCCAAGTGGGATCTGAGCTGCTAAGCAACTCCTTGTAAAAAAAAATAAATAAATAAATGAAAAACGTCGAGGGACTGTGGGAAACGCACGGTGGGCCAGCGTTAGAAATGACAACTCAAATCTGTGCAAACCTGCGAAAAATTTCCAAGTATCAACTTTGGCCAATTAGTGTCGGCGAGGTGGCTGTGCGCGGGGCAGCCGCCTAGGAGTCTGAGAATGCCGAGGGGTGGGCGAGACCGCTGCCTTATTGTTATTATTCCATCTATTTAGGACCTCCACAAGGCTTTCACATCATTTACAATCTGTTTTTGGTTTACTTCATTTTTTTTATGTTTGTTAGTTTTTAAATCGCATTGTGCTCTGATACTCGATATGAATTCAACATCAGCAAAGCCCGGCCAAGTGCCTGAAGGGAGTGAATGAGGGGCCTCCGCGCTGCATTCTCAGCTGTCATGTTTGGCCCACCCTAGATGACCTTACTGTCAATAGAAAATTAAGAAAAACAAGAAGGCGTACTGATCTGACGTCGACTGAAAACCCAAAGATGACATCTGTGCGCCAGGGTGGATCAGAAACTACTGAGACCCCTCTTGTAGATTTCATTTTTAAGGGATACATTTGCCAGTTTTGCCCTTCAGTCTACACTCTACACTCTACCGTCTACAATGTGAGGTTTTCTAAATGTATTAAAAATTAAAAAAAAAACAAATAAAACTGAAATCTCTCCTTCCTTTGTGTTGCTGTGGTCATCCTCGTTGTTCTCAGGTGCCTCCTGTTTGCTTTACTTTTTCTTGAGATGTTTCTAGAACTCGATTGGGGTCCACCTGTGGCAAACTGAATGGACTGGACAAGGGCCCACGTGGACTGAGGGTCCCACAAGTCACATTGCATGTCAGGGCAAGGGACTCTCTGAAGAACTCATACATCAAATTGCAGTCAGACATTGCTCCGGAGTGTAAAATCATTCTGTGTTGAAACTAACTACTCTACCCATCTAAGACGGGTTGAAATCGCAGTAATCACTGTAGGACTCATAGGACATTGTTATATGCCATTTGGTATGGGATTTGTAAAAGTTGTGTTAATGATGGTGATGTACCATCTGTTGGAGTGACAAATGCAATGCAAATGGCTGGACACACGGACACTTTTCTGTAAATTAAGGCTGATGCATTACATTTGTCATTCCAACAGATGGCGCGTCACAAACATTAACACTGCTTCTATGAATCCCACACCAAATAGCATATAACAGAAACTTATGCATTGCATTTATCATGCTAACAGATGGTGCATCTAAAACATTGGTAGTAATGCATTTTATTACAACCAACGATTGTGATGCACCATCTGTTGGAATGAAAAATGCAACGTATGCACCTTAATAAAAGGATAAATGCCTGTGTGTCCACGTGGTTGCTATGTCTTTTTTTCCAACTGATGGCGCAACACAAACATTTGTACCAATAAAATGCATTGTATGTGTCATTCCAACAAATGGCGCGTCACAAACATTAACACTGCTTCTATGAATCCAATACCAAATGGCATATAACAGAGACATATGCATTGCAATTATCATGCTAACAGATTGTGTATCTAAAACATTGGTAGTAATGCATTTTATTACAACCAACGATTGTGATGCACCATCTGTTGGAATGAAAAATGCAACGCAGACACCTTAATAAAAGGAAAATGCCTGTGTGTCCACGTGGTTGCTGTGTCTTTTTTTTCCAACTAATGGCGCAACACAAACATTTGTACCAATAAAATGCATTGTATGTGTCATTCCAACAGATGGCACAACACAAACATTAACACTGCTTCTCTGAATCACACACCAAATGGCATAAAACAGAAACATGTGCATTGCAATTATCATGCTAACAGATAGTGTATCTAAAACATTGGTATCTAAAACATTGAGTAATGCATTTTATTACTACCAATGTTTGTGATGCACCATCTGTTGGAATGAAAAATGCAATGCAGACACCTTAATCAAAGGATAAGTGTCTGTGTGTCCATGTGGCTGCTATGTGTTTTTTCCAACTGATGGCGCAACACAAACAGTTGTACTAATAAAATGCATTGTATTTATCATTCCAACAGATGGCATAACACAAACATTAACACTGCTTCTCTGAAGCCCATACCAAATGGTATAAAACAGGGACATGTGCATTGCATTTATCATGCTAACAGATGGTGCATCTAAACATTTGCAGTAATGCATTTTATTACTACCAATGTTTGTGATGCGCCATCTGTTGGAATGACACATTAGATGCATTTTATTACTACATGCATTACAAAATACATCCCAATAGATGGTGCACTACAATATTATCACAGAGGTTTACGTTAATTACTGAGATTTCAACGCGTCTCAGACGGGTAGCACGGCCAGTGTTATATAATTTGAAAACTGGTGTATTAAATCTGAAGCACTTTGCTATTTTGCTGACTATAACAGTGGAACTTAATAACCCCAAAATGAGCAAACATGAAGTGTCTTAAAGTTTTTAACAGACCTGGTTTTCTAAATCTCTGGTGAAACGCACTCAGAATATGCCGTAAAAATAATATCCCTATGAGCCTTTTGTTCAGATTTATGATGCATCATGATCGCTTCAGAAAAGCCACCACGGTGACACACACATAATAAATGCTAATAATGTAACTTCAGCCACCCGTAAGGCTCCATTTCCTCCCACATGCATAATGGCTGAATACAAATCCAATCCCCTGTTCATCTTAATGTCATTTAATCTCTTCCTAGAGAGCCTCCTGCTTCTGTATGATTTCATTAGCTCTGTCCGGCTTGGCTCCATTTTGGCCACACGGAGCCAAGGCAGCTTCCTGGATTGGCTCCGACTCCGGTTTGGCCCAGAATCCCGTTGGCTCCACCACCTATAATTTGAAGGTCTGTCAGAGGTTAAGTACATTGGCTTTCAGACGGCAAGCGAGTTGAACGCAGAACTTCAAACGTGTCCAGCTTTGCTTGTTTTTTGGTACCGCAATCCAGGTTTTTTTTTTTCCTTAATCCCCTGATTTATTTGGTTTCTCAGCACTTTTGAAAAGTGTTGAATTGATTACTCCCTGTGTGGAGCTGCAAAAACGGAATGCAGCGTATCCCATTGCCGGACCTTCTGGAGGCTGGATTCGCTTTGGTCGAAAGGGTCCGCTCAGAAAATATCATGGGGTGGTGGTTACAGGCAGTTAGCAGCGATTGAGGTGTCACAGGGGTCTTTTTCATGGAAGGGGGGGGGTAGTGAATCAGCAGGAACCCCAAAGATTTCACCCAACTACCAATACAGACCCTGGTGGGGAGGGGGTGGTCTCTGTTTATTTAACCCATTCACCACAAATAATAGCTGAGGCTAGAGGCGAGGAAGCGTTCAGGAGCAGGGAAAAGTATTGGGGTACCATCCTGGTAGCCCCAAAAAGAAGTGAGTGCTGCAATGCACCATTTAAGTGACGCTGGTGTAAGCTCGGTCACTCTGTTTTAATTTTTGTGCCCTGTTCTCTCTTAAGAGCATCTCTAGCTCTTAGCAGACGCTGGTTCTGGTTGGCATAACGACACCATCTTTCTGTACCAATTGCTTTATATATATATATATATGCGGATTGGCCAGAAGGGGCGGGGCTTGCTCCTGATGTCACGGCCAGGTAGGAGTGTCCTGAGCTGTGGAGAAAGGACAGGCTTGCTGTAAGCCACAGCGCCCCCTCTCACCCCGGAGTGGTATCGCTTACTTCGGGCAAGCTTCTCTGAGGACCCCCAGCAGTGCATGCTTGACATGGCATATAGAAAAAAATATACACTGGACCTGCCCTGTGTGCTTCAGGGTGATGCAACTGTGTCATACACTCACCGGCCACTTTATTAGGTACACCTGTTCAATTGCTTGTTAATGCAAATATCTAACCAGCCAATCACATGGCAGCAACTCATCGTCATCGAGACCACATGCTGAAGTTCAAACCGAGCATCACAATGGGGTGGGAAGGTGACAGAAGTGACTTTGAGCAAGGCATGGCGGTTGGTGTCTGACTATCTGACAAACTGCTGATCTGCTGGGATTTTCACGCACAGCCATCTCCAGGGTTTACAGGGAATGGTCCAAAAATGAGAAAATATCCAGTGAGTGTCAGGACAAGAATGCCTTGTTGATGCCAGAGATCATAGGGGAAGATCCAAAGAGCCGTCCATGCAACTAAAGAGAGGCCATTATTAGGCAGAGAAAATAAAACAAACCCATCAGAGGGAGGCCACAGAAACACCAGGAGAGGGCAACTCAACTTTGGTAGATTCATAAAGAGATGAGCTCAGCAACTCCAGAAGGTCTGGAAAAGCACAGGAGACAGCTGTGCTGAATGATCACAGAATTCTGTCCTTGGTGAAGAAGAACCAATTATGACATTTAGTCAAACCAAGACCACACACTGGGGTGGGCCTGTCATTGTCAAAGTCTACAATCAAGAGAAGTCTCCATGAACGTAAAGACGATACGATATTTGTGTTCAACCCTTTGAATTAAAGCTGAAAGTCTACACTTCAGTCACATCTTGATTGTTGTGTGTCAAATCCATTGTAGTGGCACACAGAGCCAAAATGATGACAGTTGTGTCACTGTCCAGATACTTATGGGCCTGACTGTATGGATGTTATTACTAGCCAGGGTTTGCCAGTGATGTCCCCCTCTAGTGGCCATTACTGAGAGTGTTTGGGACTCCTAGTCATGGCAGCTGCCCTTGAAGTAAACAGGTGGAATCTATTGAGCCATGTGTTTAGTGGGTGGTCTCCGGAAGAGGTGGGTTCACCTGCCAATCACTGCCAGAATTCCAACCCTCCTGTTGCATGCTTTTACTTTTTTGTTTGGTTTTTTAAAAACTCTATTTGAATTCTGTACTGGGACTTTGTTCAACTTGGATTGTCTTTGTGTTCATTTTGCTTCATTGCGATTGGAATCCTACTTGTGAAGAATAAATCTTTCACTTTATAACGATTCGATGTTGGCCCTTATTACCAGCCAGGGTTTGCCAGTGATGTCCCCCTCTAGTGGCCATTATTGCACGTGTTTGGGATGACATGCTTCGAAAGTCTTTAGAACTTAAGAATCCTAGACATGGCAGCTGCCTATGGTTTAAACAGATGAACCCGCCCATAAAGCCATGTATTTTGTGGGTGGTGCTCTGAAGAGGCGGGGCCACCTGTCAGTCACCACCAGAATTTTGACCCTCTTGCTGTATGGTTTTTTTTTTTTTGACACTCTATTTGGATTCTGTACTTGGAGTTTGTTCAACTTGGATTGTCTTCATGTTCATTTTGCTTCATTATGATTGGAATCCTTTTGGTGAAGAATAAATCTTTTACTTTATAAAGATTCGGTGTTTGCCCATATTACCAGCCAGGGTTTGCCAGTGATGTCCCCCTCTAGTGGGCATTACTTGGAGGTGTTTGGGATGAAATGCTTTGGAATTCTTTAGAGTTTGGAACTCCTAGTCATAGCAGCTGCCCTTGATGTAAATAAATGAACCCCCCCCCATAAAGCCATGTGCTTCATGGGTGGTCCCATCGAGAGGTGGTGCCACCTGCCAATCACCGCACTCTATTTGGATTCTGTACTTGGAGTTTGTTCAACTTGGATTGTCTTCATGTTCATTTTGCTTCATTATGATTGGAATCCTTTTGGTGAAGAATAAATCTTTCACTTTATAACGATTCGGTTTTTGTCCTTATTACCAGCCAGGGTTTGCCAGTGATGTCCCCCTCTAGTGGGACAACATGCTTTGGAATTCTTTAGAGTTTGGAACACCTAGTCATAGCAGCTGCCCTTGATGTAAATAGGTGTCGTCCCCCCCCCCCCACAATAATAAAGCCATGTGTGGGCGGGGCCACCTGCCAATCACCACACTCTATTTGGATTCTGCACTGGGACTTTGTTCAGCTTGGATTGTCTTTGTGTTCATTTTGCTTCCCCTTTGTGGGTGGTGCTGTCAAGAGGTGGGGCCACCTGCCAATCACCGTACTTTGTTCTGTTTCTAGGCAGGGGTTCAAATTCCAGTTTTACGCCCGTTTTGATCATTTTGGATTCTTTTGCTTACATTAATGTCACTGCTGTCGATCGTTTGCATTATTCTTACATACGCCAGCTGCCTGTTGTTTTGTTCCATGTGTATTGTGGGTGGTCCCCCAAGAGGTGGCGCCACCTGGCACTCATCGTCGGGAAGCGCCGCCCACCCTAAAAGTCTCCCACAGTTGATGGTGAATGCGCTCTGGGAGTGACCAGGATTAAGAGAGATCTCAATCAAATATTGAACATAAAAAAGCAGCCATACGTTTAGATGTTTTTCCAAAGTGCTAAATCATGTAGATGAGTAATAAAATGATTCATAAGAGTGAGGCTGACAATCCCAAAGCAACAAGATGTACATCTCAAAAATGCGTCTGTCAACCCCCCAAAAAGAAATCAATCAGTGGGTCGCTTAAAAAAGCTCAGCCATCAAGGTGAGTCTACACCTGTGCACACCTGAGCAAAGGTAATGAGAGAACACTGCAGGGTCTGATGGACCGAATAAGCAGCCTGACGGCAGAGACATAGAAAAGTTTATATAATAAAACTGGTTTGAGCAAATCTTAGGATTTGGACAAAATAAATGGAGGCAACCAGCAATGCATTAAATCATTGAGGTGCACTTACTACTCATTTTAACTATGCACAACAGCACCACTTGCTGGAAAGTGGGGACGGTGCCTCGCTTGCACCAAATGCAGGGGCGTCACAGTCCCGTTCACAGTAAACCCCAAGCTGAAGCACCTGACACATTGCCTCCTTGTGATCGCCTCTCACCGAGCGTCCTACCGCGATGGACCTTTAAAGCTCCTTTCACAGCGGATTTTTAGCCAACATATGACACGAGTCCAGCCCAGCCTTGTAAGAAGTCGCACTGCCACACCGAGAGTCACACACTAAGTGATGATGACAAATGAATGTGCAGCCTCATGATTTGATATAGCACCTTCCACACTGAAGTCCACTGGCCAGTTAGCAACCGCCAGCAGATCATGTGACTTGTTCTGTCACACAGTGAGTCATTCTTGGGGACTGACTGGGTAACCTTCTTATAGGCTCAGCCTAAAACCTTCACCACTAGGGGGCGCCAATGCAGTGCTTGTTATAATCAGCTCTCCAGTTAGCTGGCAGGTATCCCACTTGAGCAGGCAGGGGGTGACATGCAAATATTTTACTGGAATGAAAGGCAAAGCCGGGGGACAAAATAAACAAGTTGTAGTTTGCGGCGGCAGCATTTTCAGCTGACAACTATGTGTTCAAGTCGAGGGTCCGTACCCCACCCAGTTTAATTGCTGTCATTTGGGATCAGCCTGTCTGAAGTAATCGGTGATGAACCGTGTCAAATAGGCCTAATTGATTATTACACCATCGCTCACGTCGCTCACACTCTCTGGGTGGATTCAGGCTTAGCTCAAAATATCAGATAGCCGTCCAAAATGTTAGGCAAGCCGGTGGGCGTCTCAGAAAAAGGATTTGTAGCGTTAAAGAATTTCTACAGCTGACAAATCGAAGCAAAGCGTGAATCCATTCAGAGTGCACTTGATGGCCAAACAGACAGACAGACGCTGAAATGTAAGAGTCAGAATCACATCTATGGACCGAGTCTGCTCACATACAAGGAATTGGATGCCAGTCATTTAATAACTCTCCAAAAACAGTCACATGACAGACATACAGACACGTGATCAGAACACACCTGAGAGAAACACGAGACAAAGAAAATAAACACACATATACAACGATGAAAGGCACTATACAAGAGATAGATAGATATGAAAGGCACTATATAATAGATACAGTGGTGTGAAAAACTATTTGCCCCCTTCCTGATTTCTTATTCTTTTGCATGTTTGTCACACAAAATGTTTCTGATCATCAAACACATTTAACCATTTAGTCAAATATAACACAAGTAAACACAAAATGCAGTTTTTAAATGATGGTTTTTATTATTTAGGGAGAAACCTACATGGCCCTGTGTGAAAAAGTAATTGCCCCCTTGTTCAAAAATCACCTAACTGTGGTGTATCACACCTGAGTTCAATTTTTAGCCACCCCCAGGCCTGATTACTGCCACACCAGTTTCAATCAAGAAATCACTTCAATAGGAGCTGCCTGGCACAGAGAAGTAGACCAAAAGCACCTCAAAAGCTAGACATCATGCCAAGATCCAAAGAAATTCAGGAACAAATGAGAACAGAAGTAATTGAGATCTATCAGTCTGGTAAAGGTTATAAAGCCATTTCTAAAGCTTTGGGACTCCAGTGAACCACAGTGAGAGCCATTATCCACAAATGGCAAAAACATGGAACAGTGGTGAACTTTCCCAGGAGTGGCGGCCGCCAAAATTACCCAAGAGTGCAGAGGCGACTCATCCGAGAGGTCACAAAGACCCCAGGACAACGTCTAAAGAACTGCAGGCCTCACTTGCCTCAATTAAGGTCAGTGTTCACGACTCCACCATAAGAAAGAGACTGGGCAAAAACGGCCTGCATGGCAGATTTCCAAGACGCAAACCACTGTTAAGCAAAAGAACATTAGGGCTCGTCTCAATTTTGCTAAGAAACATCTCAATGATTGCCAAGACTTTTGGGAAAATACCTTGTGGACTGATGAGACAAAAGTTGAACTTTTTGGAAGGCAAATGTCCCGTTACATCTGGCGTAAAAGGAACACAGCATTTCAGAAAAAGAACATCATACCAACAGTAAAATATGGTGGTGGTAGTGTGATGGTCTGGGGTTGTTTTGCTGCTTCAGGACCTGGAAGGCTTGCTGTGATAGATGGAACCATGAATTTTACTGTCTACCAAAAAATCCTGAAATTCCATCTGTTTGTCAACTCAAGCTGAAGCGATCTTGGGTGCTGCAACAGGACAATGACCCAAAACACACCAGCAAATCCACCTCTGAATGGCTGAAGAAAAACAAAATGAAGACTTTGGAGTGGCCTAGTCAAAGTCCTGACCTGAATCCAATTGAGATGCTATGGCATGACCTTAAAAAGGCGGTTAATGCTAGAAAACCCTCAAATAAAGCTGAATTACAACAATTCTGCAAAGATGAGTGGGCCAAAATTCCTCCAGAGCTGTAAAAGACTCATTGCAAGTTATATAAGCGCTTGATTGCAGTTATTGCTGCTAAGGGTGGCCCAACCAGTTATTAGGTTCAGGGGCAATTACTTTTCACACAGGGCCATGTAGGTTTGGATTTTTTTCTCCCTAAATAATAAAAACCATCATTTAAAAACTGCATTTTGTGTTTACTTGTGTTATATTTGACTAATGGTTAAATGTGTTTGATGATCAGAAACATTTTGTGTGACAAACATGCAAAAGAATAAGAAATCAGGAAGGGGGCAAATAGTTTTTCACACCACTGTAGATAGATAGAAAGGCACTATATAATAGATAGATAGATAGATAGATATGAAAGGCACTATATAATAGATAGATAGATAGATATGAAAGGCACTATATAATAGATAGATAGATAGACAGATAGATAGAAAGGCACTATATAATAGATAGATAGATAGATAGATAGATAGATAGATAGATAGATGAAAGGCACTATATAATAAATAGATAGCTAGATATGAAAGGCAGTATATAATAGATAGATAGATAGATAGATAGATAGATAGATAGATAGATAGATAGATTTGACTTTTTACAGAAGTTCATACAAAAACAGATAAATAAATCTATATACACACACACACACACACACACACATTGCTCTGAACACACACCAGACAGACTAAAAAGGAAGAAATTTGTCAGTCCCAGTCCCAGCTAGGTGCTGTACAGGTGTATTGCTGTTGGTATAATGGACCCCCCAGTTGTGTTTCTTGACCCACTTCTGCTGAATGATTTGTTGGCTGAAAGTCCTCCATGTTGTTCTGTCACAGAGAGGATGTGCAGCGTTGTTCATAATGACACTCAGTTTTGTTTTCATTCTCTCCTCCTCTATTATCTCTTCATGGGGTCCAGAGTGTGTCCTACAACTGAGTCTGCCCTTGTAATTAGCTTGTTGATTTGGTGGTCTTCTCTTGAAGTGATGTGACCAGCCCAGCCCACCACACTGGCCGTCACAGAGTTGTAGAAGATGTGAAGGAGGTCGCTTACAACATTGAAGCAGTGCAGTCTCCTAAGAATGAAATGTCTACTCTGCCCTTTCTTCTTTAGTCCCTCTGTGTTCTGAGACCCATCCAACCAATCACTGATGGGGACCCTCAAGTACTTGTAGGAGGGGACCCCCCACCTCTAAATCCACTCCCTGAATAGCAACCGGACATGGAGTGAAAGTCAATAAGCAGTTCTTTGGTTTTGCTGTTGCTCAGTTGCAGACAGTTCTCTAAGTTCTCCCCCGACTCCTCTCCCTCGTCTCATCCCCCATAAGTGCAGAATCATCTGAGAATTGCTCCAAGTGACCTGACCTGCTCTTATATTTATAGCTGGAGGTGTATAGAATGAAGAGTGAAGGTGACCGGCCTGTTTCTTTTGGTGCTCCGGTGTCCCCAGACAGTCCTTTAGACTTACAGGCTGTTGGACCACTAGATAGATAGTCCATCGTTCAAGACACCTCAGGCTCATCAACCTGCATATCTCTGAGTTTACCCCTTAACAGGGCTGGCAGGTACTGAAGAGACTTCACAGTGCAGCCAGCTTTGTCCAGGTGAGTGAGTTTGGAGTGGAGGAGTTCAGGGACGATTGTGTTAAACGTCAGGCTGACATCCAAAACAGAATCCTTGCATTGGTCCCAGGACTGTCACAATGTTGCAGGACCCATACTGACTGCATCATCCATGGATCTGTTTGCTTCATAGGCCAACTGAAGTGGGTTTGGCTTTCCAACTGGGGAATTATGATGTCCTTCAAGTGAGCCAACACCAGTCTCTCAAAGGTGTTCATGACCACAGGTGTCAAAGCTACAGGCCTGAAGATCATTCAGTGCAGTTATTAGAACACTCTGGACGAGAACAGGCCATTCAGCCCAACAAAGCTCCCCAGTCCAATCCACTTCATTCTTCCAAAATAACATCAAATTGAGTTTTGAAGGTCCCTAAAGTCCTCCTATCCACTACACTACTTGGTCACTTATTCCAAGTTTCTGTGATTCTCTGTGGGAAGAAAAACTTCCATATGTTTGTGTGATAATTTCCCCTTCAGAAGTTTCCAGCTGTGCCCCCGTATTCTCATTTTAAAGTCACTGTCTCGATCCACTGGCCTCATTCCGTTAATCATTTTAAACACCTTGGTCAGGTCTCCTCTTCATCTCCTTTTAAGGCTCAGCTCTTTTAATCTTCATAACTCATCCCCTGTAGCCCCTGATATCAGCCCATTTGCTCATCTCTGGACATTTCTCTTGTGCTGCTATGTCCTTTTTTGCAGCATGGAGACCAAAACTGCACACTGTAGGTGAGTATTTTTCAGGACTGGCGTGATCTTGGCTTGTTGGGAGCACTTCGTGCAGCACTAAGGATTTCCTGAAAATCCATGTAAAGGCCGGGGTTGTCCCAGTTGGTGGGCACAGATGCAAGATGACATGACACCATGAGGACCTGCTGCTTTCTTGGTGTTTTGACTCTTGAAGAGCCGGCACTCATCCTCTTCGCAGACATTTAATGGAGGAACTGAAGGTGTGTGTGTGCTTTGTGGAGAAGGTCCTGGGGGAGCTGAAGTCAGAGTGGGCTGTGAACTTGAGATCCTCAGACGCATTCAAGTCGCCAGCCAGTTGATTGTTCTTAGCGATGGTGTCCTGTAATTGGTGACATCTTGCAGACGTTTCCAACAACTGAGGCTGAATGCGTTTTTCAGCTTTTCAGAGTTGCTCTTCTTCATCAGAAGCCGGTGTTTGCGTCTGATTAATTTATTTCTTTTATTTTACATCTGTCTGTTCCTTGCCTGCCCAAATCGTCTTCTGGCCCCCACTTCTACAGATGGCTCCCTTGGCCTGATGAAGTTGCTCACGTTTTGCTGTGAACCGTTGCTTAAAGTTAACGTTTCGATCAGGTCTTGGTGGAGCCTGGGGTTCATCAGCGGTGTGTTCTGCTCCTACTCTGTTCAATGCTTGTATGGACAGGGTGTTGGGCAGGGTCATGGGGTCCAGCAGCTGTGGGGCATCTGTTGGTGAAGAGAGATTCACTGATTTTGACTTTGCTGACGATGCTGTGATCTTCGTGGAGTTAATGGAGGCTCTGATCAGGGCTCTCGAGTGTCTGGGCTTGCGAGTGTCCTGGATAAAAACCAACAGCCAGGCCTTTAATGACCTCTTGGGCACGGCCATCAGCAGTGTGTCTGTCTGTGGCGAGAGTGTCGACCTCGTCATTGAGAGGTTTACTTACCTCGGCAGTGACATTCATGTGACTCTTCCTATGAAGTCAGTAGATGGATTGGGAGAGCATGTGGGGTCATGAGGTCATAAAGGGGTGTGTGGCACTCCCGATATCTGCAAAAGGACGAAGGTCCAAGTCTGTAGAGTCCTGGTGCTCCCTGTTTGTGAGACATGGACGCTATCCAGTGACCTGAGATGAAGACTGGACTCCTTTATGTGTGTCTCTCCGGAAAGTCCTTGGGTGCCACTGGTGTGACTTTATGTTGCTCATGGAGTCCCGGTTGAGGCACATGACCCGAGTGGTGAGGGAGCGTCAGTTACAGCACTACGGCCATGTAGAGTGATTACCTGAGGGTGGTCCGGCTCACAGGATCCTTGTTATTGAGACCAGGCCACGGGGTTGCCCACATAACACCTGGCTGTGACAGATAGAGGGTCATTTCCGGAGGGTGGGACTGGACCGCGTGTCTGCCCCGGGGGTCTGCAAAGCGGGATCCCGAGCTGTTTTGTCGTGTAGTGGGTGCGGCAACACGCTATACCAGTGCATGCTCCCCAACTTGACTTGACGGAGACACACACACACACACGTCCTCACAGACACTGATATGGGATGTGACAGTGTGTGTGTGTGTCTGCCCGCTGACTTGAGGAGGCTTAGCACTGAACGACGTGATGGGATTACGCAGATTACCTAAGCACAGCCTGACATTACATAGAGACTCTGCCAGCAAGCAGCCCTCCAGGCATACAATGGCAGAGTAATCAAATATCCTTTAAAATTAAATTAATTACCCAAACAGTTTACAAATTGCATGAGGGAAACAAAACGTAGGCGGCACGGTGGCGCAGTGGTAGCGCTGCTGCCTTGCAGTAAGGAGACCCGTCTGGGTTCGCTTCCCAGGTCCTCCCTGCATGGAGTTTACGTGTTCTCCTCCCACAGTCCAAAGACATGCAGGTAAGGTACATTGGGAATCCGAAATTGTCCATAGTGTGTGTGTGTGTGTGCGCCCTGCGGTGGGCTGGCGCCCTGCCCGTGGTTTGTTTCCTGCCTTGCACCCTATGTTGGCTGGGATTGGCTCCAGCAGACCCCCCGTGACCTTGTAGTTAGGATATAGCGGGTTGGATAATGGATGGATGAAACAATATGTTAAGTGTGTTATCGTACGGTTACCCTCAGACTACCCTCACCAGCTTTCTTGTAGGCCTAGAAGTGCTTTCCAGGGAGAGGTGAGCTCACCAGGTCAGTTACCCGACTGGTCTTCCCTCACACTTTACGATTAACACACAAACACATAGATACACATAGACCTTCACCACTTAAGTGCCACCACACTCTAACCCTTTGAGAGACCACCTTAGCGTTGGCACAGACAACATACAATGTCTTTGATATGTCTCAGGCCTAAATGTTACTTTGGTCTCGAAGAATATACAAACCGGATTCCAAAAAAGTTGGGACACTAAACAAATTGTGAATAAAAACTGAATGCAATGATGTGGAGATGGCAAATGTCAATATTTTATTTGTAATAGAACGTAGATGACAGATCAAACGTTTAATCCGAGTAAATGTATCATTTTAAAGGAAAAATATGTTGATTCAAAATTCCACGGTGTCAACAAATCCCAAAAAAGTTGGGACAAGTAGCAATAAGAGGCTGGAAAAAGTAAATTTGAGCATAACGAAGAGCTGGAAGACCAATAAACACTAATTAGGTCAACTGGCAACATGATTGGGTATAAAAAGAGCTTCTCAGAGTGGCAGTGTCTCTCAGAAGCCAAGATGGGTAGAGGATCACCAATTCCCACAATGTTGCGCAGAAAGATAGTGGAGCAATATCAGAATGGTGTTACCCAGCAAAAAATTGCAAAGACTTTGCATCTATCATCATCAACTGTGCATAACATCATCCGAAGATTCAGAGAATCTGGAACAATCTCTGTGCGTAAGGGTCAAGGCCGTAAAACCATACTGGATGCCCGTGATCTCCGGGTCCTTAAACGACGCTGCACCACAAACAGGAATGCTACTGTAAAGGAAATCACAGAATGGGCTCAGGAATACTTCCAGAAACCATTGTCAGTGAACACAATCCACCGTGCCATCCGCCGTTGCCAGCTGAAACTCTACAGTGCAAAGAAGAAGCCATTTCTAAGCAAGATCCACAAGCTCAGGCGTTGTCACTGGGCCAGGGATCATTTAAAATGGAGTGTGGCAAAATGGAAGACTGTTCTGTGGTCAGACGAGTCACGATTCAAGTTCTTTTGGAAATCTGGGACGCCATGTCATCCGGACCAAAGAGGACAAGGACAACCCAAGTTGTTATCAACGCTCAGTTCAGAAGCCTGCATCTCTGATGGTATGGGGTTGCATGAGTGCGTGTGGCATGGGCAGCTTGCATGTCTGGAAAGGCACCATCAATGCAGAAAAATATATTCAGGTTCTAGAACAACATATGCTCCCATCCAGACGTCATCTCTGCATTTTTCAACAAGATAATGCCAGACCACATTCTGCATCAATCACAACACCATGGCTGCGTGGGAGAAGGATCCGGTACTGAAATGGCCAGTCTGCAGTCCAGATCTTTCACCTATAGAGAACATTTGGTGCATCATAAAGAGGAAGGTGCGACAAAGAAGGCCCAAGACGATTGAACAGTTAGAGGCCTGTATTAGACAAGAATGGGAGAGCATTCCTATTTCTAAACTTGAGAAACTGGTCTCCTCGGTCCCCAGACGTCTGTTGAGTGTTGTAAGAAGAAGGGGAGATGCCACACAGTGGTGAAAATGGCCTTGTCCCAACTTTTTGGGATTTGTTGACACCATGAAATTCTGAATCAACATATTTTTCCCTTAAAATGATACATTTTCTCAGTTTAAACTTTTGTTCCGTGATTTATGTTCTATTCTGAATAAAATATTAGAAGTTGGCACCTCCACATCATTGCATTCAGTTTTTATTCACGATTTGTATAGTGTCCCAACTTTTTTGGAATTCGGTTTGTATTTAAACATATAAAGGCTCAACGTCCTTGGCCATTCAGATCAACCATTATGAAGACAATCGTTCATGTTAGCCTCGTGTTTTTTATATTACTACACCCTGCTCGCTTCACTCGACAACTCCCGGGTGGGCACTGCACGCTAGCCAATTTGCAGTTCTGCCGCTCGCGTATGGGGAAGTGGATGTACAATTTAAACAGATTGTTATTTTCATGGGAATTGTTACATCTGCATAATAGAATGAGGAAGAAATAGTCTTTCCAAATAATAAAAGTAGGATGCTAATAGAACTATAAGAAGCGTGACACTTATGTATTAAATAAGAATGTGCTAAAGCTAACTGAACAAATGTAATCTAAGGCAGATACTAAAGCTATAAGAATATAATTTCTTTATAACTAATGTACTGAACTAACCTTTATGTAACCCTTGAAATTTTATGAGCAATGTGCGTAAAAAAAAAGTATAAGGAAGTCATTAGATACGGGGGTCTTACCAGACTGCTGTAGTTAAACCCCTGCTCAAGAAAAATAATCTTGACCCCTCTGCTTTTGAAAATTTTAGACCCATCTCTAACCTGCCCTTCTTAAGTAAAATTCTAGAGAAGGCAGCCATAATGCAGTTAAATGACCACCTCAATAAACCTGCTATTCTTGATAAGTTTCAGTCGGGTTTTAGAACAAATCACAGCACAGAAACTGCACTCGTTAAAGTAGTAAATGATTTGCGGGTAAATGCAGACAGAGGCCGTGTATCTGTTCTCATCCTCTTAGATCCGAGTGCCGCATTCGATACCACTGATCACAATGTTCTTAGAAATCACCTTAGTCAATGGGTGGGCCTCTCTGGCAGAGTCTTAAATTGGTTTGAATCCTACCTGGCAGGTAGAAATTTCATTGTTAGTTGTGGTAATTATACTTCAAAGACCCCTGATGTTCTATATGGTGTGCCACAAGTCTCTATCCTGGGTCTGCTGCTCTTTTCAATTTACATGCTTCCGTTAGGTCAGATTATCTCGAGTTACAACGTGAGCCACCACAGCTATGCCGATGACACACAGCTGTATTTATCAATAGCACCTGATGACCCCGACTCTGTTGTTTCACTAACACAATGTCTTACTTGTGTTTCTGAGTGGATGAGTAGTCATTTTCTCAAGGTAAATAAAGAAAAACCTGAAATTTTAGTGATTGGCAATAATGGATATAATGAGTTTATTAAAAATAAACTTGATGCATTAGGATCAAAAGCCAAGACGGAGGTAAAGAATTTAGGGGTAACTGTTGACTCTGACCTGAATATTAAATCGCATATTCATCAGATCACTAGGACAGCATTTTTTCACTTAAGAAATACAGCAAAAAGTTAGACCTCTTATATCATTGAAAGATGCTGAGAAATGAGTTCACGCTTTTGTTTTCAGTCGACTAGATTACTGTAACGCACTCCTCTCAGGACCACCCAAAAAAGACAGAAATCAGTTACAACGAGTGCAGAATGGAGCTGCTAGAATCCTAACTAGGAAAAGAAAATCCAAGCACATCACGCCAGTCCTAGCGTCACTACACTGGTTACCGGTGTCATTCAGAATTGACTTTAAAATACTGCTTATGGTTTACAAAGCCTTCAATAATCTGCTCCATCTTATATATCTGAGTGTCTGACATCTTATATTCCAAATCGTAACCTTAGATCTTCAAATGAGGGTCTGCTTAGAATTCCAAGAGCTAAACTTACAAGAAGTGGTGAGGCGGGCAGGCGGCCTTCTGCTGTCATGCACCTCAAATCTGGAATAGCCTGCCAATAGGAATTCACCAGGCTGATACGGTGGAGCAGTTTAAAACACTGCTGAAAACACATTACTTTAACATGGCCTTCTCATAACTTCATTTTAATTTAATCCTGATGCTCTGTATATTCAATCAATTATCATTACTATTCATGGTGGCTCCAAAATCCGTACTGACCCCTACTCTCTCTTCTGATCTTTTTCTGGTTTTCTGTGGTGACGACCTGCGCCACCACCACCTGATCAAAGCACCGTGATGTCCCTACATGGACTAAATGCCAGAAGTCCACGTGAGCGTCATCATCAAGTCCTTCCATGAGAGCCCTGAATACAAAGAGGACTGTTTCATTTATGTGAGGTAGAATGCCCAGAGGGGACTGGGTGGTCTCGTGGCCCCTGCAGATTTTATTTTTCACTCCAGCCGTCTGGAGTTTTTTTTTCGTTTTTTCTGTCCTCCCTGGCCATCGGACCTTACTCTTATTCTATGTTAATTAGCGTTCTCTGATTTTAATTCTTACTTTGTCTCTTTCTTCATCATGTAAAGCACTTTGAGCTACACAATTTGTATAAAAATGTGCTATAGACATAAATGTCGTTGTTGTTAGGACAAAACTTGCTATAACTGGTCTTATGTACGTGTAAGATAGCACAAGTGTATTTCTTAAAATTGTGGAAATACTGACCACTTTTTTATCTGTAAAAAACACTCTGTTTTCTCTGCATGTACAAATTCAGGATGTGGACGGGGCTACAGTAAGCCATGTAATAACCTCAAGATGAACTGCTAAGTCAATGAACTTGAGTATTTAAAGGAAGTCTCCTTTCCTGCTGGCAGGCGGAAGCACACTGGAACGTGGCAGGGTCTGCGGCCTCCTCTCACCAAGAATAAAAGAAATTGCTTTTTACTTTTTATTGGTGTCCGCCTTCTGTTGTTCTCAACTTCAGCGACCACAAGAACTAGCTATTTTACATTACAGCGAGTAATTAACCATATTAGAAAATAGTCAAACGTAATAAATTGAAAGTAAATTATGTTTCATGTTCCGTTGTGTTTTACGTTTTCGTTCTGTTTGGCATCGAAATTAACACACAAATAATTTTTTTTAACTTTTCATCAATATCGCCAGGGCTGGATTAAGGTGGTGCTATTGACGCTGCAGCATTAGGCCCACAGATGAAAACAGATGAGAATTTTCCAGAAGCTGAACAGTTTTCCTTCTCTATATTAACCTCAAAATAATTCTTAGAATGAAATTTGGAGTCCGACTTTGAGGCGCCTGGACACAGCGTTACTTATTATACAGTTACTATTGTTCTTTGCGCTGTGACGTAACTGTAACGTCGTCATGTTTATCGTTAACCAAAGATTTCAAGTTAATGTTATCAATTTCACGTTGAACAGTTTACTTAGGTGGCACGGTGGCGCAGTGGTAGCGCTGCTGCCTCGCAGTTAGGAGACCCGGGTTCACTTCCCGGGTTCTCCCTGCGTGGTTTGCATGTTCTCCCCGTGTCTGTGTGGGTTTCCTCTGGGCGCTCCGGTTTCCTTCCAAAAGACATGCAGGTTAGGTGGATTGGCGATTCTGAATTGGCCCTAGTGTGTGCTTGGTGTGTGGGTGTGTTTGTGTGTGTCCTGCGGTGGGTTGGCACCCTGCCCGGGATTGGTTCCTGCCTTGTGCCCTGTGTTGGCTGGGATTGGCTCCCGTGACCCTATTTGGATTCAGCGGGTTAGGAAATGGATGGATGGACAGTTTACTTAGTAATTTAGCTGCGTTTTTTTACAATATCTTGGGGATTCTTGCCACTTTATTATCGTTCGGTAAGTGCCACGTAGTCAGTTTTTCACCTTGAAAGTTAGTTGTACAGTAAAAATCGATGGCTATTTAAATGGTTATCTGTAAAGGTAAAACTAAAAGGCGGCCCGCGGGCCCGGCATGGATGTTTAGAATTTTTAAACTCCTCGGCAGGATTCTGGTCTATCATGAAATTTAAATCGTGGACAAATTTTTACCCTCAAGAGCCTGAACTGAGTCACTTTGACCCGATGTCTCAGCAAATTCATTGTTTCTTACTCCGTTTCGTAAGAGAATTGCGACATTTTGTGTATTTCATTGTTAGGTTTTCCACATTAAGTGCACTTTTCAGACAATTGCTACTGAATGTTACATAGTTTGATGTTCATCTCGAGTTGTTACGATACGACGTCGTTATTATTATTCATGTTCAATAAAGGCTGGCTGGTTGTGTCGCAAGCAATTAAGGCTCTTTGGTCGGTCTGAGTGCGCGTGTACGGTGAATAGCGAATGCACCAATGGCGAGATAAAATCGGCCTTTTTAGAGCTGCAGCATCAGGCCCATTTTTGTCTTAATCCGGCCCTGAATATCGCATTGAATTTTGATTCCATGTTTGGACTTTCATCGTGACAACGCAACGTATAACTGCACGTGAGTGAATTTTGTTTCTTTCTCCCTAATAAATAATCCAACTTTTTCAAATGTTTGCCAATGTGATTTGTTATTTGTCAAAGCAAAAGCTATTCTAAAAGAAAACTGTACACGTTTTAATATGAATGGCATATCGAGATCTCCTTTGGTGTCTAATGTTTCCCCTGATGATGGACTACATGACCTTTCTTGTCGCCTGTTAAAATTTCACGTCAGAATTGTTTGCCCAATTTTGAATACAACTAATCTTGTCCTATTGTATAGCCCATCACTGAGACATAAATTACACAGTAACATTACGATACGTCCTTCTTACTACAGTAATTTGTGTGGTAGAAGATCGGACGGTGTTAACGGTTGTAGATATTCTTCGTGATATTGTAAGTCGATGTTTTCATCTTCCGCACAATCACCACCAACTGTTTCAGCAAAGTCTATTGATACGCAACTTGCCGTGTAACCGATCGAAATTTTTCACGTTAATTTGTTTGACTTCATCGTTTCTCGCTGCTAGGATTACCCGTGTACTCATTTTTTCTGTTCATAACCCTTTGTGATGAACTTCTTCTCTAAGATTTGGATATAATACGTCTTCTTTTATTGAGAACTTAAAGTGAGGAAAACATAAAAATTTATAAGAGCTGAGAGTGCAGGAAGTGTGTGTGTCTGACAAAAGCATTCACACCAATGAGAAGCGAGAGGACCGCGGGCGTGGGCCGTGCACCGGAAATCGTGGAGAGGAGGGCGGGACTTGAAAAAAATCTCATGGCGATTGTCTCGTCTCAATTATAAAAACAAAATCTTGGAAGGAGACGACATGTGACATTTTCAGAGAGATACTTTCACGTCCCGCGAGACGAGTCTTTGTGCCAAGAGATTTGACCAGGCAGCGGGGTTGGAAATAAGAGTAGATGACAAAGTAGAATGTCGTAAAGAATTCAAAAACGTTGGCACGATACACGTGCAGAGCAGGTTAGAGATAAGAAAAGTACTAAAAGTCAAAAGTCTCAAATAACTGATAGTAAAGATCGCATTAGTGGAAAACGGAGGAAATTATTACTGGGTGAAATAACCAGAGGTGGGTAGAGTAGCCGAAAAATTGTACTCAAGTAAGAGTAGCGTTACTTCATAATAATATTACTCAAATAAAAAGTAGTCCACCAAACACTTACTCAAGTAAGAGTAAAAAAGTAGTTGGTGAAAGGACTACTCAAGAAATGAGTAACTGTTTGAACATAATAAGTGATTTATATTTTAGAAATGTTGTAATAAGACAACAAGATGTGCAAATTCTGCTATTTCCAAACAGTAAAATGAGTAAAAATAAAGATACACAAATAACGCAAAGTTCCAAATCTCAGTTTTTCACAACAAAGCTTTTGAAGCCGATACCTCCAGTAGGTGACGTGTGTGTCTGAACAGTGACAGCTACTTAGAGTGACGCGATCTCCTGTACGCTGACAGTATCATACTGCATATGCACTTTGTGGTGTAATAAAAGGCCAGTTTCAAATCCATAAAGCCGTGTCACTCTCTCCGTGGACACAACTGCACGACCGCGGGGAGTTAATGAGGCAGTTGGAGCGAGTCGCACCTACACATGCGGGTCTGATCGTTCTCAAGTGATTTATTAGCTTCCTGCAGCGTGTGATTGAGGCCCACGGAGACGGGAGTGTATATACACGGGTGGGCACAAAAAAGAGAAGGGGGAATCAAAGAAAAGGCATGATGGACGATCGGGCTCTTGCAGTGAAGCTGTGACCGTTTTTCAGTGAACAGGAGCCCCGCACGACTAAAAAGTCTCTCACAGGCCGCAAGACGTCGCAGGAAGTTTGTGTGTGGTCATGTGACTGCATGGCTACGTCTGATTGGTGAAACAGTCATGCAGAAGATCCACTGGCAACAAAAATATAGTTTAATGTATAAATGGAGAAAAAGTAACGAGCCGAGTGTTGCCCCATTAATGTAGCGGAGTAAGAGTAGCGTTTCTTTGTCACAAATGTACTCAAGTAAAAAGTATGGTGCAGTAAAACTACTCTTAGAAGGACAATTTTTTTAAAAAGTTACTCAAGTAAATGTAACTCGCTACTACCCGCCTCTGGAAATAACGGAGCAGTGAAAAGAGATTAAATATATTGTTTGGATTTAACCTTTAAGTCGGAGACTTGTACATCGTCTAATTCGTGCTGGCAGCGAGAATTCAAAGATTCCAAAAACGTTGGCGCGGTATGAAGTCCCGAGAGATTCTTTCAAGTCACGCCCTACTTACAACTATTTTCAAACAAGGCCGCGGACCTCTCAGTCGTGTGAATGGTTTTGTCAGACACACTTCCTGCGCTCTCGGCTCTTATATATTTTAACAGGACAATAATTCTATACGTTCCAGGTGGCACGTCAACGACTAAGCGAAGAAGAAAGAGCAGGGAGAAACATTCGAGAAAGTCGGTTTATTTATTAGAGAGAAAGAAACGAGATTCACTCACGGGCAGTTTATACGTTGCGTTGTCACGATGTAAGTCCAAACACGGAATCAAAATTCAATGCGATATTGAAGAAAAGTGATTTCCAAGTACTGTTTTTAGTAACGTTTTAAAGTAAAAGTGAAAATAATGAATAGGTAACAATTCCAATGAAAATAACAAACACTTTAAATTGAATAACCGGTAAACTAAACCTGGGGGTGGGCGAGCGAAGCAAGCAGGGGCCGGAGCCCCCTAGTCTTTAATAACAGAGAGATGTATATATATTTTTAAAAGCATACCACAGAATTTTCAAAATTTAAAAAGAGCCTCACAGGCCATTAAAATCAGTCTTTAAGTCCTTAAAATAATAAAAAGTGTTAATCTGACTTTTGGTTGGTAGAATTGAAGAATTAATTGATTGATACACCAACAGTGCATACCTACTGTTTATATATCTAATACGACTTTTTAAATCTAATTTAACTTACTTTTATGGTTTTTTTTTTTTTCCCTATAAAAAAAGAAATTGAGTCCAGGGGCCTAAAGCACAGCAGGCTTGCTGTGTTCTGATTGGCTGAGTTGTCTGTATCAGCTGTTCACGGTTGGCCTACAATTGGTTAGGATTTGGTTTGTTATTACCAATAGTGACTTGCTCAGGGTCACACAGTGTCAGTAATAATAATAATAATAATAATAATAATAATAATAATAATAATGTTGCATTTATAGAGCACCTTTCACAAACCCAAAGTCGATTTACATTTTTCACTTCACAATCTTCCACTGAGATCTCTCATTTGTTAATTTTCTCTCGTATGCAGATGACACCCACTTATACTTTTCTTTTAGATCAAATGAAGTTTCTCCGATGTTGTCTTTAATTAGTTGTGTTAGTGAATTAAAGAAGTGGATGGATGAGAACGACTTGTCTTTAAGCAGAGATGTGAATTATTGGAGAGAATGACGCCGATCACAATAATATTCTGTCATCATTGAACTCAGTTGGAGTCCCCATTAATTTTACTGAATCAGCCCGCAATCTCAGCGTTCTCTTTGACTCTCGCATGCCATTTGAAGCACACATTACAAAGTTGTCCAAATCAGGTTTCTTCCGTCTTAAAAATGTTGAAAAAATTAAGGCGCTTTCTAAATAAACAGGATTCTGAGAAATTCATTCCTGCATTTATCTCTAGTAGGATTGACTACTGCAATGCGGTGCTCATTGGATGCCCAAACTGTTCTCTATTCAGCCTCCAGTTAATCTAAAATGCTGCTGCAAGAATTATTACAAGAACTAGAAAATACGAACACATCACTCCAGTTCTTAAATCCTTACACTGGCGCCCGGTTAAGTTTAGGGCAGATTTCAAAATCCTCCTCTTAACATATTAGTGATGGGTCGTTCTTGAACGATTCGTTCATTTTGAACGAATCTTTAATGTGACTCGTTGAGAACGAGTCGTCTCGTGGGAGTGATTCGTTCAGTCGCGCATGCGCATTTGCGCAACTTCCTATAGTTTCTGTATTGGAATTTATTCACCTGTTTCGAGTCTTTGGGTTTTTCGAGTCGTTCGTTCATCACGTGACAGCCCCATAAGCTTAACCTTTGCAGTCTGAGCCGGAAAGAGAATTGAACGAAATGACTCGAAAAATGATTCGTTCATTTTGCTGAACGAGACTCAAAGGTCTGAGTCAGTAAAATGATCCGAACTTCCCATCACTATAACATATAAAGCATTAAATGGCCGAGGTCCAGCTTACTTGTAAAACTTATCATGACTTACAAACCAGAGCGCACATTAAGATCCCAAGATGCCAGTCTGCTTAGGATTCCAAGGATTAATAAAATAATAGTTTGAGGTCGAGCTTTTCATTACAGGGGGCCCTAAACTGTGGAGTGGTCTGTCTGCTACTATAAGAGATGCCCCTTTAGTCTCAGCTTTTAAGACTCACGACTTCAGTTTAGCACACCCTGACTAGAGCTGCTGATTAACTATGCAGACTTCATCTCTGTTGTCAGTCATTAGCACTAAAACATAAATAACGTGATAATTAGAATGTGTTACTAAACCTCACCTATTCTGTTTCTCTTCTCAGTACTCGAAGGTGGCACTTGGTGCCACGGCCCACCTGCCAAGTTGTTTTGCCTGCCTAAGGTAAAGTCATCTCTGACGGAGGATCGCAGGAATCATGGCAAAGAGGGGTCCTGTCATCGGATTGGCTGGTCCTGTCATCGGATTGTAGCTTGATGGCTCAGGACTCTAAACAAATCCAAATCAGATTATGTGATATCAACCATCCATCCATCCATTTTCTAACCCGCTGAATCCGAATACAGGGTCACGGGGGTCTGCCGGAGCCAATCCCAGCCAACACAGGGCACAAGGCAGGAACCAATCCTGGGCAGGGTGCCAACCCACCGCAGGACACACACAAACACACTAGGGCCAATTTAGAATCACCAATCCACCTAACCTGCATGTCTTTGGATTGTGGGAGGAAACCGGAGCGCCCGGAGGAAACCCACGCAGACACGGGGAGAACATGCAAACTCCACGCAGGGAGGACCCGGGAAGCGAACCCAGGTCTCCTAACTGCGAGGCAGCAGCACTACCACTGCGCCACCATGCTGCCCTATGTGATATCATCTACTGTTAAATTCTGCTCCATACTTGTAATATTTTCAATTTTATACTGTATTGACGATGATTTGTGTTCTGTTCTGTGTATTCTATTGTATTCTATTGACCCCCTTTTCTTTTTGACACCCACTGCACGCCCAACCTACCTGGAAAGGGGTCTCTTTTTGAACTGCCTTTCCGGAGGTTTCTTCCATTTTTTTCTCTACAAGGTTTTTTTTTTGGGAGTTTTTCCTTGTCTTCTTAGAGAGTCAAGGCCGGGGGGCTGTCAAGAGGCAAGGCCTGTTAAAGCCCATTGTGGCACTCCTTGTCTGATTTTGGGCTACACAAAAATAAATTGTATTGTACACAGATGGGGAAAAGAAAAGAAAAAATCACAGAGAAGACAAAAGTTTGTCGAAGAGGAAAGTCTTGAGTTGAGATTTAAACCTACAACCTCGGGGTTTGAAGTTCAATGCCTTAACCACTACACAATGATCTGCCATTTGTGCCAATCAGTCTACACTTAATAACGAATATGGAGCAACCACAAGGCTTTGACGATATCAGTACTACCACCTCTGAGCATGAGGGGGCACTGTTGGCAACACCTTCTCTATTACTTCTAGGACAGATCAGCCCCCAGACTTTAAATAATAATAAATTAAAGAAGAACAAGAAGAATACATTTTATTTATATAGCGCCTTTCAATCTCACTTCCTTTGCTGTTGAACCAGAAGTCCCGCCCCTTCTGCCTCAGACGGAATATAAAGACAGAAGTCGACATTCAGTTGTGGAACTTCTGCTCCTTGTTAGCGACGATTCAAAACCACCGCTGAAGTCAATCAGCCTGGGAGTTCCTCCCCTGGCTGGGGTTCAAACTCATGTCTGACATCGCTCTTGTTCATTTTTAAATTCTTTTGATGTTGATTATGTGAATCTTTCTTTATTTTTGGTTTTGTCCATGTATACAAGCTTGCCTGTATTATGTTCTATGTGTTTTATGGGTGGTCCCCCCAAGGGGCATGGTCACCTGCCAATCACCGCCTGGTATGCCCTTTGCTTTATAAATCCAGAGGGTCTCCTTCACTTCAAGGCAGTTAATTTTGAATTTGCTAAGAAGTGAATGACTTTTTCTGTTTTTTTTTTTCTTTTTTGCTCTGCTAGACTTTTGAACCCATGCTGTTTTTTGGAAATTGGGATCTTGTTGGATTGCCTTGCTGGCACCTCCTTTATGCCTTCTGTGCTCTTCAGAGTTTTATAGCAAGATAGAGCATTTTTTTTTGTGAAAAATAATCATTTAACTTTATAAAGATTCAGTGCCTGTGGTGGGCTGGCACCCTGCTTGGGGTGTGTTTCCTGCCTTGTGCCCTGTGTTGGCTGGGAGTGGCTCCAGCAGACCCCCGTGACCCTGTAGTTAGGATATAGTGGGTTGGATAATGGATGGATGGAAGATTCAGTGATTGCCCTCATTACTAGCCGGGGTTTGATGATGATATCCCCCTCTAGTGGTTACACAGTGTGGAATTTGAATCCATAATCTTGAGGTTTGAAGTCCAAAGCCTTAACAGCTACACAATGATTTGCCATTTGTGCCCATCAGTCTACACTTAATAATGAATAGGGAGCAACCACGAGGCTTTGAGCATGAGGGGGTGCTGTTGGCAACACCTTCTCCTCTATTGCTTCTAGGACAGCAGTTTTGGAAATGCTTTTGAAACTTATTGGGACTTTTGTGCTTTGGGACCCAAAGTTCATGACAGAGACAGGAGAAGGTGAGACCTGCTGATGGAGCTGAGAGAGTCGCCTGATCAGTCAGCACATGACACAAAGGCCCAGGTTGTAAAATGGAAGCCATTAGTAGGCCGAGTCTCCAAGAAGCAGTTTGGCAGTGAGAAGTGGTCTTGACTGAGCAATGGTTTCCGCGTTGTGGTCTACTGCCATAAGAAAGGAGAGCAAAGAGCTGACCATCTTCAAAACAGCCAATATAGGGGTCCATGAAGGAGCTGGACAACCTGGGAGGTAGTGGATGTCACATCTCAGTCAGAGTTCCTCCCCTGGCCGGGGTTCAGATTCATGTCTGATGCCTTTCTTGTTCATTTTTGATTCTTTTGATGTGGATTATGTGAATGTTTCCTTATTTTTTGGTCTTTTCTGCGTATACAAGCAGCCTTTGTTATGTCCCATGTGTTTTGTGGATGAAGTTGCTGGATATCATGGCCGGCCTGTACACTGGTATGGTGAGTGCTGTGCAGAGTGGAGGCAGGACCTCTGCGTTTTTCCCAGTTGATTCTGGGGTTCGTCAGGGGTGTGTTCTGCTCCTACTCTGTTCAGTGCTGGCACGGGCTGGGTGTTGGGCAGGGCCGTGGGGTCCAGCGGCTGTGGGGCATCTATTGGTGAAGAGAGATTCACAGATCTTGACTTTATCAACGATGCTGTGATCTTCGCAGAGTCAATTGAAGCTGTGATGGGGGCTCTCGAGAGACTGAGTGAGGGGTCTGGGCTTGCGAGGGTCCTGATAAAAACCAAGAGTCAGGCCTTTAATGAGCTCTTGGGCACGGCCATCAGCAGTGTGTCTGTCTGCAGAGAGAGTGTCAACCTCATCGAGAGGTTTACTTACCTCGGCAGTGACATTCATGTGACTCTGGTGACTCTTCCAATGAAGTCAGTAAACGGATTGGGAGAGCACTGGGGGGGTCATGAGGTCATAAAGGGGTGTAAACCGATATCTCAGCAAAAGGACGAACGTCCTGGGCTCCTTTATGTGTGTCTCTTCAGAGGGTCCTTGGGTCCCACTGGTTTGACTTTGTGTTGCTCACAGGGTCCTGAATGAGGCACATGACCTGAGTGGTGAGGGAGCGTCAGTTACGGCACTACGGCCATGTGGTGTGACATGGGGGGTCATGAGGTCACTAGAGAATGGTGTTTGGCGCTCCTGATATCTGCAGAAGGACGAAGGTCCAAGTCTTTAGAGTCCTGGTGCTCCCTGTTTGTGAGACATGGACGCTATCCAGTGACCTGAGATGAAGACTGCACTTCTTCATGTGTGTCTCTTCAGAGGGTCCTTGGGTCCCACTGGTCTGACTTTGTGTTGCTCACAGGGTCCTGAATGAGGCACATGACCTGAGTGGTGAGGGAGCGTCAGTTACGGCACTACGGCCATGTAGAGTGATTACCTGAGGGTGGTCCGGCTCACAGGATCCTTGTTATTGAGACCAGGCAAAAGGGACGCCCACATAACACCTCGCTGTGGCAGATAGAGGGTTATTTTCAGAGGGTGGCACTGGACCTTGTGTCTGTCCTGGGGAGGGGGTTGCCGACCGGGACCCCCAGCTGTTTTGCCATGTGGTGGGTGCGGCAACCCACTTGCCCCCCCACCTGACCTGACCTGGCCCACCTGCCAGTCACCACCAGGAACTGCCCTCCACCCTAAAAATTCTGAGGGTCTTCCACAGTTCCTGGTGGTTCATTGGGACTGCGCTCCGGAGTCACTCAGTTGGTTGTGTTGTATCTTCTGGAATTTGCTGTTTTTTGACCACTCTGTTTGGATTCTGCACTGGGACTTTCTTCGACTTGGTTTACCTCTGTGAAAGGCAACTCCATTTTTGCCTTTGTGCCACACGGAGCTTCACTGTGATTGGGATTCCTTTTTTTTTTGTGAAGAATAAATCTTTAATTTCAAAAAGTTTCAGTTCTTGCCCTTATAAATAGCCAGGGTTTGACAGTGAATTTCCCCTTAGATAGATAGATAGATAGATAGATAGATAGATAGATATGAAGGCACTATATAATAAATAGATAGATAGATAGATAGATAGATAGATAGATAGATAGATAGATAGATGATAGGCACTAGATATGATAGGCACTATATAATAGATAGATAGATAGATAGATAGATAGATAGATAGATAGATAGATAGATAGATAGATAGATAGATAGATAGATAGATAGATAGATAGATAGATTACTTTATTAATCCCGTCTATCTATCTAGCTGTCCTCTAATGGACATTATTGAAAGTGTTTCAATCCAATGTGCTTTGGAACTCTTTAGTACTTGGGACCCTTAGTGGGATGACAGGTGAAGGACACCACAAGCTACATTTGGTGTCTTTATGACATTAACATCCTGCACTCTCCATAGACCTGGCAACCTGTGTGTTTGGCGCAGTTCGGCTGAAGAAAGCCCACCCTGCAGCGCCCCAAATGCCACACTACAGCACATATTCTTCAGACGTTAGATGGTGGCATGAGCGGAGTAGCTGAGAACTGGGAGGCTTCCAGACAGGCAGCAAATGGAGCCCATCCAGCATATCAACAACAGCGGATTCCTATTATTGGATGGGGAGGTAGAGGACAGACCTCCCCTCGGAGACCACCGATCCTATCAACTTGTGACAAATGGAACATGAGAGTGAACCTTTAAAGGAAGCTTCCGTTCCTCATCACTTTCCTCCAGCCAGACGTCTTGTGGTGGTCCACAGCACCAAAGTCTGTTATTCTGGTTGAGCTGATGGTGCCAAGGGGTATGGAGGAAGACCACGAGAGGACGAGAGAGAAATATGCAGATCTGAAGGCAAGATGGAGGGCTCTCATCAACCCGGTCAGGGTTGGCTGCCGAGGCTAAATGGGGACAACTACCCAGCATTTCTTGAGGGGCATGGATATGTCTGGGTAAAGCTAAGAAAGGCACAGAAGGAACTGGCATAAGAGGTGGAGAAAAGGAGGAAAGACACCAGATGGTGGAAAGGGTCCTTGGGCCTGTTACAGGAGGCTAGCAGGGAGACCTCCCTGCTACTGTCCCCCCACCTGGAGATTTTCCTCGAATCGTGGGGTGAAGCGTCTAGGAGGGGTGACTCCCATCTGACGATCCTGTAGCTGATGGGTCTGATGGCACTCTCAGTGGGGTGTCATGCAGCAGAGCTCTGATGTATGGCCTGCCATTTGTTGACTAATTCTAGGGGGCACACCCTGGTGATCCCCCAACCCCCCTTTCTGTGTCCTTCTCTTTTTCTAAGAATATTTTCATACATTCCTATTTTCCACTTGGTTTTCAGATGATTCCTTTCCTGTTTTGTGTGCTGTTCCTTCATATTATCTCACTCTTTAAATCATTTTCATTTTTTTTTCTGTTTATTTGTTCTTATTTCAGCTCTCTATCATGAGGGGTTGTCGAGGGTGGGTCCCACTTGCCCCCATATGAGGGTGGTGGGCATAGACATAGAATTACTAGACGCTGCATGACCAGCAGCCTCGTACGTCAACGTCGCCGCCATATTGCGAGTGGCACTGCTGTGGAGTGAAGTAATGAATGATGTGCTGCTTGGCATTGTACAAACCGCTGGATGCTCCAAAGCAGATCCCGGGGGATTACATTTTATAGGTAAGACGGAACAATTGTTTTAGTTATATTCGGCCATTAGAAAATCCTGTTTAATAATCTTAACTTTAGCTACGACAGGCTAAGCTAGCAAAGCCGTGCATTCATGTGCTCAAGTGAGCCTCCAAACAATGTTTTGGCTAAACGTATTTAGTCACTAACTGTTGTTAGCTGGTAACATTTCTCAAACATTTCCCAAAGAAATCCACCTCAGGAAGCAGTGGGAGGTCAGGTAGCCCTTAGACGGGCTGTCCTGTGACGTGTGCCGTGCTAGTTTGGTAACAGACGCTGTACCGGCGTCATATGATCAAAGCTACCACTCGCTCACATTAACAAACAAAGGAGGTCTGAGGATTCCTTCTGAGGGTCCAGTCAAGGTGGGCAAAGTAGCTGATCGTGTGATCTGACAGTCGACATGAGGACAAGCTGTCAGCGTATCTTTGATCAGTCAGTTTGTTCAGGCTGAGATTGGTTCAGACATCGAGGAAACACAGTTTGAAATTGACAGCCACCATTTTATATTCATGTCTTTAGTTGTATCTGACTTCCACAAACTAAGGCGGCACCACATCGACAGACTGAATCCTCTCAAATGACAGGATCTGAGTGAGCGAGAGGAGTGCCAGTCTGGAGGAGATCAGTGAGGTGTGGAGAGCTTGAAATGTTCAGAGCGGGATTGTGTATCGTATTCAGTAGTGAACAGCGAGCCAGTGACGTCGAGAGAGAATCGGTGTGAGATGTTCAGTGGATTAAGAGCAGCAGGGGCCTCATGTATAAACGGTGCGTATACACGAATGTTTCCACGTTCAAATCACGATGTAAACCACCTAAACTTGACGTGAAGCCGCGTACATTTTCACGCCAGCTCAATCCTTGGCATATGCAAGTTCTGCGCTTGGCTTTGCAGACCGACGGCACCCACCGTCAAAGCAGTGCTACTGTTCCTGTGTGGTTACCCTTTTCTTTCTTATTAGAAGTTTTTTATTAGAACAATCTAGACGAGAACAGGCCATTCAGCCCAACAAAGCTCACCAGTCCTATCCACTTGTTTCCTCCAAGAAAACATCAAGTCGAGTTTTGAAAGTCCCTAACGTCTTACTGTCTACCACACTACTTGGTAGCTTATTCCAAGTGTCTATCGTTCTTTGTGTAAAGAAAAACTTCCTAATGTTTGTGCGAAATTTACCCTTAACAAGTTTCCAACTGTGTCCCCGTGTTCTTGATGAGCTCATTTTAAAATACAAGTCTCGATCCACTGTACTAATTCCCTTCATAATTTTAAACACTTCAATCATGTCACCTCTTAATCTTCTTTTGCTTAAACTGTAAAGGCTCAGCTCTTTTAATCTTTCCTCATAATTCAACCCCTGTAGACCTGGAATCAGCCTAGTCGCTCTTCTCTGGACCTTTTCTAGTGCTGCTATGTCCTTTTGTAGCCTGGAGACCAAAACTGCACAAAGTACTCAAGATGAGGCCTCACCAGTGCATTATAAAGGTTGAGCATAACCTCCTTGGACTTGTACTCCACACATCGGCTATATAACCTAACATTCTGTTAGCCTTCTTAATGGCTTCTGAACACTGTTTGAAGTTGATAGCTTGGAGTCCACTATGACTCCTAAATCCTTCTCATAAGGTGTACTCTCGATTTTCCGACCGCCCATTGTGTATTCAAACCTAATATTTTTACTTCCTATGTGTAATACTTTACATTTACTGACATTAAATTTCATCTGCCACAAATCTGCCCAAGCCTGTATGCTATCCAAGTCCTTCTGTAATGATATAACGGATTCCAAATTATCTGCTAATCCACCTATCTTGGTATCATCTGCAAACTTAACCAGCTTGTTACTTATATTCCTATCTAAATCATTTATATATATTAAAAATAGCAGCGCCCTAGCACTGACCCCTGTGGAACACCACTCTTAACATCGCCAGTTCTGATGAGGTTCCTCGCACCATCACCCTCTGCTTCCTGTGTTTCAGCCAATTCTGCACCCATCTAAAAACATCACCCTGAACTCCCACTTCTTTTAACTTGATGCCCAACCTCTCATGTGGCACCTTATCAAATGCTTTCTGAAAGTCCAGATAAATAATATCATAAGCTCCACTTTGATCGTATCCTTTTGTTGCCTCCTCATAGAATTCCAACATGTTAGTAAAACACGACCTCCCCCTTCTGAACCCATGCTGACTGTTCAGAATAACTCCTGTCCTTGTCATGTGTTGCTCAATCTTATCCTTAATAATTCCTTCCATTAATTTTCCTGTGATGCTTGTTAAGCTTACTGGCCTATAGTTGCTTGGATCTGCCCTGTCACCCTTTTTATATAATGGGATGATATTTGCCATTTTCCAGTCCTTTGGAATCTCTCCAGTGCACAGTGACTTCCTAAAAATATGTGTCAAGGGTTTATATATGTACTCACTAGCCTCCTTAAGAACACGAGGATAAATATTATCTGGGCCTGGTGATTTGTTTGATTTCATCTTATTTAATCTGAGCAGCACTTCTCCCTCTACAATTTCCAAATCCCTCAGTACCTCCTTAGTAGTTGCGTTTACCTCTGGCAGGTTATCCACTTGCTCACTTGTAAACACCTCAGAAAAATGTAAGTTTAGGGCATCTGCTATTTCATTGTCTGTATCTTTTAATTCCCCTTAACTATTCCTGATGAACTTGACCTCCTCTTTAACTGTTCTTTTACTACTAAAATACTGAAAGAATCTCTTGGGGTCTTCTTTCGCCTTATCTGCTCTATTCCTCTCCAACTGTCTTTTAGCCTCTCTGATATCCTTCTTAATAGCCTTCTTAGATCCACATTCCTGACGCGGCTTTATAAATACACCGAAACTAACCGCATATTGTTTATTAGTGTAACGCATCTGATTGTAATTAACTTGTAACAATATAATAGTCCAGGGAATAACTGTAGTATTCCAGATACCATTACTGCTTCAGCGTTGTTACTCTCACTGCACCTTCTTCTTTTTCTTCTTTCTGCTGCTCCTGTTAAGGTTTGCCACAGCAGATCATCTTTTTCCACAATACTCTCACTGCACCACTCGGGGTATTTAACCCTAACCCTATATTATTTCACTGTATCTGAGTGTGAATCATAGCTCTACAGCAGCTAATCGGAAAGAGAATTATTGGTATACAGCATCAAGCACACGCTGCCTCAGCCATGCACACAGTCTATTTGAACTGCTCTCATACGACAAACATTTCAAAGCCTTTCCTGTACGGACCTCGTGGTTCACAAACAGTTTCATCCCAAGAACTCTAAACGCAATCAATCAGTCCATCAAGTGCTCCTTGTACAGTAGAACTGTCTGTACTTAAAGGTACAATCACCCCACTGTAAACTTGCACTACAGTTATAATATCGCACAACCTGAGCCACTTTTTTAAAGCCCGCATTTATATATGATGACGATATATTTTAGATGAAATGCAACTAAATATGTTGATTATATTATACAGATAAAACTTTAACTTCATTTAAATAATCTGCATTGTTAATAATTAAACAATGTGAGGACACGGTGCCGCTGGCGCTCCGTTCACGGATTGTTCCTGCCTCGCGCTGTATTCTTGCTGGTGCTGACGCAACACTGGAAGGATAGATGGATAGAATAATTAAACACGTACTACGAAGATATTCGATGTTCCTTTAAAGTTTTGAAGAATCGGCGTTCCAAGCTTACAGATGGCCTAACGTCTATTACAGAGCTGATTGTGTGGCGATTGGGTATTTGGAGAAAGAAAAGGAAGGACAGGAATTGGGGGTCAGTACGTTTGAAAGAGACAGGACTGCTGCAATAAATGATTTCATCGAAGGTCGCACACGGCGCAGCAAGCATCTTGTGTAAGACATGAACAATCACTGCGTCACCGTGTCCCCATGTTTAATAACGTGCTTTAACTCCTATCATCATGAAAAAGACATCACGTATTCATCTCAGTATTTTAGTTATACAGAGAGCTGTAATATCATGAATGTCATTGATTCTGTGTCCTGTCGGAGGAAGAGAAAGTCCGTCTAAGGAGCACATAGTGATTCACACACACAGAGCACATACAAAACAAAGCATTTAGCGTGCTACTTTAGTTACGGTGGGATTTGAGAAACTGGTTAATTAAACGATTTTAAGATGAAGTTTATGATGTTCTACTTTAATGACAATATAAACTAAGTGATTAAAGTGGAAATGTCGAGATTGAAGTTGACATTTCATGCTTTTTCCCCACTGTGTCCCTATTTTTTTTTTCTCTGTACCCTAATAAACTTTCATGTGACACTCAGACGGTGGGCTACGACTCCCCTTTTCACGGTGACTTTGATATCTGACAACTTCTTTTTTATTTCCGGCACTGTGCGACTTTGTGAACGTGAGCTTTCGAGTTTTTCCGACACTCTATGTCACTCGATCAGCTTCCTTTTGTTGATTATACCACAGTTTAATTAGACAAATAGTACGTTTTTCCTTTGCCTCCACTTGGTATTCGCTGAAATTCTTATATTTTCCCCGTGCTTTCCCTATTGTCTTTTCACAGAAGGCTGAGCTTAAGGGCGATTTATATTGATTTGCATATTCAAAGAGGCGTAATTCTGGGAGGAGTTAGGGGCGTTAGATGAAGCGCGTGCACGAGCATTAGTTTTCACGCTGATCGGGATTTATGTAGCAGAAGAACGTGGAAGTTGGCAAACGCACAGATTTATGCATCTGGATTTTTGTATGCGGAAGCACATTTCGGCTTTTGTGCTTACGCCATGTTATAATGCGAGTTCTACGCACGGCGTTATACATGAGGCTTCAGGTTATTATCCTGGCAGTAGAATATTGAAGAAGTTGTAAGCGATGGATACGTTTTTGTGGGATGCCAGACAGAATAGCATTACAGTCATCTATACGTGAGGTGACTCGGGCATTAACCAATACTTCAGTGCTGTGTTGCGTAAGAACGGGACGAAGTCTAGAAACGTTTCAGAGATAGAAGAAGGCAGTCCGAGTCATGTTACTTATACGGGAGGAATTATTTAATAATGATAATAATATTAAATAATTATTATTATTATTATTATTATTTAATAATTGCCATTATTAGAGTATAAATGGATTTAAATAATTGCATTTAAAAGATTCGCCAAAATCTGTTGTATGTAATCGATACTGTTTTAAACGTTATTGTTTTTTCATCAGAAAACCCGGTTTCCACGTCTACTTGTATCAGTTTAAATGGCACTTTTGCCACTCGCAATAGTGCGGACGCGCTGACGTATCGTGTCGACTGGGCAACACAGTGAATGCGGCGTCTACCTATATATGTTTACGGTGGTGGGCACCTCATGCCATCACAGCTCTTATTGTGCCTGCAAATCTCGAGAACTCAGCCATTGTAGAAGCATCGCCCCCTGTGGCGGCACTGAGGTACAACACCGTCTAGCGTGAAATGATGGAGGCAGCGCTGCACCGGTGAAGCTGCAGTTGTCCTACTGGGGTACGACTTGCGTTTCTTTTCCTTTAATTCGTCCATCCATACAATCCATTTACATCTAAATATACACATAGGCTTCTTTCTTTCTTTTCATTTTTTAAACCAAAGCAGTGCCCTCAAAATTGTGATGTTCTATTCCAGGAAAATATGAATTCATGCAAGACACCATGATTTAGTTGATTCAGAAAAAAAGCATCGCTTTTCCATAACTTAATCAGACCTCTCTTCTCAAATTCTGTACAATCAAGCGAACGTCTCAAATGGCCTCACCGTCATTCCTTTACCACCCGCGCATACCGAGTCAACTACCGGCAGGCAGCCATCGCTCAAATAACTCAAAAAACATTCCGAAAAGAACATCAGCGTGACAAAATGATTCGATTACCAGGAGAAAACCATATTCAAAACCGAAAGCAAATCGGAAAACTGCCGGAATGGAACAAACGACCGGAATTACAAACCGGGGCAGCGCGGCGCGGCACACATTGAACTGCGGGCTCGCACGGCCCGTTAGCTCCGACATCTTGGAACTGCCAGGCATGCTGAGTGTTATGTAACGCCTGCCATGTGAAAGGAAATGACAGTCAAATATTTAGATTCAGGTTATATAGCGCCTTTCACAGCATATGCCACCACAAGCGCGCTTAAAAGGCAATAAGACAGTATTTGGGATTTTCTGACATAGCGCCTTTCACTGTCTGTGCACATCATCAGGAAACGATCAATAAAAAAAATGAATATTTATATTATATAGCGAGTTTTAAAACACCAAAGCTCGTACAAAGTAATACAAATGGAATATATAGGCTTATTTTATATAGTGCCTTTCACTGCATATGCCACCAAAAGCGGTTTTAAAGATAGATTGATAGATAGATATGAAAGACACTATATAATAGATAGATAGATAGATAGATAGATAGATAGATAGATAGATAAGACACTATATAATAGATAGATAGATAGATAGATAGATAGATAGATAGATAGATAGATAGATAGATAGATAGATTCTTTATTAATCCCCAAAGGGAAATTCACAAAGGCAATAAAAGGCAATAAGGCAAAATTTCCATTAACTTTATATAGTGCCTTTCACGGCATATGGTACCACAAGTGGTGTTCAAAGGCAATAAGACAATATTTAGGTTTACTTAATATAGCGCCTCTCACTGTCTGTGCCATCATTAGGAACCAAACAATATAAATTAAGATTTACATTCTATAGTAAGTTTTAAAATAAATGACATCAAAGAGAAAGACAAGACAAAGTAATAAAAATGAAATATACAGCTTTATTTAATATAGCGCCTTTCACTGTCTGTGCCATCATCAGGAACTAAACAATACAAATTAAGATTTATGTTAAATAGTAAGTTTTAAAACGAATGACACCAAAGTTTTTACAAAGTAATAAAAATTAAACCTATAGGTTTATTTTTTATAGTGCCTTTCACCGCGTATGACACCACAAATGGCATTAAAAGGCAATAAGACCATATTTAGGTTTATTTTATATAGTGCCTTTCACTACATATCTTTCCACAAAAAGTACTGAAAGCTAGTAAGGCAAAACTTACATATACTTAATATAGTGCCTTTCACCGCATATGCCACCACAAGTGGTGTTAAAAGGTAATAGGACAATATTTAGATTGATTTAATATAGCGCCTTTCACTGTATATGTCATTATCAGGAACTAAACAATAAAATATTAAGATTAATGTTATATAGTAAATTTTGAAACAAATGGCACCAACGTTTTTACAAAGTAATAAAAACTAAATCTATAGGTTTATTTTTTATAGTGCCTTTCACTACATATCCTTCCACAGGTAGTACTGAAAGATGTCCATCCATCCATTATCCAACCCACTGTATCCTAACCACAGGGTCACGGGGGTCTGCTGGAGCCAATCCCAGGCAACACAGGGCGCAAGACAGGAAACAAACGCCGGGCAGGTCGCCAGCCCACCGCAGGGCACACACACACACACACACCAAGCACACACCAAGCACACACTAGGGACCATTTAGGATCGCCAGTGCACCTAACCTGCATGTCTTTGGACTGTGGGAGTACTGAAAGACAATAAGGCAAAATTTGCACTGATTTTATATAGTGCCTTTCACCGCATATGCCACCACTAGTGATGTTAAAAGGCAATAAGACAATATGTAGGGATTTCTGATATAGCGCCTTTCACTGTATGTGCCATCATAAGGTAATAAACATTTAAAAAAATGAAGATTTAGGTTGTACTGTAAGTTTGAATGTATACCTAAGGTTTTACAAAGGAATAAGAACTAAATATTCAGGTTTATTGTGTATAGTGCCTTTCACTATTTTCACCATCACACGCACTACTAAAAGGCACTAAGGCGGAGTTTCCATGGACTTTATATAGCGCCTTTCACTGCATACGTCATATTCAAAGCCACTAACACAGCCCCACTCTCTGTTTTTTTTGCAGAGCTTCTAAAGAGGCAGCTGCCACGCCATTCACTGTGCCACTGTGCTGCCCAGGACATTCTCTAACCTGCTTAATCCAAATAAGAGTTGCAGCAGCACTGGGTGGAAGGGCATGAGTGGAACGGGCACCCAACATGGCATAGCCAGTCCCCCTAAGTGGCACCAGTCAGTCGGTGGATCATTGAAGAACACTGGAGTACGTAACACAGAGAGACCATGCAGAGTGCACAGAGAGAGCAGAAACAGGGACGCTGATGACGAGAAGCCATACCATGCCACCCGTACCATTCTCAGACCCCCTGGTCAGGAGGTGTGGAGTGTGGGCTCAGAGGCATACCAACGCACACTTCCAGTTTGTAGTAATTGCTCACTCCGAGCAGCTCTTGTCTGGGGGATGAGGAACACAGAGAGAACATGCAGCCTACACATGGAGGCAGAGGGTTTCAGAGCTGTGAAACACACGTTACCCTGTGTTGCCCATAACATTCCCAGACATGCTTAATCCAGTTTA